>NC_139835.1:13271778-13974278 GCF_963691815.1 Echiichthys vipera | reverse complement strand
TAGACTTCCGAGGAGAAGTCAGGGCCAGCAGCTAGCTGTCACTCAAGAGGCAGTGCCCCTAATTAATTATATTATATTATATTACTTATATATATATATATATATAGCCTGGTACAAAAAAAAAATCCCCCCTCAGTGTTATCATAGAGATATGACCTAAACATACGGACTAGAATGTTTTTTTGGTACCAGGCCTTAAATTGGTATGCTGTGAAAACGATCTGTTTAACATGGGGGCCAATGAAAAATTGCTCTATTATGAAACCTGCTCCTAGTGGCCACTGGATGAACTGCATTTTTTGGCACTTCCATATTGGATCAACCAGGAAATCGCTTTGGTGGGGCCTTGCTTTGGATGTGTGCATGATTGCGCTTCTGTGCATTTCCATACATGCAGCCAACAGGATCAGCTTAACTGACGGACGATCACTGTGGGACTCATTACTAGTGTGTGCGAACATGGGTTTGAGAGTGTGTGTCTGTGGAGCGGCAAGAACAGAGGGATGGACACCATGGGAAACGTCCTGCTTGACAGACACAGTGGATGTTTGTATATGCATGTTACAGGGGAGGGAAATGGGGGGAGTAGGACAGGGGAGACACTCCATCATTCCTGATAGATGAGAGGGAGCAAGCTGGAAAGGGAGGAGAGGGGGGAGGTGAAAGCAAGCTGTCACTGGCATATAGGCCCCTGCTGAAAAACTCTTTGGGGCAGAATGCTTGTTTTGAGATTTCTGCCGTTAGCGCTATCAATTTAACATCCACAAAGGATGTCTGTTTTTTGTCATTTATTGTTTTTCACCATTGCTCCATTAATCCTTATCCTGAGTGCATTGCTCTGAAATGTCCCATAAGTAATAAACACAGGTCACAAATGAAATAGCCACGAGATTTAGCTTTTCTTTGTCACTGTTTAGTACAATAGGGATTTTAAAGGTTCCATAATGTAAACAATGAAATTTCCATGTCTGTTTTTATTATAAAGCAGGTTGAGGTGTTGTATACATTTTGTGAAAGTATCAAAATGTTCAATCCACAGATGAATGCACATATTCAGAAACTGTGCCTTTAAAGGAATCGTCAGGACTTCTATGCAGTTGTGATGTCACAACTATACTATATATAGATGGAAAGTGTCTTTACAGTGTTGTTACAGTTATTGCCCTGCTGCACTGATGGTGCAGAAACGCACAGAGAGCAGCTACCTATGCTGACCAATCAGAGCAGACTTGGTAAAGAGACAGGTGCTAAAATTGAGAGTTTCAGACAAAGGCGGTGAATCCAGGTTCATTCAGACCGACAGTGTGAGGAAAACGTGTTTTTGAACATTAAAGCATGTTAACATGTTTTAGTAACCCAAAATACATGACCATTAACCTGAAAGTGAGCACATGTGGGAGCTTTAAGTCATTACTAGGGCATATTCCGCACAGTTACATTAATTTAGCATAGAAACATCACAAAACTCATTTTTAATTATGGATTAAAAAAAAACTAATCTGTCAGGCATTTATTTTTTACAATTACTTCTATGGACTCTAGCTGGTTTACTACTAATTAACAACAATCATCTTCCCCACTTTCTATTACCCCTTTTAACTACTATCCATGTTTCACTTCACAACTTTTATCATTTGCATTGCTTTGATGTCCACATTCAGCAGGAGATAGAGTCAAAACGAAAATTAGAAGGCCATAGAGCCTAATAATAAGCCTGCTACTACTACTGCAAGCAACAGATATTCAATGTGAACTTATATGACAATCTGTATCTTACTTGTGAATTAAATAGGCCTATCATATATGATGTCTGCTGTCCTTGGTGCTGAAGATGCCAGTGACCTCAGCTGCAACTTGAGATATATACAGGGTCCCGGGCTGTCAAGTGTCTCACTTATCCAAACACGTCCTGTAGGCATGTGTAGTGACACTGTGAGTGGCTGTCAGAGGTCTCATCTCATTGTGCAGTTGCGATGTGTGCAGTGAAGAGAGGACTCTCTGTGTCATATTAGTTTGAAAAACCCAAGCGTCACCACATAAATGTCTGTCTTCCAGCGTCCGTCTGATCTTGCTCTGCTGCTACATCACAGATGTCAGCGTAACATCCTTTCCGTTTAAACAAGCGCTACACTTTTTAATGACAGTCAAGCAAAGGGAAAGCAATGTCTGTTTTAACACTTTTGAGAGTCAGGGCACAGCATGGAAGTCTAGAGGTAATTCTGCAGCAATGCCTTAACCAGACAGTAACCGTTGATGTTGTGACACATTTGAACTGCTCCACTCCTCTGTCCAACAAGTCACTCACAGTGTAATAGAGATTTTTGATTTGTTCACTTTTTGCATTGACAGCACCAACACTTAACTCTAATGCTAAATATGTGACACTCAATCAAGTCTAGGCGGGTATTAACAGACTTAACATGCTGGGTTATTGACTTGGTGCTATGGAGTGTAAGGTAAGTGAACACTTTGCACAAATTATACAGTAATGGTCTTTTATTTCTTTTAATTTTTTTTAAATGTCAATGTAATGTGGTTGATACTAGAGTGAAAAATAAGTTAGTAATACTGGTTAGTAATGTTCTTGTAGAGGGGTTAGGGTTAGACATGAGAAGGGCTAGGGTTACATGTTACATGCCTACATGAGAGGACATGTCAGATTTTTAGTTCTATATTTTACTTTCCACGCAAATTATCAGCCTTATTTATTTATTCAGTTCTGATCCTTTGAGATATATATATATGTAACATTGGGTTTTGTGTGTTTTCATTCAATGTGCAAATCACCATAAAAAATATCAATGTATATATTTAAGGTTGTATGTCTCAGTAAGCTTCAAACACCTTGAATGAAAAAGGCTAAAAATAATCTTATTCACCTGATCCATGGTTTATCTTCTGCTGCTTTTTATTTTTTGGGTTTGTCTATTCCCTCCTCCCATGTCTACTTGCATATTGTTAACCTTGCTATGGTAACCTTGGTGTTTTTATTGTTTGCGTCTTCCATCTTAATCAGGTCTGCAGGAAGTGAGGCTTCAGAGGTCCTCTGGGATCTGTATATGTGTGTGTGTGTGTGTGTGTGTGTGTGTGTGTGTGTTTGTGTGTGTGTGTGTGTGTGTGCGTGCGTATGTGTGCGTGTGCGTGTGCGTGTGTGTGTGTTGGGGAAAGAGAGAATAAGTTCACGATACAATTGTGAGAGACATGTCTGTCTGTCAATATATACAGGTCATTAGTAAACCAGAAGTGAGCAGAGGTGAGGAAAGGAAGATAAAGTGCTTACCACAGCAGGAACCGCTTCTCACACACACACACACACACACACACGCACACACACACACACACACACACACACACACACACACACACACACACACACACACACACACACACACACACACACACACACACACACAGATGCTGAAATGTGCTTTAACCTGTTCTGTGAATTCATTTACATTTGTCAAACCAATCCTTCATTAGCCACTCGTACTTTCAAATGTCATCCTGTCTACATTTATATATTAAGCCATCATTTTCCAAAGTTTTCAAACTGTTTGCACTTTCTTCTCTGGAGCAGCCTTAGGATTGAACTGTCAATAGTGTCCCCCTCTTTGACCCACTGCAGGGTTGGAATGGATCAAAGCAAAGAACCTGGTCAGAGGCAAGTTTTAAAAATCCTGCATTTTCAAAGACTGGAATGAAAGGTTTTGAAAAAGACTGGAATTGGGTTTTATTTGTCAAATTTCTATTGCACATTTCCTGTAGGAGACTCTCTGGTAATACAATACAATACAGTACAATGGCTGTTCTAATCTATTTGGAATTTATACAGTGAAAGAAGTATATTGGCATTAAGTCAGGTTGTTTATGGTGGTCATACTGTAGCTAAGATACATCTTGTGCCCCTTTAATCGATCTTGACTTTGCAGTTCAATTTATTGTGTTAAGAAGGTAAATATCAAGGTGGATTGCTTCACTTGTTACTTGGCTTTTGTGGGTTAAAGGGACGATGGAAGTTGTTGCAGTGGCTATACTGGGCTATAGTAAAGAGAGAGTTGAGCCACAAAACGTCTTTGAGTTACAGGTCAGTTTTTGTTGTGACCATTAAATATGACCTCAGCTTAAGCTTGCGCCTGGAAAAATGACACCGTATAGACAAGTAGCTGGAGGGACCTTTTACATTTATGGTCGCTGGCTTCACTCTCAGTGACAGAGCTTCATGAAGAGAACTCCTAATGAAAAATGTCTCATCATCTTGGAGGGCAAATCCCAAACTTTTTGGGATACCTACATCCGCTGTAGCGACTTCATTTCTCTCTGTTTGCTTGGAGGCACTGGACAAAAACGTGTATTTTTCCATGAATTATGAAGAACTGTGCTTGCTTTAACTGCAAAGAAATTAAGCAATCTAATGACAGAGGACCACTGATTGCTAAAACACACACACACACACACACACACATACCCACACACACACACACACACACACACATCCAAAATTCAGTAACCCATCTCAATAACTTTTTTCTCAGCTTGTGATCCAGTTGAAAAGTCAATGATACCACAGAAAGTCCTGTCCCTCTGAACTGATCCATATACTCAAACTACATGCATCCTTGATTCTCCCTACTACCATTTGACAGAGATAAAGGAAAAGGTCTGTGCACTCATTTATTGCTCACGCTAGCCATCACTATCCACCCCGCAAAAAAGCACAGTGGTGACATTTTACCTTCAGCCATGGTAGTTGACTTAAAAATGGCGTCTTATGGAATTAAATGCCCTCTGGTGTGTGCTATTGTAAGCGTGTGAATGCATGCATCTGTGGGATAGAAGGGGGTCATTTGCGTGCAAGATATGTACTTCTGTTGTGTATGCATATGAGTGTGTGTGCTGATTAAAAGCGGTCAGGCCTCAGTGATCCGGCCTTTAGCTGTCCCTGCACTCTGAATGCCAAACACAACAGAGCATGCCCAGAGCAGCCAAGCATGGAGACTGCAATGCTAGACCACACCGGACAACCTTAACGGTCTGCAGCTGTGTGTACGTGTGGGAATGTCCGTGTCTTTTGCACTTCTTTGTTTGCATTTTGTCCCGCTTTAGCCGTATCAAGTCATCTCGATGAGGACCATTTGTATTGAATATTTCTACCAATACGAATTTACAGCATACAGGTAGGAAAAACACTATGTATTTGTTAGATGTTGCTCAGCCAACATTTATTTTAAATCTAAAATAATGCAATTATTTTGTATTTGCAAAAACAAAATGTTTTTATCAAGAAGAAATACATTTTACACAATATTTAGAAGATTAGATATTATGTGATTACATATAATGAATCAGGATATTGTATTGGACAAAATGTGATATAGCTATTTTGGCCATACCCAGTGCCAACTAAGAACCTTTGAGATATTTTAATCTTCTTTCCAATCAGTTTAAACACTCCCAAAAAACTCCAGGACACAGATGATTAATCGCCATAAAGTCTGAAGATGTATGGATGGATGTATGGAAGTTTAATCTCATCATTTAATCTTGTGAAAATACAACCCAAAATGTATGCATTATTAAACAGTATCCAGGCAACTAGCAAGACCTAGCTTGCTTAGCCGTGTATCTAACCTAGCTAACCTAGTCAAATGACATGTAACAATGGAATGTTGAGCTTAGCAACATAATTAGCATACAGCTGCATTTCTATTCACACAAACACAAGATGACGCAACAGTCTCATGTTGGTAGACTAATAATACTCACAGACATTGCCTTAGCAAAGAGGGGAAATTAAGAATACCTAACTTAACTGAGGAGCTGATGACTGCTAATGATGAACGACTCAGCACCACCATAACTCATCACACATGGTGAATTTACTTCCTGATTCCCAGGATGCAATGCCTCCCCATTGCCATGTTCACAATACCAAACAAGTACACACAAAATGATGTACTTATGTATGGTAAATAGTTCATAAGTTTGGTACTAGTTATTTAATGCTAAAAAAAACAAGGTGAAATGTTATGATTCATAGCGGTGATTGACTCGCGATTGGTCATGCAGTTGTATGGTCAGCATATGTTTACACTGTGTGTGTGTGTGTGTGTGTGTGTGTGTGTGTGTGTGTGTGTGTGTCACAGTCACCAAACGTCACAGGTGTTTAGTCGGGATCAAAATGAAAGTTGAGTTGCCACTGGCCGGGCATTGTTGTGCTTTTGGCGCATTTTAAATCTGTTGCTACTACCTACTTTTAAAATGATATTGAACCCAATGTTCTCCCTCAGATTTATAATGTTTGGGGAGTTTTAAGCCATGCGGCTCATTATTCCGTGAAATCCACATATTCTTAGTCCCTTATAGTTGACTTTACCGATACCACCACTGTGTATCAACAAGTGTTTGCAGTGTCAAAAACGTTTAAAACTACTGCCCCCAAACAGGAGGCCATCATCTCTGTCTTTGTCTCTCCTCTTGAAGAGATTGGAATAAAGTGTCACTTGTACCGGGACAAAGGATCCAACCTTTAAAGGTTGAGGGATACTGTGGAGATGAGCGCTGACCTTTCTTGCAAATTACACACACTCACACAGACATACACACACACACACACACACACACACACACACACACACACACAAGCACGCTCGCTCTCTCTCATCACACATGCACTCACACAAATATGCACAGAAGGTTAGAAGAAGTTGTGTGAAGACGAGCAGAAAAAAATGGCAGACAGCAGTGTCCAACAAGATTACTGTACTCATCATCCACAGATTTCCCACCTCTACCGATTCATTTCCCTTAATCTCTCCCTGTTCAAATGGATGGCACCAGGCATTTGTCAAGGTGAAGGCAGCACGGCCCACGCCTAGCGATACAACCGACCAATTTTTCCATCTCTTCCGCTCTGCTAGTCTTTTGCTATTAAGTGTTCAATTTCAGCACCTGGAGACGATGCCAAAGTGCAAAGCCTAAAGGAATGTTAGAGAAATCTCACTGATTAATGCAAAGGAATCTGCACTGACTCCTGCGTGTATCCATGCTTTTGTGATTGGCTTTGTATTGCTGTTGGTGCAAACAGCTTTATGTACTGTATATATATATGTGTGTGTGTGAGTGTGTGTGTGTGTGTGTGTGTGTGTGTGTGTGTGCGTGCGTGCGTGTGTGTGTGTGTGTGTGGGGGGGTACTCTCCTTTCATTAATATCTGGATATCTTATGTTCTCCATTCCTGATATTATATATAATGAGTAAATATCTGTATAATAAATTAACATTAAAATCTCACCAAGGCCATGCTCTATATTGCAACAGTAAAAAAAAAATACTACCCACCCCGGATTGGCCCATACAACTCTCTTCCAGCAAGTTTCACTAAAATCAGACCAAGACTTTTCCGTAATCCTGCTGAAAAAATAGACAAACAATCTAAAAACTTACTTCCTTGGTGGAGGTGATAAGTTCTTTGGTAATTGTGATTTCCCAAACAAAAAGCCTCATACACCTCTGGTTCTTGTGTGTGTGTGTGTGTGTGTGTGTGTGTGTGTGTGTGTGTGTGTGTGTGTGTGTGTGTGTGTGTGTGTGTTTGTGTGTATGTGTGTGTGTGTGTGGGTGGGGGTGAGTTGACAGCTCAGTGCAAGGGGTAATTGAGGTGTATAGTATTGATGAGACCCCAACCCTAATGAGCTTTAGCCAATTAATCCATCGATTTACATGTAAATGGCTCCAGAAAGGTTACTGGCTGTGGCTGCCATCTGCATGTACTTACCATGCTAATGCCTTGCTGAGTGACACAATCAACACACATGCAAAAATTTAGGGGGGAAGAACGGAAACGTGCAGGAAAATGACAGAGATGGGGCAGCTTGATCGTTGATAAATTGCTCTGCATCACATTAACGGCAAAAAAGTAGGTGTTAATTGCTGTGCTATACATTCACCACAGGAGTGCACCCATTTTAATTATGAAGCAAACACCTTTCATAGCGTGTCAATCTCCCCCCACAACTCTGCACTTAAGTGTATCAAGCTTTTTTTTCAATTATTTTGAAGATTCTTTCTCTTTCTTGTTATTGCATGTTCTCCTTGACAATAATACATGAGTTGGAAACGGCAAACTCTACCGGGCCAAAAACATGTTTTTAATAATAATTATAATAATAATAATAATAATAATAATAATACTAATAATATATTATTTATCCCTCCTGGGGAAAAGTGTTTTTTCACACAAGGTCTGTTGTTATTTCAAATACGGGAAATACACCTTCATGCACATGCATTGGAGAGATATCAGAGCAAGTTGGCTGCTCATGGACATTCAGTTGGGGATTCAGTGCCTTGCTCAAGGGCACCTCGGCAGTGCCAAGGAGGTGAACTGACACCTCCCCAGCTACCAGTATACAATCTGTACTTGGTCTGTGCAGGTACTTGTCTTTCGTTCCACAAGCATTTTAAGTTCCTCTTCTCAAGTGAGGATACTGTGGTGAAGATTGGCTCATTCTGGTTTGCAGAGAATAGGCCATGTATAGTCTTTAAACTAAAACAATGTTTTAATGCAGATTTCTGCTATCAGCCAGCTAACTGACTGGAGTTCAGTGTTAATTACCAGTGTGCTCAGCTTAACTGAGAAACTCTGTAAATTGTCCCCAGGTGGGGAAAGAATAGGCTATCTTCATTTCACATAGCTGCAGTTGAGCTAATTATGGTGGTGGTGGCGTGTGTGTGTGTGTGTGTGTGTGTGTGTGTGTGTGTGTGTGTGTGTGTGTGTGTGTGTGTGTGTGTGTGTGTGTGTGTGTGTGCGTGTGCGTGTGCATGTGTGTGTGTGTGTGAATATGCTGCATCAAAGAGCCCTGTTAGCTCTCTCTACTTTGTATGTGTATGTATGTTTGTACATTCAAGCAAGGCAAGACAAGACTTGGCACATACTAAAACATGCAACTTCCAAAGCCAACAGCTCTGTTAAGTGAGATGTGCTGTTATAATGATGCCATCTATCACTCCCTTCATCTCTCCATTCCTTTATCCTCAAACTCCTCCATCATCGTTTCTGTGGCCTCATTAATTTAGCCTGGACTATTTATGGGCCTATAAAAACAATAAGGAAAGAGAAGAAGGGTTTCATTGGCACGGACGGTGCTTCCAGTGCATGGGAAAGATGAAAAAGCCTTTTGAGTGAGATGGAGCATACCGCATCACTTTCAGTTAATTGCACTAGATTATTAACATCTGTTGAGATGTTTTCATATATATAGTATGTTTTCTGACATATCGCAGCTAGTCCATTCGGTATTTCAGAAAGTGAGTGAAAATTACACCTATGCAGACTAAGTTTTAGGAATCAGAGAGACTAAATTGTGTCATTGTACTGTCATCTCGAATTTGTGTGTATTCCATGTATTTATTACAATTATAAACCACAACCATTTTTCTAATTCTAACTAAATTGTTTGGATGCCTAACCCTAACTGCCACCTTGTGTTGCCTAAACTTGATAGTCAAGTAACGGTAGTTTTGGTTCCTAAACCTAACCAATACCAAATGTAACCGTTGTGGCCCACTTCAGGTCGTCAATGTCTTTGGGGCAACTTCGGGTCGCCGCTTTGTATGATATACAAACCAAGCCCAAACCAAAGTGATTTCTGCAAAAATTGCAGTTCGTTGAGTGGCCACTAGGGGAAGGTTTCATATTAGAGCAATGTCTCATCGACCCCAATGTTAAACAGGCCATTTTTCACAGCATCACAGCATATTTAAACCTGTTTAAGGCCTGGTACAAAAAAACATTCTAGTCTGTATGTTTAGGTCATGTCTACATGACAACACTGGGGGGGTGGGGGTGGGGGGTTATTGGAGGTTTAACTTTATGAATAATTATACGGTATATTCCTCTTATTATTAATGTTTTTTACTTTGTTATCTGATTGGAAAATCAAATACTGCTATTGTTTGCTTAATTCAGTGTCTACAGCTAGCTATGTTTGATGCTGTGAGTGACAATGCAGCTACTGGGATACATAACCTGTTGCCTATTGCTGGTCTTCATACACTGAGTCCCTGAGGCTCAAGGACTTAAGACTGCAGGACTCTTCTTAGCCAGTGAACTATGGTAACCTATGGCTGCTGTCAATGACGAGTATGTAACAGACACTATAGACTAGTCTATATGGGGTTGTAATATGCTCCTGTTGGCTCTTTTGAGGCTTAAAACATGGGGCCACATGAGGCTTCATGGAACGCAATGGGAAGCGGCTCACACATACTATCGTCAAATGTAATGGAAGGCTGGCTAGTCTGGGTTTGAGCAGTAGAGGGTGAGGAAAATGAGATATAGAGTATGAGATAAACACAATTTTTTTGTTTGTATTTAGTAAATGTATCAACTGGTTATAGCTGCCAGTTTGCGCTTGAGTATTCAGCTGTTGCAATCTGTTATTTTTTTAACTTTCAAGTGAGACCCAAGATTATCATCATAATGAAAAGAAAAGTTGTATACATGTATAAAATAAATAAATAATATAAAGAGAGAAAGATCAAGTGTACATGAACATGTTTGATGAGGTTGCAAAGATCGTAAGCTCTGTGCTGCTTCCATATTTCATACATCTAACCATGCCGCGTTCTGCATCTGCCTGCAATGAGAACCCTTCACCAGGTTTCTTTTTAATGATGGACTGCTCTGGGTGGCTGTTATTGGGGAGAGTGGGGGTTATCACCATGCTGTAGATTGAAATACCATGAGTGCGCCCAGCGGGAGAACATTCCTTCTGGCCTCATGATTTCCTCAGGTCATTCATGCAGTCCTCATCCCCAATGTAATGGCATTGTCCTGGGGCTCAGCCGCCCAACCAGGCCCCCCACACTTCAGCCTTTGGCCTCCCTGACAGTGCTGCCCTTCAGCTGCCTGTCAACCATACCAAGCCCGGCTGGTGGTTGATGGGAGAGTGGGAGGGGTCAAGAGATTGGGGCTGGGACTAATTCTACATTTAAGCTATTTAAAAACGGTGAAATGGATTAAAAACAAGCTTTGTTTATGAAGTAAATGTCACGTTCATCAGCGTCTGATGAAAGCTGAATTTCATATGTATTTTCATATTAATTGTGTGCATCATTTTTCATAGATTCCAAAGATGATAAATGTAACCTGGTGCCAGAGAAAATACATACTAAGTTGCGTTTAACCATGAATTGGTGGAAATTGTTAACTGTTGTGTTCAACAGGAACTTCACTTGAGAGTGGCAGCATGCTTTTAACACCTGCTGAGAGTAAGTTTTAGCATTCACAGCGCCTGGCACTTAGAGTCCCCATATATTTATGCCTTATTTTTCTTTTTGTGAGATTTCTTTAGTAAAGTGGCAGTCACATAACGAAGCAATACTTTCTTCTGGCATTTGCTGAGCAAATATGAGGACATCATCTGATGTCACTTGAGTTTGTTCTACATAAAGATGCATGGATGAGGCTGTGTGAGCCAAGCAGATGAACTGAGTAGCCAGTGCTTTGTGGAGAGTGAATCTGCTGCTCTGACTAAGTGGATGCATGGAATGAAAGCAAAGGAGAGAAGGCATCTGCCACTACTCATGAAATCAACTAAGAGTATGCTTCTTTTCTCAAAGCTTCCCCCTCTCTCTCTCTATCCCCCTCTTTCTCTCTGCATTATGTGCGTGTAAAAGGGACTGTTCATCATTATTCAAGGACGGAGCTGATTAAAGGTGATTAAGCCCTGCCCATCCATCACTCTCGCCTTTCAGTCTGTCACTGGCCCCCATATTAAGGGAGACAACGGTGCATGTGTGTGTGTGTGTGTGTGTGTGTGTGTGTGTGTGTGTGTGTGAGAGAGAGAAAGAGAGAGAGAGAGAGACTGTCCATCCAGTTTTGTATTTTTCCAAATACTCGCCTATTACACTAATTGCGAATAATTTCTCAAATAGAAAGAAACAATATACTTGGCTCCTAAATAATGCTCCTTAATACTAAAATAATACACAAAGGCATTCAAATTATGGTTCGAACTTAAATGGGCCGTGGCAGTCCATTCTTCACAGGCCTCTTTGGCAACCCTATGATGAATGTCCTCTCTGTCCGTGATGAATGGCATCAGTGAGAGCCTGCCTCGCTCTCACCATCCCTCATAACATTAACCTACAGTAATGCAATCAATGACGCTAAGACGGAAGGATAATTTTCCCGAACAAGAGTTAATTGATTGGTTTTGCTGGTCTCCCTTTCTTGTTGACAGTTAGCCACATAGACGGTTAGCCTTTCAACAGACTGTGCAGACTGTGGGAAGAGAAGAGTCTAACTAGAATGTGACAATAAGTATTTCTTTCACATTATGAAATGGTGATTTTAATAATGGTTGAGATGGGTTACTACACTATGTGACTTCTAAAACAGCATTTATTTTAGATCGTCATGGGATACTATAGATCTCCAGCTTTTTTAAGATGGGATGACGCAGGTTTCATTGCGGATTTTACGGAGTGTTGAGTTAAGTTTCACTAGCTGTGGTCAAGGAGGAAGCTGGGGATGACAGACTGGCCAGTATCTGATTTCTATTAAAAGGCCAATATCTTGTGAATGTGAGTCAGCTTTACTCTCTGCTGCCCAAAGAAGTGGTTCTTTGATTGATGGTCAGATATGTGTGCGTGTGCATGAATGTGTGTTTATGTGTGTGTACTGTATACGCACTAGGGTTGTCCTGATACTTGATAGCTCTTTCCATACAACGGCAAAAAGAAAAAAAAAAGGTCTAGGCATGCAAAATGGGATAATTTTTCCTTTTCTTTTTTTTTCCTATTATTTCCTGCCCACAGTGCTGGTTAAGAATAAAATCACTGCACACATAATACACAGTTAATTTACTTTCATGGTGCTTCACCTGTGTAGCCTCTGCTTGAAAATCTGACCGTAGATCTGTGCTTTTTTTATAGCTTTGGTACTTTTGATAGTATCCAATGGTCGATATTGTATCGTTTTGAAACGTCGTCTTGAAAAGCATCCGTACTTCGATAACTTTAATGTATACTGATGTTAGCGTGAAACAGAAGCACTCTCAAAGCTGTGCATTTAACTCAATAAATAATAGATCTATCAGTATGATTTACTCCGTTTACAAACATCCTGCTTCACAAGATGCAGGAATAATATTTATAGAACAAGGTGTGTGTATGTAGCAAACAGTCCTCAGTAAATATGCTTGAACATATCATTATGGGCAAAGTGTGGGTCTGTGCGTGTATGAAAAAAAGACAGAGCATACTGTATTTGCACATAACAGCGATTCTGGTGAAACCTGTAAGCATTGCTTTGGGAGGATGACGACTGGAATCTGGCTATTCAACTTTTGTGTCCCACTGTGCTGATCTTGGGCTCCACAGACTCCCACTGACGTTAGCTCTGCAGGGCGCCACACAGGAAATACACATCTGCTGAACCTGCACTTCTCCGAGTGTCTCAACCCCACCATCACCACACCCCTAGGGCTTAAACTCGCAGAAATGAAAGTTTAGAAAGTCATGACTGAGTCAATCCTGGCTGAACAAAAGTAATACATTAAAGTGATTTTTGCATTTGTTGGTTTGACTTCCTGATGCCAAAACTAAACCAAATTATTTATTATGAGTTTGTACCATACAGCTGTATTATTATTATTACACCATCATACTTTGTTACATATTTTTGTGTTACATTATCTCCATCTCTGGAAGGATTGTGTTCTTAATCCAACATCTTAAGTATACTAAGTAATGATGAAGTACAACACATGGCCACTGTATAGCCATATGAACTCCAGATAATGCCCGGAAAATCAGATGGCGACATTTTCTGTCGCACACATGAGATTGTCCATGTCAGATGCATTCTCACATACTGGGTAAAGCATGCAGGAGGCAGGACATGATGTGAATTATCAAATAGCTGGTTTTTAATTTGGTCCTAAACAATCAAGTCTCCTTCTTTAATTTAAATTTCTCCAATTAGACATTTTTTTTTGCCGTCTTCATGTAGATCATCCATCTTTTTCAAGCTCTGATGTTTATATTCTAGATATATTCTAGAGAAACATCATCAACACTCCTGCTCGCTCTATTCACACATGCTCGCTCTATTCACACATGGGCTCAATTGGACATTACACAGACTTTACTTTGTTCTAGGTTGCTGAAATTGTAAAAAGTCCATTTAATGTCCGGTCGAACTGGTACAAAAAAGACATTTGTGTTCTCACATACACCTCCTCTGGGTAATGTCCAGATAAGATCAGTGGTGCAGTGCAAGTGTGAAAGGGGTTTTCAACACTACACTGCTGAATTGATGCATAGTTCCCTTGTTGATTGAATCCTACCGATTGCTGTAATTATATTTCAACTAAATTAACATAGTAGGTTTTCTTTAACTATAGGAATTACCCAGGAGTGTCGCTCATCAAAAATAATGTTAATATACAGTATTTACTTGTTGTAGTCATTTTTGTTATTTGTTATTGGCCTCTAGAGTGTCATTTCACAAGCTCTAATGGATCTCAACAGCATCCTTCTTGGTGTGTGTGTATGTGTGTGTTTCTAAGATTAGTACAGGAAGTTTATTTTGAACGGACCCATGTGAATACTATCCATGCTTGTGTCATCGCTGCACACACACTATGCACACAGAAATTTTGTTTACACTCATCAGGATACTG
This sequence comes from Echiichthys vipera, assembly GCF_963691815.1. NCBI lineage: Eukaryota > Metazoa > Chordata > Actinopteri > Perciformes > Trachinidae > Echiichthys > Echiichthys vipera. Next base: position 13,959,593 of record NC_139835.1, on the reverse strand, counting down.
TGCCTGTGGTTGTACACACACTGTAGTGTATGTGTACACCGTGCTTGATTTGATTGTGGCAGGTGTGCATTACTCTGAACATATGGTTAAATATGTAACACATAACACACAGAAACACAAATTACATCTGATATAAAACACACAAGTAAAGACAAATGAATGGTCCTGCATTTAATATTATTCAGTTGTTTGCACCCTCGCTTGTGTGTGATCGTTTGTTTGTGTTTGGCATACACTGCAGCAGCTGAGGATGATGGGAGAGGGAGAGGAGTAGCCAAAAGAGAGTTGGGGAGGGAGTAAGGCGAGATTCTTGATGTGTAGTTGGATCGTGCCAAGATGTCTGGCTCCGTCTGTAGTTCACCTGCGCTGGTCTGTCACACACATTTACACTGGCAGAAAGGGGTGCACACATGCATTCAGTAACACAGACAGACACACACTTCCAAGGGGCATAACATATACATACATTCATACGCATGACCACCTAAATCCCAAAATGCTGATTTATAGAGAGGTTTATCTCTTTCTCTGTGGCCCAGTAACCGCTACCCCTGGGTCACCCCTCACCCCTCAACCCCTGTCTCAGCAGTAACACATGGCGGGACACCCTGTGGTGAGGTGTGTCAGTTGAGGGGTGATTTAGTGCTGCTCTGCCCCAACCACTGCTGAGACACCTGCCCCAGGAATCCTGCTGCACACACACACACACACACATACATATTTCTATGGATACGGAGATGCATGCATGGGTACATGTGCACATAGCGGACACACATTCACACAGGAGTTCAGCACTGCCATAACCTCCTACATACATGCATAGTCTCTATTGCCTGAGGAGACTCAATTTTGCCATTTCCGCAAAGCATTGCATACCAGCTCTCAGAGGATCATGAACTAAGGAGTTCAGTTATGAATTCCTGAATTTTCTTTACCAGCCTAATCATTTCCAGAGGGACCCAATGCGTGCTGGGACTGGACACTATCCCAGCATGCATTCGGTTCAGAGCATTCACCACCACCATCAACACCACATGATCACATTCCCACTAGAATCCAACCAAAACATAGAAGTCATATTATTAGCTATAGACCCAATAGTCATGTATCACACTGTGGCCAAAGCAAATCCCATACACCATCAATTACTGTAAAATAAGCCTCTTTCACATTCATACACACGTGTAAAGCAAAGACGTTGTAACAGGTCAAACTGAGTTGAGATGATTTAGTTTTTCTTTATTTTAAGATTGAGCCACCATGACATCTTCTCAAAGACAGTTGAAGTGGAAATAGCCACAGCTCAGTCCATCTCCCTTAAAGGTTATCTGTATTCAACATGATATTAAAGAAATGGACTTTCTACTCTTTTTTGATGTGCTGCTAAATTAAGTCTCTTTCATGGTAACACACTTAAATTCTTTCCATCCAGCAGATGTGCTTTCCCATGAAAACAGTATAAAACAATTAGTGGCTGCTATTCCAAGTAAGAAAAAGTCCAAAGAAAGTAACAAATAATTATTCACAAATGTTCATTTGGATGAAAGTGTCATTGTGGTCTTGGCCAGGGAGTTTTTTTTCCTTCCTGTGTCTTGCTTTTGTTTCAACGTGTTCTCTTTTGTTTGCTCTCATAAAGGAATGTCACAGGTTAGGGTCGTCACCGGGGGAACATAACACGACATCAAATGAGATAGGACTAATTTGAATGCTTATCACTGCAAGTGGAAGTGGTGGCAACATTGGCATGAAGCTGTGAATGTGATTATTATTTTGTTATACGAAACCTTGATCAAATTGCTTCTCATTTTATCCCCTGTGGCATGCAGGAGAATCCTATTAGCCACCTCAGGCATGCCCTACACAGAGGAATTCTCAGACCTTAACAAATAGATTCTGACCTTCAGTCACAGATTCATATGGTGGGCTAATGTTCACTTTCAAGGTGAGAACTAATGAGATACATTTTAAATATTCTATTTCATTTGATGTATTGAGATACAATCAGGTGTGCTGTTCTAGAATATGGTATAATGGGGTTGTGCTTTTAGCTTTTAGTTTTATTGTACTATATCGTTCTTTCTGGCCTTAGGATCACTGCTGCCCACATTGCTCACAAATCCTTTATACCCTTATACACTTCATGGCATGAGTCTTTAAAAGTGAAAAAGCAGTTTTAGCTACAGTGGAACAGTGGAAACTAAAAGTGGTTAAAATATGGATCATATCCCTGTTTTTACGATAGTTTATGTTGTCTCCCGTAGAAACAGATACAAACCAGATGTTGAAATTGAAGACTGCAGAGAATCAGTGTTACTGTTATTTGCTTCAGAATAAAACCATTTAGTCCACACAATAGTCAACAAGAAACCAACAATAACGTAAGTAGGGGTAGCACAGAAAGAGGGTGAGCGAGAGAAAAAACACAAGACATAAACTGTGCAAAACTGACATAATACAATTTCATCCTGCCGTAATCCACCAGCATCCGTTCTCCAGTGTGGGTAGTAAAAATCCCAGTGAGAGTAACACGGTGGGCAATAGGAAAGCTAGGATGTCATGCTGTCTAAAGTGAGCGCAGCTTGAGGGCTCTTTAGCATATGGCAGCAGCCACGTTCTGAGACTTGTGTGTAGGTGTCTGTGAGCTTGTGCATATACGTGTGTGTGTGTGTGTGTGTGTGTGTGTGTGTGTGTGTTTATATGCGTGTGTGTCCTTCAGCCGTCCTCAGGTGTTCCAGCAGTGAAAGTGATTTTCCCTAGTGGGCCTTACTACAGTTCTCCACCCAAACCTCAGCAGGCAGAGTAGCTTCTCCGCAACTGGGGCTCAATGTCAGCAACCATATGGATGCCTTTTCATCTGAAATACATTAGTAAAGGACCTCTCCTTACTAGAGTTAGAACACGGAAGTCATATTTATAAATAAGAATTCACTGTATACTAATTGAAACAGCTTATGGTTGCATGCAATATATTTAAAATTGAATGGAAGGTGCAGAAATATATGAACATAATGGTTAATGAAACCCAAGATAAAAATAATTTGAAAATACATTTAAAAATTAATTAGCACCTCAAATGTTTTTTTATACTGATTTCTGAATTAAAATATATATATAATAATTTTGAGGCTTAAAATAGTGTACTTTTTTGGGTTCGTGTGCTGTCTTTAACAGGGCCTAACATCCATTTCTGTGTTTAAGTCTTGCCGACTGAGCACACTGAAGTGGGTCACCATCATTGTGTTTGTGTGTGTGTGTGTGTGTGTGTGTGTGTGTGTGTGTGTGTGTGTGTGTGTGTGTGTGTGTGTGTGTGTGTGTGTGTGCGTGTGTTTGTCCAGCAGCATTGTAGATGGCCTATTTTCTCTTAAAGTAGAGAGTGTGTCCTCTCTGGCACTGGTCAATAAAACTGTCCTTGGGCGCAAAAAGAGGACCAGGCACATACACACACACACACACACACACACACAATGTTCATTTCTTAGTCGGATCCACATTGCTGCTGTCATTTTTCCCAGTAACAAGCCAGTAGCAGTTTTCCTCTACCCAGGAAAGTTTGGGTTGAAGGTTTGGTTTTCATCAAAAAGATCACCCAAAACAAAGGATGCATTGATTTGACGGGTTTGGTATTCGTAACAGAAAAGTAAATGTGCTGTAATCGATTACTTGTTTTTATATAATACTTACTACTTGCTAGTGAAAAAACAAGTAAAGGATGGAACACATCAACCTTCCCTTATCAGCATGGAAATGGCGACATGGTTGCCACCGGCTACTATTGTCACACATGGGATTATAGTACAATGGTCTGTCCGGCTCTAAATCACCAAGATGGCGACAGCTTATGTGTTTGTGTGCTTGGTGTTACATGACTGGTTATCAGTTGCATTCAAAGCAGCACAATAGTCCTGTAAAGGATGAGTGGAGGCAAATGGGTTTAAGGCCAGTTAGGTTGTGCAGTGTGTTTCCTAGGAGTGTAATTGGAAGTGGAAGTGGAATGTGGATGTGTGTGTAAGTGTGTGTCTGTGTCTGTGTTTGGGTAAGCGAGAGGGCATTAAGAGGTCAGTGCCATCTTCAAACACAATGCATGCATATACACACAGATGCACACAAATAGTTTGGCTTTGTGAAAATGGTATCAGTGTCTCGGTGATGGACAAGACAAATAGGTCTGTTGTTGGTGTGTGTGCATGGTAAGTGTGGGAATGTGCTAGTATGCTGTCATCTTTTCAATTGGTTCCAACCATCTCCCTCTCTGTTTCTCTGCTCTCAACCTCCTTCATCCTTTCTTTCTCCTCTATCTCTCCGTCTATTGAACACACACAGTTTGTGGTAACAAAGTGATCAATATGTAACTTAATTAATATGTGTTTATGTGTGTGGTGAAGTTCTGTCTCTCCACATTCATATCAGTGAAATTAACATAACCTCCAGTGTGTGTGTGTGTGTGTGTTTGCCAGTGTTCTGGTTTGTCCTGAATATTCTTACTGACCTGGCTAATCTCTGGAGTGTGGAGGGTGTAGGAAACAGTTATTACATCCCTGATGGATACAGCAGGGAGTTGATCCATGCCCTAGTGTGTGTACAGTGCTTGCCCTGATTTGCCCCAGTTTATTGTCCTTCACATAACATCAGCTTTGTACACACACACACACACACACACACACACACACACACACACACACACACGCACACACACGCACACACACGTTATTTTAATTAAAGTCCTGTTTCTCTCTCATGCCCCATTCATTTAGTTTAAAGGAAGGGCACTACATGAGGTACCATTACATACTGTCACGATGGAATTCTATAGAAAAAGTTTTTTTTTATGGAATCATTAGAAACATTCATAAAAGGTTAAAAATTTCATCTTTTCAACACAGAGTTTGAAATCTCCATAAATCTGAAATTTAAAGGGGACATTTCTTATTATTCAGGTTCATACGTATTTTAGGGCTCTACTATAACATTTTTTCATGCTTTAATGTTCAAAAACACATTATCTTCTCACACTGTCTGTCTGAATACACTCCGTTTTATACCTGTCTTTTAAAGCCTACCTTCCTGAAAAAACCTTAGTCTGCTCTGATTGGTCAGTGTGTCCAGGTCTTCCTCATCGACACTCTTAGTGTCTCTTCACCACCATTGCAGCCGGCGAATGACTGTAACGGCACTATAATGGCATTTTCTACCTACAGTTTGTATAGCGTAGTTGTGATATCACAGCTTTACAGAAGTCCTGAAGGCTCATTTAAAGGTACAGTTTCTGAATAGGCTGTGTAGATCTTGTCTGTGGATTTAGCATTTGGATCACATAAAATCAACCAAAAGACAGTATCTTGAGACTTGAGATTAACTGAGTCATGCCCCTCAGTGTTTTCATTAGATTTAAAGGGTCTCATACCACAGTGCAGCAGCTCAGCAAGTACATTCTACCACAATAGACATCTGATTTGTTCATATTTTCTAATTTCCTCTTAAACTGAGCAGAGCTTTTGTGAATATAAAAAAAGATTATTGCAGACATTTATCATGAAGATTAGACTGAAATATTACAGGCAATATTTGCTACAATTAAAATCTAATTTAGTGTAAGCAGCACACTTTAGCTAAACTGCTTGTGAGATGATTACATAACATAAATCGTTAACACACTCCTCATCTACCGGAAATAACTGTGTTTTTAATGTCAAAACATAATTATGGTAAATCTCTGTGTCTGTGGACAATGAGTATCACTTCATAGTCAAACATAAGCTTATGTGTATTTTTACTTACAAACATGTGTTTCCTTTCGGCTTTCCTGTCTGCTACAATACACATAATGTAGACCTTCCTCACCTTGCATTTCTTTCTGCTCCATAACTTCGACTTCACCTTCTCACATCCTCTTCCTCTGCCCCCCTTCATCTTCCTCTACTTCTTTTCATCCTCCGCTTATCCTCCTCATCAGGCTGCTTTATTATGCAAATGAGCATTGGATCAGATCACTTAATTAAGCTTTACTGTGCCAGTTTGCGTGTGCTTACACAAACGCACAAAACACACATGCACGGTAACTTTCTTTCACACAGACAAAAACTGCTGGTGGTGTGTGGCATAATGATTAGCATTCTGGACTCTGAGTCTCTCACACACACACAAGCACACGCACATGCACATGTGCGCGCGTGCACACACACACATGCTTCTAGGCAGCAGAAGAGTCTCTTTGAGTGTGTATAGATAAACAGACTTGAATAGCGGGGTCTCTCCAGGCCATTAGCCTGCAGTTAGCATCACAAACTCCAATCTGGCCCTCCACATCACTGCAGCTGGTGAAGCCAACTGCTTCATTTCTACGGCTGCTGAATCTGCTTCCTATGAGGTCATGGCAATGATATAACTGAACACCAAGATCATAAATTGATCTGGTGGCCCATTTTTAAATGATCTGGGAAAGTTAGATGAGCACTGATGCTAGTTTTCCTATCACAGAGCTGGTTTATTGCTGGTTTTAGTGAGAAATTTGAAGAAAGATGAAATACAGACACTTTTTAATGCCCCTTGTTGGCGTCATTAATCCCAACCACTTTTCCTAACCTTAATCAAGTGGTTTTGCTAACTAAACATAACCAAGTAGTTTTGTTTTAATTTACAATGTTAACAGCGTGTTTAAAACAGCAACCGTAGTGGAGCATCATAATGTGACACCAAGTGTTCCTGACTAAGAGTCCACAAGTGACAAGTTCTGATGAGAGGAAACGAGTTGAAATAAAACAAAACAGGCAGCTTGAAGTCATGCCATCTCATTATATAGATTTGGCCTCTTTGATTGAAGCGAACATTTTAAATCTCTATAACCATTCACTATTCTATTTCCCAAAAGCGTGCAATAAAGTAAGTAGGCAATTCCATTTCCAAATGTGTGAAGTATGAGCTCATTCTATGACACAAGGATTTCTCTGAGATTACAGACCTTTCTTTCCTTCATCATTCACCCATCATCTACAGAGGCTGCCCATTTCATAATTTTCCAGCTGAGTGATGAATTTCAGCAGTAACTTGGAACTGTACACAGATTCACAGATCTCTAACAAATGGACAAAGACACCACTAAATCCTGCTGATGTTGCTGCTATATCCCACCCCCATCTCATCCTTCCTCAAGCTGTGCCAGCCCATGACTGAAACAGCCACAATATAAAATCAAAAGCAATTATGACCTTAAGAGCTGAGAGCCAATTACAGGCCTTTGTTTTATTATGATTAGCTCTGGCAGCTCTCACCAGAATTACTTACAGAGGTTTAGTTTGGACAGTAAATGTGTCCTTCAGTTGATAGATACTGGCTTTGGAAACTTGTAGATGCACACAATAATTTATTTTCTCAGACTGGCAAGCAAGAGCAAAATGGTTCACCATACAGACATGCGTATCAACTCCAATATGTTCCCAATGTGATTATCATGGCAAATGACACAATAATTGAACATAAGAGAAATTAAGTGTGTAGCAATTTGCCCCAAGACACAACCTATCAGTTTTGATGATTGCTTTCATTTATATTTCTGACAAAAATTAGTTCATTTTATCGGCTTACGGACATATTAGCTTTAACAAATTGATTGTAATTCAGCATAATGGACGACTTCGTCACTTTGTCTGTTAGAGAGAACTGGAGCCTTCAGATCAAGGCGTCATTCTTTTTCTGTGACACATGTGCAGTTCATGTTTTAGAAATGTAATAGAATTGACAATACTTTTATACTGTAGCTGCATATTTTGTGCCAGAATTTAGTGTCTTTAAAATTTGGAAGATCGGATAAAGGATGGTAATGAGATTGCTTTCTCATTAGTCAACAATGTGCCTGTGTCATTCCATGACACGCTATTTTTAAACGATGACACAATTATCAGGCTATTATTTTATTGAAAAAAATAAAACTTGTTACTGGTTGGCCAAAAGGGGGATTTCATGGCAGGGGGCAAGATGTTTGCTGTTGCCATGTTTCCAGTAACATTACAAGTGGCTCAGGATAAGGCCGCCAGCCAAATGCCTAAGCTGTCAAAGTAAATAACTTTTTCCGTTTCAAAGAGAGCTATTCCAATTAAGAAAAGAAGGATGGAGCAGAAGAAAGAGAAGGGAAAGCCACAGAAAAGAATTAGAGGAGGGTGGGCAGGAAGAAGGGGAGGAGGTGGAGATGGAGGGAGATGGAAGGGGAGGAGAGAGGGAGTGGAAGTCATGGGAGTCTTGTTGGATTCAAGAAGAAAATAGGCAGAGGTGGTGTGGAAACAGGAAATCAATTGTTTGGTTGGATTTTTGCTCTTGCTTCATCTAGATTGAACCTTGAAGTGTGAGAGAGAGAGAAAGAGAGACATGGTGACCAGAGCTGAAGCCTGGGGTTAGGCTGACACAAAGATACGGGTCAAGGGAAAAGAAACTTCCTCACTTTCCCTGAGTGACACCAATCAATTTACAAGTAACCAATGAGGTCAAGGTCAAGAGAACACGAGTGATATGATAAGTAACATGTTGCATGTAATCTTGGGTCATGGTTCTCTGATGATTACAGTATATTATACCATTAAAGGCTTATCCAATGAAATGTATTCATTCTTATTTAATATATTATTTGTAAATGGCATGCCTTATTTTATGTAAATAAGTGTGAAATACAATGCATCATTTGAGGAGGACACAAGTGATATTTTGTTGTGCTTGCATAATGACAACAAAGTTCTTGAATCTTGAATTTTAAGATTATAACAGTAATTGATTTGTTATTTTAAAGTTTGTCATTTCTTGATCCAGTGACCCTGTATGTAAAACATTTTGTATAACTGAGCTTTAGCAACCAATCACACAAATATTCAGTTTTAAAGGGGTCATAATATTCTCAATTTCAGGTACATACTTGTATTTTTGGTTTCTAAAAGAACATGTTTACATGCTTTAATGTTAAAAAAAAACAACAACTTTATTTTTGCTCATATTGTCTGTCTGGGTATACTTGTATTCATTCTTACTAGCACAACATCATTCTTACTAGTACAAATGACGTCACTTTTGCCATTCACGTGTATTGTATTTTTAATTCTACATATGCACAATTACATTTGAGATATCTAGAAATAACATTCTGTATATCTGTAATGCCATTCTTACTCGGAAATTCTCCCATTTCAGATATCTATAATCCAACTGTTACTAGTCATATTTTTAATTCCAGATATCTCAAACATCATTTTGACTATCCAACTGCAAATTTCATATATCTAGAATGTCCATTCTAGATATCTAAAATGTCATTGTGGATATCTAGAATTGAAAGCCAATACACTTGATTGGCAATAGTGTCGTAATTTGTACTAGTAAGAATGACGTTGTGAAAATCTTAAATGAGAATTGTAGATAAGAAGAATGTCATTGCGGATATCTTAAATTATCATTCTGACTATAAGGATGCAATAAGGAGAAATGGTATATGGTTATCTAAAATGTTACAGATAGGAGTGCGATTTGATTTATTGTTAAAACCGCTTTCCATATGCAGTGGCACTTTCTGGCTATTTAAATTACAGTTGTGACATCACATACAGAACTATTGGCGGCACATTTAAAGGCACAGTTTCTGAATATGGGCTTTGTGCATGTCTCTGTGAGTGTTTTGATACTTTCACAGTATTTACATAGCATCCTGATCTGCTTTATAACAAAAAAAATCACCTTTTTTTCTACAATATTGTTCTTTTTCTTTATTTTAGAATAACCAATTTAGACAATAATCTGGGTTGTTTCATTTTATTTTATTTTTAAATCGGTTCCATTTAAAAGACACGTTGATAACAAAATTCTATCTCATCAAGGTCAGGATTTCAACCAACATGTAGTAAAAAGAGAGGGACTGCATGTATGTGGCCACTAGACGCATCCAGCAGTCACGTTAATTATTGATGAGGGTGTCCCATGACCTAGACTATTGATTGAGCAAATTGCAACCCCAGTTTTTTTTTACAACAACCATATCATGTGGCTGTCTGTGTGTGTGTAAGTGTACTGCTGTTTAAAAGTGAATGAAGGGATTATATTTCAGCTGTCATTATGTAGAACGTAGCAAGACATTGTGTTATACCCCTGTGTGTGTGTGTGTGTGTGTGTGTGTGTGTGTGTGTGTGTGTGTGTGTGTGTGTGTGTGTGTGTGTGTGTGTGTGTGTGTGTGTGTGTGCGTGCGTGCGTGAAGTGCGTGAAGTGCGTGAAGTGCGTGTGTGTGTGTGTGTGTGTGTGTGTAGTATTTGAAATAATTTTGATTTGAATGAATGCTTGTGTGTGTGAGAGGGATGTGTATGTGTATCACAAAGGACTACTTACAGGGATACAGTGATACAGTCCTTACATGATGTTCCTGCTGTTATTGATTTACAAATGAATAAAAGATGATTCAGGGGGATAACCTTCCCATTTTTCTCTTCAGCATTTTTTTTCACTTTCTCTTTTTGTCAAGGCAGTGATGCTCTTGTGAAATGTTTTTTTTTTTACACACACACATGCACACATCTGTTAATTAATCACACATACTCTGTCATCTGAAGAGGTGCTGCCTTTCCTCTCTTGGGGCACACACATGCACATGCTACCACACACAGTATCATACTATCTACTCATGCCCCTACACACACGGTGAATGTCAGTGTAACAAAATTTGGTTCTCCTCTAGATAAGTAGCTAACCTCCTGTGAGCCAAATCTGATTTTACCATCAGCCTCTGTCAGAGCTTTTTATCCTGGCAGACACACACAGGGAAGACGCAAGGCTTTTATTTTCCTTTTCCAAATGTTGTAAAAAATATTTTTAGGGTTTGCGGTCGAGAAAATACAACATATCACTATACTGTCATATGAAAACCTCATACTGTAAAGTGCAGCTTTGGTGATTGCTTTTTACATTGAAAGTTTATGGGATCCTCTCTGTGCCTAATAAGTTTCACGGCTGTGTTATTCACTGTGAAATCCCTATATGTTCTTTACCTTCAAGTGAAAATTAAGCTGTTTTTCTTACGTTTGTGGAGTGTCGACTTGCTAGGGTCATTCATCCAAGTCTAGTAAGATGTTAAGTTCCTCCAGCAGTTGCAGAGGGCCATGCTTAAAGGATAACTTAAGTCTTGTGATATTCTATATTTTCCTTAATATTAACAAATGGATCCTACTAGGAAGTATTTTTGGTGTAGCTAAATTTTAATCCAGCACATTTGTTCTGTACTATATATTGTTGTCCAAACACTATAATAGGTTTTAATGTATTTTAGTATAATAAAGCAGGTTAAGGTGCTATATTGATGCTCTGAAAGTGTCCACATGTTTACTATGCAGCAAAATGCGCACAGCCTGTATTCAGTAACCCTGCCATCCCAACCTACTGCAGGACTTAAGTACAATTGTGATGTCACAACTATACTATAGGTAGAAAGTGCTGCTACAGCGTACAGCCACTCCCAGGCCAGCTGAAATGACACGGCAGAGTACAGATGTTGTTTATGCAACTTAAAAATTGAGACTTTTACAGACGTTCTCTGTTGCCTATAACAGCATGTGGACTATCTTCCATGTAAAGGTTTCGGGACAGATTTTCTAGGAAACTCCAAAGGACATGACGTGTTGCATGCTCCCAAGCATGCCATGAATCTGCCATCAGTTGCTTCATGATGCTCGCTGATGGATTTCCAAACAGCAAGTTAGCGTTATTGTAAATGCCATTGTAATTAATTTTACAGCATTATGGCAGTGTGTGCAAGCACGCAGGCACACACAACAGGATGCTGTCTACAGTTCACGTACAAAGTTAACAGTTCACTATGGGTAATGTTTGCTAAAAAAAAACTGCAATCCATTTCAAAATTAAGATCCATGGACACATCTGAAAAAGTCCAAACTTATAAAACCTTTAACTGTACATTTTGAGATAAATTAACTGTCTTTATTTATTTAATTTGTCTTAATCTATTCATCTAGCAGAACATGACATGATATCATGAATATGACTTGGGATGTCTGAATAAGAAATTTAAACAAAAATATGTCCCTGTGATGTATACAGTATGTATATAAATATCTATATAACTGATTTGTTTCTAATCTGCAGTAAGACTAATGCCAGGAGTTATGGTCGGTAACTAAATGGAAACAGATCCAGTTGGACTGGAGCCCAGTGGTCCAGTGAATACTGTGAAAGGATCTTTGTCTGGTGTTATCCAGAGGTGAACTGTTAGGTGCATGTGTGCTCTGTCAAAGGTTGTTTATGGATAGAGGGATCAGATCTCAGTCTGCCACTGTTATGAGATTAATTCATTCTAACTTTTGTCTGTTTATCCACACTTCTGTTTTATGTTCTTTTTACATTTCTGCTGACCCTGCAGTTATCTTACTGCTTCTGTTTCCTGATTGGCTGGAGGTACTGGCTGTCAGGTCTAATTTCCTGGCATGCCCTCCAATCAGGGTGGTCTGTTTTGTGTGTGTCAGCAAGTGTTGTGGTTGTCATTCCATCAGTAGGATTATATTGGGCTGTTTATACCCGCTTCACATTCTATTACTCTCTCTCACACACGCACTGTAAAGAGGAGGTAGAGGAGTGTTTAGTGCAGCATGGGACCTTGGTGTGCCAGTGGCAGTGATGGATATGGCAGTAGTATCAGCAGTGTTGGCTTTCGCAGAAGTGTGTTGTCCACCACTGAGACCTTTTCTGCTGAGCCCACACATTGTGCTTGCTCACTGCTGTTGGTGTAGCCTTTTTTTGATCTTCTATGTGTGTGTGTGTGTGTGTGTGTGTGTCAAAGAGAGAAAGAGAGAGAGAGCGAGAGAGAGAGAGAGAGAGAGAGAGAGAGAGAGAGAGAATATATACGTATATATATATATATATATATATATACAGTATATACTACTACGGTAGTATACAGTATCTGTTTTTCTACGGGAAGCCTTTTTACAATATATTGTTTTAATAAAATGACCATGCAGTTCACCGGACTGGATGTAAATGTTGTTTCGAGCACTTTTTTTCAAAAACATTTGATGGTTTTCTAACACAAAAAAAGTCACATTTAAAGATACTAAATTCCTACCAAACACTGTCTGAACGCTGCTATAATCCTGGGAACCGTGTTATTTGATTTGTAGATACTACTAAGTGCTGGGTGGTATGACCAACCCATGTTATTATGGTGTTTTTTAAGATTATGTCAGTTTCAAGGTACTCCGCTGCATTTTGTTCTCATGAAGTGATTTTTACCATGTGATTTTTTCCTATAATAAGTAGATAGATAAATTGTATATCTTCTCAAAATTATGGATCTCTTCCAAGCATATCACGTTGAAAGTTAAACCACATTTAAATATAATTAAAAGGGGGGAATGTGTCTGAACACAAACATATTCCAACATTATGGGCAACAGTGTATTTTGCTATGTATTGGTATGGAGGAATATGAAAAAATCATATTATATGGGAACCTCAAACTGGTATACAGTCCAGCATTAATGTTATTGGCAGTAGGAATGTTTCTAGTGCATTAACGTACAGTACAATTGATGGTAAACCCTGCAGTCTATGTTTGGTAAAATGGACTTAACACTCATTGAGATTGGCTTTTGTAGGCTTCAATACTTTATATCCCATCATCAAGTCTAGATAAGATGAAAATAGTTTCACCCTGTGATTGAGAAGAAGAAAAAAAAAGAGTTTGATGGAAATAAATGGATAGAGAAAGACAAAAATACAAAGGAAAGTTTTGTTTGATCTTGCTTCCTACACAGACACACAAACATACATAGAGTCACTTACACATGCAATACACTTTGTACAGGTGGAGTGTCATCCCACTTGCCCAGATTGCAACAGCTTTGTGGTGAGTAGGAGTTAAAAGAGCTGCTGAGTGCAGATTTAACACCACAGATATTTAAAGAGAACAGTCCTTTTATCTGAGGGGACAATTTGCATTATTCATGCTGTGCCTTCTGAGAGATGAAAAGAGCGAGGAATAGAGACAAAGACATTTCAGAGAATTATTGTTTTTTACCAGCAGTCAATGGGTTCTTATTACATTAACAGCATATTTACATTCAGTCCTCTTATCAGAGTGTTTATGTGTGTGTGTGTGTGTGTGTGTGTGTGTGTGTGTGTGTGTGTGTGTGTGTGTGTGTTTGTGCATTAAATAACTCCCATATTTCATTCCTTTGTTGTAGGTTCTCCGGCAAAGAATGCAGCTATTAGATAGCTATCGACGTTCTGGTTCAGCATGGCACTCATGCATCTGTCTGTGTTCTTTTGTCTCCAGTGTGCAGGGCGGGCTTCTACAAATCTACGCTCGGAAATATGGAGTGCTCAAAGTGTCCGCCTCATAGTTTTTCTCACCATGAGGGGTCACTGCACTGCGGCTGTGAGAAAAACTACTTCCGTGCTGAGGAAGACCCAGCCTCCATGGCCTGTACCCGTAAGTGTGCTTTTAAATCACAGTTCACTTTACAGCAACATTTGGAGCTATTTGAAGAGAACATATGAGGAGTCAATTACATCCTGATGTAGGTTCCTCCCTTTCCACTGCCACTCATGTTTTTCTACCAGATACATGACCAGATGTACACATACCTATTTACAACACAAAATATATTTGATGAAAATAGACAAAGAGCCTGAACATCCCTGATTTATTTAAATGAACTCTTTATCACCTTTTCCCCTCCTTACATGGTTTTCTTTTGTCTCCCTCTGATGCAAATGGTTTGCAGATGCAGATGCCTCCTGCTAGCCTTCCAAAATTCATTCCCCATAAAACTATAAATCACTGCATTCCCTGATGTCAGGTTATGGATACATCCGCTTCTAAATGGGCTAGGAAGCAAAAAATGAAATCTTGCACCGTGTGGAGAACAGTAGAAAATACAAATGAACGCCCACAGCCATAGACAGAATCCTAATTAGAAAGACAGTCACGGCAGGTCCCTGTTGTCATTATCTCAACGCCATCTTGTCAACTAGGCAAATTTCACCTCACTGGGACAGATTGAACGACACAAGGGCTGCAAATGAATAGATACGTTTTCAGAAGATAATGATTATGATGATGCTGTTAGCGGTGGGATAGAGGTTGTTTGGAATTGACTGGGAATTTGAAAATGTTGGCACGAACATTAGAATAATAAACTCTAAAAAAAGTACACAAAAAAACATTTCTAACTATCTGGCATTTCCTGCTGTACTCAACATGCAACATGGGAGGTTTGTGAAACCACTGTCATAACCGTGTAGATGCCTGCTCCCAAGAATTCAGTTCCACCAATTAAAAATGCATCAATGCACTCCCCTACATCCCACAGCACCTCCTCCAAATTAGCACAGAAATGCACAAAAAAGTGCTTGTCCGCCTTTCTGATCATCACCGCCGCTGAAAGACGTTGTGAATTTGCTTTTATTTTCAAGATCTAGTGATCTCCAGTGATAAATTGGAGGCTGGAAAGAACCTAAAGAGAACTGCCAATACCCAAGTTTCTTTGTGGGGGATTGGAGATTACGCACACATCCTCAGTTCCTCAGTACACCATAATTCATGTCACATGTTAATATGATGTCAATGTATTATTTTGACATTCAGAATTAGTGCATGATTGCCTGCATGTGTACATCTGCATGCTTGTGCAGGTAATATCTTGTATGAATTAGAGGACCAAGAGTTTGGGGGAGTCGGGGGATTTAACTGTATAGGTGAGCCAGAGGACTGTCAGGGTCAGATTAGCATCAGATTCAGTCTCTAGAATACACAGAGATATATACATTATTATTAAAAATGGATACCGTTGACATTAATAATCTGTTTTCTCTGAGGAGGGTCTCAATGTGTTAGGGAAAAGAGTAATGGTTTTTACAGTAGATCCTGACAAATTATTTGGTGTTCATTGCTCGACTTGAATTGGCTGAGAGTCCCTTGAATGTTGATCTAAATGGTTGGGACAGATTTCACAATTACTGTGGGATGTGCTGCCTGTATGTCCTTTCAATTAAATGTGCCTTTTTTGTTTGGTTGATTGTAATGGGACGTCAAATGATTTGCATTTGGTGATTTCTGAGGAGACTTTTATATAAAATCATACACAACCATTAATTATGTTCTTTTACCATAAGTGTGAACGGTACTGTTGAAAAAGCTTAAATGTAAAAGCCGATATGCTTTCAGTTATAAACTGCTTGTGACTTGGGTATTCAGTCAAGGTTCTGCAAATCTGCTCTTAAACTTCGAGTCATGTTAGATTTGCTACAACATCAAGCACATCTTAAGAAGTCTTCAATGTAGATTTCATGAGACTTGCAGATGTTCTGATGTAAATGTCTGATTTTGGTGTATTTTTCTTCTGATTTCTCTCTTTCTCAAACATAGTCAACTATGCATAGTTTAGGAGTGAGGTAAATTCTTGTCAACTCAAACAAACCAAACAAAGAGTTTTTATCTCAAGACACAATCCACAAAGCCATGTCCCTCCTCCTCCTGCCACTTCTCAACAGAGTTATTTGGCAGTTTTGTTTGGTTCACCATGTAATTATAGTCATAGCTTTGATATAAAAATCTGGAAATATTCAGAGAGATCTGTTTTTAATACGACTGCCTTTTACTTGTATGTCAGTCTGAGTTTGACAGTTTTTTTAAGTGTCATGCCATTTTATTTTTTCATGCTGATCCAAAATGAGAGGAAAACAGATACATTATGTAGTACATGCACAGACTTATATTAACTTAACCCTGATATTACCATCATTAAACTTCATTAACAGAGGTTTTGAATACATTGTACAGCATTTTTTTACTACTTTCTTTGGTGAAAATCTCTGGTAGTTACACTTTAGATGACCTTTAGAGGATTTATTCCTGGAACACTCACTTTCTAGAAGAACAACAAACCTTTGATTGGGGTTTGTGTGTATTAATACACAAACTCAATTACATTTTTTTTTTATAATCCCATTAGTTTACAGTTTAGAATAGCGTGATTGTGTTCTTGAAGTTCATCTTAGATGCTGTGTGTATTCTTGTACTTGGAAGATAACTCTGCTGCTAAATCTAATTACATCTAATGTCAGTCTGCTGCTTGAAGTTGATATGATTTCCCCCTCTACCTCTTTGGTCTCTTTTTTTTTTTCACCTTCCTACTAATTACCTTTCAACCACCATTTGTTTTCCCCAATCCAAATATTGTTTTCCTCCTAATGACCCCGTCCTCCTTTCCCCACCTCATCTCCTTCTCTTCACTGTCTACCAGGACCCCCTTCAGCTCCTCGAAATGTGATCTCTTCCATCAACGAGACTTCGGTCATCTTGGACTGGAGCTGGCCAGAGGACACCGGTGGGCGTAGGGATCTCACCTTCACTGTACTCTGCAAGCGCTGCCGGGGTGGGGCCTCTAACGGCAGTAACGGGGGCAGCCTGCGTTGTGAGCCTTGCCGGAACAATGTTCACTTTCTGCCAAGAGCCACAGGCCTCCAAAACACCACTGTGACAGTGGGCGACCTGCTAGCCCATACTAACTACACCTTTGAGATCGAAGCGCTGAATGGTGTGTCGTCGCTCGCACCCAAGATGAGGCAGTATGCCGCTGTCACCATCACCACCAACCAAGCTGGTGAGATATCACAACAGATGGATGGATGGAGAAAGCGTGCACTCACATAATCACAGACAAAGCAATCATTTAAAGCTACTGATTATCAAAGCCGAACTTTGTTCTTCAAACAACCGTGACGCCAGGTTTCACTTGATTTCACTTAGTAGCTACACCTGAGTAGGAAGTGTACAGATCTGTACAGATAAACTGGCTCATTAAAGTAAAAATATTTTTAGATGAAAATACATTTTTAATAAAATAAAAAATTAAAAGGAATAGTAGCGACCTAACAGATGGACAGGAACACTTGCACTCCCTTTCTCCCTCATCCTCTAAATATCCTTATCATATAATAAACTTGCCTAAAATGTATATGATCCAAACACATGCACTCCAACCATCAGCCCTGGACATTTACAAGGCTATCCCAGGCCGCGATTCTCTTGTTTAACAACGGGGATCGAATGTCTGCCTCCTTCACTAAAAAAATATCTCACCCTTTTAACAGACCCTCTTAACGTGAGGATGGGCACCTAAAACTCCTATCACTCTTTTATACAAATATCTCTCCACACATCAAGTGTTTAGATGAATAAGAAGGCAAAGGGAAGTGGTGTTGTGAAATTCGAAGAATAAAATAAATCTAGCTCCAGTAGAAAGCGCCAAACCTCAGAAATCCCTGACTCCAGCAAGGAATGTGCAAATGACTGACAGTAGTGCACATAGATTCTTTTCCTTTTCCCGCTCCTTTCACTGTTCACTTACACAGTTTGCCTTTGTGTTTTGTAATGTTTTTGTGTCTGCAGTTCAGCATTTTTTTCTTTTCCTCTCAAATATTATCTCTCTCATCATTTGGACACAGGATTTTTTTTTTTACCTGTCGCTTCCAAACCCAACCCACACCCTGCTATTCTCTTCTTCTGTATGTGTTTCCTCAAATCTCTGGAGGGTTTTTTGTTCCAAATCTTGGGAGGTGATTTGTAGCACTTGGAACGTGGATTTGAGCAGAGTGAACAGATGGGGGTTCCTCTCATAAGTTGTCATATATTGAGGTCAGACACTCCATCACATCGTTGATGATAGGCAGATGGCAAGAGCTGTGAATTTAAACAGAGTGGTCAGAGTAGGTAAGTTGCGGAGCAGTGTGCTTGAAACCCTTTGTTTAGGTTTGAAGACATACCTGCTTTATTTCAGGGATATAAGACTTCGATTTACGTGTTACTAGAGGTGCTATGGCTGTATTCAGGTAGAATCAGTGAGGCAGGACACCCCAGTCACTTAGAACTTGTCACATTTTCTTAAAGGCCCAATATAAATCTTGAGATATACATTGGTTGTTTGATTATAAAGGAGGTTTGGGTGCTTATAAATATTGTGAACGTATCAATCTACAGAGAAATGCACACTGCCCATATTCAGAAACTGTGCCTTTGAACAAGCCGTCAGGACTTATGTACAGTTTTGATGTCACAGCTATACTATATATAGGCTGAAGGTGCTGTTGTAGTACAGATATTCCCGGCTGCAGTGCTGGTGCAGAGATGTCAAGAAAGCAGATACAGAAGACCCAGAAATGCTGACCAATCGAGAGCAGACTAGGCTTTTTTAGGGAGAAGTGTTCAAAGAGACAGGCGCTAAAACGTAGCGTTTCAGACGGGAGAGTGAATACAGGTATATTCAGACAGACAGTATGAGAAAAGTAATGTGTTTTTTGAACACTAAAGCATGCAAACATATTCTAGTTTAAGCCCACACTAAAACCATAAGAACAAAGACAAGGCATAATGCAGAAAAGAAATATGTATTTTTCTGTGATTATTAGGAATAGCTTTAGAGAGTTCGAGGAGAAGGACTCAAGGGCAAACATACACGCACACTGTAAGGATAGATAGATGTGTTTGCACTGTGTTGTCACACCTTGGCTGTATTAAAAGTGACAAGGTCCAGACATGACCTCTTTAAAGTGACAGGGCAGGGATGAGAGGTAAATATAGATTTTGTGTGTGTGTTTGTGTGTGTGTCTGTATGCGTGTGTATGTGCGTTCACGTACAGTATGTGCACACCAGTTCAGCTTGGAAATAAGTCAGGATTCAAATCATATGTTGTTATGAGGCTAAAGGGCAATAGGGATTAAAGCTATACATTAGAAGACAATCCATATGGAAAAGACAAAAAGCTTTAGCAGCACTCTGGAATCTGTTATTGGTAACCATTATAATCTATGGTTAGTCATGGGGATTCTTTCTGTGATCGGTGTATAAATTAGATCTGAAGAGGATGAGGAATTATCAACACTAGTGCTGTGTGTGCTCTGAATATTGAAAGCCATCTTTTATGTTTGAGCGATCATTAAATTAGATTAATATTTGTCTTTACACATCATAGATCAAGCACACACACAGAAGAGCAGAAACACACACCTTACCACCATACCCACCTTCCCTATACCACACACCGACACTGTCTTCTCCCTCTCTAAACAAAATATTTCAGCCTGCAGCTGCACACTCTCCATCAGCCCTGAGAGTTTGCGAGGATTAAGCATGTCAGTGCACTAACCCCACCCGTCTGTACGCTTTCTCTCACATAAACACGCACACACATACAGATGCCAAAGCTGTTAAAAGTTGGATTAAGTGTTTCCCCGGGAAGGAGCTGTGTCCTGGCTGCGCTGTCAAAGTGCTGTCAGGTAGCTCACCTCCTTCCATATCCTTTGCCCTCCACTCATTGTCATAACTATGCAAACAACACTGTAACTGTGATCCACATTTAGAGTGGTCTAATATCAACAGCCAGAACTGCAGCTGAACTTGGCAGTTCGACAGGAGAAAATGCAGGCACATACAGTACATATACATGACTGGACCAATCCCTTCTTCACCTTGCTTATAGATATATGATGATGTGGTTATCGGTGACCACATTGAAATATAGGCTTAGGGCACATGTACATGTACATGTTTAAAAAGTATGTGTCTAAATGAAAATGCAAAAACGCATTAAAGTGCTGTCAAGAGCATGCCAAACCAACAGGCAAATCATGTACAGGAGAAGGAGAATATGTTGTCCAATCAGAAGTATTCTAATGCTTCTTTTTCTAAATATAGTGGAAGAGTAACGCTACATTTGTGTGTAAACAAACAGACCTGTTAGCAAGTTTAGAACCAGCAGCGCTTTGGCCAAGTCCGCCATTGTGCTGGAGATTTCAAAAAGATCTGTTGTCAGTGACCTAAGATACATGTCGACATGTGGGCTAGGCAATAGAGAATCATTGCTTCAACAGTTCAAATCTCAATAACGTATTTCTTCAAGGATGGTAAAGAAAAATAGCTCAGCAGTCCAAGAGAATGTCCAAACAAAATGATGTGATTATAGACGGAAATGCAGAAAGAGACAGATGACAAGGAAACTAAAGACAAGAACAGATGGATAGGCTACTCTGTGATTCAGTCTGCCAACATCAGATATTTAGCAATGCTTTTAAGCCATTGGACAGCTTCTCTTTTCGTTGAATTCTACAGTGCCAATAAACTACTTCAAATAATCCACCAGTGTTGTACAGAATACATAAATCAACAGCTGTGTCCCTCGCATCACAGGTGAATGACGCTGAAGGCCAGTTTTTAAGGATGTTATGTGTATCAGTTTTACAGTTATACCATAGACAGAAACAGAGAGTGACAACAAATTAAGTGCTGGCAATAGACATGCAGAGAGAGAGAGAGAGAGAGAGAGAGAGAGAGAGAGAGAGAGAGAGAGAGAGAGAGAAAGAAGCAAGGAGAAGGAAAAGGAGGAGGAGAGGATCTTGAAGCTGCCTCCAAGCGGCCCAGACACAGTAAATTATTACCACCATAAACCACAGAGCCAATAAAAAGCACAGCCTCACCCCGCTATCAGAACCAGAGGGAGAGGAGGAGAGGAGGAGCAGGGGGTATAGAAACAGATTCTCCCCATCTGGATTCATTACAGGAGAAAAAAATAACTTCCCGTGGAAATGCACGCAAGTATATGCATGGATAAAGATACACACACACAAACACACACACACACACACACACACACACACATCCAGGCACACTCTGCTATATAATCACAATCAAGAAAAGCTTGAACATTTCAAAGACAAACATGTTTTTTCCTGTGGTCTAATAAAATTAAAAGTCGATGCCTCAGATGCTGGGCTGGCCCCGAAGCTGCCTGGCAATTAGAGAGCAGTAAAAAAGGGAAATGAGAAAGGGAGTGAAGAGAGGGAGAGAGAACGAAGGAGGGATGTAGGATTTGATAGAGGGAGAGATGTGCAGAAATTCTAGATTGGGACCATGTGAACTCCCTTAGGCAAGGCGCCGCATGGGTGAAAGATTGGCGAGGGAGAAAGCACCGCGATAGGGATGGCCGACAGCAGTGAGAGAAAGGGGAAGAGATGGTTTCAAATTAAATCACATTTCTGAGAAAGGAACAATAGATGCTACAGTTAACATTAAAGGACAAACCATTTTCCTTTATTATGTTTCCCCCAAGAATCATACATTCCAAAGCTTTTATTCACTCACTACTTGCTTGAGTTCTAACACTCAAGTAATCAACTGTAGAAATATAAAAATATGTTCACGTGACAAGAAAATGCCACTACTTCAAGGTTAGGTTTAATCTGTTAAGATGTATCAGTATGTGGATCTATATTATTAATAATTATAATAAAACATCGCATTTGTACAGCATTTCAAAATGCACTTTACATGGTAATAAAAACAATAACAGAAACCCTAAAAGCAATTACAGTATAAATATTGAAGGAGAAGAGTGTTGAGGCAACAATACAACTACCACCAACACAATTTTATGCTTCCACCAGCAGTATTAAAAACAGTACAAAACACTTATATGTTGATTCGTGGCAATTTCATTTTAATAGTAAAATGCATTCAGTTTTGTTTTGATGAGTGCAAGCTGAATCCTCTGATCTAAGCGCCATCCACTGCATTGCTCTCTCAGATGTGAAATGCACATGTGACTGTGATTTGAGTACTATACACTCTGTGTTTGAGTCTGTGCGTCTGTCTTTGCATAGATGCGCAAGCCAGCGTTTGCATTAGTGTACGTCGTTTCGTTCCACCCATCAATCATGGGCAACAGTCTTTAATGTGACCCCACTGGGCTGCAAACTGAATTAGGCTAATAGGAACCATAGACAATTGTCAGGATGCAACACCGGTAAGTGAAATTCCACTGAACCTCACTGTGAATAAACTGACTCTCTCTCTCTCTCTCTCTCTCTTTGTCTATGTCTCCCATCCAGCTCCCTCTCCAGTTACAGTGATCAGAAAGGAGAAGACATCTCGAAACAGTGTGTCCCTATCCTGGCAGCAGCCCGAAAGACCCAACGGCATTATTCTCGACTATGAGATAAAATACTACGAAAAGGTTGGTGAAGACTACATCACTTTTAATGCTCATGTGCCTTTTAACAAGGCAGCATCATGGCAACTGAGCTTCTTAATGACATAGTTCAACATTATTGGAAATACACTTTGTTTGCATTCTTGCCGAAAGTTTGATAAGAAGATTGATGTGATATCTGTCTGGTAAATATAAAGCCAGAGCCAGCATATAAGGTATAATGTGTTAACTGGTGAGTTTTAGAGCTGCAGGTGGGTGGATTTTGTAACGTTTGGAAAGAGCGCCCCTAGTTGTTGATATATCAAGGAGAACTGGATACCTAGTTCCAAGATGGCAAAGTGCATGCATACACTGAACACATCTTCAAAGGTTTGGTCACGCTTCTGTGTTTTTGGGCCCATTGAGCATGCTCACTAGAGTTCTTGTCCAAGCATGCCTGTCTAGGGCGTGCATGTTTGAGACTTCTTCTGGTTGCTGCCTGCTGACTTCCTGTTGGCTCCCCGCCAGGGCCGAAGCACAAAATTCTGGACCCTGCACATTGGTATTCTGTATGTTCATTCTAATATCTTTGTGTTTACTCAGTCCCTCTTTTTACCCCAGTCCGACACCCCAGATCCACACAGAAGTGAATGGGATACAATTATTTAATCATATAGTTCTTGGACGCACTCCTGATAATAAAATTAGTCATTTCAATAGGAATAGGAAAAAATTGTGTTGGGCCACTGTGCAAAGTTGCAATACTGAGTGTGGTCACTACGGCATAATGGACACACAGCCAGCCGGGACTTGGTTTCACCCCGTTTTCGATCTTTGCACCAACCTAAGCTAACCCAGCAGCTGTATTAACCAGACTGATACAGTGCTACAGTATCACTCTTTTAATTTAACTTTTGGAAAGAAAGTGAATCAGCAAATTTTCCCAATGAAAATAACTCTGCTGTGTTTGCTGGATTGTTTTGTCACACTACAAAAAAGTCTCAATCAATAGTTTTGAAATTTTATATTGTGTTTCCCTTATGCATAGAGAAAAGTTTAGGGTTAAAACCTTCGCCATGGAACCGATTTCGCCCGGTGTCTTTTCTTTCTTATCCTGCCTCTTCTTTTGTCACCACACCACCTTTCCCCTCTACTACTTTACGTCTATCGTTTCCTCTTCTACTTGTTTGCATTTCTGTCTTCAATCTTCTGCTTCATACTCCTCTCCTCTTTCCCTTATGATTACTTCTCTCATCTCATTTTTATCATCTCTCCCTCTATTTCTCATCCTGTCCTCCTCTTCTCTCCTCTCCTTTCCTTAATGGAGACAAGTTTTATGGCAGATAGTAAATGCGTCTGTGGGGTCGCTCATTCCTCTGTGAGAGAAATTAGTGCAGAACGAATTACACTGGCTTTCAGCACCGATGCTGTGCAATGGCTGACATTTGATGGGGAAATTAGCCGTGGATGCAAGTTTAATCACTCTGGCAGATTCAGCATGCAAATGTGTGTTTGTGTGTGTGCGTGTGTGCGTGTGTGCGTGTGTGTGTGTGTGTGTGTGTGTGTGTGTGTGTGTGTGTGTGTGTGTGTGTGTGTGTGTGTGTGTGTGTGTGTGTGTGTGTGTGTGTGTGTGTGTGTGTGTGTGTTTGTGTGTCTGTGTTTGTGTTTGTGTATGTGTGTCCCACAGTTTGCTTGAATGCCAAAAGTGGCCCCTAATCTCTTGATTAGTAGGCCGACAGAAGCCGTTTCCTCTCTGAACTCTGTTCCTTACTCAGCCATCCTTACCTAAGATTTTAAAACGGAAAAGTTAATGACTGACACTGGGTCAGAGCTCACTGTAGCTTAGCTGCGGTTTTTCAATCTCACATACGCTCACGGATAACAAATTATTATTCATTAAAATAAGATAGGGGAAAGAATGAAAGGGTGGTTTCCAAGTAAGAGTCTCTATGACAGCGTTTTGTAATGAAAAATCTCTTGGCGTTTGCGCTGATCCCTGTTAATCACATCGCCTCTCAGGAATTACTGGAGACACTCACGGACAAACACACACACAAGTTCCCAGAGGATTCTCCACTGCAGTATACATACCAAAGGATTTTAAACCCCAGACAAAAGGCTCTTCCAAGCAGAAGAGCAAACTGGGACAACCAGGGGAGACCCCAGTAACAAACCAGGATAGAGGTCTCTTCCTGTGGCAGGCAGAGGGGACACTGAGGGACTTCTATAGCATGCCAAGGATCAAGGCTGTAGGAGGACAAGAGTAAGAGGACACATTCCCCACACCAAGACCACACTAAGACTCGCTTAGGAGACAGAAGGAGGCTTTTAGAGACACATACTCCGACACACGCAGATATAATTGCATGGACGCATAAACAGGATGGTGAAACAAAACACAAAAACAGACCGGCAGAGATTAAAAGCGAGCTTTTAGCAAGAAGATGTTCAGATTTGCAGCATCAGCTGGGCTTTCTGTTTGTGGTTTTCTCTGTCTGTGTTTACACAAGTTTGAAACAGACATACACAGTGTACATTATCATGTAATCCAATAGCAATTTACCGATGACTCTAGCTTCTCTTTATATAGAAAAGGGAACATTTCGCCAACAACCTCACAACATCAGTCAGAGCAAAAGCACTTCTGCATGGTAGATGAATTACTTGATGGACCAATAGATTTCTGAGGTCAAACCAATGGCCGACAAGGAAAGTCATTGCAGTTATGTTTTCTTGGTGGGACAGGGCTGTTTTGTCCTGTGAGCTGGACAAGGAAAAGCATTGAGATGATATATCATATGCTATTTGTGCACTTTAAGGATTTTATTTTGTGAGCTCTATAGTGTGAGGCGGAACATAATTAACTGTCACAAGTAATTTAGTCTCTAAATCCTAAGTGCTGATTAGACTTCTCATGCTTAAAGTACTGCACCCAACATTTAATTTCAATATTTGCTGTCAACTGATGAAATGACTTGTAGCACATGAATTATGTTGAGGCACTGGAGACTCCAGTATCATAAATAACCTTCAATCTACTGTACATATCATCTGTTTCCAAAGTTACATGGAATATATCCTCTTTAGGAACAACTGGAATGATCACATTTCCACTTCTACTGTAGATTTCAAGTTAAACTTAAAGGCAACACATTCAACTCATTTTCAGGTTCATGCTTTTATTTTGGGTTTCTCAAGCATGCTTACATGCTTTAATGTTTAAAAAAACACACTTTTCTCACACTGTCTATCTGAATATACCTGAATTCACCCCCTGTCTGAAACACTTTTAGAGCCTGTCTCTTCAAGCACCCCTACCAAAGAAGCCCAGTCTGCTCTCTGATTGGTCAGTGTTTACGGGTCTTCGGCATCTGTGCTCTCACTGTGTCTGTATCCTCCTTGCTCCAGAGGAATGACTGTAACGGCACTGTTGCAGCATTTATACCTTTTATATACAGTATATCATAGCTGTGACATCACAAGTCCTGATGGGTATTTTATACTTTCACAGTTTTTTTTATGCACCTCAACCTGCTTTATACCGTTGTATGAAAAAAACATGGAAATCTAACTTTTTTAGCATTAAAAGGAAAAAACAAAAAACTGATACAATGACAGTGCCTATATTACACTAATACCAAATGTATGTAACTATATGGTAATAGAATTTTACAATGGCAAACTTGGAAAAAGCCAAGATACAAATGCGGTCCTGATGACTGATATGATAACATTAGGGGGAACTTCTTTTGGAAGGGCATGGAGTGAGGCTAGGTGTTGTGGAAGAGTGAAACCATTCAGACTTTTCGGTATCTGTTCTCTTTTTGCTCCCTGGGTTCTTCCTATTTTCTAGGTTAAGCTGTTCTTCAGTTAGCCAAATGACAACTGTACTGTAGGAATAATATCATGTAATACTGTTATGTCACTACATTTTCATGCAGTCCTGCTATTTTTTAAATAGTAAAAGTAACACATTTAGGCTAAGGCTAGGTGGCATATAAACCACTTGGGAAAGGAGAAGATGGGAAAAGTTGTGTGACATTAATAGCTGACGTGATTCATTACAAGGAAATCCTTGCAGCTCATTATTTTGTATTAACCCCACCCAACCAGTCTTAAGTTCCTGTCTTTGCCCACACTGCTCTCTCCACCAGCACATACCACTGTGTCACACTGTCGTGAAACCAGAGGCCCAAGTTTCCAAAGTGTTAGGGCTTTTCCTGAGATATGCATCCTATATATGGGAATTCTTCTGGAATGTTTGATGATATTCTTGGGAATTCCCAACCAGGAAACTTCCCAGAACAAGAGACGTGTTCCATCTTTGGAAATCCCAGGCTAACTACATGAGCTTCCTGTCGCTTCAACTGGCTAAAGGGCGCTCTATGGTCGATAAGGCATTTCCAAGTGCACTTTGTGAAAATAGAATTTGTGGGAATACACTTTGCTGATAGTTTTTACATCTTTTATCACTGCAATCTAAAGAGCAAAGAGGGAGCTTTAGATCCACTTTAATTTGGGGTGTTTATTTAGTCTCAGATTGAAGGAATGCTGGCTGAAACGCAGTATTTATAAGACTTCTGCTGTACATCTCCTGTTTTTGGGTCTGCATGGATTTGCATCTATGTGTGTGTGTGTGTGTGTGTGCGCGTGTGTGTGTGTGTGTGTGTGTGTCTGTGTTATACAAGCTATAATTTGCTACAGCTTTGTTTAGATTGTCAAAGCAGAATGCAGCACAGAGGCCATATTAAATTCTAGCAGTCTTCTGGTGTGTGTGTCTGTGGAGACACAGACACACACACAAACACACACACACACACACACACACACACACACACACACACACACACACACACACACACACACACACACACACACACACATACACACACACACACACACACACACACACACACACACACACACACACACACACACACACACACACACACACACACACACACACACACACACACATACACACACGCACACACATACACAAGTCACAACCACACAGCTTGTCGGGCTGCAGTATGCATAAAAGAGAGGTGTCAGACATGAGTTTCTTTCTCTGTCTCTCTGTATCACACATATAGACACACAGCAGGGCTTGTGCCACACCTGTGTGCGATTTTTCAGGGGATCACATGCTGTCCTGAATGCGCAACGGTGACAAGCTGCAAGTCGATTTATAGTTGTGATGAAGAGTTTTCCCAGTGCAGGTCTGGTGTATCAGTTACCTCCTCACACATTTAGCAGTTTAAAAAGCTTTGTGCGCCATAAAACTCTGATCCACTCCATTAATGGGCCTGAAGTTTCTTTTGGACGCTCCTTGCATGCGTGTGTGTGAATGTCTACGTGTGTTTATGTCATCGCCCATACCAATGAATGCCCCTTTATAACTGGGTCTATAAAGTAAGGATTTAACCATGCCTGAACCTGATTCCACCTTGGATGATTTTCATGAGCCTGGCTATGTCGCAAAACGTGTAGCTCATTTTCAGGATTGTTGAAGTCATGTCTAATAGGTTGTCATTAAGATTTATTGGCCTTGTATTTTGTTCCTATTTAGCAGTTTGTTTCATAGCATCGGATTGGTGCTATAATTGTCTGATTGCAAGCCTTTTTGCAGCATGGATTGCCTCATCTTGTAATGTAAATTTGCTATTGTATTTTACTTTTACTTTTACTTTTCTTCGTGGATTTGTACTTATGACATCTTTGTATAAATCTTGAATGGCGTTTTTCTTTTCACAATTGATTTTATATTAGTTACAGATCATGTTTTTTTCAATCAAATGTGTATCTTTCCTGATGGCAACATCTAAATAGGTAACACCTGACTGTAATTGAGCATACGGCACACAATTATACATCAAAATAGAATAAAATAAAATTGTGTCCTTTTATCCTTACTTTGGAAATATCACTGCACAAAATAAGACTTTTTTAAAAAGGATTATTTCTATCTTTTATTTTCTCCATCTACCTCCTGTCCTCTAATCATTTCTCCACCGTTTTCTTCCTTCCACATCTGGAAACAATGTGGCAAATGCAGCCCTGCTGTGTAAATCCTCCTGTTGTTTTATCAGTGGAGATCAGTAGGAGAGAAGTCGTAAAATAAGAAGGACATTATTCATCAGATCGGGAGGAAGGCTGTCAAACTCTCTGGGATATATGTGCCATTATGTGCATCTGTATGTAAATGTACATGTACATTTCATTCATTAATAGTTCCGATCCAGGCTAAATATTATATATATAACTGTCTCGCAAATATTGAATTCCTTCCTCTGTATGTCTCTTTCTTTGTCCGCCTCGTCTTACAGGAAGAGCAGGAGACCAGCTACACCATCCTCCGTGCCCGGAGTTGTAATGTGACTCTGAATGGTCTGAAGCCCAACACCGCCTACCTGCTGCAGATCAGAGCTCGCACAGCTGCCGGATATGGAGCCAGTAGCCCCAGTTTCCAGTTTGAGACAAGCCCTAACTGTAAGTTCAGCTCAGAATTGAAGTTTTATCATAGTTATTTTACTGCTGTTGGAAATATGGTTAACGACAGGGCTAGTGCTGTCCTTTTAAACGGAATAACTGTTAATGAATAGTAATATTTTGGAGGCATTCTTACAGTGTGTGAACTACTTTAGATTGACTTGCTGTTGAATTGTTTTATATAAATAAACTTGACTTGAATTGACTTGGAAATCACATAAGTATGCTATTTTTTTATCTTGGTTTCAGAAGCTGTGTAGGGTGAAGCAATCACTGAAAAATAATTGATGTGTGTATTTTAATGAGTTTGTTTTAAAATTACGTTGCTCGTTGCCTGTTGCTCTTTGTCTTTCAGCAGCCTTCTCCATCTCCAGCGAGAACAGCCAGGTTGTTCTGATCGCCATTTCCTCTGCCGTGGCCATCATCCTGCTCACTGTGCTGCTCTACGTCCTAATTGGCAGGTTTGTCCTCAGGTCACTTGAGTTGATTCCCAGCAATCCCTCTGTTCTTTCCCCTCAGTGGTACCTGAAAGTGGATTAATATATGTCTTTTTTAAATTTATCACAAACTATTTATTTAGTTACACCAAATAATGTTTTCTTTACTGTAATACCTGCAACATGTACTGTAACAGCTGTATATAGGTGTTTTTGTGTATAAGAGAAAACTAAAAATTGTTTCTGTGTGTGTGTGTGTGTGTGTGAGTGTGTGTGTGTGTCTGTGTGTCTGTGTCTGTGTCTGTGTCTGTGTGGCTAAACTTGGCAGTCAGTACTGTTCAGAGAGAGTATAAATCCATGGCTCATTATAAGACTTACTGATCCCCTCTTGGTTTATTAGAGCTGGGATTACACACGCGCGCACACATGCGCACACACAAACACACACACACACACACACACACACACACACACACACACACACACACACACACACACACAGCTCTCGTTAGCTTCTAGTTTGGGCCAATGGGTAACTTATTGGGAGATGTGGCACTACTTATGACCTTTTTCTGTTTGAATTGGCAGGTTTTGTTGCCACAGCAAATCCAAACATCCTGATGAGAAAAGACTGCACTTTGGCAACGGCCACTGTAAGTACAATCCTCTCTTTACTACCCCCTCAGTAGAAGTACAACTTGTTAGTTACATTTTAGATAGTTTGCTAGTTGTGTTATGTTTTTTCTCTTATCCAACGTGGTTGTTTTAGAGCAGATGTTTCCAAGCTTGAAGTGGTTTCCACTTTGATCCAGTTAGTTTGGTCATATAGTAGAAGACAGTAATGGGACCGGGACCATGTTCAGAAAATGTTTTTTTGGTCCATTTGCGAGGTAATCCTGGAGGCTTCATTTGGATAGAGAACAAAATCTGATTAGTAGCCAGCTACAACGAGTACTGAGACTCAAGTTTGAAACTTGAGCCTCTGCCGTCGGGAAAGATACACATTTGATTGAAAAAACATGATCTTTTTTACGGAGTAAAAACTTTCTCTAATTACAATTAGAGAAAGCTTTTACTACGTAAAAAAGTATTTTCCATTGATACATTACACCAATGTGTAAAATAACCTCTGTTGTGGATCAACCAAAAGGGACAGGTTTAAAATTAACTCACATTTTCTTGCTCCACCTATATTGCTTGTTCTCCTTTATTCACATATCATGTGTTATTTATTAGGAATACTTCTACCTTTAACCTTGACCAAGGTATTGGCCCCCAAAAGATGATCTGTGGCTGTTCACTGCTTCATGAATAGTGGATGGGTCAAATGTAGAGCATAAATGTCCCCACAGGGGGTAATAAAGTACAACTTTATTACTTTAAGGGGTAGTTCAGCTATTTCAAAGAGGGGTTGTATAGATCAGTGTGCTATCTACAATAGATAATGGTTGACATGCTGCCAATTTGGAGAAGCAGGCATGAAACCTAACACAGTAGCTAAGCAATGTACTGCTATGGACAGCAGCAGCATTTTAGTTCAAATGTACTCTTTATTTAGAAAATTTTCACTGCTTTACCTTGCTGTCAGGCAGTGCTTTTCTTCAGTTTTCACTGAAGTTTGCTCTCTCCTTTTTGGCTGTTCAGTCTCCCCCTGCAAGTCCTTCTGTATAATCCGGCTCATATGGATCCCCTTGTCACCACAAAATGTTATAATCGCTGTTATAACCACTAATTTTTGTGTATTTGTTTATTCTACAAACCATGGAAAGTCTGAAACAAACAGTTGGTCTGCTGTATTATACAGTTGAGCACAGTTGACAAAATGCAGTGTCAAAGCAAAGGGCTTACTGTTGGCAAGGTAATGTTGTGAAAATATTCTGAATATAGCATTTTAAAGGCGACTAACGTAGGCTACGTTTTGCTGCTGCCCCCGTTCACAGCAGCTTCTGCGTCGGTACTCCTGTCTACTTCTCCAAACTGCAGGCATGCCAACTGTCATCTATTATAGGTAGATGTCAGAATTGGAATAATTTGGTCTGCTAAGATTTAGCTAGTCTAGAAGAGTTAGCCAGTGGGTTAAACCAGAAGAAGCCGGCCCAACCAGCGGCGGTCTCGTCTGGGGATTTAAACTGCAAAAGTTGAACTTTTTTATCTTCATGCATCACTTAGCAGCTTTTATAAGAATGAACAGGGCTCAGCCTCGATCGCGGCACCCAGTTTTCTTAATACATCCATGACACAACCCCACTTAAAAAGGCCAAACTTTCTCTTTACAGGATAGTTTATTTGCGTGTAACACAGATCAGCTGCACAATGATGACTCTGTATGTGCAGCGTGGCTTGGAGATATATTGTTCAACTAAGCAGCATCTGTAGCCACTGTGTAGACATTATTTACCACCAAAATGTTTTGAATGTTGTTTTCGGTTGTAAAGCTGACCACAAGGTGATTATGCCCTTACCAAGTCATAATGTTCAAATCATCAAATGTTCAGTGGACATATGGATGCCAGGACAGACACAAAGAGGCACAGAGGTTTTTTTTGACTGATGCAACCTGCTTTCTCCTGCTGCAGTGCGTCTGCCGGGTATCAGGACCTACGTGGACCCTCACACATATGAAGACCCAAGCCAGGCTGTGCACGAGTTTGCTAAGGAACTGGATGCCTCATGCATCGCCATCGACAAAGTGGTGGGAGCAGGTGAGGGGGGACAAAGCAAAATTATTGACCATACTTATCTGGTACACAATGTGAGTTATTGCAGGCAATCAAAGTCAAAGTGAGACTAAAGCTACATTGAAAAATGACACATTTTATTTATTTACCCTCTGAAAAGCTGTCCAATTCTGCCAGTCAGTTTGAATGTGATGTGCCACTGTCTTTTTACAGAAAAAATGCAGACTATTCACTTTAGTGAAATTAATAATATTCCTGGCTGGATTTTCTGAAGTATTAATTAATTAATTAATAATCAATTGCCTCACTGAGTAGGCATGTAATTGTTATTATTATTATAATATATAACATATATATTGCTTGATTCCGTCATCAAAGGATATGTTTATCAGTGCAGGAAAAGGGTGCTGAAGAGTGATTTCACATCAAAAAGTACACAAATAGAAAGTAAATTAAGAGAAAGAAATTGTTTCTTCCTCTCCCCAACCTCTTCTCTCCCACTCTCACAGTAACTTTACTTTCTTACTCTTTCACGCTCTATTTAAATGACAAAGACACATCAAGTACTCAACCCAATATAGAAAAAAATAGGTGCATGTAGAGCTCCCATATAACTACATTTCCGTAGCAGCAGGCTACTTTACCTGACTGCCATATACTGCACAGCTGGGAATGAAAAAGCATTTAATGCCCCAGCTTGAGGTCCCTTCTCTTGAGCCCTCCTCTTTCATAGAGGGAGAGTTGCTGAAATAAGAAGTTGTTCTGCTCACCTTCAGTTGGTTAATTTCTACCTGTCCTATTTCCTTCGTTCATATTTTTTCTCATCATTCTCTTCTTTCTTTACATTTCCCACAGGCAATTGTCTGTTTATTACAACAGTAAAACAAACCCCTCCTCTCCTCTCCTCTCTTCTTCTCTCCTCTCCTCCTCCGAAACTCTCTTTGGTTTGTTGACCATGTTGTTTTTTGTTTGTTTGATGTTGTCATCCTGAGGCAAGTGAAAGAGTGGATTTTGGTTTTGACTCTTGAAGTGGTTCAATGAAGGGACTTTTAAAACCAAAACCTCTCCTCTCCTCTCCTCTCTTCTCCTCCTGTCCTCTCATGTCCTCTCCTCTCTTCCCCTCTCCTCTCCATGTACTCTCTGATAATTTCAGCAGAAGTACAGACGGGAGGGTAATGCATTTTGATTCATGTTGAGTGCAGGCAGAAAAGATGGAGACTAAAGCATACAGCACATAACGGGAGGCTGGTCTCCAGGGTCTCACCAGCCCTTCACATTATAAAGCTGTCAGGACAGCCTGAGAATCTAATACCTGACTCCACACTGGACTATGCTAAACTCAACAATTATTTTTTCATAATACATACATTAAGCATATGATCTATATGTATGATATCTATAGGCTACCATAATTTCCGGGTAGATATTGGCTTATTTATTTGAAATCAAGTCAGTGTTTAAAACTGATATGAAGTTGTGCTGTTATTCATGGCAGAATCTACCATACCTTACTGATTACCTTTGTTATGCATGTTTCATTACATTTATATTGAAAGTAATGTCACAGGCATAAAGAAGAGAGAAAAATGATAATACATGTAAAAAATAGTAAAAAAAAACCATTGTGATATACATAATATATAATCAATACCACTATGTGTATAATCCCTAAACCAATATCAGTGGAACCCTTATACCCTCACACACATCTGGGTTCAACCTGAAGGCTACACTACAGTATACTATACATTTTAATGTGCACACTGCTGAGACAAAGTATATTTATTTTAGTGCTTCTCCATACTTACATGAAGTTCAACATCACATTGAGAAATAAGTATATTTTTATTCATTATATCTTATTAAGTTTAAAATAATGGCCTCACTTTCACAACAACAACAAACTTTAGGTGTTAGATAATTCAAGTGCGTTTGGCCAAACTCTCTTAACTCTCTCATTTGGCTTAGGAACCACAAAATTAAGATTATTTTGTCAGTATTCAGCAACTACAGTTCCCATGAGGCCTTGACAGTGCGTTTGGGACATACTGTGTTGTTGTTAATGAAATAAAATTTTACAGTGATTAAAATACCAACGTCAAATTTGAACAACCCGGGGCGACCTGTGGCACAGTGGTTAGAGCAGTCGTTCCATGTAAAGAGGCTGAAGGTCCTCCAGGCAGTGACCGTGGGTTGGACTCCGACCTGTGGCCATTTGATGCATGTCTCCCCCTCTCTCTCTCACCCCATTTCCTGTCTGTCCCAAAAAACAATAACCAGTACAGTTGTAGATGAAACATATCTTAGAATAAGGACAGAAAATCCTCAGAATAATTTTGATGATATAATTAATATAACAATGATATGCATGAAACCTTATATGAGAAAACCCATTGAGTTTAATATAATATCGGAACGCAGGTTAGCTAGCAGGGTGTTGCAAGAAAATGCAAAGTGAACACCGAAGACACAATGAGTAGGATTTTCCAAAAATTAGATAAATAAATAAAGCAAAGTAATCTCTCTCAATCAAAAGTGTGTGCAGAGACACTGCCCTCCTGTATTTTCCCATATTACTGTGTTCAGGACACAGCCTCTATAAAAATGTGGCAACCAGATTCCAGATCATAAGCATTCATCAAATAGGAAGCTACAAAAATTGCACACACAGCACAGAAAAACATATAGCCGTGCAAAACACCAAGCGCACAAGACTTTCAAAACGAGAGGTATTCTGGGGTCGTGTCGAGACAGACATCCAAGATTTGCGAAAGTTTCAAGAGATGGTTAAGGTTAGGTGTTGAACTCCAACAGGTTAGATGTTAAGGTACGCTTGCTTGTCATGAAGGGACTCAATTTTCGCAAATCTAGGGTTGTCCATAATCATAATCCGGGGTTGGCTTTCACCCCATGGCGAGCACTGTAACCCTCGTGGGAGGAACCAACATTGAATGTCGTGTTTGCAAACCGTAACCAACAAATCCTACTCATTCTGCCTTCAAAGCTTAAGCTATGATGTGAACATTTTCATTCGTCAGTTTGAATATACAACCACCCACCTGTGTGATTTTTACGAAACCATAAAAGTATTCTATACAGGACACAACAAACCTTTTTATTCTCCATCCCTGCCTCAATCCCCATCTGTCTTCATTAAACATGTTAACAAGACTTTGATCTTCTTGCCAATTGGTGATTGTGTGTTAAAAGACAGAACACATGCTCCACTCTGCTTACATGGGTTGGACAACATCAAAGTGGGATACCTAGCTTCCACTCAGAGCAGGAAAGGAGTGAGTGTCCCTAATCAAGCCTTATTAGACCAAGATCTTCTTTCTCAGAGTGACCACATAAAAAAAAAGGTGCCTTTAGCCTTGCTCATCCGTCCCCTGCCGAGGGCCAGAAGAACAGGCATGCGTTTGGTATTTAGACAGGTTGTAATTATTGTGGCTTAAGTTCTTCCAGACCCCATCGCTTCAAGTCCAATGTTTGACCCATGGTCTCTGATCCAGAGCTTCTATGGGAAATGATTGTACTGGACCGAGAGAGATCTGCACATGTCTTAGCTCTGACATCACCTCGCATGAGCACACTCAATATGCATATATACATCATGGGCTAAAAGACACACACAGAAATATACACACACACAGATATAGACGTTCCACTCATCTTCTACAGTGCAGCCAAATCCCTGTCACCAGCTGTAACATGGCATGCTGCCTTTGAAGTGGCCAGACTGCCTACAGAGCTTACAGTACCTGGTGAAACTCACAAAACACACATACACACAGGCATGAGCCGATGTAAACACACACACATCCCCTCACCAGCAAGGAATGCTAATTGAGCTCTCCCAGAGTGGATGTTGAATCACGCTACATTTTAATATGACACTGCAGGGAAGTTAAAAGATCACGTTGCTGTCTAAGTTGTTGTTTGGACTGTGGATTCGGGTGGCTCATTTTCAAAGTTTATTACTACACAGGGTGTCAGTATAATTAGTGGTTGTAACACATAATTATGCAATGATCTCTCTCCAAAGTCAATAAATACTTTTCGTGATTAATGGGAATTAAGCAATGACAGGGTCATCATCAAGATCCTCTTTGCTCAGTCACTTTATCTTTGACTCTAAGTGGTCATTACAGCTGTTAGGTTGTACATTGTTAAACATAACATAAACACCAGTGAAATAGATATAATATCCAGGGGGGCTGATTTATATTTTTACTTTTGGTTCAAAGGGCTTTGTGTGGTGTAACTTTTGTGTTATCTTGTATGTTTTAGGAAATTACAGTGCTTTCCCTGATATACTATACATGTGTTGTGTGTCCCCTCCTTTGTATACAATGGAGGTGGCAGGTGTAAAGTTAGCATGATCCATAGTCTGGACACAATTAACCCATGAGAATAAGACCCAGGCTTAAAAAAAATGCAGTTTTCCTTGTAGCTCAAAGCAATTGCTTTTTAGCATATTGAGTCAGTTAGTTGTTGAACAAAAAAAAAACAGTAAAATATATTATTAATATCTACAGCTATCATACAACGTCATTTCCTATGGATTTTTAAATGGATAAACATTGTCACCATTTATTTTAGCTATGTGGGGATGAAGTCTGTTCCTACCTCTATCTGTAAGATAATAAGACAATACATACTTAAAGTATCAAATATGAATCCCAATGTTTTTAAGCAGTATTTCTGATAATACTGTAGTGAGTAGAGAGTGAGAGAACTGAAATCCTGACTAAAAATAAGAATAATAAAAACATCTTTTAATTTTATTTTATTACATCTTCCATGATTTTATTTTTAGGTGAGTTTGGCGAGGTGTGCAGTGGTCGCCTGAAGCTTCCGAGCAAGAAGGAAATTTGTGTTGCCATCAAGACTCTTAAAGGAGGATACACAGACAAGCAGAGGCGGGACTTCCTCGCTGAGGCATCAATCATGGGACAGTTTGACCACCCCAACATCATCAGGCTGGAGGGGGTGGTAACACGCAGTAAGTATAGCTACGACTCAGGACTTATAGGCACATTGAAAAGAATTACCTGTGACAATCAAATCAAAAATGTTTTGCTTAAAGATCCTCTAAGTGATCCATTTTCAAGATTCAGTTATATTTTAGTGGTGGTGCTATATGCAGGTAGTATTCTGTTGAAAATAAAATATGATTTTATCATGAATTATGATTGTTACTTTAAATGTTTTAAGTGAAATACACATTTTAGGAGACAGTTATAAATAATGCCTTAGAAGTAAAAATTTAGCCTAAGCTGAAAATTTATAAGAACAGAACAGAACAGAATAGAGTAACATAAAATAAAATAGATAGAGTAGGAGAGAACTTATATGATTTGCATTCACATTCCGTCACAGATTTGTCATCTCCAGAGAGTCTTTTTTACCGATTCTGGATTTGCAATTGTCTTTGACAAAAGGCTCTAAAGTGGCCGACACTTCTGTTAAAGAACGCAGGAGCTTTATTGAGTTGCCGTGGTGTAAATCTCTGCAGATCAATGAGCTCTGATCAAAGCCTGTGCCCACATCGGGCATAAATCCATAAATCCATATCTCTGACTTGCTCCCCTCAGGGCCTCTTTATAAGACTATCATTAGCACACAGAAGGCCTCTTTAAAAAGGAATGACTGCAGAAAAAAAGAAATAATGAGTCTGAACTTTGTCGCTGAGAAACAGGCCTGGCCTCTATCTATCCCTGCGGCACCAGGCTTGTTAAGTAGTTCTGCCAGTGTGGTTATTCTGAAAAGTAGAATAAAATACATGGAGAACTTCCCTTACTTTATTGTGCCCAATTTTTGTTTCCTCTTATTCCCTCTCACGTGTTCTTAAAGTCTTCATCTCCCCTTTTTTTCGTGCCTTAATTGCTCTCTGCCTCTTAAATTTCACTTGAATTCAGTGACTTACGAGCATGACTAATCAAAAACAGCAGCGCAGAGGAATCAAAATATAACGTGAAAACAGCAACAGGCAGAGCATTCAAACCACATTGTGGGAATTAATTAATGGTCCTTTTTTTCTGGTTATCTTGCTTTCTCATTGTGGTTATGGTTTTTGAGGACATGTTAGACATCTGCAAAAAAAAAAAAATAATAATAATAAATATGCAGCTGATGAAAACTGCAAACTAATATTTCAAACAACACTTGATCCATCATTTTGAGTCGCCAATGAAGTCTCAAAATCGTAATTTTCATGTGACTTCTCTGGAGCAAAGACTAAACATTGCATGTGGGATATCTTTTTTTCAAAGAATTTCACATGCTATGGAAGTCACCAAGTTTTTCTGCGGGAATTACAGGAAACAGAAACAATTGTGGGAAGAAAATTCAGTGAAAAAGATGGTAATTGGT
The DNA here is from genome assembly GCF_963691815.1 of Echiichthys vipera. Taxonomy (NCBI): domain Eukaryota; kingdom Metazoa; phylum Chordata; class Actinopteri; order Perciformes; family Trachinidae; genus Echiichthys; species Echiichthys vipera. The sequence goes on along the minus strand of NC_139835.1, from coordinate 13,920,619 downwards.
AATATCCAAACAAAGAGTGAGGTACAGGACACAGTTTAATACTAGTTTCATACCATTTTTCTATTTGCAGAAAATCATTTTGTGACAAATTGAAAACTTTTAAACTTTTACTGTGTGTGTGTGGATGTGTTTGTGTGTGTGTGTGTGTGTGTGTGTGTGTGTGTGTGTGTGTGTGTGTGTGTGTGTGTGTGTGTGTGTGTATACACATGACATTTAGAGGGATACCCTCAACACATGTACGTGATCTGAAGCAGCATAAGTGCAGGGCATAGTTTTAGGAGGTCCATTTGATATGCTCTCACACACACACACACACACACACACACACACACACACACACACACACACACACACACACACACACACACACACACACACACACACACGCACACACACTCACTGCTGAAGGGTGATTTATTAAGCTGCTCCTGTTAATTCTTAATAATCCTTAGACTTTCACACCCCATTTACCTTGCTGCAGCTTTTGGCTGATCCACAGGCTGCATATTTGCAGGCGCGCGCACACACACTCACACACACACACACACACACACAGACACACAAACTTGTGTTCTCAGAATAAAGGGGCTCGGGGGCCTTTATCATCGCTGCCAATGTTGAGAGTAGTGAGAAAGCGGGAAGGGAAGAGGGCGGAGGACAGGAGGGAGGACCGGGTGTGTGTGTTCCCATCTGACACAATAAAAGCCATCCTCTGGTAAACGGAGCGATCCATCACAGCCTTTTAGGGATGGGGCTGCGGGTGGAGTGTGTTTAACTGTAGCTGTTACTGTGTTTAAATGAGATATTTCTGTACTGTAAGATAAAGTATTGCAGCTAAATTGAAACAATTCATGTTGTTTTTTGTAAAATGAGCAGAAAGGCTTATGTCTTTGTGAAAAAAATATATTAGGGGAAAACTAAGTAGCAAAGTTTGATTTAATACTGTATGCCCATGATGAGGACCACAAACACGAAGTCACAGTTTGTTTGTTTTTTAATCTCTACGACCCTGACTTTACTCAAGCACACCTTCTGTCTTGGCTCATTTACTTTTAGCTGTTTGTTTTGACAAATGGAATTTTTTTTGGCGCCGTCTGATTGACTCCTAGAGGCATTTTGAATTCACACCAGATCCCCCTTGATTTAATTAAAGATACTGAATCAGCCAACTTCCATCATTGCTAATGGAACGTTTATTTATTTTCCAATGAGAGTAATTGATTTGTTGCTATAAACAACCAATTCCATCACCCTCTCCACTCAGCCTGTGTCATTCCTGAAAAAAAAGTATGTCTCGCCAGATGTGGGGAGGGTTCCCATTAATACATGTAAGAGGGATGCAAGGAAAATGAAAGGATTGGGTGATGGGGAAAGAGAGGCAGGGATGACAGAGAAAAGGTAGGTCGAGAATATAAGAGGGCAGGGGGAGGGGGAGGAGGGCACATTAATCAGAATAAAATAGAGAAGAAGCATACGACTGGTGGTAAGTCAAGACTGAAGCAGGAAGAACAAAGCCATCTGGGACGAAAACAAGTCCTGACACCGACGCTGTAACAATGGCAGATTTAAAGGTTTCTTAAAGGTTTTTTTTTTTCCTGTAATAAACCTTGTGTTGGCCGTAGTCTGATCAAGTACAGATGATAGCAGGCAGCATGGATTTACAGCCAGATCTTCCACAGAAATAAAGATGTCACACTTTGACAGCTGACCTGCTGGGACCCTAAAACTATGACTAGGATCACTTTATGCTGCTTTGTGTGTGTGTGTGTGTGTGTGTGTGTGTGTGTGTGTGTGTGTGTGTGTGTGTGTGTGTGTGTGTGTGTGTGTGTGTGTGTGTGTGTGTGACAGAAAGAATAGAGCTCAACCTGGTCCCTCTCAGGGCCCATGTATCTCAGCTTTAAGTCAAGTTTCAGCCCTCCCTGTTGACTCCTCCAGACTTTGCCAGGTTCAGAGAATAAATCTAAAATCAATACAACGTTGGGCCATGAGTGCATTTTGTTACGACGGAGTGTTTGGCTGGTAGTTCTGTTGTAAGGCAAGGCAAGTTTATTTGTATAGCACAATTCATCAACAGGGCAATTCAAAGTGCTTCACATATAACATTAAAAGCATTGGGAGAAATAACACATAAAACATAAATTTAAAACACATAAAAGGTCATTTTTAAAACATAAAAGATGGTTACAGTTACAGAAGTTACAGTGCAGTTAACTGAAAAGCAGCGGCAAACAGAAAAGTCTTCAGTCTTGATTTAAAAGTACTGAGAGTTACAGCAGGCCTGCAGTTTTCTGGAAGTTTGTTCCAGATATGTGGAGTATAAAAACTGAACGCTGCCTCTCTTGTACAGAAAACATAAGTCACTGCTCTCAATGTAATAAGTAAGTGATACAACTGATATGAAGTCACCAAAGACTGAAACCTCCCCTTCTGTCACAGGTAAACCTGTCATGATTGTCACAGAATACATGGAGAATGGATCCCTGGACAGCTTCTTGAGAGTAAGTATTAACATGGACACAAAAACACACTCAACAGATTGTGATGCATCTAGCAGTACACACCCTGAGGCAGTTGGGGGAATATATAACTGATGGCAAGCTGAAGATTTAGGAACACAAATAAGGGAAAACCTTACAGTAATGTACAAATAAATGTCTTGCACCTGTGAAACACACACAATATACATCACACATCAGGTCAAACTATCAAGCAGTAAAGTAGTAGTAATATCTTTTACATTTAAAAAAATGGCATCTGTCTACAAAGGCATATGTCAAATGCTGCAGTGACATTTGGTTCAAATGGGTAGATCCCAGATTTTGCTAATTTTCAACTTCAAACTTGTATTTTTTGTTTCTACTCCATGTTTACATGCTTCAATGTACAAAAAACATGTTATATTTTGCATACTGTCTATCTAAATATACCTGTATTCACCCACTGTCTGAAACGTTTTGTTTTAGTGCCTGTCTCTTTAAGAGCCCATCCTGAAAAAGCCCAGTCTGTTTCAGTGTTTACGGGTCTCCCGCATCTAAACTCTCTTTATCCCTGTACCATTATTACAGCCGGGGAATGGCAATGTAGTGGATATTTCTACCTATATTTAGTGTAGTTCACCTCACAACAGTACAGAAGTCCTGACGGCTTTTTTAAAATCACAGTTTCTGATTTTGGGCTGTGTGCATTTCTCTGTGGATTGAGCGTTTTTATACTTTCACAGTATTTATATAGCAGCTCCTCCTGTTTTATAACAAAAAAAGACATGGAAATTTCACTTTTTACAATATGTGCTTTTAAAGAAAAAACGTTTTAAGGCTTCTCTATAGAATCCAGCAAATACCGTACCTGAGAATGGATGATTTTAGCAGCCCTGACTGTTTCAGTTAAACTTTCCATACAGGGCTTATCAAATGACAAGATTTTATGAACCATATCCCAAATGCTCTTCTAGCCAAGAGAGAATTTGATTCTTGCCATGTCTCTGTGTCTTCTGAGGAATTGACCTGCCTCACTGAAATTAGCCAAAGCACAGCAGCCAAGCCACAACACTGGCATGAGAGCATGTGCACTGATGCCTGTTTCAGCCCTTTTCCACATGTGTCTGCACAGTATCCAGACACATGCAGTAGGAATAGCAGTTGTTTCCTGAAATTTTCCCAGAAGCCTGCATTTCATCATAGAAAATGTGTAATATGTACAAACATAGATATGAAAATGCTAACTTATTGTAAGTCATTGTGGCTTATGTCAATGTTCTGAATCTTCTTAGACACAGTAGATTATACATGTATTGTGTAAGGACATTAAGTAAGGTTAGGAGAGAATTGGTTGAAAAAAACAGGATTATGTAACTAAGCAAGGTGGTCTGGCCACTAATTGCTGCAGACAAAGTGGGTGGTGAAATGGGCCCAGCTGGATTTTAAAGGAAAATACACTCATCTCGCAAATGACACGGCCTTTGACACAGAGCAATCCAGTGCATGTGAAGAGCAATGGATGGAAATGCAAGTGGACAACTGGCGAACTGCTCAATCACATGCTAAAAGATCCGAGTGCACACCCTGAGCAAAAAACTACCATAGATAGATAGCTAATTACTGTTTTGCTCAACATTGTCTGCCTCCTAAAGGCATTTCATCATCTCAAGCTCTCCACATGTCTTCTTTGTTTATCTATCTTTCCCATTCAGACATAATAGGCTTATCCATCAACACTAGCCGATATAAACCAGTGTAAACATTCCTGCTTGCCAATGCAAAGAGAAAAAAAAAGTTGTTGCATCTAACCACTTTGCAAACATTTTGTTGAGCTATAAAAATCCATTTAAGATCATAATTTGCCTGATATGGCTTTCTAAAGACCACCAGCCATATGCGTTTAAATGCCATTGTGCCCATATTTAACAGTTTTGATATGTGTATTGTGTTAAATATTTGTTCATTTAAGCATTTTAGGCACTCACTGTTCCAATTAAAAGCGTTAGTTTTGGACATATTCATGGATACTTGTGAAGAATCCAAACAAAATGTTAAATAAATTAGTCAGTCGGCTCAAGATTAAAGGCTCTCATTGATCCTCACATAGACCATTAAATAACATGTAATAAATAGCATCATATAAGCGTTTGATAACAGCAACTGGACTGACTGAATAGGAAAGAGCATTTTAGTTAAATATTGGTCTGATCCTAATTTCCATACATTACTGGCTTTGGTATTTCACAGTTAAGCTGAAGATGAGGTACATAATGTCAAAGGTGGTTTTTAAAGGTTAATGAAAATGCTGCAGTTACTAATGTAGAAAGGTTTCATTTCATGCATATAGTCAGAAAGGTCAGGATCACTTTACATTAAAAGTATGATATTTATAGTACACATTTGGTCTCTTCTTTCTTCTATCCTTCAGAAACACGATGCCCAGTTTACAGGCATCCAGTTGGTTGGCATGCTGCGCGGCATCGCCTCCGGCATGAAGTATCTGTCAGACATGGGCTACGTTCACCGAGACCTGGCAGCTCGAAACATCCTGGTCAATAGCAACCTGGTGTGTAAAGTGTCAGACTTCGGCCTGTCCCGCGTCCTGGAGGACGACCCGGAGGCTGCTTACACCACCAGGGTGAGTTGAAGCACAAACACTATCTAAGCACATGAGTGACAGCATGAATAAATATGATGGGCCTTGTCCTCGGACAAATTAACATCTTAAGAGACACTGTAAGAAAAAAAAACTCAAAGCTAGGTAAGAGAATTAAATATTCGAGAAACAAGTGTCAACAACTTGGAGGTAAGAACGATCAGAGTTTCTGTGTTATTATTCTTTTTTTTTTTTACTTTTTGAAGTGCATGTCACAAAATTAAACATTATCAGCAGGCAAGCCACACTTCAGGCATTCATTTGTACTTTTTGCAGCCTTTGTGTATGTGCGTGTGTGGTCATTTTCACCATGGGATCCTGCGGTTTAGGCCATGCGTGCAGCCCTTTTAAACATAGCCTAAGCTGAGAATTACTTGTCAAATAAACAGTCAGTGTGCCGTTTTCCTTTCTCCCAGAAATACATAATCTAAAATAATAAGACAGAATAATAAACTCTCCCATGTTACAGAAACTGACAACACTCCACAGATTTATATTCAACCCTCACTGTAACTTACATTCTTTTTTCTACTCCTCTAGCCTCAACTTTTTAGGCAAAATTTACTTTGTGTGTTTCTGGGCATGCTATTTCTGTGTGTGTGTGTGTGTGTGTGTGTGCGTGTGTGTGTGCGTGTGCGTGTGCGTGTGCGTGTGCGTGTGCGTGTGCGTGTGCGTGTGTGTGTGTGTGTGTGTGCGGTGACATATCCTGTACTCTTGGGGGAGCAGGTGGGTACAGTATGAGTGTAAGAGCAGTGTGTGCAGTATGCTTGTATTTGCACATTTGTACAGTATGTTTCTATGTGCACCTGTGTTCATTTGTGCAAGAAAGTGTGTTATTGTGTGTTTTTCAGTGTCTTAGGCCCTCCCACAGTATTCCTTTATGGCTCCTGCCATATAGGAGTGTGTTTTCGAGATGTTAGTGTGTGTGTGTGTGTGTGTGTGTGTGTGTGTGTGTGTGCATGTGTGTGTGTGTGTGTGTGTGACTGCACAGCGGAGAACAAGAGCTGAGCGGCTTGGCTGATGGTCTGTTAGCTTTGGCTGCCATCGACCTCCTTTCCTCAGCTCCATTTGCTTCATTTGTTCTGCTTCTCAGCTAGAATGACACATGCAGCAGACACTACAGTGAGAGGTCATGCAGGAAACTTTAGATTATGGTTTGATTAATATGTTTTTTCTCTCTTTTTTTAAGGTTGATCCAGATTAAAACTGAATATGGCCGCATATTTTTCTTACAATCTGATTCATTGTAGTTCATATGACTACTTTCAAACAATTTATATCTGTGTTGTATGTTTTTTCAGAATGTGACATTTAAAATCTCCTTTTAAGGTCTGATTGCACAACATCCACACCATATAGTAATATTTCAGATAACAATTACAGTCCTGGATCTGAAGTTGAGATCACCATGCTGGGTTCAGTTTAAAAGCAATCAAATAATTTGGTATCTGAAACTAGACAATCTAAATAATCTACACCCATGTTAGCTTCTTGGGAAGGGGGGCTAAATTACTTAAATTACAATGTGGCCATTTTCAAAGGGTTCCCTTGAACTTTGAGCTGAAGATATCTGAATGAAAATGGGACTAATGGGTTCCTGAAGGGTTCAGTGGCGGCTGTTGGTCTTTCAATGAGGGGAAGCTCATTTTCCCGGCATACATCATAAATGTGTTTGTTTTTTTATATGTAAATTCTATCCTTCGTTCCTTTTCAAGAAAATGATCTGTGACCTTGTCGTACCAACTAGGCATCTTTTCAAAGGACTTGACCAGTGTCCTCTCAATGGCCAGCAGAGCTAGGCTGCTTAAATGGCCATGGCCCATTGTGTTGCTCAAGACTTGAGCCGCTTTAAACAGGATAAGCTCCTCTCTACACCTGCAGATGTAGCTCCAACTGTTGCCACTAAAGACAACAGTTTGTACAGCTGAGGCATTGCACTGTCCAACTCCATGTCTTTCAGACACAGCAAAATATCGCAAAGCGTTCCCCTGTTGCCCTGCAAGTCCTGGTTTGAATAAAGGACCTGAAGTACAGACCTTAGCCTCCCTTAATCAAAAAACTGGCCATAACTTTTCAGGACACTCCGAAACACCTCCTCTGGAAACATCACTCTCATCACATCTCACCAAATTTCACTGGACTGACTAATTTTAAGAAGCGCATACTTTCCAAATTTGCAAAACACTGAGGTAACTGCTCTGAAAGATTGTCTAGGATGGCCATGTGTGACCACCTGTAAGTGTGAGTGATCGTGATGGTGACGGGGGGGAGAAGCTCCACAGCTGCCGCTGCTCATTGGGTAAAGGAACCGCAGAGTGACAGAACAGAGTCACCAAACACAACGTTAGTGGTTTTTAAGAAAGACAAAGTCTCCGGATCAGTTCAGAACAATGGAATGAAAAACTTGAAAATGCCCCACTGGATGTTTAATCTTCAAGATCGCTGATTCGCTCATTTAGTCAGTCAAAAAAGGATTCCGCATCAGACAGCTCATCTTCTCATCATGCAGAAGCCGAGCGTCCGGGCCAACCCACTGTCCCAAAGACCCCCAGAGACGCTGAGCGTCCGATGGGCGGGACAAAGCCCAGCATTTCTCCAACGACCGTATAGTTTTGCTGCAGTGGAGCAACCTGCTCTACGCTTCTCCATTGAAGTCAGTAGAAGCTGAACGTCCGACTCTCTAGAGCGTTGTGGCGCTGCAGGGATGAATGATAAGTAGGGCTGGTTACCTGTGATAAGTAGCTGATCTGAACTAAAGATGAAGGTTTTCTAGCATGTATTTAGTCATGAAATGTACACACAGCAGTACATATTACACCACTTTATTTCTTTTTTTTTATCACATTTTAGGGAAAGCTGAGCTTCCCTCGCAGTCTTAGAGCAATCGCCACTGGAAGGGAAAACTGAGGCTCCTGTGGAGTCATCGAGCCCAAATGTATTCATGTGTTATGATGACTACTATGTTAGTCCCCATAGTAGCCATTTCATTGTAGTAAGCGCAATCTTTGAAACTTGACCTACAGGATAATCATATATATATATATATATATATATATATATATATATATATATAATTCAGAAAAGACTAGCAGTCATTCTGGTAATATTTATGCCATCAATTTTACACACCATCAAACTGACATTGTTGTCACCCACTGTCCGTAATTGTGATTGCGAGATTGTGTCATTAATTAACTGAAACTAAGTGAATGATTAATCTTTCTCTTACGCTTTGTCTCTCAGGGAGGTAAAATCCCTATCCGGTGGACAGCTCCAGAGGCTATCGCCTACAGGAAGTTCACATCAGCTAGTGATGCGTGGAGTTATGGCATTGTGCTCTGGGAAGTGATGTCATATGGGGAGCGGCCATATTGGGAGATGTCTAATCAGGATGTGAGTACTGTCCCCCACAGCTGCAGCAGTGCTGCAAGCTTTGCACATTTGACAAGTTTTACTGAACCAAGGGAGTATAGTTCCAAGGATGCAGTTGGGTACTTCAGAGCATATTAGATCTTTTTTTGATGTTGAACATACAGTATCCCATCTGTCATTTTTTTAAAAAAAATGTCTTTTTCTTCCTACATCTAGGTAATAAAGGCTGTAGATGAAGGATACCGCCTCCCCCCACCCATGGACTGTCCAGCTACCCTCTACCAGCTGATGTTGGACTGCTGGCAGAAAGAGAGGAACAACCGACCTAAATTTGAACAGATTGTCAGCATACTGGATAAACTTATCCGCAACCCTGGTAGCCTCAAAATCACGGCCAATACCACATCCAGGTATTAGAAAGATATTGAACCTTTTATTTGTTTTTATTCTTGGTGTTTGTTTTGCGCAAAAGCAGGTTGAGGTACTTTGAATCGCAAGATTGAAAAACAGTACAAACAGGTAAAGCCTAAAATGTGGCTTTATAGCTGCTTTCTTTTGTATGCCTCCTTCTCTGGTTCCCATGTACAGTACCTGACTAACAGACACCGGGCCCCAGGCAGTCCAACACTGGAAGTAGTTCCTTATATACCTTCCATGCACAGCAGCATCATGCAGGTCAATGACTTTCCTACTCTGGGATCACAAACCACTTGTATTCCATGGAGAAAGTACAATTCACCATTATTTATATACTGGACAACTAAAAGACTAACGTTGGCCAAAAAGGGAGTTATAGTATTAGATTTCTTTTGGAACCAGGCAGTACATGAGCAGGACATAAACATCGCCGTCCTGCTTCCAGTCTGTGCAGTGATACACAAAGCTTTGCCCGACTTTTATCACACATTAGCTCATATCACAGATATTTTCCCATGCAATGCCATATTCCTCTCTTCATTTTCAGTTGTTCTTATGCTACATTTTACTCTCCTTTTTACCCACCACCATTCTCTCCCAGTGGTCTTTGGGTAACCAGTGCAGCCCAGTTGTCAATTCTAAAGCATAGTGGGGGACAGGCACTGGGTCTGCCGCAGACAGATGCGTTATTATGGAGACGTCAAAGCTCATAACATTGACTAATGATTTCTTAAGAAAGTGAAAATAGGTCCCTTGGAGTTTGCATGTAATTTCCCTGATTGGCTTTTAACACCGGGAAAGCACAGGCTGTCCGACAGAGGCGGCTGGGGTGATTTATGAGAACTATGTGTGTCTGTATGTGTGTGTGTGTGTGTGTGTGTGTGTGTGGGTGGGTGGGTGTGTGTTTGTATCTGGGTGTGTTGACGGCAGTTGCGCAGCGGGAGCAGCTGCACTCAACTCCACTCAACTCTACACACCTCGTTTGTCTCAGGGCTGTCCCGGCTGGCTAATGGAGCATCGCCCCATCCCCAAAGCCCACATCAGAGCCTGGGACTAGAACAGAGCATCTGGAGGCTTCAGGGGTGGGACCTGGTCAGAATTTTCTGTCTTTGCATGTGGATGAAGGAGGACTGGGGTCAGTGGGCCAAGGTTGGCTGTCAAAGACTAATTAGGGGCCAACAGGAGCCCGGTCAGGGTTATAAGCCACCTTCTACCTGGCTTTACATGGTGTCTAAGACATACAGTAGGAGATCACAGATTGTGTTCAACAAAACATGACAGTGGCTGCTATAATACAACCAATACTCCTTCTGACTACATGTCAGTCAACATTAATGTGCAGTAGCAAGTAAAGCATTGCTTTGATGTATTTAATTAGGGCATTTTTACATAATAAAAGTTTTTCCCAAGCCATACAAGGAAAAAGAATAATGACGAGCCTCTGTGAACCTGTAACAACAAATGAGAGGTGAGTGGCTTAGGAGAGAGTAAGTGGGACTGTGTCTGGGGGCCAAAGCTGCAGATGGAACTGAGATCAATGTTGGTGTGGATCTTGGCCTGTAGGATAAGGTTTGGACTGCAAATTGAAACGGACAACAGTTTAACTAAAAATGTCTAAATGTATATGCTTAGTAAGTAGGGAAGTATAGGAAACTGGATGGGGGATATAACACTGGCACTAAGCATTTGCAGATATAACATTCAGAACATAATGTCATGCATTAGGATGATACCCTTGTGGAGGCTATCCCTACCCTCTTTTTTGAGTAAAGAAGAGGGAGAGGAGTTGCACAGAAGCCTACAAAAACATGCAGCAATGTAATAATAACCTGTCATCATCAAATACCACCACATTTGTATCATACAGATGCCACAGGGTGTATGAGACACTGAAGGTGAGGGGCGTGACAAAGAGATGGTTGGGAATGAGAAGAGGCAACGGCTCACCCTGCCTGCTGTTATTGACTGGGGGTTAAACACCCACACGGGGCCAAAAGGCTCTTTGCATATGCCCATGAATATCCTGACCAGTGCAAAATGTAAAATAAACAGAAAATACAGGCAGAGGGCAGGGTCCCTGCAGATACAGATACCACCATGTTTAAAAATTAAAACTCAACACTGAAATGCTAGCTAGTAATACAAATGAAGAGTTTAGAGTAAGAGTCATGCATGCTTCACTGGAATCAAATCAAAATGTCACACTTGAATTAATTTAGGTTAATAGCTTCCTTCATACCACCTGAGTAGTATTGATTAAAACAACATCATATCTATTACATCCAACAGAGGCACTGGATACTGGATACCAAATGGCCACATATCAAAATCTCAATTCAATTGCCCAATATTATGCCTATTCTTCAGACACACTCTGGGAATTGTCCCAGGAACACAGTGAGAAGTGAATTCCTCCCACTTTGTCCTACCCTCGTGTATCTGTTCAAGCTCTTCTCCTTATCCACCTCGCTCCTCCCTTGAGAGCTCTAAAAACAAGAGACTACACAGCCCTGGTTATTTAGAGGTCAAAAGAATGAAAGATAGAGCAAAAAAGGGGAAGGGAAATGAAAACAAGAAGGGTATAGACTATATTCTCTCTCCGGTGTATATATACTTCCTTCTGTTCGAGCGGGTATTTTCTGCTTTCTTACATGGTGTTAAGTCCAGGAGGGGTTTTAAACCCCCTCTGCCATCAGACAGATGCTTTCTTTTCTCTTTTTTCCCCTTCATAGCATTCTTCTGTTTCTCCATTTCCTCTCCAATCATCTTTTCTCTTGAGCTGCCGTTAGATGTTGCCGAAAATGTAACAACAAAGGAAACAAAGAAAATGATAACGGAGGGGAAACAAGGTCATTTGCAGTTTATCTCACAGAGGGGAAACGAAAACCAAGGATAAAGGCGAGGGTGAGATCAGAGGAGAAAAACAAGAAAAGTGGTACAGGAAAGGAAAGAAGAGGATCAATATTCCTGCAAAAAAACTGAACATTCTTAACCTTACAGTTCAAAAGTTCTAATAAGACAATTTGGATATAACTGTGTTTTTGCTGTTTCTCAGCAAATGTATACTGGGGAAAAGTCAGTCATGACCATAACAACAGGCCACACTCTACATGAAAAAGTATTAACTTGCATTTATTTCTTTTTCTCATACAAAATGAGTCTAATGTCTACACTTCCTTCTTGTCCCCTCATGCAAACCACCCCCTTTCCCTCCTTTTCCTACAAACCAGTCTCTCCAAGGGGTCCTAGGGGGCCCTCAGCATTTTGACAGGCCACTGATCTGGCAGGGAAAGACTCAATCATTGTAACAACATCCACTCCACAGCTACAAATGCATCTTTTTTTTCCCTCTCTGTATTTGAGTTGTCATTTTGCTTTTCTTCTCTACATATGGCTTATTAAGGTGTTTTGTCTATGTTGTTTGATTGCAGTTTGATTATTTTTTTATAGAAATATTCTTTTGGTTGTGTTTTGCTTCTTTAATGAAAATATATGGCATCAACATGAAGGGTACAGATAATACGTCTAGGTTATAATAAGGTATCTCTCATATCCAACAGCAAGGCAGGAGACACAACAGAAGAACTAGCTTCCCTTGTAAGAACATTCACAACCGTTCTGAAGAATTGTACCATTCTTAAGATTAACAAATACTAGTGTATGATATACAAACGTATCATTCCACTTTAATATTTATATGTTTATTGTGAAAGAAGACCATCATAACACATTATATGTTTTCTCCATCATGATGAAGCAAAACAAACTCTTTATTTGAGGTAACGAATACATTGAGGATGTGCATATTTGTGATAAATTTGTGTTTTTAATTTTACATACATTCCTCTTGCAAACTATCTTGCCAATTCTAGTAGAAGAAAATGTTTCAGTCTAATTTATTTTACCTACCGTATCATATTACACCTTCCTAATTCCCTCAAGGTAGGCTTGCTTTCTGTAATATTTGCTAGATTTCCACACAGTGACTCCAAACCTCCTTGCCAATCCAAATCAGTCAGGCAGAGGTTGACTTCCTGGTATTCTAATGAGTTTATTTACAAGGCTATAAATAGTGTTCCCTAAGGGAGAACTAGCCTTTTTTCTGTCCTGTCCGGGCTTGCCTCGTTTGCAAGAATCTATTCCCTCGTGTGCATGTGTATGTGTTTGTGAATGTCTTGATGCAGGTGCCTTTGTCTTCTCTGCAAGACAGGTGCAGTGTGTCCTCATAAAAAAAGAGCTTTTGCAACCCAGTTTTATATGTCACTCACAAATTCACTTTTTAACTAATCCCTTGGCTATTGATCTTTATGTTTTGAGTCTGAGTTTGACCTAATGTGGTTTGAACTGGTTTCCCATTTCCTACCTTGATGTGATCAGGTTTCCACAGCAATGTATGCCACATTTGTATCTGACACAGCATCAGTAGTGACATCAGAGAGAAAATCAGAGTGAGTCAAAACAGCGCCTGCAGTCATTCCTTCACCCTCTACTGTTGACTGAGCACTGTAAAACCCAACGCAGCACATTAAATTTGATTTAATCCAATTGAAACCATCAAGTCTAATCAAATCCAATGTTGCATTTTGCCGCATGGTACATGTAAAGCAGGAAATAGTAATGACATTAGATAGAAATTGATACTGCTTTTGTTAGTAATCTTGTTCTTGAATATGTTAAATACATTATGGAAATACTTTGTGTGATAGTTTGATTTCCCCCCTGTATTCAAAGCCCAAAGGCAAGCCCTGTATGGAACAGACATATATGACCAGACTATGTGTGTGTGTGTGTGTGTGTGTGTGTGTGTGTGTGTGTGTGTGTGTGTGTGTGTGTGTGTGTGTGTGTGTGTGTGTGTGTGTCTGATGGGTGCTGCTCAATCAGATCAAGAGGTCTGGTTTAAATTTAGCTCTGTATAGGTATGTGAGCAGAGCATGTGTAGAATAGTAAACTATACATGTTCAAGTGCGTAAATATAATTAAGGTAGACACAATTTATTCCTTAAACATATTTGCAGTGTTTTTTAAGGTAGCTATTTAAGATTTAGTCTTTATCTTTGGAAGAAAATGCTTTTTAGTTTTAGTGACATTTCATTCATTTTTATCCCGTCATAGTTTTTGTCCAGTTTTAGTCAACAAAGTCATGACATTTTAGTTTACTTTTAATCTTGACTGACTTGACACGGGCCAAAGAAATTATAACCTTCCACCAACAGACTGTGTACAACTATGCACCATAGTTAACACGTAGTCAACTATCAGCCTGTAGAACTATGCATACAGTATAATCATGGTTACACCAAAAATCAGGAACATTATCATAGCTTCAAGCAGCAAATGTAAAATCAACTGAGATATCTGTAAAACATTTAGAATATTTTCTGGTAGCATCTACATGGCTAAAATTATGGTCAAACCAGTCAAGAAAAGTTGTGTGTTGTTTCGGGGTGTTGGAATTAAATTGAATGATGATCATGACACAGTTACTAGTGTTACAAGTGAACAAATGACCACAGCTAGATGAAGAACATTCAGTTCACACAGCTTGGAATGCAGTACTGGCTGCTCTATTACAGTTGTAGCAATAGTAGTTGGTGGCAGTTATAAGCAATCAACGACGTTAAGGGTTTAAACAGAATAATATGGGCAGAGGCAAACATTGCTGCTTCTTATGCTGCTGACATCGTGTCCAGCCTTTGTGTTTCTGAAATGACACTATGAACTCCATATTTATCTAAATATGTTACAGGTCATTACCCAAGGAAGTTTGTTTATTTAATAGTCCATTAATGTTTGTATGTTACTCTTTTTCTTGTGTCCCCTCAGGCCAGCCAACTTATTGTTGGACAGGAGCAGTTCAGAGGTTCCCTCGATGGGGACGCTGGGTGACTGGATGGATGGAATGAGGACCTTACCCTGCAAAGAGGCCTTCTCTGGGGTCAGCTACAGCTCCTGTGACACCCTGGCCAAGACCTCCACTGAGTAAGACAACCACACACACAGAGACACACACACTAAGCTCTGCCTATTCATGTCGGCAGTGTTTATAGGGCCTCTGTACCCGTGGCTAGGCCCAAGAATCTGAAGAGACTCTTGGTGAAGACACATACACACACACACACACACACACACACACACACACACGTGCGCACACACACACACACACACGCACACACACACACACACACACACACACACACACACACACACACACACACGCACACACACACACACACACACACACACACACACACACACACAAACACAAGCTTGTCTAGTAAGTAAAGAAAGCTATAGAGCCCTTACTAAAGGTGTCCAGATGACTCATGGTAATTCATTATGACAGGCCTTTTGCCACGCTCCCAATGTTTCAAGTAAAACCACAGAGGGAGAAGGTGAGATCATTAAAAGAAAAAGAGAGCTTCGTAGGGAAGCAGAAAAAGAAAGAAAGAAAGCGAGAGAGAGGAGAAGAGAAGAGTTGTGAGTTCTATAAGGGAGAAAGGATAAAAGAGAAACTATTGAGGGAGGGAATAAGAGGGAAGATTTGACAAGATAAAAGGGTAGAGAGGCCTTTGAAAGAGCAAATAAAGGCATAGCTGTCAAATAGGTATGCAAGGCAACCTCTATACTGTGAAGCATTAAAATGCAGAGCAAAGTTCAAACAAAGATTGTCAGAAAACTATTTAGAAGCCAAATCTGGAGAAATCCCAGCCGGACAGCACACATTGCAGGATATACTGTATGTTGAGTATGTTGACCTGTGTCACACCAACCCATTCTCACTCCCAGCTTGTCAAATATGGCCGCTTAATCAGTGGCCCCCAGTGTCTGGTAAAAGACACCATTTCGCATCTGCATTAGACACACCACGGATTTATCTAACTCCAATGTAAAGAATGTTGCTGTGAGATGACATAGAATAAAAAGTGACAAACAAGGATAAAGAGAGCTAAAGTCTGCATAGGGAGGAGGTTGGGGGGCAGATGGATGGGTCAACCAGACATCGGACTTTCACCCAGGATATCGTTGTTTCGTGTCCCATATGAAACCAAAAGTCAAAACTGTCTTATTTTAACTAAAGTTACATAAGCTAACTTACTTATGTAACACACTTAACTAACATAATGTACATATGTTACATAAGGGCTTATTTTGTTCTTATCTTTCCCTAAATCTAACCAAGCACGATAAAAAAAAGAAGCCAAAGGGAGTGTAAAAAAGTGACACCAAGGGGTGATGACAAGCAGCCCTATATGACCAGTTTGGAGTGGTGTGAGAAGAAGATGTAGGTCAAATTGACCATATGACAAAGCCTGGTCAGTGACTGGAGGAGAGGTGTTACTGATACTGATACTGATACTTAATGTGTTCTCCCAAAAATATCTGCTCCTGGCAAACGATTCATGATTCATGTTTTCATTCTTATGATGTGGAGACTTCTTGACAGGTCTTGGACGTGAAAAATGTGTGTATTTATGTATGTATGTAAATTATTGTTATCCAGCAATTATTAATCCTAAAAAATTAGTTTGTGTACAAGTGTTGTATTTGTAAGATGTTGAGCATGTACATTTCCGTAGTAGGAGGGACTTTTGGTGGGACATTTAATTAGAGTCAGGGTATTTGTCACAGCACAGGGTTTAGTGAATCAATGTCCCTGGATAAAGGAGAGTTAGTAGACAGATATTACAGGTGTGACTCTGCTGACAGGAAAAAATAATCTGACATAATGGATCAGGTTCTGGCAAGAGTCCTCTACTGGCAGACTGAAGGGAATTATAAATATATAACAAGGTGATAATAGACTGGGAGTTTTATATCTTTTTGTAATTTTCTTTTTTTGTCAAAGTCAAAGCGCAGATTTTTTTTTTTTCAGTCTTTCTCTCTTCTATTCTTCCTCGCTGTAGGTCTGCTGCTGGTTTAATTGATGTGGAATGTGACCGGGTAAATAATTGGACATTTCTAATAATTGTGATCAAAGCAACCATTCACTCTGGTGATGTCAGCAGCGAAGGTGGTTTAGGAGTTGTGGGCAGTGCTCCAGAAAGCTGTAACTCATGTCAGCTTTCTTACAGGGTTAATGACCAGCAGTCTGGTCATTAACCCTGTTGGGCTTAATATGTTTGAAAGAAGCAGTGCATGATGTGTACCTTTATTTTTAAAATTAAGGAATTTTGGAAAAGTGATGCTTTGTATCGAAGGCCAAAGACAATAAAGGAACAAGACGAGGCAAAGTGCAGCTTCCTTTGAAGATATTTTTTGTATGATAATAAGAATGAATGAATAATAATTACTTAAAAAAAAATATTGGTTACTTCTTTTTCAGCGTATATTTTCTCTGTTGAACTGTAGCTTGGGTCTGTTTCTGTTTTCTCAGGGGTACCATACAGAAGCTATATTTTTTCAAATGCTATTCACTATTAAAAGTTGTCTTTAGTCAACATATTACAGAAGAAAAAAAGCTTGAGTGGAAATCCACGTTCACTAACAGATAAACCACACTGTAGTAATCCCACAAAGGCAATCCTATCAGTCTATGATGCTTTTTCTGTAGCAAAATGTTAAATTGGATCACTGTAGTATATTAATCCACTGAAGGCTGAGGCTAAGACACTCAAGGCTAGGTCAGCTACGAGGCTAGCAGCCTTGGCTGAGACTATGCATGGCTCAATATAGATTGCTCTATTGATTTGTACAGTCTTAATCTAGTCCTTGATATTCAGCACGAGGCTTGGCAATGATCTGACCTCTGAGGATCAGTAATCATACTTGGCGGCAGTGTGCTGACTCATCTCCTGGAGTAATTGAAGTCTGTTTTCAAGAGGATGGAATGGATTGACAAGGAAATATCGCATCATTTGGACAGTGTTCTTCATCTAGACAGAGTGCATACAAAGTTCATTTCAGGTATTTGAGGATATGATGAACTTGATTTAAACTGCTTGACAAAACATTGACATTTCCTTGTCCAGCCACATATTGTAGCTATGGTAATCAGGACAGACCCATCAATCGTTTTTGGTACCCAAACTTTACCCATTTTCCACTTTCTTTCAGCGACTCAAAGTTTGAATTAATAAATGAGATAATGACTGACCATCTGTATTTAGATGTGATATGGTGGTTAAAAAGGGTGGTTTTGTTTCACAAAAAAACTGAATTCACTTTTGACTCTACTGAAGAATACCATACTCTGCAGAGGTTATAGGCTGGGATGATAAGAATTGGTGGGTTGACACAGTGACACATTGCAGAGAGATACTTTCAACTGGTAATCCATTTCATGTGATGGTTTGTGTGTGTTTGTGTTCCTTAGTATATAAACATATGATTTATGGTCATACCACATATGTTTCATGTTGCAGTAGTTCAGTGTATTCTTATTTTATTACTGTTCTTGATTCATGTGGCTTTCCTGACATAAAAGAACTAATGTCATTCAGATAAGGAAAAGTTAATTAATGCTTCTCCTATCATGAGGAGAGCATGTTTCTCAAAAATGCTAATTATAACTATCGTGAAGACAATGAAAACACTGCTTCTTTGATTGAACAGGGTTGAGGCACAACAAAGATTAATTATTGTGTGTTAAAGTTTAAAATACATACACAATAAAACTTGCGGTTCCTGAAATCCCATGACATACTTGGAAAAAGTTTTTGCCAAGTTAAATAATAACTTAACTACACATGGCTTTAAGTTGAAATATATATATATATATATATATATTTTTAAACTTTTTAGCTTTAACTGTTATTTTTTAATTATTTGTCAGATTTTGTTTTGCTAAGATGAAATGTTTGCTCAAATGTTCAAAAGTGACAAATACATATCTGGTTTTCTGTATATTTTGAGATAATTTGCTGCCATGTTAACAAACTGGGAGTTAAAGTTATTAATTTCCTGACTTTAACATTAGCGGCAATTTACATTTGATAGGTAAAGCCTCAAGATTTAGCCTGATTTATTGCAACTAAAATGTACATCAGATACCATTATAGATAGCACTTGTTAATGACATCCAGTGTTATGTGATAATGTTTCTGGGCCTGGCTGTGTCTCAGTAGAGTGGTTCTGACCGAGGTCCACGTCACACCGGCCACTTGCCCAGAATGGGAGCCTTCCATGGGAATCACCACTCTTTAACGCCCAGCTCCTCTCCGCCTCCTTAGGCTCTGGATGGTGGGTGGAGGACAAAGACCTTACCCCCACCTGGGGCCTACTTCAAGAATCACTGATGGGCTTTCACTTGTCAAACTTTTAAAGGGATAGTGAGCAGATATTCAGTTATAACTTAATAGCTTAATTTTCATCCAGCTGTTAGCTGTAAGCTGCAATTAGAAACAAATGTAAAATGTAACAACAGACTGCATAGACACATACAGTATAGCGCATTACTAGTGTAACCTAGAAATTGTCTTTCTATGGCATATTGGTGCTGTTCCTGCAACAAAAGGCAAAACACCTTCAGTTTTGATTATTTTAAGCATCATGAAAATGGCAATGCATCGTACAATTTACGTTTCAAGCATTACTTAATTTCAGTGAACTATCCCTTTACATTGTGGCACAGAGTGAAGCAATATTGTGATTATCGTAATTTCCAGTCCCTTCTGGCTGGTCAAATTGTTTCTAAATGTCTGCTATGTTGGCTGCTTTGGAGAACTAAAGGCTCTGCTTGCATCTGAATAATACAAATCTCATTGTGGCCATTTTTGAATAACACTAAAATGTCTTTAATAGCCGAAAGTGTTTGTTGTTGTAAAGCTGCCACTCTGACTGCAACTCTTCTGCTTCTACTAATACAACACCACTGTTAATCTGTGATGGGCCAAAGAGATGAGTCTTAACATGTGCTTTGACTTCTTGTGTACTGTAAATAATAACAATGCTAATGCTCTGTATATACTCTGAATTTTAAGGTTGTTGTTTTTGTCTGTTTCAAAAAGTGCCTGATGTTTTAATTGAGCTGAATAACTGATGTGTGTATTTGATGTGTATGATGCATAAAATGTGAAACTGACACTGTAGCTCTTAGGTAATATTTTTGTTTTCTTACACCGGAATGCATGTTACTAATCCTTTAGGAGCTTCTGAGAGTATTAGTAATTTCACAGATGTATCTGAATCAGCCTGTAATATTCTACACATGTACCAGTGCTGCTCCTCTCCACATATACATATACCTACCCTGTCAAGAAATCCAGTTTAATGCAATGCATGGGACTAGGTCTTTTATGCATCTGTGGCCCTCCAGTGCCATTTCTTCCACTGACAGGGTCATAATAGCATCTGTCAGTGTAGCCCCATAGGTCTTCCTCCCTGTTTGTTAGTAATGGAGAGTGGAAGCAACAACCCCCTCCACCCCTAGAACCCCTTCAGAGATGTGGCAGCCCAGTGGCCTTCTGGGAAATGTAGTCCTCTGTGATAGACTGATGCCCAGGAAAGTGAAGGGAGCAGCACCAGGAACATGTCATTAAATGTCACATGGGTATCACATCCTCCAGCACTAATGCACACTTTCCATCTTTTTTTCCTTCCATCTTCCCCTCCGTCATGTCCCCCTCTGATTGTGTCTGTTTTTTTTCGACCTCTCCACCTTCTCTCTCCCTCTATCCTTCACAAACCAGGGATCTGAAAAAGGTTGGCGTGACTATCGTAGGACCACAGAAGAAGATCGTGAGCAGCCTCAAAGCCCTAGATTCTCACACCAAGAATGGCCCAGTACCTGTTTAAGAACTGAACAGAGTCAAAACACCAGAGACCTGTCCGTTGGTGTGGTTGCTAATCACTGTCTAAAACAGTGGCTTCATATGTAAACTGGAAACGGATCGAAACGGAGGAAAAATATGATCTGATTCAATTGCGGGCTTCCGTTGTTTCGTTGAAAGACGATATAAAGCCCTGTCAGAGAAAGGGGAAAAGAGTTCAGTGCAGACTTGCCAGCTTGTTAACTGGCTGACTCTTCGAACCTCCGTCCCTCCATGCCCAAGATGAGATGCCTTACAGACAAATATAGGAGGGTAGAGAGAGCAAAGCAAAGCCAAGGAGGTCAGGGGGACCTGGCCAGGGATACAAACTAGGGCTGGACTGGGCTGCAGGGCAAGGACTGGACTAACATAAAGCCGGTGCTCTCCAATATTGGCTAACCTGGACAGTATAGCCTTGTCTTTACAGCTAAAAAGGGGACGGGCATGCTAACAGTCTCCTTCCACCACGCCTGATAAAGCAGCCTGTGGAATGAGGCGGTGAAATGGAAAATGGCTGAGATGTCTTGTGTAGAAGAGCATGGCAGACAGCAGCAGCTCACATGGACGTGAACCCTTCCTGGAATAATGAGGTCTGAGGCTTGAGATTTTGTTATATAACTACCTACATTTACTGTTTCTATCGATGAGGGAACTGAGCTAGTAGGGACACACCTAGACGTTAACCAAGCCATTTTACCCAGTAGCTCTGACCTATAACATTTGCATTCAGTAGACATGTCACATAACAGCAATAATTATGATAATCAGTTAAATAGTCTCATTGTATGGAAGCCATGAGTCTATCACATATACAATTTATTAAAGGCTGTGCTTTGAAGGTACAGGGGCTATAAAACACTTCACACACAGCATTTTCTTATATGGTGACATCTATGTTCTATGTGCTTATGAACATATATTGTACAGTTATAGTGCCGTTCACTCAACCCAATGCCCTTTGTGAGAAATCTCAGGATGTATACGTTATTTGTTTTTCTCTACCAAGGGGAAACAGACCGAGGGAATGGAGCAGTACCAGGAATTGAGAGTGCAGGTTAAGGAAGACAGAAAAGGTGAAACTGTAAGAGAGAAATTTATAAGAGGGAAAAAATTAGAAATTAAAAAAGATGAAGTGGTGTCATTCAGGCTTCTGCTTCAGACATTCTTCTCATGTTGCGGAAGTGTAAAACTAGAAGCTTGAGTTTGTCCTTGAGCTTTTTTCTTCAGGTAAGACAGGTTAACATCATTGACCCCACACGGCATCGGGTATCTTTCTAAGGAGTGGGAATCATTCTCAGCGTACAATCAGTTTAGAAGGTTAAACAGAAGAGATCAACACTGCTGATCTGAGGGTGTTGTAGGCTTGTTCTAGTTCAGTCCATAACTTATTAACAAAAGCCATACAGGATCTCCTAGCCCATTCTCATTCCCAGGGTGTCAAATACCACTGTTTTGTCAAGGCCCAGAGGCATTTGATACTGAGGCATCAGGATTTCAACTGTAAACCCATTGGACGCTCAGAGCACATGCTCCAGAAGTAAGAGTGACAAAGTCCGGTTAGGGAGGAGGTCGGGATTCTGGAAGGGGTCAAACAAAGATGGGACTTTCACCCAGGAGACAGTTTTGTGTCCCCTTTATTTATTTTAATCCTAGCCATGATTTTTTACTAACCATACTCAAGAGGTTTTGTTGCCCAAAAACTAACCACATTAGATTTGTTTAAATTCATGTTAACCATGTGTTCCCTATGTTTGGAGTAGGGCTTCCCAGTGCATATGACTCCAAGGGGTCCTGGCAAAACGGCCATATGTGTCGAGTTGGGATAATAATGGGTTGGGATCTGAAACTTTCTCTAAAATAAACTTGTTCTAGTATGAAATTAATCCATAAACCGGGGTGATTTAAATGCAAAAGGTTGAGTGCCTCTTCTAGTTTGGTTGGGTCAGGGTGGGATCACCAAGCAAAAAGCTCCAGTATTGATTTATGTTCAACAAAGTCCGTTTTCTGTGTTCTCATTGGGGCATGGGGTTTTCTCATCACTGCCCTAAACAAACAAGTTATGAAAATGCTCTTAAAGAGATGTAACATTTCCAATAAATGATTCATTTCTAGTACGATATGTGTCCGGGATGGGATTTCCTAAAGGCACCGTAGAAGTTAGAGGTACTTATTTGTTCTATGAAGTACAAAAGTTACAGAGGTTTGTCTCCCGCTTCAATGTCATCAGGCCAATCCCTCAGTGCAACACATATCCAGTATTTCTAAACTGGCACTTTGGTATGCTGTGCTGTTTGATGGGTAAGGTTTAACTATGAGGGCTCTATCTTTAAGCTTCATCCAAGCACTTACTAGACAATATTTGAGCACTTTGAATGAAATTATTATTGCCTTGGTAAAGACTGAGCTTATCTGATAGAAAAGGGGGATTCTGGTGCTTTTGGGAAACCCAGCCCTGTTCAGTGCATCAGTCAGTCCTCTCTTACTTGGTCTACCTGTGGATGCTGCTGTTGCTGCTATGCGTTCTAATTAGCATGTACATAATGTAAACCATCATCATGATAGCAACTAGCGCTACAGATCCCACTATATGTACATGGCCATCCCTCTTTGTACAAATGTTTGTATGTATAAAAGAATAAATAAAAAAAATTGTGCAACATTTTTAATTAAAAAAGAGACAAAAATCATCTGTATTATATTTTATGTTATCTTGGATTATATTTGTCTGCTTTCTTTCTTTTCTACAATAAAAAGGCAATTATGATGACATTATTATTTATTTGTTAACATTATACAGCGCAATGTTGATGTTTTTTGTAGCATACAGTAAATTATGTGTCAGTGCTATCTGTGTTTTGGTTTTTGACTTACTTTATAAACCTGGGACATCTGAGAAAGCAATACTGTTATGCACCCTATATCCAGATCCCTCATTTTTCTGTCTCAAGACTGACCCGTGTGTCTGTGTGAGAGTTTACGTGTGCAAATGTAGATGGCCTTGTCTACTAATGTAAAATGATTTGTAGTGGAAACATTTATATTTTTATAATAAATATTCGCAAAATATTTTCCAAAAAATGGGTGATGATAGACCTGCTCCTGTGTTTTTATTCCATCATGTGATAATGTCGCAAACCAGAATATAATGTTGGCCTTTTCTTTTAACTGTAATGGTATTTCCATATGTTTAAAAGATCACAAGTGGAAGTCAAACACACATAACTCAGATGTCATCTTTTTTATTTTACATACAATAGATCAGTCTTTTGGCACATCCTGTCTTCTTTAGGATAAAAGCCAGCTATCGTCATATAAAATGCGCAGGACATGTGTTTCAAATAACTGAGTTTAGCAATCAACATGAACAGAGAAGGAGTCCATAGAAAGGTCATTGAAGAGAGGTCTTGACCATCAATGTCCACACTTCGAATCAGCGAATCAGCAAATACAATCTCTAGTAGAAGTGACAAAGTAGAACAAATACCTTAATGCTCTTTTTCAAATTGATCAATATGTCTAATAATAAATATATACATCTGAGTTCCATACAATATATCCAGTCAAGTAAAAGAAGATCAAAACTTATTCTTAGTTAACAAAAAATCCTGTAGGATCAGTAAAACCTAATCCAATAAAAGTTATCAATTATCACATTGCAAAAAATGTTTCATCATATTAAACCATACTTTATTTTTGCCTTAACTGTAATCATCCCCTAACCAGCACGGAAATGGTTATTATGCATGTCCATCCGTTCTAGGATAAGCATAGAAAGCATTCTGAACAATCTTTAAATCTATCCGTCAATAACGGACCTGCTACCCTTTGGTCACAAACCATCGCACATCTGTTAACAAGCTTATAACTTACCCTCCTTCCCCCTACCGTATCCAATAAAGCATTTTGTTTCCAAGCATGATTACAGTGGATTTGTTGTGTGATTTTAATGTGGAAGGTCTGCGTTGTCATTTTTTTTTTTTTTTTAGCTGACTGGGAGGAGATGAGATGTGTCAGACAGGGGAAAGAGTGATGGTCGCTCTGCTGAATGTTGAAAGGCTGACACTCTCCAGATGTTTCCAGGCAGATGTGCACAGAGAGAAAACAGGACACTGCCCCCCCAATTCAGGAAACAATGAACACAGTATGCTTGACAACGCCACCAATTCTGTCTTGTTTTCATCTAAAAAACCTCCATGGTACTGAAACCACCGGGGTGATGGAAAAGACAGAGAGAGGGCGGAAGCAGGGGAGGTAGAGAGTGTGAAAGGGAGAGGGAGCCATAGAGAGGAGGATAGAAGGTAGGTGTGTTAAAAATGTGATGCCTGTGGCAGTACTGTCCAAGCAGATAAGAACTTTTCGAACAATGGCATAGATAATGTATTAATGCAGGAGAAGATTAACCAGCACCATTCATCATCTTGCTTGGCAGCGTGCTGTTGAAACGCGCTCCCCTAGCTGCAACACATACAGAATGCATGGTTCTGCTTGGAAAGTAATGATAATGAGAAAATAAAGTCATGATGTGTAAAATTCATTTCCCATTTTGAAACAGGAGTAATATGCAATCATCAGAAATACAGCTCTGCTTCTTCCAGATTTTTTTGACATCCATCATTATCTCTATATGGGATGTCTCAAATTGCACTGACAGTTTTTCTATATTTGTTTTCAACTTGAATTTTATTTGATGAATAACCAACATGTCCTCGTGTTTTAAACGGTGTGAATCTTACTTGCTTAGGGTTGGGAAAAGATCATTGATTGACTTAAAATGTCGCTTAAATAACTCTGATGGAAACATCTGATTTTTTATTCTTTGAGAAAGAGCAGGACAGTGGCCCATGCCCTTCCCATCCCATATCAAGATGTCTATACCCTGTGAAGCCTGTTCCTTTCTCTTTCCTCTGGGTTCCTGACAAACTGGCCTCCAGCTGCGTGCAGCTGCTTTTTAAAGCTTGACATCTTGTTGCAAACTCATACTGCTCCGTTCAGTTACCCTTGCAGCCTGCTGTGAAAAATTTCATCCTCATAAGCTCACTTCCTGCGTTCAAAGTTCACTGATAAAGGATTGGGATGTCACATGTTAATTATCTTTTGTGCAAACCATGTTTATCTGTTGGTAGCAGTAGATTGTGAAAGAATTAAGGCTTTTCCCCTCAAGCGTTGCACAGACTGCAAGAATTAACACACACAAAGCGAGGCAGCACTGACACAAAGAGGGTCTTATATGTACACATGTACACTGCAGGGAGCACTAAGCTGTCACAATAATGTCTCGACCACACACGTACACATGCATGCACACATACAAAGATAGATAGATGCTGGTCGCTGGCTTTGTAATGCTTGTGCTCTCTATGGAACCTAAGCACACAGCACACACACACACACACACACACACACACACACACACACACACACACACACACACACACACACATAGGTCCCAGGACTGCAGTGCTCAGGTCGCCTCTGTCACTTTAACAAATGGTGCCATCACAGAGGGAAGTGAAGCTATCATCAAAGCATCCTCACCAGTGGTGCAAAAAATACATACAGGTGTGTTTTGATTAAGCTAGACCCCAGGTAAACTCACTGCCACCAAAGAGTCTCAAGTGCGATAAAGGAAACTGTGTTTGTTTTATCTACAAATTCATCAAAAGTTTTTAATAACTCTAAGGATCTTTGCTTGTCAACCCAAGTTCAAAGCAATGGTTCTGCATGTCTTCCTCTCTTTCTGTTTTTCTTTTGAATAAGCTATTTTAAATGTTGAATTGTAACCGTGCTGCTGTTGTGGGTACATGACAACCCAGAAGTCTCAGGAGCACAAAGTGCTGTACAGCTAAATAAGCCAGGCAAGACATCAATCCAATCCAATTAAGTGCATATTTACAGTATTGACCCTCATTCTTGGTTTCAGCCATTGTCTCGAGTGGGAAATCCAAAAAAGTTCATAGTGAGCTGTCCAAAGAAAGCTCATTAAGGACTCAACCTTGTCACCTCGCCAACCAACACTAGACATAAAAAGAGGACATTTAGTTCTCTGAAATGGCAAATTCAAAGCTTCTGGCTATACAAAGTTTTTTTATTTCCATCTGAGGGTGGAAGGGATTCGACAATGATAAGACTGAACTTTGGGAAGCACTATAAATAATTAGGCAAAGCTATTAAACCACAAAATATTTTTTTTCATGTGACTTGAAGGACGTGTTTAACATCTGTCCTGAGTGATTAAATCACAAGTGGACAGCTTTCAGTACGCCTGTTCACACCTGGCAGCAGAATTAGTCTCCACATGCATAAATCAATCATCAATCCCCCCCTCTATGCAAATTAACACAAACATTACTTCCATTTGCACATAGATAATGACATAATACATAAGTGAATGAATGGTCATTTTTGTTGTTGTTGTTATAATATATTATACATATATATACTGAATATACATATAAGTACTTATTCTGACCCAAACTACGATCTTTTCCTAAACCTAACCATGTAGATTTGATACCTAAACCCAATTAACATTTTAGTTTGAATTCACAACATTAATCATGTGTTTAAAACTGCGGACGTGGAATATCAAAAATAACTAGTATATGACGAGTAGGGAATGAGAACAGGTTGCAGCAATTCAGTGCTATTGGTCACGCTTCAAGTCTCTGTGAATTTGAAATATTAAAAAGAGGTTGTGAATAAACCTTGTAACTCCATTGGATCCTCAAACTGACGGCAAACCTTGTAGCTCCAACCCCTCTCCATTCGGAATGAAGTACCGGAAACAGCTGAGCTCGAGCTGAAAGTTCGCCTACTTTACGAAGCGATTTGATCAATCAGGTAAGCGAAGCTCTGTATAAAATGTTTTAAAATTAGCCAGTTAGTAGAAAACTCACAACCCGTAAGGTCCTGACCATCAACCAGCCCGCTGATGATTAGATTACTGTACTGAAACAAATCACACAATTCAGGTCGTGTTGCCGTGTGACACAGCATGAGCCCCGGATACCCAAACCCACAAAATTAAAGCGTTTCTTTCCGAGACACGCAAGTAAAAAACATGCTGACATGCTCACTGTTTAGACAGAGAGCTGTGTAAACATAAAAAATTTAAACTAAAACAGGTTCTCTCTTCCTCTGACCGCCCACAGCTATTTAAAAACCACCTGCAACCCAAAAAAATATAAGGGACCTGTAGGTCCCGTGAGCACGCCGCAAAATACAGACCTCTACTTAGGTCAAATGTGTTAAATTGCAAGAAAAACAGAGAAAAACAAACACACATAGCTACACTAAACTTTGTAAGCTGTAAATTGTTGGTAATGGAAGGTGACACACTCAGCGGCTGTTATAATCACTGACGGAACAAAAACCCACATATATCCCTATTTGCTGGTCAAAAAACTCATCAGTCCATTTAAGTTTGATTGTGGTTAAAAATTTATAAAATAACGATATCTACCAATATATGGCCATATATAAAGACACAAAACCAACTTTGACAATGCAGTTAATTTGTTTTGAAAATACAGAGGGTTTTTTTATTTCCTGAAAATTTTATTCTGGTGCCTGGGTTGAAAATTATATAACATACTAAGACTGTAATTACAGAGCAAATACACTGCACTGTAGCCTAATAAGCCTGTGTATGTTCTCATTTGTCCAGGTCATCGTTATACTCAAAGCAATTTCAGTCAAAAGCAACTGTACTTTGTAATTATGTCTAGGAAGACGTTTCACCTCTCATCCAAGAAGCTTCATCAGTTTATGTACGCATCTGACCAGGCTGGGACTGGTCCAACTAACTGGTGTGGAGATCCAGGTATTTAACCTCTCACAAAGCCGATGATGTCACTGGATTCCTTTGTGCTCCAAGTGCCAACGACCGTCGTTGAAGTGACAGTCGTTGGTGGGAAGTAGGTTTCAACTTCATTAGTGCTGTATTGAGTCTTAATGACAGTCGTTGGAGTCAGAGGAGGCCATTTGTGAACAGTTGTTCTTTGAGGTTAGATTGTTGAATCTCCTGGGAAGGGAAGAAAGGGATTCATTGTAAATTGGAGATAAGTGGTGTCTAAGGGTGCACTCACACTGTCCGTCCGTACCGTGCCCCGGGCTTTAGGGTACTTGAGAGGGGCTCCATCTCCCCGCGGGCCAGGCCTGTTTGTACTCACACTGCCTGGGCCTCGCCCGAATGCTTCTTGCTGCCTATACATCATCACGCCGTAACACGTCACGCGCATTGATCGATGTCATCGCGATGCGTCGCTTTGTTTACAAATCTTTCCATAGACCTCAGAGTTTTTGTGCGTCTTGTCCAACTGTTTTTGAAAATTTTCATCGACCAAATCTGCAGTAAACACTCCACCTCCGCATCACACCAACGTGAACCTTTCGGCGCCATTGTTTTAAATGTCCGAGCATGGTCCGTCTATTTTTTTTTTGCTTTACAAAAGCCCACCTCTCCCAAACGGTCCGTGGCCGGCAAGCTGGCCGCAGCTAGCGCAGTGCGGTTGCACTCGCAGTGGTCAAACAAACTAGGCTTTACCCGTAAAACCTGTTTGGGCAAGGTACGGATGGAGAGTGTGAGTGCGTCCTTAGACCTCCTCTTCTGTTTAGCGATGGTTTCTCTACTTTTGCATAGATGGCTTCTTTTCTAACCAGGATGTGGACATTGTTGTCATCAAAGGAGTGAGCTTTCTCCTTGAGATGTTAGTGGACAGCGGAGTCCAGGCCTGAGGTGTTAGCTCTCCTATGTTGGGCCATGCATTTATGCAGTGGTTGTTTTTTATTTTTCCAATGTAGAGATTGTTGCATTCCCCGTTGCATTAGCATTGGTTCACAGCATAAACCAGATGGCTTTTGTGGGGGTGTGGTGTTCTGTCCTTGATATGTACTAGTCTCTGTCTGATTGTGTTACTGGGT
This sequence comes from Echiichthys vipera, assembly GCF_963691815.1. Taxonomy (NCBI): domain Eukaryota; kingdom Metazoa; phylum Chordata; class Actinopteri; order Perciformes; family Trachinidae; genus Echiichthys; species Echiichthys vipera. The sequence continues at coordinate 13,891,028 of NC_139835.1, read as the reverse complement.
TTGAAATACACAGGGATGCAGTGTTTGTTGAAGATCCTCCTGAGTTTCTCTGATACCCCAGCCACATACGGAATGACTATGTTGTTTCTCTTGTTTTCTTTTTCTTTTTCAACCACTTTGGTTTTCTATCTGGAGGTTAGGTCCAGCTGGGGTGGCCACAAGTTGTGAGGGCGCCTCTCAGGTGCTTGCAATCTTCCCCTCGAGCCTGTGAGCTGGTGGGTACGTTATCACCTCTGTGTTGCAGTGTTCTGATAACTGCATTTATGTGGTTATATATTCATAGATTTGATTGCATTTTGTTTTTCCCCCAGATTTCTCCAAAATGACCTCTAAAAACATGATAAGTTAGGATAAAACCTAACCTGGAGCATAGCCCAGAACCCTATATAAAGATCAGAGTGATTGTAATGATACCTGAAGAGTGCTATTACCACTCTATCTGTTAATGTAAATGGTTGAAGCGAGGCTATAGAGCTGCTGGTCCTGCCTGCTGTTGACACCACTGTCCATACCGGGGAGAATTGATTTTCCATGAAAGCTGAGTGATGTGGAGAGACTGCTGGCCCTTTGATGTCAGCACACTGTCATCTCTCTCACTCTCTTTGTCTCTCTCTCTCTCTTTCTTTCTCTCTCCATCATTTCTGTCACTCTCTTTTCTCCTTTCTCTCTTATCGGTTTCCCATCCCCACTCTTATTCTTACTCAGTTTCTTTTCAGTTCAGTATCTTTTCCTCACTCTTCACCTCTCTGCCCTCTATTTTCACTTTTCAGCTCTCATCTTCTCGCCTCTCTCCTCGCCTTTATTGGCATCACATAGTAATGCATTATTCATTAAGATCAATGTATACATTAACAGCTAATTAGTATCAATTAAAGAGAAGTAAATAGGCAACTCTCCTTCTTCCTCCCTCTCTCTCCGTCAACAGCAGCAGGCCCGATTATTACATGTTGAGATCAAAATGCTAAATTAGAGCCTGATTTCCACTGCTGGCGCACACTTCCCATGAATGAATTTCACACAGCTAAGCCTATTAGAGTCTTTATTTTTGGAACACGTTTTCCTTTTGTTTACTTCACATGCAGCTCTTACACATTATATTGAATTCATCAATGAATACATGTAAACAGGAAAGTGGGGCTGGAGCTGATCCCAGTTCAAATCAGGTGTGAGGCGGGGTACACCCTGGACAGAACGCCAGTCAATCATAGGGCACATAGAGACGAACAGAGCCAGACGACCATTCACACCTACGGGCAATTTGGAGTAATCAATTCACGTCTTTGGATTCTGGAAGGAAGCCAGAGAACCCCCACGCAGACACAGGGAGAACATGCAAACTCCACACAGAAGGGCCCCAGTCAAGATTTGAACCAGGAACCCTCTTGCTGTGAGGTGACGGTGCTAACCACCACACTACTGTGCCGCCCATTACCATACCAATATTACCATTTTTATTATCTCATGTAATTGTGAGCACAAATGTAAATTTGTAATGTCAGTACGAACAAACTTTAACACCAACTGAAAAGTCTCTCTGTCTCGCATTCTCTTTGTTGGCCCATCCACATATTAAAGCCATAAATCACCAGGATCAAACTCAGTGTGTGAAAGGTAGCGACAGGCTGATTTACTGGTGGGTTTCCTCTGTGTCTGTGAGTTTTATGATTGGGGTCGAGGGTCAGGGACACAGGGATACATTTCTGACAAGGTCTCTCTTTGACTACTGGTGTTTCTAGTACTTTTCATGCCTTTTCACTCAGCTTGACCTCCATGGATTGCAAGGCCACATGTTAATGCCACTTTTGACTTAAACAGCTGAGTTCTAGAAGAAGGCAGCTCTCACCAACTGCCGCTGTGATTAAGGTATGGTTGTATTTATTGTCAGGTGGGTTATTATATTCTATATCGATGATGTATAGAAAAAACTATTGAGATTTAAATTGTATGAGCTGTTGATAACCTTTTGTTGCCTCGAAGTGAACTTCTCTTAAGTTCCTTAAGTTATGTTATTGTCAACATGTCAGCCCTTTTAATAAATTACCAAAATTAAGCCTTTTATAAAAAATACTTTTTTGACAAATCAATGAATTTGCTGGATAATTGTACTATTTCTAAAAGCACCAGGAGGTTAGAAGTTGTTGAGTTTTTTTCTCCTTTGCAAATAAAAAACATTAAGGAAATTAAGGTTTCTGAATTATACCTTATGTTCTACAGTGCGGTGAACATATTTTGTAAATCCTACAATTAAACACATCATTGTCTGTTTACAGGTCTTATTGAGTATTGTTGCATATGTGTAAAAAGGTTGAATGCAGGCATTTTTTGGCTCCAGAAGGGGATGCATTAAGTCTGATAAACTGCCTCAAGTGATGTCTCCAAATTTATGCCGGTTGAGTTGCACTGCGGGTAATGTAGGCAGCTAAGAAAAGGAGTGCACAGGATACAAAAGGATACTTCTGCTGTATCAATTTTCCTGCTGCAGTGATCTCATTACCCAACAGGCATTGCCATTTCAATCTAACATTAATACAATGCAACATAATGTGATCTCATTCTGAGTTTGTTTTTTTCTCAATTATACTTTTTCTTTCCAGCTTAAGACTTAAAGACAAAATGATGGTAAGCACAGAGTACAGTATGTAAAATAGTTCTCTGGATGTTCCTGATGGAGCTGCTGTGTGGACAGCTCTTCCCAGAACAATCATGCACTAATCCATACCCAGTCTAGAAGGACTGAGGCCAGGAACCATGACCTAACCAGTGAACACAACACCAGATCTGTGCTTGCACACATAAATACAGAGCACTGGGCAACTGGGACATAACAAAGCGAAAACAACAAATGACACAAGCAGGCATGCTGCAGAGACCATAAGGCATGCATGCATGAATGCTTCCACATAGTGCATAACCCAAGATTTCTATCTCTCTCACATTTCCTGTCTCTTTCTGTTTCTCTCTCCTCCCTTTATTCCTCTCTCTTCTTGTGTGTTTTCATGTCAGCAGAGGAGACATTACAAGTCCTTTCTGGCCTTTCCCCAAAGTAAGCCAGTTCAGCCGGCCAGCCAGCCAGTCGGTCAGTCATACAACACTAGACTAGCAGGAATGTGGAAGAAGAGTCCAGCCTTGGGTTAGTCCTTTCATCATCAGTCATTTCATTTGCAATTTGATCATACTTAATAAATGAATGTGGAAAAATTCATACAAATTTAATGGCATAGTAAATATATTCTGTTGAAAACATATGTTACATGGTTCACATATGTGTAATCTGTATTTACAGTCGAAATGTATATTTTAATGCGTTTGAGCACAGATAATATTCTCTTTAAGATTAAAATAATACAAAAGACATGCTATGAAGCTAGTTGAGAACTGACTTGTAAGTGTAAGGCTGTGTTTTAGAATTGTGCTGCAATGTTTCTCCCCTCCTTACTCTCATATACACACATAAGGGAAATAAAGCTATTTATTTTTGTGTTAATTCTGCCTGACATTTACAATTACCGCCGTGTTTGGTTGCAGCGGGGCCTACTTTAATAGGGCAGTTGACTGTCAAACTTGGTTAAGTCTCCTTAGATCTCAGCCCTCCTTTCATGGGGACCTTATTGTTTGTGTGTGTGTGTGTGTGTGTGTGTGTGTGTGTGTGTGTGTGTGTGTGTGTGTGTGTGTGTGTGTATGTATGTGTGTGTGTGTGTGTGTGTGTGTGTGTGTGTGTGTGTGTGTGTGTGTGTGTGTGTGTGTGTGTGTGTGTGTGTGTGTGCTGAAGAGGGAGGTATGTGTGGTTATGTTTGCTAGCACGTTTCTGTTGTACAGTTTTAAATTAATGTGAGCATTTGCAGTGACAAGAGTGCCAAAGCTTGGCTGCCGTGTATGGGACATTTTTTGTGGGTCTGTTTTTTTTCAATGTATTCTACTCAACAGGTATGTAAAATAGTAAAATGTATGCACAACAATTTGTTCACATGATGTCTTTTGAATTATGAAGGTACGCAACAATTAAGTTTAGGCAAACACACTGGTGTAGTAAATATGAATTATATGGCATAACTTTTCATAGGCATATGTATCAACAGCCTATTTTTGTTATAGACAGGCAGATAGAAAGAGGGGCCCTCAGGAACCGGGTGGTGCTTATTGCTGCAAAGGGAAAAGATAGGAAGCATTCCACTTCCAATAAGTGTCATAAGAAGGAAAACTTTATTAACAAGCTGTGCCATATCAGCTGGCTTTTCATGCTCTGATTCGGACTTCCTCTCCAGTTACAGCCATCCAAACAGTTCAGGGAAGTGCCTGTCGTAATGTACTAATGACATGAACAGTTAGCAGGGGACAGATAGACAGGTAGACTCGTGGGGACCGTCAGACATGTCGGTATTGATTTGGTAAGATGACACTTTATCCTAATGGAAGCATTATGTTGTTAATACAACATTATAGCAGGCCACTGGATGCACAAACCAAACATTTAGGGGCAATAAAAGCCTTATTGCTAAAGTGATTACATGTCTGACTACATGTATACTTACACTTGTGTGGAGAGTACTGTGCATTAAAGTCGTAATGTAAACAGTATATATATTTAGCAGGTTTTTAAAATGTATGTAATAATATTTTTGAGTATTGGATTAGGCAGGTTTTGGATTTGAGAGATAAAAATAAATCAATCATGTGCAAATGTGCATTAAAATTGTTGAAACTATGATAGAATCATCTCATCTAGAATCCTGCACAATGTTTCCACTGCCTTCATAGTGAGACACATCCATCACTGTTATGCTTCACATTTATACATACAGTAATCACATTTTTACTAATTGGTCTCAGAGTAGCACCGCTGGGTTTGTTTGAGAATATATATCTTGATTAGGAGCTTTTTAACAACAGTGTTTGACTATCACATCATGAAAAGGATTCAAATTGTAATCCTCTGTACAGTAAGCCAACTTAAACTATGCAACTATTTCCACCTCTGTTTTAAGGACACCATAAGGAGGCACTGGAAAGACATTGAACATGATATCAGATGATTACGTTAAAAGTGATCCCTAAGGTAAAAAAAACCCCCCAAAAAACATAATGAATGCAAAGATGTATATCTCTTTATTGTATATGTAAATTACTCATCGATATATTAAACATGAGTTGGGTATCAACATTTGCCAAACTTGTGAAATATGAAACATGTAAAATGTATATATTATTTATAGAATTACAACACTTAGGATAGAAACACACTTACGATACTAACAATGTGCTTTGGACTATTTCAGAGTCAATAAGGAAGAACGAGAAAAAGAAAAAAAACTGTTTAAGAGTGCAAGAGACAGCATACATTTAAGACAAATCTTGGATCTTGCTAAAATCTTATATTTCAACTTGGAGCACAACTGGCCAACTAAAATGGGCCAAACTGCTAGACGAGACACAGTAAGACAGACACACAGACAGACACACAGACACACATATACACGGGGCATCTTGCCTACTTTCCCTTATAACAGAGGTATGGCGATCGCAGTCCTTGTAATGATGTGATGGTCTGCTAACGCCTCAGCCTTTCTGGATGGAAAATGTGAGAAGAGATCCTAGTAAAGGTCCAGTCTGATCAAATACAATCCACAAAAACCCTCCAAATCCCCCCTCCTCCCATGTCTCCCTTCCAAAAAAGCAAGGTGGGGAGATGGAGAGGAGTATTTTCATTGTATTAAGCAGCGTCATTCGGATACTCTGGTCCTCGTCAAGGCTGTAAGCTCTAGGAGCGTAATACTTAAAGGGATGATCACTTCATCCCACTTGGAAACTCTTTCTTCCTCTGTTATTTCTGGTCCAGAGAATATGCATTGTTCTTAAGATGACATCATAAGATGGAAGAATACCATGAGTGTATGAAGAATGTGAACAAAGGTGGACAAAGTGAGTAAAGGTCAAGGACATTTGGTTCTCATTAAGGCTGTGTCCTGACCTCTGTGACAGCATAAGCTGCAAGAAAGATGTTGGGGGTTTATACATACTTTAACAAGGGTCGCTCAGGTTTTCATTATAAACATTCTATATGAACTAATAATGTCTTGAAGATCATCAGATTGCTGCTCAGTCACTTTTTGTGAAATGATTGAGATGTTAGTGTTGTTGACAATGAAATGGTCAAAGGGGCTACCTTATTTGCATGGTCTGGAAACTTTGTTTACACTCACAGCAAGTCTTAAAATAGGCTAGTAGGACAACATTACTATGATAATAATAAAAAAAGACCACAGAGACACATTAACACATTTTATTTTTTTACACTTTTAAGCTACAAGTGAGTTGTAATTTTGGAGCTACGGGTCTCACACCTCATTTTCTGTTTGAGTAATGTTACACGTGTAGACTAATGTTAGTAAGAAAAAAAATGGATAAATGACAGCATTTAGCTTTGTTAGCTAACTGATATGGGTAATGTGAAAAAATGTAAAGCTGTTTCTACTATTAGTAAATGCTGCTTTGTGGTCTACCTAGTTTACTTAAATTGCATTAATGTCACAAGGAGGTTTTTGGTTGATGGTTAAAGTTAGTTTAAAAGAAAACTATTTGCCTAGCTAACAGTTAGCCTTAAGTGCAGTTTTACTAATATCTAACTGATGTCATATTACAAAACAATTTAATTCAACATGTATTTTATGGTGAAAAGAAAGAAAGAATGAACGAAAAAACAGAGACAGTAAAAAGTACAAAGTACAAGAAAAATGTCTAAAACTGTATTGCCACAGACTGTCTCAGCATCACCTTTTTTCAAGCTGAATACCTCAGGCTGAGCATCAAGAAATATGGATATAGTAGCAAGACAGTGCACATTTAAAAAACCCTTGGGTTTGTCGCTCTTCACACAGCTCGATTGTGATTATCTAAACAGAACTTCTTCCAGGAAATCGGACCTGGGCCTTTATTTATACTCTGCATATTTCAAACCATTTCAGTTGTCTCACCTCTGTAGAGCTTGGAAAGCTCATTTGACAGCCTGAATCCCTATCTGGGTGAGATCAGAAGTTAGTCATCAGAGACGAGACCATCTGTTTACACCAAGACAAGCCACAGAGCTCTGACTCAGGGTTACCCAACACCGCCAGACGAGGCAGCTGACTTCCAGCAAAAAAGCAGGCCTTGTGGGGTAGCGGCCACGGCTTTTATGAGCATTCTGAATCAAGATTGTCCAAACAAAAGAAATGAAGTGAAACACTTTGAAAGTGATAGTTATGAACATGGTTAAGCTGAAACCTTGAGCTGTCAAAATCTTATCTAAGTTAGTCAACATTTTACATGTCTTATATGGTGGTGATGCAATGCAGTTTTATTAAATAGTAACAGCAGATTTAATCAATTTTACACCGAAAAATCTGTCTTAATAATGTATGAAGACAGATTTTTTGGTGTAAATTCTATTATGATTATTACTATAATTATTTTAATTATTATTATTATTATTATTATTATAATTGTTATTAGTATTATATAGTTGTGGTTATAGTAGCAATATAACATATTAATAAAACACTGGCAATCAGCAGCTTAGTTAAAAAATGAAATAAAAATGACAGTTTTACTCAAATCTGCTTCTGCATGTGTGTTCATTTAGATTTTTTTTTCTTCATGACAGAAGTGCAAGGACTTAAAGATGAGAAAAATATATTGAGATCATAGCGAATTAGGTGTAGTTTTAGTATTATATTTTGTATGTGTGCATTTGTATCAGTGTATTGTAGGGTGGTGTGTAGAACACTGTGAAATAATGTCACCATCAAACATTTGTGTCTGGTAGAAAGACTTATTGTTCACATTGTTCTTGGGTCTCACCAAAGGGGCCTCAGGTAATTCTGGAAATCAAGTTAAGTCACCAAGAGAAATGTACTTTTTTTTAGCATCCCTCTTGGCAGACCAGGCGCTCCCCAACTTGTTCCATCTACTTTGTTGAAATTCTAATTTAAAGTAGGCCATCAAAACTGGCAGTCCATAATAGATTGTATTATGTGTGCTTGTCTGTCTATCTTTGATAGACAATTTGTCATTACCAAATTACAGAAAGCATGGCTTCAAAACAATAAAATACATACATTAGTATTAATTATTAATATATCCATGTTCACAGTGGGGTGTTAACATAAATACAAACATGAGACACAACCAGTTTGATTAAAAGTCTTCTCCATATCCCTTGTTATTTTGAAGTTGGAGTTATGTGTGTTCTTTGATTAGAAAATCCACATAGTTTTCAATATCTGTATCGGGAATTTCCTTTGACTTTGTACATTTACCTAAAAAACCATGTTGCATTTGACATGGTACTTGTTTTGTCATGCACTGAAATCAGCAGAAGCTAGTTTAACACTTTAAGAGCTGGTGCACCTTCCAGGTTTTGTGGTGGCTCATTCAAGTAAACAATTCCCCCATCTCTGTGTGAGTTCTCACCTAATTTTAAGTATCCCTTCCCATTGAAGAGGGAAACAATGTGTGGAAATATGTATACTTAGTGTTAACTTATTGTATTGGATCTACTGCTGCATATGTCTATTATATCAGCTGCATTCGTGCTTTCCAAAATCACGAATGCTTCATTAAGGCTTCATTAATTGAATACAAAAAAAACAACATTTTTCATGAATATCCCTCACATGATTTACTGCAGATGCAGCCTGTCCAAATATAAAACACTATAATAAACACATTTCCAGTGGGTCAGCCAACAACAACATACATTAGCAAGCGATTGTCTCATTCCCCAGCTACATTATTCCCATACATTGGGTAATTCCCCCTTTGGCGTAATTACATGTAAAAGCCATTATCATCTGGGTCCATGCTAATCATATTTTGAGGCTGGGCTCTGGGGTAATTGTTGAAGTTTCTATCAATGTGTAGAGATAGAAATGCAATCCTGGCAGGGGCATAGCTGCAGCTGCTTTCCTTCTTTGGTCCGGACCCCCTAACCACTACAGATTGGTTTTCACTTTGCCCTATAGCAGACTATGGAGCAGAGATCTTTTAGATGACTTGGAGTTTTATTCTTGTTACCTTGAGAGTTGGCACTTCAGTCCTCGGGATGAAAGATTGACTCCAGCGTTGCTCAGCCAGAGCGGAAAGACGTAGAGTGAGATAGAGAGAGTGAAAGAGAGATAGAAAGAGAGAGAAGTGCCAGCAAAAGTGGGATGGAGAGGAAAGAGAAAGAACAAAGGAAAGAGGGATGGAGAGTTTCATGTTAAGAGTGTATGTAGAGACAGCTGTCACAGAGCGGCTTTCTCTCTCTGTAACACTTACAGACTCATCAGTCAAAAGAGCTGCACCTGCACCAGTGCTTGTGTGCGACTGTGAGAGAGGCATACATCTGCAAGCATATGTATCTGTTAAAGTGTGTGTGGGCACATTTGTGTGTGAGATAAATTACATTTTCGGAAACACTGAGTCTGTGTTTATATTTTGTTATGTTCGTTTTACATCTGTTGCAAGAGGATTATTGTACTTTAAATTTCCTCCCACTTGGCCTAAACTCACTGTTTCCACAATGCCACTGATCCAGACACTGATATACACTGAAGCTCTAAAAGTCCATACAAACACTGGAAATTTTTGGAGCGATCTTGCCAATAGCTGACAATGTCCGCCAATATTAAAATTACTCATTTTTAGTTCAGTTTTCTACAGAGCTTCACTTTTTCTCTGAAAAAGGCAGAAACAACAGAATTGTAATGATGATTTGGGAAAAAAATACACTTCAATTCACCTATGTTTTAATGTATTTGTTTGTTTGTTTGTTTTTTGCAGCATCCAAGCCACAGCTGTTACCAATGACCGGACAGCAACTTACATTTAAATGTTCTCAAACAACCTCACCGTGGAACTTTCCATAATTTTAATATGTACATACAAAATGCAGACAAATATATTCATAACCACTAAGTCTCATGGAACATTCATCACAGCGATAGGCGGTAATGACCCTGGCATCACATTGCTGGGGAAAATATATGGCTCCTAATTACTTTACCATCAAGCATATTTTCCCATATCATAATGTGGGCTTGAATCTCAATTGCAAGCAGGATTTCAGTATCTCCTAGGTCAGTATCTCTCTCCTGGTGCCATAGATTTGTTTGTTTAAACCAGACATTTTAAAGAGAGAGGTATCATTGGATATTGCTATACACCCACAGTTTCCGTCAAACGTGTAGTACCTACTGGTTATTTGGTTGTTACAGTTCAAAGGTTTCATGGTGCTCTTACTGTCATCAGATGTTTGGTTTTATTGTCAGGTAATTTCACAATGATTTGTTGCAAGACAAATTTAATCATTTGACCAAAATATTTGGTAGAAACAGTCTTTTTTTTCCTTCATTTTAACATTTTTACTATCTCAGTTTGTCTGTTTGCATACTTGACAAATTATTAACATTTAAGTCATATCAGGATTATGTCAGCTATCTCATCTCATCTTCATCCGCTTATCCGGGTTTGTCAGCTATATGTTAATTATTTATATATTTATTTATTATTCATCTAACTTATCCATGGCGGTTTATATAGCCTTTCCTACGACGTGGCAATATCCTTTATCTCATACGAAATGGAATTTTGATGACCTAGTAACATTTGTGTGGAGGATTAACTGAGATTGAATAAAAAACTTTTTTTTCTTAGAAAAGTTCAACAAAATCAGACAAATTATACCGCACATGTTGTTAGAGTCTATAAACACATTTTTTATAAGTAGCTGTTGTTAAACATTGACCCCTAGTTTATCAATTTTTTCCCCCGAAAAAAATCAAGTTGAAGTGAATGGAAGTTTTTTATTCTCTCTTCATTCTGGTTTTGTCCAAAAATAAAAATAAAACATAAAACATAATTTTAGCTTATTTTTTCCGCAAAACTGCAATTGTAATGAAATCGTCGGTCACCTTCATTTGCATTTTTATATGTTTTCTGCACACATTGCTCACTATCAGTTATACATTCCTCTGTTTGTTTTAATTAATCTTATGAATGTTGTATACTGTAGCCTTTCTATACTCACTTACTTTACATGCATTCAGCGGACATCTTGGCTTTTTGTTATCCAACTTGAACCAAAAACACTGCTAAACAGCTGCACTAGCATGTCTGGTTCTCTTCAGAGTGGCTGTCTTAAGTTTGACACTGCCCTGAGGGAGTAACAGTGTAAGTACTTTAAGTGGTATTGTTATACACAAGCGTTAAATTGAAAGCATAATGTGGTATTTTAATAGAATTCAGATTACGAAGATAGATACTGCAGTACTGAATGGTAGCACTTTACAGTTTGTATGCTTTCCTACATATATTCAAACCAACTGCCCTCATGAACAAATTGGCTTTGAAGCAGGGGAGGCAGAAGGGGGGTAGTTATTATACTCTATATCTAAACTTTTTGACTTTTTTGCTCTGTCATGATTAAAAAAAACAGCGTTGTTGGTGTGAGACATGATGTGAACCACAGGCTTGACCTAATCATCCACTCTGTATGTAGAAATTTTATTTGACAGTAAAACAACTGCACGCTACTTGTAATAATGAGAGCTCCAAAGTCAACAGCTTAATATCTAGCTATAAAACTGAAAATTTTCTGTGGCTATTGTAGCAGTCTCAAATATCGTAACAACATCCTGGACATATTTTTACAGTCACACAAAAGCCAATTTGAAAGCGTATAAAAGAAAGTTTACATCACATGAACTCTGCAATCTGCTCATGATAAAGCATATTACCCAGCTTTCAATTAATACCAGAGTTGAATTGCAAACCACTGAGCGGTGCAGCTTGATTCCAAGCTTTAAACAGGGCCAAACTTTGGATGTGTGTGTGTATGTGGCATTGCGTTTTTGGGGAAAGGTTCAGTGAGAGTCTTCCTTTATGTCAGGATTCTGTCACCAGAGTAGAAGTGTAGTAGCATCCTCATTGTAGACCACAACACTCAGCAACACACATACATACACACACACACACACACACACACACACACACACACACACACACACACACACACACACACACACACACACACACACACACACACACACACACACACACACACACACACACAGACACACACACACACACACACAATGAATGAATGGTTGTCTGTCTCTGTTCGTCTCTATGTGCCCTGCGATAGACTGGCGTCCTGTCCAGGGTGTACCCCGCCTCACGCCCATTGTCAGCTGGGAACGGCTCCAGCCCCCCCCCTGACCCCGATAGGGACAAGCGGTTAAAGATGGATGAATGAATATGACCAGGTATAGCCTACAACTTAATATTATAAACAAATAATATTACAAAATAATAATGAAGCAATGTTATGAATATCCATAAAACAGTTAACTATAAAACATATTAGATATAACACCAGAAGCATCTCTCAAACATTGCATTTTAAAGCAGTCAACAGAGGAATATGCGTTGCCATTAGACACACACACACGCACACCCACACGCACACGCACACGCACACGCACACGCACACACACACGCACACGCACACGCACACGCACACACAGAGATTTTAAACCTAGCGGTAGTCGAGGCAGTCAGTCCCTCCTGTCAGTACAGCGGGAGGCGACGTTTCTACGAGCATGATAATGGGTTGGTTTTTTTTAACCAAACATTTTGACTGGATATTTCTTCAACACAACCTGCATGGGTTTTTCCATGCTGAGGTCGCTCACACCCACTGATCCAACAGTGTCTGAAATCTTTTCCCAGCTTGGAAAGAATAAAGTATTAATATTCTATTCTATTCTAACACGCGGTTGTTGTCCAAATACTCCCATAGTCGCGGCTGCTCTTGACCCACTGGTAGCCTCCGCTCCGTGGCTGTAGGTCCTGTGAGACCCATGGTCGGGCTCAACGGAGCAACTAGCAGCGGGCTCAGATTTTCATCCAGGGTCTCCTCCAACGTCAACATCAAGAGATGTCGGTGTTGTATCCGATGTGGCAGAGGAAGCTGTTGGTGGGCTTTTCAACCACTTATGAATATCCATGATTAACTAGAAAAGTATATAGTGAGCCAGCAAAAACTCATCCAGCTTCACTTTCAAAAATGTGCGGTAACTGTTGAGCGGCTACAGAGACGTAGGCTACATAATGTACGTAGGCTAACTTTCTTTTCGTTAAAGCTGTGGTAGGCTGTTGCAGTGCAGATTACCATCAATTGAACAATACACACTATTGTTTCTTTAAATAATTAATGTTTTAATGATAAATAACATTAGTTTTTATCAGCACAAATTTAGCTACTAGCTACTATGATAAAATATATTAAAAATTAATAAATTCAAGTATTTTTCTATGAGATCTGTGCCTTAAGTGGGGGTGGGCGGGGGACAAGCATTTCTGGGGGCGAGCCCATAGCAATGGGTATACATGGATTGAAGTGGAAATTATGTGATTAATCCCTTTAAATTGTTAATTAATATACCCCTCTTCCTGAATGTAACGACGGCAATACATAAAAATGAAGTATTCGTTTGAGTAGGGACTTAAAATAATTTTTTCTCAGAGAATAGATTTTAAGCTTGTCGAAAGCTCCCCCAAAAAACAACCATATAGGTAATTTGTTCAAGCAGCTTATTGCAACCCATATTTATTTTTATAGTGGCGGCAATAGTAGCAAACTGTGAACGTTACATCTAGGTATGAGGACATAACTATACCTGATCTGCTGCCACGCTAATTTAGGAAAAGTTCCTGTTGGTTGTATTAGAGGGTAGGAACAACTGACTTCTGTTAATAGTAAATGCCTTGCATTTGTGTAGCACCTTTACAGTGTCCCAACTACTCAAAGCGCTCTACAGACCACATTCACCCATTCATACACTGATGTCATAGGCTGCCATGCAAGCCAATCTGTTCATCAGGCTCTAATTTAACCATTTATACACCGATGGAACAGCCTTTGGGAGCCATTTTTGGTTCAATATCTTGCCAAAGAACACTCTGACATGCAGAGTAAAGGAGCCAGTGATCAAACTAGTGGACGACATGCTCAGCCTCCTGAGCCAATACAGGTTGGATGACTGGTTGCAAAAATAATCATAATGGTTGGAAAAAAAGGGTCAATAAATCCACAACAATTCCTCGACCACTCCTTAATCCACTCCTCCATATATTCATCTATATGCTCAGTACGTTGCAAACACTTGCCAAAACATGGCTGTATATGTTATTTCAGAGCTTCAGAGCACCAACGGCAATTAACATACTCACTGTTTAACTTTCACCTTCTCCAACCACACAAATGGTAGCCATTTGATGGTCCTGGAACACATACATTATCGTAAACCAACATGAACTCGACAGTAACCACAATGCTAAAAGTAGCACACAAAATGTTCAAAGTGACCAGATGCACTTGTGTTGTCATTGAAGCGGAACACTCTGTGGCTGATGTGCTCTGTTCAGAAGAAAGCAACATGTGTGATGTTTGGGCTGGAAGAAGTGGCCTGTTGGCTCACATCAAGGAATAGAGCGCTGGATTACAGGCCTGCATAGAGCCAGTGTTAATGTTTAATGCGTGCCTAAAGGCTGAGTATGCATGTTACAGATTGGTCAAAGCAACTGTTGCATTTCAGAATGTCTGAAGTATGGATGTAGCTGTTGATACTGTACTTCTTAATGCAGGCTTTATAACTATTACAGAATGCGGTGGCTGATGCGGCTGGCGTGATGTCTGCGACTCTAATGTGTGAAGAGCTGGCCTGCTGGAGTTTCTTGAGGGATTTGCTGATCTGATATTGATGTTCAAGGCTGCAGTTGTTGTGCATGTAAGAAAAACAGAGAGAGACTGGTGTAAAGTGTGAGAGGAGATTATGAAGGGTAAGTTTGCACTGTGCATTGACTGTGCAACACATAGACATAAGCATTCACCATGTATCAAACAATGTGATGATGATCATTCCAGAGCAGTTACTTCTAGAAACTAGATAATAATTAGTAAAACAAAAAAACATATAATATTGTTTCACTTGCAAAGATAATTGAACAAATCCATGTACAGTATTTAAAAACACATTAAGATAAATAGTAACATTATCAATGATCGGTGCATTGATTTTCCCACTTCTGCTCATGTGTGTGATACAAATGATCCACTTGCCGGTCACATTTTCCAAAATTAAAACCAACATTCAAGATCAGGCTTCAGGATTCCACTGGCATGCAAGGGTGCAATTTCCACTGGGGATGGTGTGTGTGTGTGTGTGTGTGTTTGTGTGTGTGTGTGTGTGTGTGTGTGTGAGTGTGTTTCTGTGTGCGTGCGTGCGTGCGTGTGTGTGTGTGCTCTTGTGTTACTCTTACATACCTGGACACTTATCTTCTTTTTTGTGCAATAACTTTTTCCACCACTTAAGGGCAATAATATAATCTTACTGCTCATTTCTGTCATATACAGTCATACATATTTAATATTTTACCTTATACATTTCCTCTACATTTAACTTATCTGATATAATTTTCAGTGAATTTTATTTAAACCTGTATTCTTACATCTACCTCATATATATTTGACTAAGAGTTTATTGCTTACTGTTTATTGCTTTTTTATATACTTTGTGTATTTATTTAGCTAATAGTTTATTGGTTATCCTTTACTGTATTTTTTTAACATCTCCCTTGTGTTTTTGTAAGCAGGTGGAAACTCAATTTCCTTGCGGGGGTCATCCCAAAGGATAAATAAAGAGAAGTCTAAGTCTAAGTCTAAATGTCTGTTATAGTATTGTCACTCTCACTTTTACAATGCCCAGTCGATGTCCATATACGTAATGCATTGAAACAATTTAATTTTACTTTCCACCCTCTGTAATATATGTGTGAATGAAGATCTGAGTTTATAAATAAACCTTCAGTAACCTTCAGTTATTTTCTTGAGCTCAGAGCAGAAAGCTTAATGAGCATCAATGAGCAGTGAGCAGTGCAGCGAGGGATTTGTAGACTCTTTGCCATGGGTTTAGGCAGGATACATAAAGGCTGCCCTACCTTGCTGGTTGAGGTTGTGGGGCTGTATCCAGCCTGAGATGAGGCTCTGCAGATGTGGCTCAGGCCCTAAACTTTTCTATACATTTAATAATCAGAATTGCTTTATCAGTTCTGAGGTTAATGTAGCATTTCCATTTTAATTCCCCCTCAAAATTTGACAGAAGATTGACAAAGTCAGGCAGGAGGTCGAAGTGGATGGATTGGTCAAACACACACAGGACTTTCACCCAGGTGACCGCTGTTCATGTCTCATGTGGAAACTATTTAATGTATTTAAGTTAACTTGTAAGTTAACATAGTTACCTCCCATTCTATGTCATGTGCTTAGGGTCAGTAAAGGTATGTAACTTGTGTGTCAGGTGTGACAACGCTTAAAAGTAACTGCTTACTTATTTAACATAATGCACATGAATTCATATATGTATGTAGATATGCAGCTTACCTTGGCCTTTTCATGTCTTTATTTATTAGGACGTTAGTTACGTAATTTTAACCCAAACCACAATATACCAACTTCAACCACGTGTTAAAGTCTACCGGACTACCCTGTACATTGAAGAATTACACCAAAGGGATACACAGTGCATTAAAAAGTACCCCCAAGGGGTCCTGCCAACGTGCATATATGATGAGTTGGGAGCGAGAATGTGAGTGAGTTTCACGTTTGACAAGTTGGAGAATCAGCTAATGACACATTCTGAATAGCGTATGTTTATTCTGTACTGTTGTATACAACATGGTAAATATTCCAGAAGTGCTTAGTCAGGCTTCTGAAACTGATACCAATTATTAATTCATAGGAATAACCAACAGAAAATCATACTTTGGGAACCTAACAATCACCATGGGCCTGAAATTGTCTTTAATTTGGTCCTTTGTGGAGGATAGCCGCTGTAGCAAGCTTGTTTCATGATGATGAAATGCATCATAAAGCCACCCTGTGACATTTGAACACAACAAGTACAAAGGCTGTTTGATAATGAGTGAATGGATTTTGTGCAATCTATCATTTAGTAAATAAGTGTCATTTATTGTAAACAGTGTAGATCACATATTGAAAGGAACCAGTATATGTGTTTATGTAATATTTTATGTGAGTTTTTCCCCTCATATGGAAAAAGCAAAACATCAGTGGAATAAAATTGATGATGTTTGTTTGAGTTAAGCCCTAAACATGAACAAACTTGAAAGAATGCCATGCATTTAACTGTCTGTTTAGTGCGAGCTGTCACTAAGTGATTTCACATTGTTTCTAAACATGTCAGAAATGGCTCATGTTTGTTTTTGGGACAAATCCGTGCGATTCTTATCCTGGCTGAATAAATGACTGCCATATGATTAATAGAGGCAGTAAATGAAGGACCACCATGATGGAGAGACTGATGGCAGGGTTGAAGCTACATTAAGCTTTTTAAGCAGCATTTAATTTAATTTTTGTTGACAGTAAATTCATGCAGAAAAGTTCACTGTTAGGCCAAAAATTAATTTCTTATGAATTTACTGTAAACTAACTGAGATGAACCATGCTTTTTGTCCATTAGTGATGACTACACTGGTGTAGTTCATATTATATATATATATATTACATCTTAATTCAAGAGTTTTTCATCATATTAAAATATCGTAAACATATAGAAGATTTTTATTTGTAAGTTCTCTCAAACAAAATTGCATCATGATGTACATGTAGTTGAACAGTAATTTGGATATATAGTACTGTAAGTATTACAATATCTACATTGTAGCAAAAAGACCTTGGCACACCATTTTTTCTTTATGTGATAAAAACCTGTTACACACAGAAACCATGCACACTGAGTTGGATGTGTTTTATTGTTATGTGTGTTTTACGAAAATTCACAATACGAGACAAAATGCTATCGCTGTGTCTCTTGCTCCTTCTCTCTCATTTCCTCCCTTGCTTCTCTCCACTGTAAGTGCCTGGTTGGCGCCAATCTGCCCACAACTTGCATTTGACACCGCAGCCACCTAAAGGGGGCTGAGCTGTCCTCCCTCTCTGTCTGTGTGCTACCCTCATCCATACAACTGTCTGACCTGTTGAAAATATCTGTGTCTGAGTCATGAATAAATTAAACTATTACTCAGTTACATTTAGAATATATTGTGTATTTATAAAAAAAAAAAAAGTTGAGTTGATTTCCAGCTCAGTTGAGCAATTAAACTGTGTAAAGTTCTGGACATTGATACAGATGGAAGCTGGATGGGAGCCAGATGCAGCCAAGTTCTTCACAATGATCATCATACTGATAATAAAATATTGTTTTTAACAATGAGCATACAGTATATATGACATATACATACACTTTGCAACTCACTCTCACTTCCATAAGCCATATAGCCATATCATAAGTTGGTATGAGAGTGAGCGAGATACCAGATTAATGAGATAGGGTGCTTTTCATCTAAAAATACACTGGCAGATGGATGATGCTAATTGGTTCTTTGAAAATCTAAGAGGGACCAAATGATGTGTAGTTCTGTCACACAATGTGTTTAATGCCCTCTGCCAGATAAACAAACAAACAAACACACACACACACACACGGCTAAAACTGCACCCGGATTATGTAGAGGAGGGATGCAGAATGTGAATCTAATTCATGAAGATCTAAATCCACAAGTGACTCTATATCTGTTCTCTCATGTATTAATGTCCACAGGTTTTCTCTGTGTGTGAGTCCAAACTGTCACAAAGCTAATGAAATATACTACGGTATGACATTTGGGCATGGATACTTAATGGGAAAGACAGGAAAATGTATATGCTTTTATGCAACATATTCTCATCAACAGGTTTGTAGGATATTGTACGCAAATGAATCCACAAAAATGTTGTATGATATCTTACAAAATATGCCTTTCTATATAATGCCAGAAACAAAAGGTGACAGTTATGGCAACAGAGCTACCCTTGAGTGACAAAAGAGGATGGTTAGGGTTAGGCATTAAAACAACGTGTTACAAAGGAAATAAATAGGTTGTATAGACACAAATTGCAGTGTATCATTTATAGGTATAAATATGTGGAACACATTCATTTTTGTGCAATATTTGTATGATATCATACTAACCCTAAATGAAAACAGCCTGGCTTTTACTCACATTATTAGGTCTTCTTAGTTATTGGATGTTGTTTCAAAGATATCTCATTGAAATGAATGAACAACAACTACATTATTTTATCTTTCCCACAAACACTGTCTAAGGCAAATAACTTGACCAACACTGAGACAGACCTGAACATTTTCCATCTCCAGCGGTGTTGCTTTGTAGTCGACCCTGACCACTGAGAGAAATAATGTCTCTGTGGGGACCAACAAAGTGTCTTGTTAACATTATGACTTCCTTCCTTATTTTTCAAGCTTAGCCTTTTGGATTCAGCACTTAAAAAGCGTGTTATTCATTCATTGACATTTTAGAATTAATGGAAGAGTATAAGCGATATTGTATAATTCCAATTTGCAGGGTTAGAGTTCAAAGACCAAGAACAAATGTTTTAGTTTAATAAAAATATCCAATGTAGGATTGCCACACTCCCCAAAAAAACAGAAGCCGTCGGAACTGTGAAAAAGCTTTCTTCAAAGTTGAACAAATGTATCCACTTTACTACTCATTGCATTTAGGGCTTGTTGTCGCTGATTTCGCTAATCTGTTGGATTCAGATTCACAAAGTCTCGATCTGATTTGATTTCTGATTCCAATAAATTAAATTCAATATTGATTTGATTAGGGATATTTCAGTTGCAGAATCCATTTTGTTTGGATATGAAAGAGATTCTGAGAGAATGAATGCTATACATTGCACAAGGAATTGACTCAAAAGGAGTTGTATTATTGTACGTTTTTATTTAACATGAGCACACTAGTGCTGTCAACACAATACACTGAAACTTTACAGTCAGTGAGCATTGAGTGATATTTTCATTTAGATACTTTGAGGTCAGAGGTCAATGGACCCCCTTTTAGCCTAAATTTGGAGCATTATTATAGCTCCCTTCCCAACAAGCAAGCATGTCATGGTTGGTACCAATAGATCTAGTTTCAAATGATGCCAATAAATTCTGCATCTGGATTTTATGATTGCAATAAACAAAAACAGTAACCCCTTAACAGACCAAATAACAAAAATATTGTAATGCTGATAGCTACAGAGAATATTTAAATACCATGAGACTGTTAAGAGTAAATTTCATTGCACGTAAACTGTCCAGAAGCCATTCCCCTCCCATTATTTGCCTGTCTCAGATGATAGAGCTGCAAACAAGAGAACTAGCTTGGTTGCAACACACTCCTCAGATTTCTTCCTGTCTCCCACAAGTCTTCTGACATTGTGCTTCAGATCTAGAACACCCTATCACTAAATCACTACTAACCCAGGGTACAGGCCTAGTTTGTGGGATTGTGAAGCTATGCAAGCCCCTGCTGACCTCTCTGGAGCTCTACCATCCCGTTTATCAGTAAATCAGTAAATCAGTAGCCAGCAGCTAGTCATCCGGTGCTTTCCCAAGGCTGCTCTGGCTCAGGGGGTCAGGGACAGCGAGAATTTGACCAGAGGTTATAGGCCATAGGGAAAGTCATTTAGTGCCCTGAATCCCACTGAGAGAGAGAGAGATTAAGAGACAGACAAAAAAAAACAGAAAGGTGAGGGTTGAGTGTTTGATGGATAGAGGAATAAAGTTGTGAAAACGACATCCTACTGTGGTTTGGTATGGAGGGGAGGGATACACACACACACACACACACACACACACACACACACACACATACACAGCTGTTACACTATAGTTGGGAGTTAAAAATGTACAGTATTATTTAAGAGTATGACTTATTTGGTTTAAACTACTAAGCCCAAAAAGATTTTCTTAAAGCCAGCCTGTTGCACACGACCCCATTATATTTCTCCAACGTCACCCAAACTGTAACATATTCCAGCGTAAAGAGCACCTGTATCTCTCCAGATGACCTGGCCTTGTTATTCAAGTATTATTTAAGTTAAGCCGTTTAGCTGAAAAATTCATACCCTGTGACTAAATCTCCCTGAATAACCAGAATAATCAGAAAATTCCTAACATCCAGAGGTGTCCCCTCCACTGAGAGAACCGCTCGCTAGGAAAAATGAAAAGCAAAGGTTCAAGTGAACTGTTATATACTTTTTTTTTTTTTCTAATACAGGGGAAAGAATAAAGTTGCCAAATTAAATAAAACATTTTAAAAAGTGGTTGCAATCGACAGCATAATATGCCTGTATCACTTTACGAGAAGTGCATGTTTTTATCCAGAGCACATTGAACTATGAGGTCAATCCCACCCAGTGGTTGTTTTTTGGCTTGTGGGCAGGATCCTTAAAACAAAACAATATTTATTCGCAAACCCTTGTCACAGGTTGCATGTGTCTACAAGTGGTAAGCAGGTCAAATGAATGATTTTCACTTATCATGTTATTTTCTTTGGAAGATCTTGACACCACTTCAATGAGCTCTGTAATTTGATTTTTATCCAGAGCACATGGATATATTAGGACAATCTAACCCAGTGGTTGTCTTTTTTGGCGGCTCATTCCTGGCCAGATCACTATCATGCCAACAATAACAGTAAAGCAGACCCTCTAATGTGTAATATTACAATTATTGACACAAGTTACCAACAAAATAAAATATATTATCAAAATGTATTCATATCATGGGGCAATTCTCTCTATTTAATGCCAGAAACAAAAGGTGACAGTTAAGGCAACAGAGCTACTCTAAAATTCAAACACGTTTTGCTTGTTTTATCTCTGTTTCCATGGAAACGTGAGAAAATAGACCCTGTTGAACGTGAGATCGTAACTAAATAAATACCACAAAGAACCAAAAAACTGCTTTGGTACCTCAATCTTATCTTATCGTAACTAAGATATCTGCTTAGAAAAATTCAATGGACAGATTTAAGCAACAAAGATTATTTCTACTCCCTGAGTCAGCAAGTAAACTTGAGCTAAAGTTAGCTTGTAGAGATTGTGGGATTTCTCAAACTGAATAAATACCACACACAAAACTGCTTTGCAAGCTCAGTCTTGTTAAAACTAAGATACCTACTATTTTTTTTAGCTAGGTACGTATGTATGTGAACATCTAAGGTTAACTTAAGATTAAGATAGCACTCTGTCACCACCGTGTCACAGACACATTGGCACAGCATGTGTCCAAAATAATTGAGAGCATTGTAAAAAAATAGTACTCTACGTATTTTCATTCAGCTGTACTTGGTGTTAAGTGCTAATTCGCTGATGTTACCATGCTTGATGAACACTCTACCTGCTTAGCATCAGTATGTAAACATTGCCATCATGAGCACATTATCCAGCCATATAGATCCACTAGCATGACCATAGACTCTTAGTCAGATGTAGTTTTCAGAAGCCTGTGGTTTCCAGTAGTCTCAAGTATGAATACAATATATGTATTTCAATAGCCCTACAATACATACCATCTTTGTAAAGGTTTGCAAAGATGTAAACATTCAGGTATTAGCGATGTTGGCAGGGAGGTGTGGAACTATGGTTGTTTTTGAGTCTATTGTTACTTTTGGTGTTATTTTGCAGATTTATATCTAATATCTTGTCCCATTCATGTATGTGCATAAAACAATAGAAAAAAATTAAACAATATAAATAATAGACCTGATAGAATTTTTGGAGTTATTACAGTATGGGACAGAATTAAATAAGACTGGTGCATTAGATGTTAGCTAATACACTGCTGAATCAGTAATAGATGGTCTTGGTTGTAAGAAAGCAATCTCTGACTGGAAATAGAGCACACACACATACACACAAACGCATAGTGTAGCCTATAGTGGAGCCACTTCTGGCCCAGAAGTGAGGTGAAAATAGCATTTTCTTCTCATCTGAGGCTTCATTCAAGGTTAGCCAAGTGAGAAAGAGCTTACCACACAATGTGTTATATTTCAGCCTTACAGTTATCGGTCTCTCAGAAAGGTGAAATATTGACTCATCTACCTCCCTTTGTTTTGCTGGGGAGTTTTTATAGCATACAGTGGGGGATCCCCATTGTTTGAGGTACTATGTATTCAGCTTGTGTGAGCAGCGTTAGTGTAGTGTGATAATTAAATAAATTCCACTGGGATGTAGACAGCCTCAAGGTGAGCAGTTTCTGAAAACTTCAGAGGGGTATGGATCAGTTTTCTTGTTTCTTTTTCATAACCACAGACTGCATGTCAATGTGTATACAAAGCAATTTATGAAACACATTTTCTAAAATATGATTTATTACTGTAATCAAGGTGATCACAATACAAACACGAATGTAAATGTTACATTTGGTACACCAGTAAATATTTTAAATCAATATTAACGCTCAGAGATTGAGATTTCATTTCTATTTAAAGAGCAAGATGGAGCGAATAGGGTAGAAGCAAGAAATGTCATGAACCTCCGTTATTGATTGAAAGATATAAAAGTGTGAGAATAACATGATTCTATGTTTGAACC
Organism: Echiichthys vipera; assembly: GCF_963691815.1. NCBI lineage: Eukaryota > Metazoa > Chordata > Actinopteri > Perciformes > Trachinidae > Echiichthys > Echiichthys vipera. The sequence continues at coordinate 13,867,501 of NC_139835.1, read as the reverse complement.
TGGGAAAATTGATGCCCTGCATGTTTTAAGAACACAGTGTATCTGATTGGTGTTGTGAAATCATATAATTGAGCAGTAATCAATAACAAATTGATGTGGTTTTCTCAAACAAGCAGTTTGGCAATTGGATAAGGTTAGATGCAAAAATACTCCACTTTAAAATGAACAGAGTACATACCATCCTTTTTTTTAAATACATTTAAAGCCACTTTTCACAGTGGATATGCTTTTGTTTGATTGAAAACATTGTTTAATTCAGATTCACTGCGACTGAATTACTAACGTCTAATCCGGGTTATAGTCTTAGGTTTTCCTGGAGGCTTTTCACATTACATTATGACCAGTTTTGTGTCTGACATGATTGACTGGTCTGACTCCAGATACCAAAAAGGGTTGTTTTTTTCTTTTGCAACGTCTATTATTTCTTTAGGTCCATACTATAAAAAGTGAAATGTTCAAGCCCTCTTTTATTATAAAGCAGGTCAATGCGTTATAAAAATTCTGTGAAAGTATCAAATTGTAGTTTACAGTGCCCATATTCAGAAACTGTGCCTTTAAGGTTGTGCTGTCACAATATATACATATATACGGTATATACAGTAGGTGCATGTGTCAACAGCAAACAGTGCTGTTTCACGGCTAAAGCCTAGTTCGTTTGACGAGTGTGAGTGCAACCGTACTGCTCCCGGTTGCTGTCCACGGAACCGTTTGGGAGAGGTGGGCTTTTGTAAAGCACTTTTGCACATGTACGAGCACGAGCATGCGCAGGTGTACGAGCACGAGGCCTACGGCGGTACTGATGTCATCTTATGTGCGCCTGTTCGGACATAGAAAAAAAGAAGGATGGACCATGCACGGACATTTAAAACAATGGCGGCGAAAGGTTCATGTTGGTGGGATGCGCAGGTGAAGTGTTTACTGCAGATTTGGTCGGATGAAAATATTCAAAAACAGTCGGACAAGACGCAAAAAAACTCTGAGGTCTATGGAAAGATTTGTAAACAAAGCGACGCGTCGTGATGATGTCAATCAATGCGTTTGACGTGTTATGGCTTGATTACGTATAGGCAGGCAAGAAGCATTACGCCCAGGCCCAGGTAGTATGAGTACAAACAGGCCTGGCCCGCAGGGGGAGAAAGGGGGAGGACAAGTACCCTAAAGCACGGGGCCCAGTACGGACGGACAGTGTGAATGCACCCTAATATGCTGACCATTTAGAGCAAACTGGGCTTTGTTGGAAGGGGGCTTAAAGAGACAGGTGGTATGCGGAGAATTTGAGTGCAAATGCAGGTATATTCAGACAGATAGTGATAAAAATTGTCTTGTGTTTTTTTTTTAAATATTAAACCATGTAGACATGTTTTAGTTGGAACCCAAAATACAAGTATGAACCTGAAAAAAAAGCTCAATATGTCCCCTTACTTTAATACTACTGACCTTGTTAAATCCAAATAAATGCTGATGGTTTTGAGGCACAGCTCCTTTCCCCTGTTCTTGTTCTTTGTTACCGCTTTATCACAGTGTCAGTTCTGCAGTCAGTGGAGCAATATTTCCAAACAGACAGTTCAAATGAGTGATCCCATCAATATCTTGTGTTCGCTCATCTGCAGTTTTATAGTGGCTTTCTATGGCAGTGTGTGTATGTGTTTGTCGGTACAACAGATGGGCCTCTGTAGGGAACAAGGTGTGTATGTGCCCATCTCCTTTCGTCCCCTCAGGACCTATAAAGCATGTAGAACAAACGGGCTAATTAGTCCTACACACACACACACACACACACACACACACACACACACACACACACACACACACAGGGTCAGATTCATATTAAGGAGTGTAGTCATATGAAAACCTCACATCTACAGTATATGCTTACTGTATGTACTTCACAGTGGTTTATTTAGCAGATTCTTGGACATTGATATTTGGTATTCTAAGTTACTTTTTACAGCTCATGAATTAGCTGCAGCAAATTTACACTTGGTGTATACTAGAACATGTATATAAATATACCTGTGTTAACCCTCTGTTTGAAATACTGTGTCTGTCTCTTCAAGTGCCCCTCCCTAAAAAGTCCAGTCTGCTCGGATTGGTCAGTGTTTCAGGGTCTTCCACATCTTAGCTTTTCTGTACCATTGTTGCAGCCGGGAAGGACTGTAATGGCACGGTAGTGGCACTTTGTCCTACTTTATAATAAAAACGTTTTTTTTTAAACATGAAAATCTCACTTTTTACAATATGGGACTTTTGAGAAATAATATCCACACAAAAAATTTTGTGTCTGGAGACCAGTCAAAGCATGTCCGACACAATTCTCTGATTTGAATAGTAGAGGTGCTAAATGTCTCTACCTGAGCATGGTCGTAAAATCGAAAAACACATATACACACCACACTTACACGAATAGTATAAATCTAAGTTACCATAGCTTTTGTGCCTGTTTCCTCTCCTTTTGTTGTGACAAATGCTTGGGCCAACAGATATGATCCATCAGATCCATGGGAGGCTGATAGGAGCTGTGTTTACTCAAGCACAACCCAGATTATTCAAACATGTCAGGCTGAGACACGAAGGCCAGGCTGCTGACAAATAAGAGGAGCTGGCCAGCGGCAGTTGTTTGTTGACTATATGTCACAAAAGCTGCATTTTGTATCTCTGCATCAACGCTCCTTATCACGTCCAGCATGTCTACATATTTCAGTATTTGTGTGGATGGATTAAATTGAATCCCATCCACATCAACAGAAGAAACAAGCACGTTTATCAGTTTCACATTGGCACTGAAAAATGTAAACTTGAGGAATGACATTGTTTTTAACGTAGATTGTTCAAAAGCAAGTTAAGCTAATGTCAGTGCTCTATCAGAAACTACTTTTATATGTATATACAGGTCAGTGGCAGAGATGGTGTTTGTTTACTTGTGTGTTGTAGATCTGGTGGCTACTTCTGCTTCTCTGACTTTTCTGTCGTGTGTGTGTGTGTGTGTGTGTGTGTGTGTGTGTGTGTGTGTTATGAATGTGTGTTTGTCAGTGATGAATCTCTTAAATCTGTGAAACACTGGTGTCCTTGAACTTCAAGGACTGCCATATGCTGCCCAGGACAGAGTCAGGGGAAGTATGTGTGTGTTGTTGTGTGTGTGTGTGTGTGTATGCCTCCGTGTGTCTCTGTGTGTGTGTGTGGGTGGGTGGTGCATAGAGTAATACCCTCAGGCAGGACTCTCAGACCAGCATGATGTCCGCTAGATGCCGTCTGTTTCACAGAGGTCGTTAGGTCACTCAGGGAAGTCTGTAACGTTGCACTGACAAGCTTGATTGGTGGCGCTGATTTATTGCTATATTTGACACATTTGTCATGATGTGTGGGGTATGGTAGGGTTGGTGTTAATATTAACTTGCACAGGAAGACATAGTGTCACAAAGGAGTATGTCAATGTGTAGCTCCTGTTCTCTAAAGAGTTCTGGATGACCTTGAATCTCTCATTAACGTAAAAAGAAGCAATGCAAGGTAAGGGGTTTTCAACTAGAGGATAGTACAAAAGTAAACAGCTGGGGAAAACAATATCACCTTGACATTGCCTCTAATCCTTTTTAATAACACTGAATCACCTTTTCAATTTTCTTCCTGACTTGACCAAACTAAAAATGAATGGCTCCTTAGCCATGATGAGATACTCTTAGGGCGCACTCACACTGTCCTTCCGCACCGCGCCCCGGGCTTTAGGGTACTTGTCCCCCCCTCCCTCTCCCCCCGCTTGCAAGCCCGTTTGTACTCACACTGCCTGGGCCTCGGCCAATGCTTCTTGCCTGCCTATACGTCATCACGTTGTAACACGTCACACGCATTGATGACATCATCGCAATGCGTCGCTTTGTTTACAAATCTTTCCATAGACCTCAGAGTTTTTGTGTGTCTTGTCCGACTGTTTGTGAATATTTTCATTCGACCAAATCTGCAGTAAACACTCCACCTCCGCATCATACCAACGTGAACCTTTCACCGCCATTGTTGTTGTTGTTAAATGTCTGCGCATGGTCCGTCCTTCTATTTTCTATGTCCGAACAGGCGCACATAAATTACATCAGAACCGCCGTAGGCCTCGTGCTCATGCTCGTACACGTGCGCACGCTCGTGCTCGTACATGTGCAAGCGCGCTCTACAAAAGACCACCTCTCTCAGACGGGCCGTGGACGGCTAGCTGGCCGCAGTTATGCGCGGAGCGGGTGGACTCACATTGGTCAAATGCACTATGCTTTAGCTGAAAAACCTGTTTTGGCCCGGTGCGGAAGGACAGTGTGAGTGCGCCCTTAGTGGCTCTTATTTCTCCTCAGGCTGCCCTGTCTGAAGTGTTTACACTTTCTTCTTTCACACTTTGTGAAAAGTGAAGTGTAAAAAAAACAGGCTTCAATTAGGTCCTTTCATTTTGGTAAGGAAGAAAAAACTTTGGCGAGGTATCCATATGCAACGTCATCCATTTCCTCGGGAGATGGATGATAATGTAAGTTGTGATCCAAACACTAGATGCATTTGAGAGGGTAAGGGAGACATTATTTAGGTAGGAAGTGGGAGTGATATATGCTTTATAGACACCTCCATCAACCAGAAGGAGTCATTAGTGCAGTTTCTGTTTTCCCACATATTGTATGTCAACCATGTCACCCAAATAATGGCATTGAACGTCTCTCCAAACCGCAGATCTCAACGTGAAAGTCTGGTGTTTGGCCAAAATATCCCAGATACGGGGGTGGCCATGTTGTAATTTTGCAACCAGTCTGCACATAACCAACACAGGCAATCGTGGCAGTAAAGCATGATGTTTCACCCTGTTTTGATAGCATCAAATAACTAATTAAAACAAACTTATTGGGAAAATGAACACTTGAACATACATCAGTGTGATGAAACTATTTTTAGGGAAAAAAATATTTTAGATGTACTTTGGCTTTTGCCCATGTCCCCTCCGCTAATATGGAGGGGGCACGGTTTAAGGCCCGTATGATTCACAATGTCAACTTATGTAAAGGATGAAAGAAAGAAAACACTCCACAATAAATATTCGAGGCGCTGTTTGTTGACAGACAGGCCATCACCCCGCTGCTGTACGGGGTGTGTGAGTGTGTGTGTGTGTGTGTGTGTGTGTGTGTGTGTGTGTGTGTGTGTGTGTGTGTGTGTGTGTGTGTGTAAATGGGGGAGAGAGAGAGAGAGAGAGAGAGAGAGAGAGAGAGGGAGGGAGCATGCAGCAAAGAACCACAGGTCGGAAATTCAATCCAGAATCCTGCGTTCTTCTACACCACTGGATAAAATTGTCTACTCTACTTCGCCGTATTGTTGTGGCGTCTGTACTACCACACGTCACATCCCATTGAGAGTTACATCCAGTCAGCAACCAGGCTTCTCTCAGGGTTTTGAGCGGCCGTTGACTGAATAGAAAATGGCCTTGTCAGAGAGCAGGGCCTTTTTTCTACCCGGGGATCGACTCACATGCAAATTAGGGATGTTTTTGACAAGATAGACCCGCCTCATTCCGGCTAGTCGACCATAATGGTAACACACCGATACAGTCTATGGTTTGACCCAACCACCCAGACATCCTCCCTAAGCAGAGCTTGAGGCTTGTTATACTAACTTGCATGACTTCAGTGCAGTAAATGTGTAATATTGAAGCTGAGGGGTTTTTTTTCTGTGATTTGCAGGAATGTATAATGCTAACTTTTTTTCTGGTGTCTCACGTCAAGACATCATTATGAAAAACAATCTTGTGATGATTTATATCTACTTTACTGTGCATGTCGATTTATCATACGGATTTGTAAAGAGAGTTCCAAAGAGACCTGCTTTCTATTAATTAAAAGCTGTCATTGAATTTGTCACCCACCATCCATCAGATCTACTTTGCAGGGAAGGGATGACAGTAAGCAGATGAATGACAGTTTATATCTCTACAAGTGAGCCCGAAGGTTGAAATTCACAGCTTTTTGTCTCTATCTCTAGCTGAAAAATAACCCAGAGGTCCACAGAGATCAAAAGCCCAGATAAGCATTGTCTTTACTGTACAACTTCAACACCTTTATAATAATAATGCATTATGCGAAATGCTGACATTGATTTTTTCAAGAGTTTTCCCACCATACTATATTCAAATAATTAAAATAAATAAATAATTGTTAACTTAAAACATTAATTGTGAGTATATATCTCTGACCTGCATAAATTATCCTGTTTTAGGCCAGTTCTGTGTATGTGTGTGTGTGTGTGTGTGTGTGTGTGTGTGTGTGTGTGTGTGTGTGTGTGTGTGTGTGTGTGTGTGTGGCTGTGTGTGTGTGTGTGTGTGTGTGTGTGTGTGTGTGTGTGTGTGTGTGTGTGTGTGTGTGTGTGTGTGTGTGTGTGTGTGTATGTGTCCATGTGCGTGTCACATGCAGGCTTCTTGCCAAGAGGGCTGGACGTAAAGTGGGGGGTATGGTTTACTTCTCCTGAGTTTATTGTTTATAAGGAACCTAATTCAATTACTAGTCTTCTCCTGTTTCAAGTCATGAATAATTGCTCCATGAACATGCACATGTGTGTAAGTGTGGGCTTTTGTGTGTTAGTGTATGTTTGAGGAAATGAATTACTAACAGTCAGTATGAGCTAATGGACTGCAGCCAGTAAACACAGTGTTTAAGATGTCCACAAGCTGCAGCCATGTGCTAAATAGAATAATGGATTTTTTTTCTTTCTTCCTTGCTAGCGGTCTTACTTTTACTTTCCCTGGCCCCAGACTGCCTCTGTTACTTGTGAAAAGGAAAAAACACTCAGGCTTTGTTGTGCTGCCATATCTATTCCCTGAGCATGTATTGTGCTTGCTGGATAATTATTAAGTATTTTCTAAAGAAAAAGTCAGATCCTTGGAGAAGATGTGCAGGCAAAGTTGTTTACAGTATACATCATCCTGTGTGACAGAAAAAAGTATGATTGTCGTTGAAGAGCTCAATTTGGGAAATTATGCATTTTCACCTGCTAACTGTATCATTATAACTTATCACAGGTTTGTAGTTTAGATCAAAATAAAGTCAGAATTCAAAGATGGGTATGGACCAATCAAGGGTGCCAGATGTAGTGAGGTAGGTAAGGAAAGGGCCATATCACCACCACTTTATGTCTCTTGCCTGATTTGGGCTGGTATGATCTTATTGCAAGATGTTTAGTTTAGTTTGTTCTTCTTGTCTATGTATTTTCTATTCTGAAACTACCCCATCTGGCCTGGGAATGCAGAATTAGAATCTCTCAGGATTAAGAGCTGGAGGACATGACTAGCAAATGGGATGTATGGGCTATGTTTAACATATGTGATAGCCTGCTGCTATAGTAGATGTTTTATATTTTTCCCCCTTTCTTGAGAATTTCATACTGGTATAATTGATATTTCTCCTGAAAATTTATGATTACAGTGATTACAAAGGGTATTTGAATATAAATGACTGCTATGAGTGTGCAATTGTTGTATCTGCAAAGACACATCAAACAGACTGAGGGAAATCTCTATTTCTAATGACAAGAGGGGTTCAAAATCACTGGCCGAAGAGATGAAATTGAATGAGGTTTTTTGCTAATTATAAAGCATTATAATTCCCTCTATGTGGCATTCACTCTGCCTCCCTCTTTCTCTCTTCCACACACACCCACACACACACACACACACACACACACACACACACACACACACACACACACAAACAATGGCACAGCAGGGGGGCTAATTTCTGAGCTAGCAAGGTACAGCCATAAAACTGACAGGCCAACTAATTATCCCAAAAATTACAACATCTTAATATTCGCACTCACAGCAATGTTCACTAGGAACCAAGGCTGCGTGTGAGTGACTGAGTGGCCACATGCAGGCTCGCATATTTGCTTGTTTTGGTGCGTGTGTGTGTGTATGTGTGTGTGTGTGTGTGTGTGTGTGTGTGTGTGTGTGTGTGTGTGTGTGTGTGTGTGTGTGTGTGTGTGTGTGTGTGTGTGTGTGTGTGTGGGTGTGTGTGTGTGTGTGTGTGAGTGTTTACTATGCAGACAGCTGGAGGTGGTCTCTTGCATGCAGAGTAGAGGGGACAGATGTGCGTTGCAGCTCTTTGTTCTTGTTCTGCAGTGCTTATAATACACTTACTTTAAAAACAACAAAAAAGCATAGGAGCTTAGTGCTTATCAAATTTAAATACAAAAAAGTCCACCATGCCTACAATACCTATTTTAATTGAGATACATAAAACTTGTTTTTTTTCGCTGTTCACTTGCTCTGGGCCCCTCTCAGTTTCTATTCCACCCCCTCCTCTATTTTTGTGTCTTGGTCTTTGTTGCATGCTGTGTGAGCCCCATGTAATCCTTTGGCTCTGTTCTTGTCTGATGTCCCACAATGTTCACATCTGTACCTAATCTTGCTGTTCTGTGATCAGCTGACTGAACTGAACCCTTCATCAGTTTATTCTGTCAGGATACGGTTCAGGTGAGATAAGATGAGCCCACAGAGATCCTTCATTTCAGTAAACATTTCTTATGTGCATCATATACGGATTCTTTTATAGAATGACAGACAGATGGAGAGCCAGACAGACGGACGGAAAAGAAAACAAACGAAACAAACAAACAAAGAAACACAGAAAGAAACTAAGAGACACAGAAAAAAAAGCCCAGAAACCCCCCCCCCCCCCCCCCCCCACACACACACACACACCCTTCTTCCATCGCTGTCAGCGGTAAGCCAGAGGTGAATGTAATCCCTATGACAGAAGATAGGCAGTGTGATAAGAACTGTGCAAATACCATCATCGATTCATCTCTGCTAAGGCCCCAATACCCTGTTGAAGAGCAGACACAGGATTAGAACAGGAACAAGAAGGGATTTTCCCCCAATCTCATTCGGCTCCTGATAAAATACCACAATGACATGTCAAGCTACTGTAATACGGGATATGGTTACAATAATTACAGAGAAGTGTTGACGTAAAAGTCATTACCGTTGCTAAGGTAATACTCACATAATGAGATGCTCATATACAGCATATGCTCAGTGAAGGCCTTTAATAAAATCAATCATAAACCAGCTTCTTACTGTTGCCTAGGTTTCAAAAGAAATCTGGGTTCAAGTTTATCTTGTCAAATGCAGAGTCATCCAAAATAAAAATAATTATTAAGACACTGAAGTAGCTTCTTCTCTCCTGAGACTTTTATCAGTATTGCTTGCAATATAGTATATGTTGGGTGTCAGAACCATTGTATGTGGGTAGGACAAGTGACAGAAGATATATATTTGTTTCTTATAATTATGAAGTAAATTTTAATGGACAATGTAATCATTGTGAAAAAATTACACCAACTAAATGACAACTCGCTTTACGGCACAAAGAAAGTGCTTGAGTTGTCCCTGTACTTATGAAGGTAATAATATTAAGGCTTTGTATTCTGAACTATGATGACAAACTATTTTGCCTTCCAAATATTCAACACATCATCTTCACTTCTTCTTTTTACAATAAAAAGCCTAGATATATAGGGGTTAACATTAAACCGCGTCACTGCTTACCAGAGACAATTTCACTCATAGGTAGGTCCACAAAATAGCAAGAATCTTTCATCAGGTAGCGTAGAGGGTGGAAGGACCAGAGTAAATGTGGAAACTCATGTTATCCAGCAAAAGAATAACAGCCCTGCAGATGGAGGAAGGGGGAGAGTTATAACCATTTTTTCAACTAAGCTAGATCAGTAACTATAAAAACCTGCCTACTTATAAATAGTACCAAGTGTTTTACTCTGCCTTTATCAGAGCACTGAGATCACGGTTGCTGGTCAAAATTGGGATTCTTAAAGCTGTTTCTTGCTTTGGCCAGGCTACTAGTGGTAGTCATGTTGCTAATGATATGAACAAGTAACCGATCAATCCAGTGATTGAATAGCCAGCCTGACTAGCTTGATCTGTTTGTGTATACGAAGATCAACAGACAGAAACTATGATAACTGTCTCTATTATGCAGTGTGTTTGTAAACAAATGCACTGTGTCCTGTGTTGTTGGTAACTTAGCTTAATGGAAAACCGAAAGTGATCCCTATGTGGTTCTCTTTGCGACAGCAGCACCAACAATACAACTTGGAAACGGTAGTTTTTTTAAGCAAACACTACTTAAACAGGAATGATTGATTCCTGTGACTGAGTAGTGTGTTCACATGTTGAACAAAAAGCATCCAAATATTAACGATATTGGGCATTCACAACGTAGCTATAGCTTTTACAGTTTTTGATGATGCATTATAATAGAGGAACAAACTTCCTTCCTTCACACATTCATACACACTCAGCAAAGAAGCGGCAGGTATGAGTCATACTTTTTTGCTAATGCCTCAAGGTCATTAACTCTGTCCCTGATTAGAAAAACTAAAGCAAAGAGAGAGTTCGTCGAGAATATGAATACTGCATGAGAGTCATGAAACAAAGGTTTCAGGGCAAACTTTTATTACTTTCCATTGAAAGTCCAATTCATTTTCATGTATTCCTTTCTCCTCCAAAGTATCGTGCACCAAGACAAACTTTTTTCTCACTTTCAAGAAAGTTTGACTCTAGTAATTTTCTGAGAACAGATGAGAGGAGAGAATGGAGATAGAATGACTGATGAATGGAAATTGGCAAAAGATTGGAGGGGGGTTGAGAGAAGCAAGAAAGATGGACATCTGGCTCGAAGTGATGGAACGGTAGATTGATTTGGAACGAGTTTGAGGAGTCTGTACAGGTCAAAGCCACTATCTATATAACTGCCCCAGACTATTCATCTCATCCACTGATAAACTACCTTGTCTGGTCATTGGAAAAAAGAAGAGAACAAGAGAAGGAAATGAAGAGGGTGATACGACTGAAGGATTTAGACAACTCCAGCCCGCTGATAGCTTGCGGAAAAGAAAAAAAACGTATTGCGATAACTTGCTGAAGGTGCACTCAAAAGTAAGAGCGACGGGGTCATGGAGCACAAGTCTTCCCAAGTGCCTTCTTTCCAGGGCGTGACAGCTGTGCCATGAGACAAAAATATAGGTCAATTTTAGGAACACAGCAATGACCACTGAATGCCATTTGATTAGGGAAAACCAATCACAGATGGTAAATATATTCCCTTTCTTCCATATATATCTTAGGGCTAATGAGCTTCCCGTGTGGACATTTGAATTAAAATTGTGGTAAAAGGTTTGTTTCTGCATATGACATGAATACATCAAGCTAATATCCCTTACATTTCCATTGTATTCCCATTATTTTCTGTTAACCATAAATTTGGAAAGTTTCCACATTGAATGTTCCCAGAACAGAACAATGATGCGATTAACCCTATTAATCACCAAAATATTGATCAGTTTTGATAGACCTCGATTATAGCACAACAGCAGTGTCTTTATCACAATTCAGCATTACATTGAGTCAAAACAAAGCTGTGCTAATGTATTGGTGTCTGTAGGTAGGGTGTTGTGGTAGCTGAAGCTGAATGAATGTTTTATATGTCTCATAAGGTTTGAGTGGTGTTCAAGAAGTACTGAAGTAAATTTCCAACGAAAAATAAGTAGCTATACTGGTAATATTTACATACTCTACACTACATCAGTGGCCTGTAGGAAAAATGTGTCTTGTCTTTCCTCCCTGCACAGTGAGGTCAGACATTAAAGTTATACACAGAACAGCGGGGGGTTTGTCTAATATTTACACTTATAAGTGGTTATCCACTCCTTTATGCCACTTAACAAAAGTAAAAATACCATACATTAGAGAAAACATTGTCTATTGATAAGTCACTGGATGACGAGAAGAATAAACAAACAGACAGATGTATCATCTGTATCAACAGAAAACATGATAGGAAGTGTAACTAGAAACATTGAACATACAGGTCGATGGATTAGTAACATGAGAGATAGTCGAAAGATGAGTGATCAAAGTTCAACATCAAACATACATCCATGGAGGTACACAGAGATGGCACGAGTGGTTGTACTGAAAAGACATCGATACATCAATGCACAAACTCATACAGCAACAACAGGTGCATCTAAAGTGCTGCTCCAGTAACTACTGTACAATTCTCAGATGAAAAGATTAGGCCACACCACAGATAAAAAAGAAAGAGTGGAAAAGGGCAGGTTGAAAAGTATAAGATCATGTGAAACAGAAGTGGACTGGCTGTGGTTGATCAAACACTATTGCTTTAAAAGTTTTTTTTTATTGATCCAGTGTACTGTCTCACATCATCCTATTTTTTTTGCTTTTGTACTGACTTCGTGTCCCAAAGTAGCCAGTATCCACACTATGGCAGACTCCTAATCTGCAGCAATCACAACTTTAGCCCCAAGCCACACTCAGCCTTCTCCTCTCACACCTTTACACATCCACTGACAAAGGATTGTCACCGCGTGAATTGTGGGTGATGGTGGAGGGAGCGAGCAGAGTAAATTAGTATGGGAGCAGGTGGTCGGATGGCGAGTTGAGAATTATGTGTTACAGGTGTGGGACTGCATTGCTGTCGTCGTCATCATCATCACATCCACAAGACGATATGGCACCATCTTCTGTTGACACATACTATGTCCATAAGATGGGCCATGGGAAAGGTTAGGAAGTAAGTGTGGGGAAAAAGGGAATTATACTGTCCTTCCCAGTGGTGTCACAGAGGGAAGTGAAGGAATTATCTACAGGTGTGGGAGTGACAAATTTTGGTTGCAAAATGCTCTAACACTCAAAATATTTACCACAGCAAACATTTCTATCCAACAACACAACCTGCGGCCAAATTAATATATTCTATATTATATCAATATGAACCAGTTCAACCTTAGTTTGAGCTATATGCCTGTGTCAGTTGATACTTTATAGTACAGTGGAGGATGGTCCATTGAGGTAGGATAGGAAGCTCCTCATTTTGAGAGAAAAGGTGAAGATTTAAATACAATTTTTAAATAAATAGAATAGTATATGTTTGTTGAAAACTTGTACATAATGTATACACTTTGTTTCTAAAATACTGATCTGTGATTGGCCAAAACTCTGAAAATGACTCGCATGGGGAGCGCTTCCTCCCTACCGAAACACAGTTCAGGAAACATGATTGACATCTCCTTTGTCCAATAACCATTACAGATTTCAACTTCAACCACTTTACTGTACTCTAGCTAGCACCTGCCAGTTAGCTAGCCACTTGCATTAGCAATCTATTAGCCCTTAATTATTTTTGTGGTAATAATAAAGATTTTAGACAGAACAAGGAAGAACAGCCAGACAGTTCTGTGGTGTTGTCGCTGCAGCGTGGGTAGCAAAGTAACGTGGCCACAACAGAGAGCTCCGGTTTTTCAAGGGCAGCTATCAGGTATGGGACCAAGGCGAGAAAACAGCAGCATGACTATGCCTGACTTGTTGGATCACGGCATGGGCGTTGGACATTTGCATGGCAGAGAAGGGGCTCAGGTGGGTCAAATATACAGCTAAGCTTACATTTATAAAGGTTTAACCTAAAGAATGAAAATGTATTTTGATAGTTTATTCATTGTGATTTATATTTTAAAGAATTTGTATTTTTCGGGTCAACTACAATAGGTTTACATGCTTCAATCTTTAAATAGCACATGATATGTCTCATATTGTCCATTGCTGGAGCACCTATGCAGCACCCTTTGTGTGGCAGGTTCTGTCTGAGCTGATTTTTAATGACTGGAGAACACTCAATTCGACATTTAAAACTAAGTGCTCTGAGGGTGATATATAGTAGCTTCAGGTTGAAGGGCATGTCTGTCACCTCGGGATGCTGAAAGAGTTCATGCTGCACGACGCCCTCCCGATCATGCAGGTGTTAAGAACACATTAAAAACAAGCTGTCAACTGGTTTAATTCTGTTTAATTGTGTCACTGTTTAGGCACAATGGCAGAAGGTTGTTGTAAGTGCCCTCAAATGATATTGTAGGGGGAAGATAATCACATATCTGCTCCATGATGAGTTGAAATGAAAAGTTACTGCATGTGTTTGTTAAAATTATTGTATCTAAATCATTAAGATTATATAATGACATGGCAGATTAAGAAGACATTTTTTCACCTCTGTTCAGATGATCGACAATGAGAAAGTCTAATACAATCTCTGCCTCACAGTTAGATCCAGAGACTTACAATAATACGTTCTGTTATCTGTTTTCTTCATTTTTTTTAACAAAAGGGTACAAAAAAACTCTTTGCGCCGACTATCAGTAGAAAAAGGTTCTCTTGCTCGGAATGCAGCGGGAAGAAGAATCACACTGTTTCCCCTGCCAAGTTTTTCTATACCTGCTTTAAATCATAGATATTTTTTATTCATTCTGAAATAATATTTTACCAGATAGGCACCGAGTCTTTGTTTGCCTTGATCGGTCGTGTCACAATAGTAATCTCCATTACACAGGCTCAGTTATATGTTGCCCAAAGTAGTTTCCCACTATTTTTTTTTTATGTCAACTGATGCTGATATTTTTCTGATTTCATTTTATTTTACCTTTCATGATACGGAGAAAACAGCCCCAACTGCCTCTCTGTGAAGGTGACAAAAGCCTCACCTGCATTTTTTAAAGGTCCTTGTGACATCAGCCAATAACTATCTACTGTTCAATTTGGGATCCAGTGTCTGGTTTTATTTTTTATTGCTCATGGATAGGAACTTTTTAAGGAGTGGCCCTGCTCCTGATACTCTCCTAGGGAGCTTCAACAATAGGTGATAATATGTCAAATAATGCTGTGTTTTCAACTTTTTCTGCTGTCCCCATGTGACAAAACAAACAAGTAATGCTTCTTTAATCACCATCCTTCTACAAATAGTTCAAGTTACTTGGTTGGTAACCATTTAGCCCCAACTATTCTGTGAAAGCTTTTACATATTAAGATACTTATTTTGGATATGCAGCATAAAGGCAGAAACGGTATCAGTATGGCTTGAAACATATGGGGGTAATAAGCATTTTCATCAAAACGAACAGTTTCTGCAGCCCTTAAGACAATACACTTACTTTGCATTGACTAAAATAATGGCAACCCCTGCCGACAAGACAGTAAATGTGGCTAAATTAGATATGGAACACCTGCTGGACATGACTTTAATGGACAGATGTGAAACCAAAACAAGAAAACACTCATCTTATGAGTCAAATATTTCATGCATAATATTTGATCCACTATTCATAGTATTATGCATTCAACAATGAACTCTGAATATCTCACTTTTGAACAACGCACGCATTAGATGAATGGTTGATCTAGCTTGTCAGTGTTTGTGGGTTTGCATCTGTGCATGCAGGCGTATTGACCACAACATTAAGTCTGTTGTGGTGCTGAATTTGGAAGTGAAAAGAGTTATTCTTAGATTTAAAGTCACGGGTGGTCCACAGCAAAAACTTTGTGTCACAGCCTGCTTTGGTTTAAGAGACTAAAAAGAACAGCAGTATCGGTTATTTCAGCAAGTAATCATAAACCACATACCTTGAAGTGTAATGGTAATTATAATGGAAGCCAATGAGGAAACTAGGTGATGGTATTATAGACTAACAAAGTCCACATGTGGATTGTCAACAAAACCATCGTTCAGTTTAGCTGTATGGCCACAGGGATGCTCGTCAAGGCTAATGTACAGCTGGACTCTGGGTCTGGAAGAAGAATCTGGGATTCATGAAAAACCCAGGAGTTACCAGTAAAGAACACTTACTGCCTCTCTAAAGGTAATCCTCCAAGACTCATCTAGTAATATGGATGAAAAAATATTCTGTCAGCATCATGAAAAAGGTTAAAGTTGAAATTTCACAAGATTTTCATCAAGTTAATTGTCTTTTAAGTAACTATATCAAAGAGTAAGTTAAAACAATGACTGATTTTATGACCCACTAATGAAAGCGCCTGCACTACCCTTTTGCTGAGTATTACAATATGTGTGTCTTTGGCAGCATTCCCTCCCTACATTAAAATGTGCCGCCATGTTAGTTATACTGCATTCACTTGTAATCAGAAATCGTGAACTTCCAGGTTTGAGGTAAGGGCAGAAGTGTGTGTATGTGTATCGATTTAAGAGGGTAACATATAGGAGATGGACAGGAAGTAGAGAGGTGAATGTGTTTCAACAAAGTTTACAAAAGAGCCAAAAAAGTCAACTCACTGACCGTGAACATGACAAGATGGAGGGCTCTGAAAAAGCAGGCTCGCCTGCATTTACTTACCACATAAAAAAAAACGCTAGAAACAAGGTTTTTCAAATCTTACGGATTATGACTAACAAGTTGCAGCCAGGTAGCTATAAATTACGTACCGTGGAGATCAAAATGAGAACAAAGTATTAATACGTGATTTATTCAGAAATACTGTAAGTTTTTAATGTTTAGAACTGATAGAATATCAGCTGTGGCTATACCACTGCTGTACCAGTGTGACAAAGTGGGTGATATTACTGTAATCACCACTTTTCCCATGCAGGTATCGATCTGTCCACATTTATTTTCCACATTGCTCCAGTTATTTTCATAGTTATTTATTTTCAGTTTGCTATAGTTTAACCATTACTTTGTGTAACATTTTAAAACTCACGAGCCCAGGTTTGTTTGTGTTCAAACTGTTACCATTTCTACATCAAGTACTGGTTTAATTTAAAGCAATCACACAACCATAGTTTAGTTTCAGTTCATTTTATAAAGTTGCAGGTTTAAGTAGTAAATAGTTTGTTTATTTATATTCACCATTTCTTGGTCCCTTTGTCTGGTCCACCATGCAGGGATGTTTGGGGAGGAGCTGTCAAGCATATCTGGGGTTTTTATGGTGCTGATGATGTCATCACTGACATCATTGGACAAATCCAGTTGAGGGGGGTTATTTTGCTGTAGAGAATGTAATGTTTCTTTGATTTATTTGAGGGATTAACTGGGGGGGGGGGGGGGGGGGGTACTGACCTGTTGAAAGTATACTTTAATTGTGTTGAGGAGCAATTAGAGAGTCCAGCTTTGTGGAGATTAGTGAAATGATTAATTGTGTTTTATAGGCCCACCTTTGGGATAGTGGGGCATTCCAGGGCAAATTGAGAGCCCTTTAAAAGTCAGGGACGGTTTGCTGCTCAGGGGGCTAAGGAGAATGTTGTGAAGACAAGAAGCAGTGCTGCCATGACCATGTGCTTTAGTTTAAGTTAGTATTCCCCAAGGCAATTTCGGTCAAAAGCAACTGGACTTGGTTATTACCAGGCTGGGACTGGTCCAACGACCAGCCTGGTCAGCCTGCGTACATGAACTGATGAAGCCTCTTGGATGAGAGGTGAAACGTCTTCCTAGACAAATAACCAAGTCCAGTTGCTTTTGACTGAAATTGCTTTAAGGATAACGATGACCTGGACAAATACGAACATTTACAGGCTTAAGTTATTATTATTATTTTTATTTTTTTTACTGAAGTTTCTTTTGATAGTTTAAAGTTTGTTTTATTTTTGTTTCTTTGGAATCATTTACACGTGTGTGTGGTCACATCACTTAAGAACTCTGCCCTTCTATCATTGACTCTCTGTCTGCGCCACATAACAACTAGCATGAGTTTTACCAAGGCATTTCAACAAAAACTATTTGGTGAAAAGCAGTGATCACTTTCAGATCCTTTCCCACTATTGGTATTAATCTGGCACCTGGTGACAATTTACTGAAATGTTGGACACACCTTATTAATCTTGCAGCTCTCCTAGTTACTTTTCAAGATGCTAAGGTGACTGAAACCCTGCGGCAGCAGGTTGTCCAGATGAAGGCTAAAGGGATGACCCTCTTAGCCATCGGAGAGAGGTTGGGCATTCCAAGTCTGTGATTTCAAGAATATTGAAACAGACACAGGAGACAGATTAATTAAGCCCCTCAAAAAGGTCGGTCATCCATATAAAACAAGTACATGAAGACAGTTCAGTGCTGGACAGGACAGGGATCTGTCTCTACACACAGTGTCTCATTGTTTAAGACAGTTCGGACTGAAAGCCCACTCTGCAGTGACCAAACCTCTCATCAGCAGAAAGAATAAAAAGACTAGGCTTGCCTTTGCTGAGGAGCATGTTGTGTGGACAGGAGAGAACTGGTCCAGAGTGCACTTCAGTAATGAGAATAAAGTCCAGTTATTAATGTGTGATGGGGAAAAAATGATGTTTGGAGGAGTATGACTGGGTAAAGACTCAACCCAAAGTGTGTAAAGAAGTCAGTTAAATTTGGAGGATGAAGTGTCAGGAGGATTTGGGCCTCTTGTTCAGCTACATGGCAGGGTGAATGCAAATGTTTATGTGAACCTCCTTCGGAAAAATGCAATACCTTCACTGCAATTGTCTCCCGATCAGCTGCAATTTTCATGCAAGACAATGCCCCCTGTCACACTGTAAAACACGTTAAGCTGTCCTTTCAAGCTAAAATAGCTAATATTGAAACAATGGAATTGCTGAACTGAAGACTGGTTTGATTTTGGTCCATTCTTCTTCAGAGTAGTGTGAGAAACTAGTGATGTCCTGTGGGCGCAGATCTGCTGAAGTCACTCAAAGCTCTGGCCTCTACACTTCCCATTCGTTTTTTAATCCTATAGCCCTAAGAAAAAAAAAAAGGTTTAAATCTGACGCAATGGTTACTGTTCTCTAATTTTGCTCACTGCTTTTTTCAAAAAATAAAGGTTTTGGTTGAAGTTCCTTAGTTATTTAAAAAAACATGCTAGGACAGCAGTGATGTAGCCATAGCGGATATTCTATCAAACTCTGGATGGTAACAACATTATTCCGGAATAAATCAAGGAATTATACTTTGTTCTCTCATTTTGTTCTCCACTGTAGCACTATATCCGTGCTCACACAGGGAAAATATGAAGACATATATAATTAATTAATTTTGGTTACTAAATAATAGGAAATAGATTCTGTTATTACTCATTTAGCATATATCTAGAACAAATAATTTGTGATTCTTAATCAAAAAAGCATGTGTTGCCTTTAATTAATGTCAGCTCTTCACTACAGTTATGGCCCTCAGAGGTGCATTTACAGATGGCAGAGTTATAATCATATTAGTATAAATTGGGGATTGATGGCTACATGCCTCATACCAAAACATCAGACACCTAGACAAACACAAACACAATCCCATTTGGACCTGTTCCCAGAGTGGATAAACGGCTTTTTGTCTACATGGAGTACTTTCTGTGTCCGTGTGAATGTGCTTGTTTCTTTAGTCCTGCCCATTGCCATATTGCTGTGCATGTGTGCAAAATGAAAAAGACTCTATGTGCTGTGTATGGTTTGTGGATGATAATCCTGTGTCATGAATGAGGAGCACAGAGATTAATTTATTGTATTCTTTGTGCACCCCAAGTACATTTTCTCTTCAGCACAAACCAAAAGTAGACAGATGACAGAGTATCCCTCTCCGTCTCTTTTCCTCTCTCCAGCAGAGATCTTTCTCTTCTATCCTCTCAATTCTCACTCGACTCCCTTCACTAAAGACTATTTGTCATACATTTGGGATAATGGATCGTGGTGTGCTGGAATGACAGATGATTCAACACTGGAGGTATAGTTGGCATGTCGAAACATTCATACAGTTGCAGATATTTTTCATTAATATGTCATACATGGATTGAATAGTATACCTCTGTGAGCATATATGTGTACGCACAAGTGTGTCCAGTTTGTATGTGGGTCATGGGATCATGCTGGTAACGAGAACCTCAGGGAGTGTGATCATTACACATGAGTTTGATTGAGAGGTAGACTAGAACATGGATCATAAATCACCAATAAATCAAACGTCTCTTATCGTATAACTGTTTTATGAGACTTTCCCATGAATTCCACTGAAGGAAACAATTGTGTCATTATTTACGACCATTATCGTTTTCCAAGTGAACTGCCTCATAAGAATGGATTAAAAAAGGCAGAAATTTAATAGTAACATTTGAGCTAAATGTTTGTTACCATTCTGTATGTATTTTAGCAAACAAACAGCTGACAGACATACGATGCATTTAAACTACACTGTTAAAGTTAGAAATTAAACATGTTTTACCTCGTCTCAATGAAATGATTGTAACAATGGGAGCATTCTTGATATATAAAATGTATCTTCTAAAAACATTATTCATCAATCTCTTCCAAACATATCTCAGTGAAAATTAAACCACATGTGAATAAATTGCAAAGATGAATATGTCTGAACTCAAAATTATTCCAACTTTATGGGCAACAGTGTATACTATGAATTTTAAGAATTCTAAGAATTTTTAAAGAAGTTAAAATCCCACTACAATCACAGTATATTGTATATTTTGTACCTAAAGTGTCAGCATGTTTTTTCTCTGTATTTTTGTAAGACAGCATCTACATGCAGTAATGACCTAATGCATTTTGTATATGATCTTTTCTCCACTCTAATTAGATCAGATTGATTTTATGGTCCATCTCAGTGGAAATTAGTCTTTGGCTTATCCTAAGTACAGCAATACACATACCACAACACACAATTAAAAATATACAAATATACAGTGTACCATATAGAATAGTACAAATGGGAAGGTAGCAGTAAATAAGTTTAATCAATAATAAGAAGAGCACATCTTATAAAATAGCAAATGGTGCAGTCACCCCACGTTTAATGCCTGTATGGCACAGGGAATAAAATACTTCTTATATGTTCCGGCTGCTCCTTGGGATCCTAAATTGTCAGCCAGATGGGATTAGGCTATACCTGTTTGAGCCTATAACTGTTTGACTATTATAGCTTTATTCAAATATTATAACATGGCTTGGAATTTGTAGAATACTTCTGGTGATTTAATAAATTGTGATTAGAACTACACTAAAATGGCCTTTTAAAACACTGATGTGACACTGGAACTGAATATGTAACCTTCATTCACCTATCATGTTTGTTACTGAGAAAATCCTTTCCATGCTTATGAACCAGCAATGCCGAGACACATTTTGTATTTTTATCTAGTTCAGTAAGTGTATGTTCCTTTAGCTTGTACTGTGACATTAGACCCACAGCATGTTTTTTTGTGAGTGAATGTATTCAGAGGGACAGGGCATTTATACATCTTTTAAAAACTATTTATTAAATCCATTCATATTCTATTAACTTAATGATACAAACTCATTTTGTCATATAATGAAAGTAAAGCTCAATAAAGAACCGGCAGCAATGCAAGCATTATATATGAATCCCAAGCCATTATTTTTAAATAAGAAATAAAAGAATAAATTAAGAAAAATAAACACGTTAATGTCACCCTATTGTCTGTTGATATTAACACTTTTATAATAGATGTTAATACATATCAGTATTATTATTTAGAGCAAAACTATATTGGAGTCAGATTATGGTTTGTAACTGTAACAGATACAGCTCTACAGTGGTATGGTGACTATAGCTGATATCCCATATTTAATATAAATCTGATATTTCACTCATCATAATTGTGTCCATTCACTTTTTCCACTCATCTTACCAACTGCCAGCACATTGTTGAAAGCTGTGGAAGCGGCCGCACCTGCCGTGGGTTTGTGAGCCTTATGAAACACGTTTGGCTGTCTTTAACTCAAATTGATTTGCCGTGACATCTGGATGCAATATGAGATTCCAGACACATGCCGCCCAATGCACTTGGATAGTCATGCATGGACACGCAACATTGCACACACGGACTGTTATCGTTCACACGGCTACGCTATATCTCACACACACACACACACACACACAGTTGTGTGTCCTTACTTGGGAGGACAGTCTATCAACTCTTTTTAGGCTATAATTCCTCACTAGTATGTGCATTGCCTAAATAATCATATAAATCAGCAACTGTTACACACAGCAGGTTTGGGAAGATTTTACAGAACAGTCAAAGAAACCTTGCCAAAAACAAAATCCATAAGATAAAATGTCTCAACAAAGACCTGCCTTGTGAAGTATTTGAGAACTATAGACAACAAACTGTTATTTGAGAGAGTGGTGGTGTCCAAAAAAAGCCAAAAGTGTCTATTTTTTCTCAGGAAAGTCTCTAATTTTCAGGTTGACAGGACCCTGGTGACAATAGTTTATGGATCTTTTAATGAGTCTGTGCTCACTTTTTCTTTTATCTGCTGGTATCAATCTCTCAAGGTCAAACACAAAAATGTACTCAATAAGGTGGTCAATGTTTGCAGTACAATAGCTGACACTGAGCAGGAAACCCTGCAGGATCTTTACAACAGACAGTTATATAGGCAAGAACAATCCATCCTGCCTGATTGTTCACATTCTGTAAAACAGTTTAAGTGGACTCTCCTCAGACTTCCACTTGCTAAATACCAATAGATTCTGACGTTCTTTTATTTCCTCTCCCTCCTTAAAGTTTAGTTGTTTAACTGTTTGTTCATGTATTTCATGGTTTATGATATAGATATATATATATATATATATATATATATATATAATATGCACACACAAAAATGTGCAAAATCAATGTCAAATGTAGCTTTTGGTTGACTGCTCGATATGTGATATTAAGTAATTATGTAGGATGAAAATAGTGCAGCATTTAACTCTACCACCAAGAATACCAAAACCAAAATCGGAAAAAAACAACATTAAAATGATTTTGGTAAAATTATACCATTTTTAACATTTGCCTTCCATAAACCCCTATCTCCTTCGACAAAAATGATCTCATATTACAAGAATGTCTCCACTCCTAACGTCTAAATCTCAAATTTGTTCTCACAACGACAGAAGTAACATGTAAAAGCACACACACTTACAGGAACTTATGCTATTCAATCCTTGCCGTCCTGTTTTAATTTATGGCAAAGGGGGCTGCTCCAGACATCGGTTCCAATTCCCATCCCCGCCTCGCTGGTCGGCTCCCACCAGTGTCTCATCATCCATCAGCGGGGGCTGAAGTTAAAGACGACACCCAACTGGGGCATAGCAAGACATCACGGCTGTGTTTCCTGTCAAACACACCTCTGAGATCTCTTTCTCCACTACATTTATGTGCATCATTGCTTTGCTCTTAGTCTTGTTCTCTTGTGCCTATTTGTCATTTTGGCCCTTCTTTCTTTAGCAACTTTACTTATGGTATCTCACTCTCTGCCCCCATATTATATGATCCTCTAATCCCAACTAGTCTGGTTTCTATAACAGAACACCACATACATTTTGGTGCATATGCAAATTGATCATGTAAAATCTAACTCAACTTTTCTAATCAGACATTTTGTAAAGATGTTAAGCAGTAATGCATTATGGCTATTTTTAGGGAATCATTTAAAGTTAAACCTAAGCAGCTGGCAACTGCTTTAAGAGGTATAATGATATAAACAAGACATGCTCCAATCAAAAGACAACCAACCCCTATGTTACTGACTCCATCGTCTACATGAAACAGGCCTTGTATGCTTTCCTTTTTGTGGTGAAGGGTTACTTTCACAAGTATCTGCTTCAAAACCACAGCCAGATTTCCTGTATACCTACCTACAATTTAAGATTTCACAGCACACATCAGACAATTTAGATTCCCAGTTTAGACAAGTACGTTTAACTAAGCTGGTTACAATTCTGTTTATTGGTGGAAGGCAGTTTACCACATTTGTGAGGACATGATAAACCTTAAACTCAGAAAATTGTAGATTTTAAAATGAAATTAAAAAAATGAATTGCATACAGACTGAGATATTTGCATTAAAAAAAACATCTTTGTTTATTTAAGTTCATATTGGTGATTGCTATGTAAATACAATCTACATGCTTAATCTACAGAAAAAATGCACACAGCCCATATTCAGAAACTTTAAACGAGAAAGTGCCACTACAATGGTGTTATGTCATTTCCAGGCTGCAATGATGGTGCTGAGTCACAGAGAATGCAGGAAGACCCGGAACTACTGTCCCACTGAGAGTGGGGCTTATAGAGACAGGCACTAAAATGGAGCGTTTGAGAGGGAGAATGCAGGTATTTTTAGACACAGTATGATAAAAAAATATGTTTTTTGAACATTGACATAGTCATGTACCAGTATAAACCCTAAAATAAGTGTAGGGTCTTTTAAGCCTCCATCTGACTTCACACTACAGGATTAATTCAGGATAAAGACTTTTGTAAGATTCTGGTCACAAGAGAAAATTATCAATCTTTCAGATGTTTCCTCCTCCCTGCTGGGTCTCTCCTACATCCTGTCATCCTCTCAGTTTGTGTGTGTACTGGTGTGTGCTTATGTGCCGGTCTGATGATGATGGTGATGATGATGATGTATGATGTGAGTGTTTCAGTTTTCCGTGTGGCAGATGACAGACGCTATACACAGCACTTGCTCCAAGTTTTCTGCATTCTCAGCTGTTCGATACTGGAAAGCCAAATGTAAACCGTCTTTTTTTTTACCCAGAACACATGCACACAGATGTGCACAGGCGCACACACGCAAACGTCTCTCTCACACACACACACTTCCTTTTTTTCTTTCTGTAGGCCAAATGTAAAATGAAATCTGTGATAAGAGAATCTAAGATGTGGGTGTGTAAAATTGTGTGTTAAGACGCCCCCAGCATTTTGTAACGCACGGACAGAGGCACATCACCATTCATTTATTTTAATTGCTCTCCACCTGCTATGATAATCAGGACTTAAATAGAGAAATTTCCATTTTCAATTACAAACTCCAACGCATACGTATGGGATGAAAGACCACCTCATCATAAAACTAAATAAAATATATCACTCCACTGTATTTTGATCGATATCAAATATCAAAAACAGAAATGCCATGTGTAGTTTGTGTTTAGAAATTGTGGCAAATTGCGTATCATACTTTGATTTGAATATTTTAATTAAAGAAAACATTGATTAAATCCTGACGATGGGTTTATAGTAAAACCCCCTTCATACTGATGCCAGTCCATTCAATTATTTTGAGAATATGTAGTTCTTGGTGGCTGTTTCCTGTTATCTTTTATTATTTATTTGTCATCTAGAGTGAACCGAAGCGTAATGGACAGGTAATCTGTGGTCTTACAATTTATTATGAATCTAGAATGAAAGGGAAGCAAAGACAGCTGGGGTATCATTTCAGAAACTTCCAAAGATATCTTAACTCAGTGCAGGATGACATTTAGAATTATTGATATTACAGAAATATGTTTCTGAACTGTGTTTAAGAAACCTTCCTATCTTATCTTAGGATACGCATTTAGCTTTTACAGAAACATAAATTAGGAATGCATAGACACTGTCCTAAATTAAAAAATAATCAAAACTGGCTCTGCACTGTTAGGTCTGTATGGCAATGACAATGACGATGAGGAATGCAAACACCAAAACAATGATGACCTACTATGTGTGATGATGCTTTGAATTTCCTGAACCATGTAGTAATGGGTATATAACAATTGTCAAGAAATGTTTTTTCATTTTAATTAATTATATATTTTTAAATAAATACATATTGTCCTGTGTTGATATTGATAAGAAAACTTCCAAAAGATGAAGTTTCCTCTTCTCCACACAACTGAAGGTCCTCGAGGCAGCGACCACGGTCTCTATCACCCCATTTCCTCTCTGTACTATATAATAAAGGCTTGCAAAACTGACAAAAATAATATTTCAACACGACAGGCATGACATGATGAGTGCTGATTGAAAAATGGAATGTACAGTTCTAGTTAGGATTTCTTAAGTTAAGATAAGATAGTCTACAAGTAGGAGGTCTGAGATAGAACAGGACACAGCCATGTGTTTAGTAATTGCTTCTGTGAAAGGAATATGTCTTTTTCCTGTCTTGGAAATTCAAGTTTAGAAAGGACAAGTGTTCGGATATTTCTATGTATTGAGGCCCCAGGGAAGGAAACCTATTTTCAGCCCCAGGAAACAGTGAAATTCGGATTTTAAAATAATGAATGCAAATTCAACCAATTTCTGCATATAGTATATTTCACTGTTATTATGCAACACATTTAGAGGTTTTAGCTTTACTGTTTTAAAACATTATGAGAATTAATGGCACACTTACATGACATTGTGACTAAAGTTTGTAAAAAGGTACCCAAATAATTATCTTCATGGGTGAGAAAACTGAATCTAATGAACAAAATATATCCTGAAAGAAATTGTCAGTATGCTGTATATGTTTGGTTCTTTGTTTGTTTCCATGTTTGACAATGGCACAACTCTAGCACTGTACTCTTTCCCAGCTTTAGTTTCTCGACCTTTGTTTGATGCACATAGAGACTTTTGAGGGGCACACACCAGCTCCTCTGAGAGCCTCTTTGAGCTACTATAACCCCTTTACTGCTTTGCTAAATATGGATCACATGGATTTTTGAAGAAGCATGATATAGCCTTAAAGGGAGCAGTGATACAGTATGTCTGCTGGAGACATCTTTCCTGATATGTATGATTTTATAAGAGTTTTTGAGATTAATCAAAATCTTTGGCTGCTCGAAGACTCCCTGGAGGTCTGTGTGTGTGTGTGTGTGTGTGTGTGTGAAAGTGTGTGTGTGTGTGTGTGTGTGTGTGTGTGTGTGTGTGTGTGTGCGTGCGTGCGAGCGTTCGTTCATGTGTGTGTGTGTCTGTGTGTGTGTGTGTGTATGCGACCTCTGTCTCCCTATAGAGATCATTAGCAGTGGAGTGCCTCTTGGTCAATACTACTCCTCAATGCACTGTCTGCTAGGCGCCTCTCCCTCTCTGTGTAATAGAGAGAAAACTAATTCACAGGACTCCCAAACGTGTTAGACAATAAATGTACCACAACACCCAGAAAGCTGTGAGATCACTTGAAGGCCTTCAGGGGGTAAATTGAGGTGGTTTTACACCTTCTGATGTGGTATTCCTACTGGCTGTGGTGTGAAAGTTCAAACAGTATTCTGTTGCGAGGTTATAGGCAGGGAATCTACAGATACACAGGGGCTGTGAATGAAATGTGAAAGCTCATACCAACACTTAAAATTAAAAAGATTCAAACGTATTGTTATCAGTATGGACAATCCTTTGAATCAGAGCTGAAGTTTCACGCAATCTATTTGATGTCATTTTTTAAAAATGTATACCTCCAGTAAGAATGGACAAAAAAAAAAAATGAGAGATGGATTGTCAGCCTTAGGGCGGCACGGTGATGTGGTGGTTTGCCCTGTCACCTCACAGCAAGAGGATTCCTGGTTCGAATCCCGGCTTGGGCCCTTCTGTGTGGAGTTTGCATGTTCTCCCCGTGTCTGCGTGGGTTTTCTCCGGGTTCTCCGGCTTCCTCCCACAGTCCCACAGTCCAGAGACATGCACGTGTTAGGTTAATTGATAACTCTATATTGCCCGTAGTGTATGGTTGTGTGTCTCTGTTTGTCTCTATGTGCCCTGTGATAGACTGGCCTCCTGTCCAGGGTGTACCCCGCCTTACACCCAATGTTAGCTGGGTTCAGCTCCAGCCCACCCGCAACCCTGATAGGGACAAGGGGTTGAAAATGTTGACATTAATGAATGTCAACTATTTTTTTCCAAAAACAAGTTTAGAAAGTGCTTCACAGACATACAAAATAAATATACATAGTACAATTACAGTACAGGACCATTTTGTGTAAAATCTGGATAATGTAGAGCAAGAGGTTCATTATTGCGAATTAAACTCCTGCATCACCATGACGTGCTCGCTCTGAATTACCCCTTACTTAAAATCCATATATTACACATATATATTATATATAACACATAATACAAAATGTAATTTCATATATATGAGTTATTCAATGTATAATGTTTTTAAATATTATTTCATTGTTCTTAAATCATTATTGAACTAATGCACATGTACAGCAACTCTCTGTCCCTTTCTTGCATAATCACACATTCATATCAGTTTAAAGCCTATGCGCACACACAAAATAGATTCTACCTTTATTTATGTATTTCTTAAATCAATGTTACACCTACCTGAGATTGCCTCCATACATGCTTTATTTGATACAGAAAGGGGGTTTTATGGAATGTGTGACGTGAAAGTAGAACCAGCCACAGTACAGAAGGACAGAGACAGAGACAAGGAGGGCATTGTAATGACTATATCCATCACTGTGACACACACCGGCACTCTTCATGGATCAGAGGCTTTAAGTGCAAAGCTATGGTGGGTTCAACAATAATACACAATACAATACCAACCAGCAAGCTGATTTATTATGGAGCTGGCCTGCCCCCACACTGCTTGTATGAACATAACCTTGAATGTGTTTACATTATGTGTGTGTGATCTTCTTTGAATTGAGCTGGTAATGAAATGTAATGACACTTCCTAGCACAAATATGATTCTCATTAATCTAACTTCACAAATATGTGTGTCTCTAGCAGCTTTCACTTTATTTTAACCATATAATTTCCTGTGAAAGCACAAACCAACATGCGACACAGTCTTTCTCAGACAACTTACTAAAGGGGTCCAGCACACTGCTCAAAGTCAAATAATGCTCCCTTTTCTCCAACAAGAGAACATTTCACACAGACGGATATCATGTGCACATGATTTATTTTTCAGTGACTCACTTGTACACATCAATGTCTATGTTTAAAAAAAAAGTATGTTGCCATTCCAAATGTTCCACCATAAAAGATCAGAGAAACCAATGTCCCTATATCAAAGGTTTTCTGTGTCATAAAGACGTTTCCCTGCTGCTCAGGGAAAACAAAACACCATCATTATCTGTGAGGGATGAATTATTCCCATAAGAAATATGTAATTATAGCTCATCTAAACATATTTGCACTGTTGTAGGGACGTAGGTTTTCTTTGGCCAGAATTATAGAAATTTAAAAATGCTATAATTTGAATGTTCTTCATCTGGGAGTTTTTTTTTAAGGTTGGGGATACAGTGGTACCTAATACAATTCTATTTTTTATCTTTACATTGCATGTATAAAAAAAATGCATATTTTGTACTTTCTTAAAAACTAAAAATTGCTTTGAATTTTAAAATTTCCATTCCCTCAACACTAGGATGAGTCAATAAAATATTGTTTCCATGGATGCAACTTAATTGGTATCAAACATGCCCCTCTATGCAGCTTATTATTACTGTAGTTATACAGTATGACTATTTTTTGGATTGGTTACGTATGTGACTGCAAGAACACTGCATAGGCTGTTTACATATATATTGCTGATCCTGAACTGCTGTGAGAGAAGAGTGTAGACCCTACCTCTAGCCTGTGGACTGCAGCTCTTTTTTCTTTTTTTTAACTTATATTGAGGCAAGCAGCATAGAGTATATGCAGTATACAATACTACAGTATTGGAACTGCATTTTGTATGGGCAATGGGAGTTTTATTGCACTGTGAGATTATGATAAAATTTAACATAGAAGCAAGCAAACTGTATTGTTCATTATTAATAAATAGTCAAATTGGTTATGTATTCTCTTCTGTCTGTTTTTCTCAGATTTGGACATTTTCCCCAAAAATAAACAAAAATTAAGACTATTCACAGTATTATTGTTGCACAATTTTATCAGTTTACGCTTCACACAATTATACAGAAATACAGGCCTGATGCTCGCTCATCAAGGTCATATGGCTAGTGTGTTAGCAATTGCAAATTTGCATGTAGAGCAACATGAGCATTCAATTCAAGTGTCCTGTTTGTGTGTACATTAACACTCTGAAATGTCTACCTGCTTGTTCATGTCCTGCTGAATACACAATGAAGTGTGATACAATCTCAGAATACACTCACTATGCCATTTAACCCTTTGCCTGTCTCGATGGCAAAGCATCCACAAGGAACTGTTCTATCATTTTTAGCTGCTCTTGCTGTTTTTACGTCATGTCTTTCGACCCTACACTAATATCTTTCTTTGACCCTCACTGTCCGTCTATTTATTTCTCTCTATTTCTCTTTCTGTCTGTCTCTATCCATCTTTATCTCTCTGTCAAAGTGTGCCACTGTCTCCAGCTTTGCCTTACGTGACTGGAGCTCATATCAGGGAGAATAATTTATGGCTACCATGAATAAGAGATGCTGTGGAGTTTCCAATGATTCAGGTCTGATATGGAAACAGTCTGAAATATTTGGACAGCAGAGGATTGAGTGATCAGTGTTCACCAGCTTGTTGTTGGCAAACACATGTCAGTGAAACCAGCTGTCAGGAAGACCCATGAGACTGGGGGGAGAGAGGGAAGGAGAAGAGGGAAAAGGACAGAAGAAATGAGCAAAATAAAGAAATGTGGAGGAATAAATGGGGACAGGAAGAAAGGAAAACAAAAGTAATGTAAAAAAAATATATTAATAAATAAAATAAGATAAGACAGAACTTTAATCACCCCAAAGGAAATTCTTGTTCCAGATTGCTCCAAAATCGCAGTTACAATTACAAAAACAATAGCAATTTAAGTTAACAATTACATAATAAGATAACCATACCAAAATGATATAGCAAAACAACATTGAATAGGTGAAATACAAAAAAAAAAAGCCTCAAAGGTGTGCAAATGACATAGCATGATGTAACAGGGAGGTATATTGTACATGATAATGAAAATAATACACATGAAATTAATGTTGCAAATTATTATGATGATGAATGGTGATACTGAGCATATCATTATTATTATTCTCAGTCTGATTTGTCAGCTTTCCTTCCTGCTGAAAGGGGCGGAGTTGTAGAGGTTGATGGCCACAAAATGTCTCTCTTTTTGGTTTAATCAGTCACAACTCCAATCAATCCAAGCCCACATCCCCAGATACTGCATCGTGACATATTAGATAAGTGGTATGCAGGTGTCCCTGTGAGAATCTAGAAATGGAACTGTTAATGAAAGTGTTAACACAATCATCATATGCGTACTCTATCACCTGCATGTCGTTCTCCTAATAAATGCTTGGTGATGATTAAAGATGTCTGCCCATCCCACCACACACATGCATAAATGCCTCTGCCAGAAGCTCTCTAGCTCTGTATACTGTTGTCAATTGTCGTTCTACCAAATGGGTATTGTTATTATTGATATTCATCTAAATGTACATCTACAGACAAAATAATGAGCAAGCATAGTTCATTCTGCGGTACAATGATTTCCATCCTGATCTCCTCTCTATGTGGGCTTTTTCACTCTTTATTATTATCCCTCATACCCAGACACTGTCCCTAAATCATCTTACAGGATAACGGTCGAGCAGTTGAAAGTATGGTGTGTCTACACCAGGCTGCTCTCCATCACTGTTCGTACATACAGTATAACTATAAAAAAATAAATGCCCTCTAATTTGTGTGTATTCCACATATTTATGTAGTGTGTATTTAACGTATTAAAGTGT
Source organism: Echiichthys vipera (assembly GCF_963691815.1). NCBI lineage: Eukaryota > Metazoa > Chordata > Actinopteri > Perciformes > Trachinidae > Echiichthys > Echiichthys vipera. The sequence continues at coordinate 13,836,198 of NC_139835.1, read as the reverse complement.
TACTCTGGTGTAAAAGCATACCACAGTCTTTTGCGGCATGAATATACATCAAATAAGTCATTGAGACAATTTTTTGGTTTATCGCCTATTAACAGAGAAATCCTGGAGATTCGCTAGCAGCCAGACATGACTAACACTGAGTAGCTTGGGGTGAAGCGCTGAACCATCAAAAACTACTTTTTTTAACCACTAATATTGCTCGAAATAGCACCAAATCTCTGCAGTAGCATAATAAGAGTGCCTAAACATAAATAAAGCACTAACAACGTAGTTGGCGAACCCATAATAAAAAAGAATGTCTACAATGCTATAAGCCTTAGCAGCTGACTACGGCCATATTGAGAGGCAGTCCAAGTCCATTGCCGAATGTACTATAGTTCAGTTCAATTAGTGGTTCAAAAAGCCATTGTGGATGGTCAGCCCTCCATCCCAAGCTACTCAGTGTTAGTGATGTCTGGATGCTAGCTAATCTCAAGGATTTCTCTGTTAATAGGCGATAAACCAAAAAACTGTCCCAATGGCTTCTTGGATGTATATGCATGCCGAAAAAGACCATGGGATGCTTTTACATCGGAATTGCACTTTGAAATCAGGAGACAGGGAGTTAAGTTGTTGTGCTGGATAGGTCTCAAAATCCTAGAACATTCACCTGGGGATCAGAGTTCACGTCAGATGTTCATGTCCCAGGAGCCAGACCATAACCTTTTTTCTAATTCCGATCAAGTTGTTTTGATGCCTAACTCTAACGTCACCTTTTGTTGCCTCAACTTAAATGGTCATGTAACAGTAGTTTTGGTGTCTAAACCTAACCGAAATCCTTTGTTTCCTAAGCGTAACTGTCACGGTCTACTTCCAGTCACTATATGATTAAATTGAATGGCATATTTTGTAAGATATCATGTGAATTTCTGTAAATCACTTTTTGTAAGATATCATACAAACTTGTTCATGAGAAGACCTTGAATACAGACGCTAAAGGGTGTCTAGTGAATCAGTGTCAGATGCTGAAGGCCACTGGCCAAGCTGCTGCGTTTGATGAGTTAAGATTTAGAACAGATTTCTTTGGTCCTGACCAAATATCTTAATAAATTAAATTATTTTTTCTAATTGTTTGTCCGTAGACTCTTGGTCTTGTTACATTATCCTCAGCCAAATTTTTTTTCAAAGTTTACATTTTATTGAAATACATTAATCATATGTGTTTCATGTCTGCAACTTCTATGTTCTATGTCAACTGAGTTTTTTTTTTTTTTTTGGGGGGGCAAGGTCCAAATTTAAAGAAACCAACATTGATTGATGGAAATAGACAAGGTTCTGCATTTCCTATAAAAGTTGGACACTGTGTAAGAAACCATAATAATACACAAGGAGTGAACAACAACAGAGTTTCTGTTGGTCACTACAACCCCTGTTCTGACTTTTTTTTAAGTGTCCAGTAGTAGGTGTTGACTCTCACAACAACCACAACTGATATGATAAATGTCCCGTCTAAGTAAGTTTTTCCCTTCACTGTGGGATACCTGACAAGATGGATTAAACCACTACCTGGTTCCTGACATCTACTGTGAGGAAAAGTCCCTTAAAACCATTATCTGAAGAATGTTGCTGCATTAGAAAACCAGCTGTCCAAAAGTCAAAATGTCCAGTGAGTATTTATGAGTGCTATTCAGATAGGAAATTTTAGAAGCACAACTGTGGCAGCTGTGTCATTTTGATGTCATGAGCTGATGTCTGCATACGTGTTCTTGCATGGAATCCATAGGTATTGGTTTCATCCAGCATCATTGGAACCTGGACAAACACATGACAGCCTGAATGGGGAGGGACCAAGTGGTGGGCCAGCTGAGACATTGAGAAGAAGAGGAACAATAACTTCAGTGTAGCCTGGGATGACAGGATGTATCCAGATGCACTCACTTAATAAAACAATTACTTACATATTTTTCAGTATATTGGCTTGTAATTCCAGATGGTTATGAGAACTCTGATTGGCTTGTATGTGTCAAAATCTCACAGGACAATCTTTTGAATTAGTACAATTAGTGCTTAAAGTAAATTAAACTGCAAGTAACTATGATGACAGTACTTCTGCTTTCTGAAACATGACTGTGATGCTGGTGATTTTCATGTTAAACATTTTAAAGTTATCTTTTAATGCTCAATAGTGTCCATCATCTTACAGATACTGTTCAAATAGTCATCTAGATAATTCAACAAATAGATTTGTTATTGCAAATTCAAACTCACATTTAATTTCAGTTTGGCATGCCAAAAGTCTATAAATGTGATAGCCATGGGCCTCTGCTGCCTCTGCTGAGGAGAATTAGCCATTCAGATGTGCAAATCTCAGTCTCAATTATTATCAGTATCATAAGGTTTCAATGAAGTGTGTGTGTGTGTGTGTGTGTGTGTGTGTGTGTGTGTGTGTGTGTGTGTGTGTGTGTGTGTGTGTGTGTGTGTGTGTGTGTGTTGTGTGTGTGTGTGTGTGTGTGTGTACGAGCAGCATTCACAGACTGCATCTGTCTGCGTGGGTACTCTCCGGGTTCTCCGGCTTCCTCCCACAGTCGATGTGAATGTGAGTGTGAATTGTCTGTCTCTGTTTGCCTCTATGTGCCCTGTGATGGACTGGCGTCCTGTCCAGGGTGTACCCCGCCTCACGCCCAATGTCAGCTGGGATCGGCTTTAGACCCCCGCGACCCCTATAGGGACAAGAGGTTGAAGATGGATGGGTGGACTTTTATCATTTATAAAAATCAGGTTGTCTATATCATATGGAAAATGTCTTTTATATCATTTACAGCAGATTATCAATGTATCTATATTTAATCATTGCTCATGGACGAAAGAACACTTCGCTCAAGATCTCTAGCTGTTCCTGGAGCTTGCAGAGCAGCTGAAAAGCACAGGAAACAGGCAGTGCTTGGGTCATCCATTTGTATGACATATTTCACAAAAAAGGATTTCTACAATATCTTATGAAATATGATGTTCTATTAAAGGCTATGAAACAGGTTTGTATGATATCTAGCAAAATATTATATTTTATTTAACCCCATGAAATGGTGGCTGAAGCTGACCACGATGGTTAATTTAGGCACCAAAATGACTTGGTTAGGATTAGAAAAAAGGTTGTGGTTTGGCTTAGTACTATCAGAACATGAACACGGATCCCCCGGGTGAATATACTCTGTTTTGGGCCCCAGCCACTACTCCAACCCTCCTCCCTATGCATATTTTGGTTCTCTTATACTATGTCACCTGATCTCCTTTTTTGCCCCAGTACTTTTCATTGTTACATGTACGAACAGTGAATGAGAACAGCCTGCATGAAGGGTGCTGTCAGCATTTGGCAGGTCCCCTGTGGATGCACCCCAAAGCCCCTCACCCTTCAGATTTCACATCCAGTTGACCCTGTCCCTCTCCCTCTCTCTCTCTCTCTCTCCCTCTCTCTCTCTCTCTCTCTCTCTGTTCATTTCTGTGGTGGTCTATGTCACACAGCAAATGAGGATGCATGTGTGTGTCTCGTGCTCTCAACGAGAAAGGGAAGATGAGAAAAGGTGGTTATCTCAGATTTGAGGTTTAAGAACGGTGTTGAAGTCATAATCCGTAAGATTTGAGATATGTGGTTTCTAGCGGCCTCTTTGGCGATAAGATGTAACTGCAGAGCCCTCCATCTTGTTACATTTCCTTTTTTTTTTGCTCTTTTGTAAACTTTATTGACACACATTCACCATTCTCCATTCTTCAGTCAGGGTTAGGGTAAAATGTGGCCGCTCAGAAAGTTTCAGGGCCTGCCCTCTGAAATGGACGTTCACTCACCGTGTTTCCACAACAAAAAAAGGCCCCAGAGGGATTTACGAATGGGGTTCGAACGCCGGTGAACTGCAACCAGGCTTCTCTCAGGGGTTTGAGAGGCCGTTTTTTGGCCCTCTCAAACGGCCGCATGAGCGACTCACATGCAAATTAGGGGCGTTTCGGCAAGATAGACCCCCCTCATTCTGGGTATTGAACCATAGTGGAATCGCACCATATATGTTGCCCTCTTAAATTCATACTCAAACACATTCTCCTATTACACTTCTGCCCTAACTAAATGCCCAACTCAGAAGTTGGAAGTTCATGATATCTGATTACAAGTGAATGCAGCATAACCTTTAGGCATTTAGGGAGGGAATGGCCACAGACACGCATATTGTAATACTCTGCAAAAAGGCAACAAGTGCTTTCATCAGTGGGTCATATGAACAGTAACCATTTTTTCAACTCACTATTTGATAGATAGTAACTTATCAGACAATGAAAAAGATTAATTGTACAAATGTACAGTGTGCAGACAGTTTATGCTGAAATACTATATATGATAGCACATTCAGTATTCTATATCGAGGGAGAGTAGACATGAAAGTAATGAAAGAGACATATTCATGCATTTAAACTTAGTTTAGATTTGTCATTGTTAACTTGTCTTCCATTGCTTGGGCATATGTTGTGTTTGAGTATTCTACTTCCTGAATACAAATACATATCTGTGCATATTTGGAACAATCAGATATATGTGTTATTGTTGTGGCAAAATGTCTCTCTTTATTCAATAGGAGATTCACAGGAGAAATCAGAGTTAAAATGATTAAAATTGCCTGTGTAGGTCTGTGTGACAGAATGATTAAAAACACAAGGATACTCACTTTGAACACAGCTCTTCATCTCCTTTACTATTGGCATCCTTTCACACCTCTCCCCTTTGCTTTTCCACACCACCTTCACAGATTAAAAGTTGAAACCCTCAAACAGTCCTCACCAGCGCCTGCTGCTTATTGCATTTCCCAGAACTGCTCTGTTCACTGAACGCAGCGGGTCCGGTAATAGCTCTTCTGTCATCTGATGGAATCCCTCCCTTTTCCAGTGCCATGCCTCCAGATTGAATAGCAATTTAAATGCCGTTCACTTCACATTTATTTGAAATCTCATTAACCGGATATAAAGACCCAAAGAAATGTGTTGTAAATAGAATATCTTGGCCATGTGGATGAGGGAAAACGTATTCATGATTAGTCTTTTCTTTCCACTTCCATTCCCAGCGTCGAGTTTAGTGAATGTCTTTTAAGTGTCAGCAGTCATTTTAAGGGTGAAGCTCAGTATCTCCTCTAAATACACTCCATTTATACAGACACAAGAGGCTGCTCACAGACAGAGAGAAATTGAATGCATAATGAAAAGGGAAAGTGAATGACATTGCTTCTCAGCTGACAACAGCACTGACAAGCATGGAGGAGAAATAGTTTAGGTTTAAACTCTTATAAATTAGGCATATAAAAGGCAAGCTATATCAAAACTGACAAACACATATGAATTCATCATACAATGTAACTTGCAACTTTCCCCGTATTTCTTTTGAAAGCTGAAAATTAGATATGTATGTTGACATAATATGCTCATGCCGAGCAGCCAGTGATGTTGTGAGCCAAAATACCCCAAAAGGGCAAAGAAGGGAAAGTACCTTTTTAGCTTTGTTTAAAAGCACATGTCATGGGTTTTATGTTTCTTTTGGGTTTTTTATTTACAGCATAAGATCTTGAGTAGGAAAATTGCTACCCACTTGTTGATTCAAAGGCCGAAGTTTTGGGTATATTTTAATTTATTGTACTGAAATTTAAAGAGCAGTCTGCAATACTTTTCACCATACAAATTTGAGATGTTTAATCTATTGTCTTTTACATGATTAAATAGGTAATTGTATACATAATTTGAGATCTAGATTGTGAACTGGTGTCCGGTTTTCAACCACGCTGAAAAAATATTGCAACATTCCTGTCAAGTTTACAAAACTTTAGATGTAAACAAACTTTTAAAAGAAACTTGACTTATTTTTTCATTGTTTTCTGTTTTCAAATCTGTCAGTTAAGAGTGATACTAGGTTTGAATTTTGATTGCAGGGATAGGGCATTCAAAAAATTAATTGGCAAGAATAACTCTAAAAACTATAATAATCAACTGGCCCTGAAGAAGAAGAAACATCTGTTTCTGTGCCTGGAAAAATAATCATAAGGCTCCAAAGCCTTTATTCCCACTCTGTCTCTCATCTCACTGTTTCACCACACTGCTTATATTCTGTGCTCCCTGGAGCCTCATTGCCCTAACTAGTAGTAGCGATAAATAAATAATTGGCAGAATTTGGGAGGATTATGTGTATGAACTGACATGTTTCACACCAAGGCTGTCCTCGCGTCTTTAAATCATCCCAGGCACTGCACTGTGTCTTTACGTGCGTTATTTCGTGTCATCATCACTGAGCTGCGATATGCATAGTTTGGCCTTTCAAATCTAGACATTCAACACACACATTCACTACGACACTTGCCAAAGGCTGTCAGATAGAGGGCAAAGGGATGTGTGGACGTAATGAGAGCCTGGACAGGAGTTAGGAGCTTTATAAAGTCCCTGAGGTAAGTCCTGGACTGGGGCGAAACCACCGTAATCCATAACACAGTGACACTTATGACTGTTGGCCGCTCAACTGTCTCACTGGAGCTGCAGTGAATATTTCATCAGAGAAAAAAAAAACGAACTGGGGAAATTATAATCATATTAATTTTTGTTTGGAGAGTGCTTCATGGTTTCTCTTTGTCTATGGAGACAACTGATTTTAATTTGAGGCACAAATTTGCAGACAAGTTTAAGTGTATTTACATTGACTAGCAAATGAAAAGGCTTCTACATTCTCTCATGATGCATTGTGTGATTGGGAGCAGAGATGTCAGTGGGACAGGAAGTATTGATAGATGGACAAAGATAAATATAGAGGATAAGCACCAGAACGAATAATGTGTGCCTCCTTACTGAATATATGGACACACCAGAGCACACCGGGAATAAAGGAGGAATTCAGATGACAAGTTCATGACATTAAATATAATGTCATTTTTCATAAGATAATATACAAACCTGTTTTACAGAGTTAAAAAGAACAACATATTTTGTAATATATCGCATGAATTATTGGGCATACAATTTTGTAAGCTTTCATACAAATCCATTGATGAGAATATGTTTTGCACACAAACACACACACACACAATCATACAATGGAGGGCTTTCAGGGGTTAAACGGTAAGGGATAGTTTTGTTTTATACGTTGAATCAGAATGAACTTTTAAATCCCAGTATAGTTTTGTAAAATGTTATTTTGCATTTTAAATCACGTTGCTTGAATGGTTTATAATTCTAAGGGACTATTTTGCCTTAAACGGTTCAATGAAAGTCAATGAGCTACAGAGGCAAAGACATTGCATTGTATTATATAGTACAATATAGTATTATATTGCAATGCAAAATGATATGAGAGTCCCATATCTTTATAATATTATTAAAACATCTTTCCATCATAATTGCTTTTAGTAAAGGACTCCTGTTTTTGATTGGAAAGATAGACAATACATCCTGTCAGCGAAGGGGATTGATGGTACGGGCAGATATGACAGATGCAGAAACACAGATGTCTTCTTAGCCCGGTTCAACAGAGGAACAGGACACTGAATTCAGATACGGTGATGTTTTGTGACATTTATTATTCACTTCAAATGAAATCCCACATGTTACTTCCTGTAATAAAATAAGTCTATATCAGTCTGCTTATTCAGGAGGAAAAATGTGTTTTGGCTTACGGAGCTAACAGAAGTGCATTGTAATAATTTACACACATTTCATTGGTCTTGAGTATTAAAACTTAATTGGTAGTTCGGCATAATTCCTAGTTATACTAAACAAGTAGGCCTACTGTAAATACATTTAGAACATCTAAATCTGTTTCTTTATAGACCAAATCAAATGCTGTCATGCACAAGGCCAGCAATACGCATAATGATCTTATCCTGGTGTTACGATTGAAATCTATAATAACCTGTTATATTAAAAATATATACTGTCTAGACTGTCTTAATACACACATGTGCATGCCCACAGTTTACAATACATCTTAATGTCAGCAGAGTACTTCAGTCTGACTTGTAGACTAGACACAACTTTCCACTTTTGATTATGATAGCAGAAATTGTGATGAATGCACTTACCGCTTCTGCACTGGACCGCGCAACTGTTTCCCCACACAGTTATCCAATAGAGTAAATAACATTATGAAGCTTAGGGAGCCATCTAATCAATTTCTGCAGAGTTTGATGACAAGGTAGAGTAGAGCATGGAGTCAGGATCATGTTACTTGTTACACAGGCTGGCCTGGACGGAGACGACATCCGCTCAATTGGTCTTAATAGCTTGTGTGCTATTTCACAAGGTCAAAAGAAGGTCCTGCAAGGGAAAATAATGTATAGAATATAATTAATTGTTGAAATTATGTAACACTTTCTATGGTCCTTGTAATAAATATTACTTAGTGGTAATGAGTCTCAAATATGGTTTTAAAAAAGATTCATTAAACCTTGCAAGACATTGTTCTCAATTTAGATCCGTTAGCTGCAAAAATCAAATTTAACTGTTAATAAATGCATAATAATGTATGTTTTTCTTGTAAGTGCTCATAAATGTCTTATTAACATATATTTATGTTAATTAGCATGTTATGAGGACTACTAAGACCCTCATTGCCTATTTTGATTTGATTTATGTGATAAATTAAAATACAGTGCACAAATATGCATACCTGTGCATACAGTACTAAAATTCAAGATATCACAATAAGATTATATGACATATTTCCATTGCCGTGAAGGACTTTAATATAAAGCGTAACCAAATACCATACATGCTTTTCTGCTTTAGGGTAGGGCTTTAGGGCTGAACGTGTTTGCCCTTTCATTACAGAGAGGATTACCCATCAGGGAGAATGACAATTCCCTCTGAGCCCAGACAGCGGTAAAACAAGGCAACATGTTTTATTCACCCACGTCGCACTTCATTTTCACCTCTCCTCTGTCCTGATGTGCGTCTGTCAGCTGGGGCCCTGGATGGCCCTCCTACTGTTCACCCTTTTGTTGTTGAGTACATTAATCAATACTGAATACTGAAGAACAAAAGGGGATGCTATTGAGGTTGAGGTAATAGTACACCATTGGGGGTGCTTTATACAGGTACTGTTTGCCTGTGTAAGACCATGACATATTATCTGGAGCAAAAACCTGAGGAGAACTACTTTATTACTTTGTAGAAAAGTAATGGGCAGTGAAGTACACCAACAGGGAGTGGATCTGAGGTATGATCATTCTTGGATATCAGCACCCTCTGCTGGTCACTTCTCATTAATAGTTTAGTCATTAAAATTGCACTCTCATGCAGAGCAATTGCATTGAATATGAGAGTGGAATAGAACATTTAGTCCATAATCATCAAGGGATTACAAGCAATAAAAATAAGCCTGAGGTCAGAGATTTCAAGTCTAAATTTGGGAATTATCCCAAATCGCATGCTGTTGCTGAATATCACAATGACTCAATGTATTAACAGTTTTCTTTTATTTACACTTCTCAAAGGATCATCTCAAAAAATCGTATTACTAATGTTTAATTTTAAATGCAGACAGAGTATTCTGTATCAGAGTACTCCATTCATTTGATCCGATCGACAGGATGATTACAGGTTCCACACACAGCTGCAGCTGCGGCAGCGTACATCATCTCCGCTGAAAGTGTTTCCACATCTTCCAATGTCGTGGTTTACCTCCGTCAATATCAAAACATCAGTTGAAAGGAACAACTTTTTTGAACCAGAGACAGTTTTTATAGTAGATAAAAATAAAGAAAGATCAACCTGACTATATATAAAGTAAATTCTGCTAAATTTCCAAAACAAAATTTGAATATTACTATGGTTACTTTTGAGGAACTGACAAAAGGTCAGTGTCACAGTGTTTATTATTACTTATTATTTATTAATTACTCCACTATGATGATGTTCTCTTGTCCTTTGATTACTGCGTTAAACATGACATGATAATGTGTGACTGTTAGCTGACATACAAACATTCAAAAGTGAAAATGCTCCCCTTTGTTTTATACCAGTTTCACATGTGCTGAACATTAAACCGTGTGTTCATCCATCCACCTACCTGTCAAAAAAAAGATGAAAACATCTTTTAAGTCCGTGTAGCTGCTACACACATGTCTATTACCTCTGACTCTATTTGCATGGGATCTACGCAGATGGCTTACACACGGATATCACACACCGACCTTCCCAGAGCTTGTATTACTAAAGCTCATATATCACTCTGACAGAATATTTAAGTTTGAACATTTATCCTTCGATAGGTAATTAATAACATTCAACTTTTGACATTAGCTAGTTTACAAAACCGGGGCTCCTAAGTTAACCTTTACATCTCAAACAGTATGTTATTAAGAGCTTCTTGAAATAAATAACAAAGCAAGAGTTGGCAGGACTGTTCACACTACAAAGAGTTCCAAGGAACATAAAGATCGAGGCCTTACTGCGTTTACAACATTCCAGTGGTCATAATCTAGGTTTTATGGTTCCTTTAACCTAAATCTCCTGATGAACATTAATTTCTAAAATAGTCTGCAGAATATAAAAGCCAGAATAAAACTCTGAGGCTTTCAGTCTGTTATACAAAAGCATAATCTGTACCTAAAAATGATTTATTACAGTTTAATATAGAGATTGCACGATCATTCAATGAGACTGAATCAACAAATACATAGGTATGTGAAATGTAAATTAGTGTTTGAATCATTTATCTCTAAATCAGTGTAGCCATTGTATCATTGCTGGTATTCTAGTTGCTACTGCTGCTGCCGACCCCACTGTACAGTTTCTTCATGATTTATTACATTCTGAGGGTCCTGATATTTCTCTGTTCACATTTTGATGGGAGTGATAAAACCAGGCAGTAAAGTAATGTCAGCTCTCTATAACTGCAGCTGGTGTTACTCACAGGGGGGCTGCTTTGAAGTTGTTCAGACATTTGGAGAGTACTCTTTGGGATCCACTTTGTGATTGACAGGGCAGATAGAAGAAATACGTAGTAAATACGAGTACATAGCCTCGTACGGACGTCACTGTATCTCTGTCAGCCATGATCAGCATCGTAAACTCCCATGCGTCTCAGATGTTCACATTATCGTTAAATCACAAGTGATTGATGGGCTTTGTCTGGAAAGTGGGCAGAGGCACTCACAATGAATATGCGGTTGTTGTATTAAATTTGAAACAAGTACATTTTGCAAAAATAAAAGATACTTATCGAGTGAAAAGCCATAATTCAACATGCATTGCTGTACTCTTCCCTTATCCTGCATCAGAATAATTCTGTTGTTGTGAACAGCTTGTTTTATTAGATTTAGATGTTTGAAAATAAAGGTAAATAGTCTAGAATGCCTCTAGTCTAAGAGCCTATCATTTACTTCATGGGAGTTCATTACACAACCACTTAATGATGGGTGATGAATGGTGTGCATTTCAGAAATTCTGTTGGTGTGTTTTTGGCCAAGTAAAGAAGCTGTGGCAAATATCCGCATGTGGGTGCAAAGCAGATAGAACTCACATTGGAAAACAGGTATTCTGTATGTCTGTGAGTCGGTTTGCAGCTCATCAAAACACAATGATGGTCTGAGATTCAAAGGTGAATTCTGACTTGGATGAAGAACAAACTCCTGATTGGCTCCAGGCTAGGTGGTTTCAGATGAAATATTGGATAACAACTTTAGAGCTGGGGGTAAACAATATGAATCCACGGAGGAACCTATAAACATTAGAAAACTGTTGTTGTACAGGGCAGCTCCCATAGTGTGGAACCGTTACAGTGTGAAGCAGGGTGCTATTTACCCTTCAATATAGAGAGATTTTTTTTTTTGCCTGGGGGTCAGATGTCCAGGCCACCGCACAGTCTCCCAGGGACTGCTGTTCTCAAGGACATCTCTTTTAAACCCCAGAAGCTTTATCTCAGGTCTGCACACACTCAAATTCCACTTCATTTTCTCTTAGAGATTTTCTTTTTCCATTTTTTTCCCACTCTTTTTTGTGATGGTGGCTGTGAATGTGATGCATGTTTCTGTGTGATCACAGCTCAGCCTGTAAAACATTCACCATTATGAGGGATCCATAACAAATTAATTTAACAAAATGGTGGTAAAGGACTTGTTTTGACATGTACTAGAGGTTGAATTAATAAATTAGCAAATACTGTTCTCTTGATAAGTAATGACCTCCAACAACAGTGACCACACAACATCAATATCTATATTTTCATTATACAGTTAAAAACGATTGGGAGTGTATTTCATGATGTATCGTTATGTTTACCAGGTGCAACACATAATAATATGATAATATGCCCTTTAACAGTTTTAACATGAGGTGATAACTAATGTCTTAACTGACAATTATCTCAGTGAACACTGGATGGCATTGTTGCTGTTCAAGAACCCAGCAATTTGCAGCAGCACTTCATTTTTCCTCACTATGTCTGGGGAGGAGGCAGAAACGATGCTGTGCATTTATGGCTTTCATTCCAATCAGAGTGACACAGACAACACAGTTAGATTCAGGAAAATTTGTTTCCAAGTCACCGAACACCTCAGGTCACATGTCACATTCTAGACCTGAGGCAGCAGTTTGAATACTAGTTGACCCAAATAAAGCACCTCATAGCAGGTAGTGTTTTGTTATGTCACAAGAGTCATTAATTCCTTCAGGGTCAACTATAGGACATAAAAATATCACTTTTTTGCACTTTGTGGTTCTCAACAAGCCATTTTACTACTACATCTAACTACTGTGCTTTTAATATGTCTGTAATCACTGTCTGTAGTCACTTAATTTAAGAAGAATACTATGAGTTTGCTCTACAAGTTAACAGTTCTGTTTACACATGGTTCCCTACAGAAACATAAAGTGTCTGGAAGCTATTCTGGATAAACCAGATTTTCCAGTTTGGCTCCGGCACACCCAGTTCACCTGTATTTTGTCTCGGACACCAGACTCCATAGGTCACTGACTCACTGAAGAACATTACTGTTGCTGAGAGGCTAGTTTACAGTCTCTTGAAATGAATTACTGATTTATCCCCGCAGGGAAAATGAGTTGGTACCTTTAACACAACATTAAGTCAAATGTGAAACAGGAGACGATTACCTGTCAACAGGTGTTAGTCTGTTGATCACTTCTTCAGCATTTTCCCAGTATTTTAATCTATTCTGCTGGTTCTTCGACAGACGAGAGCTTTACATTTAAATAATGATGATACATATGGATGCCAGCGATTTTCATCGGAACAATGTAACAGTCCACTCCAAAAACATCTTGAGAAATTAAACATTTTCTAAAACTTAAGACTTCAATACTATTTTTAAACAAGTGACTTAAAATTATTTTCTGCAGTTTTGGCACCATGGCGAAACTATTTTAATTAAGGCTCATTATTCAAAATTTGACTTGAATCTTCGGTTTTTGAAACTGAATAAAATAATCATATTTTTTTTTTAACAGACAGTGAGCAGACTTTGAAATGCAAACAAGACTAGTTACTAATTGAAAAGCAAGTAATTTGTTTTTATAAGCGAGTGGAGCAAGAACGAAATTAATACATAATGGCTCAAAATCTCTCAGAAAAAGAAAATATTTCTGCCGTGTTTGTGCTGAAACAAAAACAAAGAGATAAGTCTTAAAGTGCAAATACAGTAATGAAAAAAAAAAAAAAATAATATATATATATATATATATATATATATATATAAATGTCATTAACTAGAGCCCCTGTGGCAGAATAAAAGAAAAAAATCAGTCCCCAGTGATAGAGGCAGTGGTCTCCCCTTGTTTGTGACCTCTGTCAGATGACAGTGAAGGTCTCTAATAAGTAGCAATGTTGTTGAGTAGCCCTCACTGAACTGTCTCCTCCAATAGCAGGCGCCTCACATCTTGAGAGACACAAGTGCCTCAAATACCAACTCTTGCTTTCCAACCTAATTGTTTTCTATGGTCTGCTGACTGTCTTCACCTTCAATCTGCAGTCCCATAACCTTCACTTTATTGGTCATAAATCCTTCATCGCTCAGTCCCAAAAAGTAAGTGAGACTTTTAAGAAAAACAAATTTTGGAATGAGGTTAAAAAAAATAAAATAAATACAAATGTTTTACAAGCAGCATCTCCACGGAGGACAGCAGCAGCAGCATAGCTGTCGAAGTGGGTTCTTCTTCTTGTATCTGGCGGCCATCTTGAACTTCTCATTAGATGTATCCACAAACTCCTGTGTCCTCTCTACATTGGTCTGGATGTGTTCAATGTAGGCCCCTTGTTCATCCACCAGCATGAAAATGTCCATGAACAGGTCCTTCAGCTCCATCATATTGTTCTCTAGACTCAACAGTTCCTGTTTGTAGAGAAGGATACTGGAAGTGGATTAATACTGTAGATATGTGGAACATAAGTCAAAAACTGGAGATGTTTGGAGACAGATCCAGCTTTTTATACAACATGGCCTGAGCGCTGATATTAAAAAACATCATCATTTTATATGTACATGTGCTGTTTCAGTTGGATATCTTGTATTAAAGAGTTATGCATTATTATTATTTTTCCTCCCACAGAGTTATTTTCATTCAACCATTTTGGAACCAAGACATTAATACTAATATATGTCTTCGTCAGTTTGACCTTATTACTTATTCACTCCCAATTTCCACTTCCATGTATTTCCTTTCCTTTACCCATTTGTGTCAGTTAGATATGTTAATGTGTGAGACATGATATGATGGCATGCCGCTGCCATTTCAGTAGTGATGGGAAAGATTCCAATGCATAGGACTTATAGCATTAGTGCTATCAGGAAACTCAGGATGATGACTCAGGATGATGCTGCCAGTGTAATGAATGCAATTACAAGTTATAATAAAAAAATGTGTAGAAATAAGCATTACAATTGGGTTATTTAGCTTGAATGAGGCATTTTAAGATGACTGGCACTAAAGGTTGTTTGATTTTCATATAATTTAGTGCCTTGGATTGATTGGATCTTCCAAGAGATTCCCAGCAATACATAAATATTTAACAAATGTATTGGATAATAAAATAGTATCAGTCATGTGGTAACTTCAGTATAGCTTTGGGTTAAGTCAAGTGGCAAACTGCAGTGTTATTATTGAAAATGTAGTGCCTAAAATGGCAACTTGAGGCTGACCCACATGCTAAAATGTCCAACTTTATATCAGAAATAAACATAAACACACAAAAAAGTTTTTTGTCTCTAAAGCTCCTTATTTTGGGATTAGTCTGGAGTTAGGAAGAGTCAGCACTCCAAAGATGCCAATGGTTGGGGCCACTAGGAGCCACCGACTTTGAGCTTCATCTTGGCGCTTAAACCTATGTGTTACATCACAGACACTATATTTTGTGCAGTGTTTAGAGAGTTGTTTGCTACTATCTCACCTTGTGTCGCTGTTCAATCTCAGATAGTTGTGCCCGTGTGATTCTGGCATCATTCAGCTGGTTCTCATTAAAGACCTCCCACTTTCCTGTGGCCACCATCTCATTCACATCCTCCTCCGTCACATCCCTTCCAGATACCTCCAGCTGTCGGATAATGAAGTGCTTACAGCGATCCTGCTTGGTCAGCAGACCTTCATTATACTGCAGCATTACCTGGACGTAATTATTAAAAAAAAGAGAGAATAAAAAGTAAGAGGGGGAGGAGGAATGAAGAATAAGAAGATATATGAGTTCCACTTTGCTGGTTCTGGCACAGCTATATTGTCACTCATAAAATCTAGTTTCATTTTTATCTATTAATGTGCTAGCATATTTTCTTAATCTTTTCTACCTTGCCATTGCCCAATACATTATATACAATTGTAAATGTACAGTGACAGTCAGTGAGTTTATTTGCACATCAGTAACCCGAAAATGGTCTTACCCCAGTTATTAGATTATTGAAGTTCCCCCTGTATACATGAGCGAGGAAGAATGGGAAAATGACAGGAGTAACTCGACCTCCGGTACAGTAGGTTGCACTCCGCCAATATACAGCTGGTCGGAATATATGACTTTTTCTTCCGGTTCACCTTTGTCAAAATCAAAACCGGGGGGGAAATGGTCGACTTTTGGACATAATTACGACATAAATTGGTTCTTGGTAGTGATGTTACTCGCCATGGCGAAGTCCTTCCAAGGTTTAAAGGTAAGGCTCATGTTGTTGTTATTTCACATTGTTTTCGGCGCTGTAGCTTCCTGGTTTATTTCATTTCCGGTTCAAAAGCCACTGCCGCACAGTGGGGAGAAGGAGGCGCAAAACCCAATAATACTCTGGTTAAGCTGTTTACATGCATGAATATCCCGGTTACTAAAGGAGTTATCTAGGTCTGTAAACTGGTGTATGAAAACTCAGATTTTACCCGGGGTATGGTGTTTACATGGCATTTGAGAAACCAGAGTATTGCCTTAATCCAAATATAATCAGGTTTTTAAACTGCATGTAAACCCACTGAGTGATAAGTATGTCTCACAAAATGTGGAATTGTCTCTTGGCTTAATTCTGGTTCAAACCATGTATTAATGTAAAAAACTTCCCTTCCTGTGCACTCTAGGGTATAAGCAGGAAAGAACAATGCAGATCATGTTCCCAACCTGATGGAATTTGCGGTGCAGAGCTGCATGCTGGGAACGTTGTATTCTCGTTGTAACAGCAGTAGGTCCATGCTGGTCCTCAGTCCTTTGGACTTGTTGCGAAAAGGCATCTAAACGTCGATGGAGGCTCTCAGCTTTGAGTTTGATGTCCCGGGTTATACTGCTCTCTTTCTTCATCACACTGAAACGACGCATTGTTGACACAAGGGTCTTTTGCTGCTGGCAAAACTTAAGGACCTGTTTGTGACAGAATTATTATACAGTCTTAAATCTTAATCTCTAATTTTTTTCTAGTCACATTTCCATGTCACGTTTCATAATGAATATGAAAAAAGAAGGTGAAAAAGAAGTATTAGAAAAACAAAACAATGCATTTCCCAAAATAATTATGAAACAAATCATAAACTCTACAGCCATAGTACAACCAAGGTCAATAGGTATAAATCTAATAAATGCGTACTCCCTCAACAAACAAACAAATTACCTCTATGTCCAGCACAGTGATGTCATCTCGGATTTGCTGAGCCTCAGACAGGAAATTCTCAATGATCGGCTCTTCCTCGAACACCACAGCCTGTGGCGTTATGACTGACACAGAGTCATCAGAGTCGTCCTCCACTGAGTTGGTGTTCTCACATGCTGCCTCAGAAAACTCTTGAGCCCTCTTTTGCAGCTCCTCCAAGCGGTCTCTCATTGTGAAAGAATTTGCACTAAAGCTTTCTCCTCAGGACACAAAGTTATTATAGAGTTTGACCGTTGTTGGTAATTATGACGAGAAGAGCCTAAAAAATAAAGAAGATAAAACTTTAATGATTCCTGTTGGCGAATTGGGTTGTTCTAGAATATAACAACAATCAGAATAAAGCAGGAAAAACAGAATATTGACATTAAAGTAGAGGATAAAAAGGAATATATCAACTCTGAGCATGGTTCCCTTTTTTCTGTCTGCATGAGGTTTAAAGGGATAATTAGTGACTTTAGAAATAGGCCTATGTGGGGATGGAACAAGCAAGACAAAGCTAATGTCAGAACCCATCGGCTATTGGTCCCATGACGATTTAGGGCGCGCTCACACTATCCTCCCGGACCGAGACCCGGACTTTAGGGTACTTGTCCCCCCTCCCTCTCCCCCCCGCGCCCCAGCCCCGTTTGTACTCACACTACCTGGGCCTCGGCCAATACTTCTTGCTGTCCATACGCCTTCAAGCCGTAACACGTCACACGCATTGATCGCGTGTGTGTGGCTTTGTTTACAAATCTTTCCACAGACAGTTTTTGTGCGTCTTGTCGACTGTTTTTGAATATTTTCATCCGACCAAATCTGCAGTAAACACTCCACCTCCGCATCACACCAACATGAACCTTTCACCGCCATTGTTGTTGTTGTTAAATGTCCGCGCATGGTCCGTCCTTCTATTTACATGTCCGAACAGGCGGACATAACGCTACTGCCGTAGGGCTCGTGCTCGTGCGCGTACACGTGCGCACGCTCGTGCTCGTACATGTGCAAACGGCTCCGCTAAAGCCCACCTCTTTCAAGCGGGCCGTGGCGGCCCAGCTGGCCCCAGTTGAGCGCGGAGCGGGTGCACTCACACTACTTAAAGGTACTAGGCTTTAGCTGAAAAACCGGTTTTGGCCGCGGCCAAAAGCACAGTGTGATCACGCTCTTAGCCTCTGGGACAACAACAAATATTTCTGACTTTGTGTTGTAGTCCAGTAATACCCGGGCCAAGACTTCCTCTTCCGAGCGGCAGCTGTTTACGGTTCGATTAGTACCTTGAGATGCAAGACTAGAGCTGGAGTTGAGAGATACCATCCGTATAAAGACATATATGTATATAAATGCAGATAAAAAACAGAAAGCAAATGAAAAGCTGAATAATCTTTAAACAATAGCCGGTGTGTTCTGAGATTCCATTTCAACCAATGCATTCCAACATGATCGTTACCACTAGGCGCTACAAACAGAAACCAGACATCGTTTATACCCAAATATTGTCTCATTGTGTACATTTTCAGCATTCATATGCAAAATGTGAATAACTAGTCTGTTTAACTGTCTGAGTAATGGCAAGTAATGTACAGTAAGCTATAGTCAGGAGTAAAGCCATGTCGTGACGACAGAGGCCGAATCAGCCTGGCAAGCCAGCATGTCTTGCCACCCAAATGCTGGGGAAAAGTGAAGAGAGAGTCTGTGGGGTTAAAAGCAGTGTGTGCAGCACTCTGGCTCCGGCTGCAGCCACAGCATGCTCTGCTCCGCCCAGGTTGCAAAATGCATACAAATATATTTATTCAGAGATGATAACTTATAGAAAGAAATGCGAGCCTGATGGAGCGGGTGCAGACAGCTGCAGAGACTAAAATGAGAGTGTATCTGTTGCATGAGACACACAAGTGTAAAACACATCTTAAGGCGCCTGTAGTCTTGACACAGAGTGAAAACTAAATATGTTTTGTATAATTTCCCTCAAAGGAATTACTCCATTTAACTATAATACAAATATTTACAGAACAATTATCTACTATTCAAAACAGTATCAAAATGACACATGGACTATACTCAAGAATACAAAATGTAGAAATAAGTATGTATGCACTGTGACACCTGCAGTAGGCATTTAATAATGAAGGCGATATGAATAGAGTTTTCACACAATTTCAAATTTTCAGTAATGATCTGCCTACTGTCTCCTAGAACTGCCATTTATATACTGCTAGTTTTGTTGTTCTAGTTACACTTTGAGGGAAATGTAATTGCTACCAGCTATCAGTGGGATCATATTTTGCGGATCATTATATTTCCCTATCCTTAACTGAGTGTTGTGAGTGCCTAAACATAGCTGTACAAAAGTTTTATAATGAGTAGATATTGTATTGCAAGGATATTCAACGGACAATATAGGAAAATAATACAAAATGTGTTATTAGTGAGCATCTTACTGATGAATCCAGTAGCAATATTTTTAGGTTTCCTTATTAAGTTGCTAAAAACAAAACAAACTAACATGATTTTAAAGTAAGCAGTAAAAAAACTCAGTTTCTAGGAGAAGGGGTTGGCCTCTTGTGTAGCCATATGGTGGTCCCCTTCAGGACAGGGATCACCCTTTGGACACCGTTTCTTAACAAAATACAGCTCCATAGCTCAAGCAGTGGAATGACATTAAGAACATTCACACAAACACTGTAGAAATAAAATTGAGGAACTTACTTGGGTATTTCCAATTTAGACTGTTACTGTCTTTTTTATGCATTATTTTATGTTACTCCACCCCATTACAAAAGAGAATATTGCATTTTTTATTTACTTTAGTTACTAGTTACTTTTAGATTAAAATTTTACAAACAAAACATTCAATTTATATTAAACTACATGATATTTATATATAGAATATGATGATGAATCCAACAGGAAATAAAGTAGTTAAAATCAGCATCACCAGCTGTAATATAAAAATGCTACTTCTATGATAATGCTTCAATAATAATATGTATACATAATATTTTTGTACTTAAAAGCTGTAAAGATTTGAGATACCTTGTTTCTAGCGGCCTCTTGGTGGTAAGATGTTATTGTAGGCAAGCCTGTTCTTTCAGAGCCCTCCATCTTGTCAGGTTCCACGGTGTCTATGCATGTGGCCTTTTGTTAACTTTGTTGACAAACATTCACCGCTCTACTTCCGGCCTGTTTCTTATATGTTACCCTATTAAATCCATACACACACACACGTTTCTATTACACGTATGCCCTTACTGAAAGCCTGATTCCGAAGTTGGAAGTTCCTGATCTCCGATTACAATGAAACGCAGCATACGTTTAAGTGACAGTCCACTTGGGCAGACCAACCGCTGCTGACTCATGTAAACAGTGTCACTAACCCTGCGGTGCATTTGAATATAGCGAGGGAATGTCGCCACAGTATAAGTATAAGTGCTTTCATTAGTGGATCATATGATCAGTCACCATTGTTTTAACTCAGTCTTTGGTAGATAGTAACTTAAAAGACAATTAAATAGATGAAAATCTTACAGATTATATCTTTATATACTGTATATGTCAAGTCTTGAATGTACGATGTTTACTTGTACCACAGTGGTGGTGTTGCTACTTTTTGCTGTGGAAACAAAATATATTAGTACTTCTTCCACCACTGAGTTCAAGCAAATGCACCAGCAGTTAACTGTGTACCCTGGTGTGTCCAGTGTGAGTCAAAGTCTGATTAGTGTTTGTTTACATCATTATAGGTTCATCCGTTCTCAACATAACTGATGAGCCCTGTCTGCACTCTGATGAACATAGAGCTATATTTTAAACTGTATGAAAAACAACATGAGCAGAAAGTTTATTCGCAGCACAGTCACATTGGCTCGGGTTCCTTTTCCCGTGAGATCGGAATGTATTATTTTCAACAACACACTCAGCAAAAACAAGAGAAGGAAAACTGACAGGTTGTCCTACATTTTAAACAAGAGAAAAGTGACCTTGATAAACAAATAACTACTATAACTTCAAGACAATATGTCAAACCTAAATGTTGTTTACAAAATAGTAACTAAGATATCTTAACAACCACGGCAAAATATCAAACACATTTAACTTTCAAGTTTCTGACTCGAGTTTCTGAATAGCTGTCAAAGCTGAAATAAACAATTTAGGTGCTTATGATTAAAACCACGAGATCCAGAATCTGACAAATGAAGTGTAATTTCAGCACAAATTCTTTTTGCATTCAGTTGGGCATACAAAGTGTTTAAACTGCCTTAGCGACACAAGGATTTGGGTTTTAGAGGCCCTAAACAGAATCTGTTGGTAGATTGTGTGAGAGAAACAGAACATTTCCAATCACAGACAATTCTATTTCTAGATAGATTTCCAACAGGAAAAACCCTATTTTGTGTGTGTGTGTGTGTGTGTGTGTGTATATGTGTGTGTGTGTGTGTGTGTGTGTGTGTGTGTGTGTGTGTGTGTGTGCGTGTGCGTATGCATGTGCGTGTGCGTGTGTTACTTACTTTTCAGAGCTCAAAGAATGTAAAAGTATCTTTTATTTTCTTGGCTGAACTCTCTCCCTTTGCTTCTCCTCTTTCTCTCTCTCCCTACCAGCCCGACCCAGAAGAGCCGATTAAAACATTGCTCAAAGGATTTGGAAGCACATTCTCATGTGTTTAGCCTAAAAACCTGGAAGAAGTGGAGCAGGGTTCGCGGAGGAGTCTAGCCTCTCTCTGTGTGATTGAACGTTTTGTTCTCTTAAACAAGCCAATATTTCTTCCTGAAGGAAATTTTTTGTTGAAATTCCCTCATCTCCATGCAGGTGGAACAGTGGAGTCCCCAAATGTTGTATTTTATCATAGGTCAAACTTTACCAAAAATAATTGATTCTACTTCATTTATTCCAAAAGTCATAGATAGTGAAGCAATTTGTCTTAACTGTACAAGCTAGATAGCATGCAACATAGAAAACCTACCTAAGGCCCATCGTGTAATCTAAGGCGTAATGAGTGGAGGATCCATATACATATACTTGCTCTTCAGTCCAAAATCACAGCATACATGTACACACATTTACAGTCTTAGGTTGTGGCAAACATTCAGTCTGAGGAATTTACCTTACTGTTAGTATTCCATCACGGGCTGCCTGCTGAGTATCCCCATTGCTGAGTTGACCAGGAAAGTATGTATGTAAAACAAGCCTACACATTCTTTTATATCATCATGTCATCTTCACATCTCCTTACATTCACCTGATGCTCATCAGCTGTGAATGGAATACTCTGTAGTATTCATGCCACCGACAAGCAGGGAAAGTTTTGAAAAAGTATGGTTGAGTGAGATTCAAGCACCTCCCCTCCTTTTGAAGACAGGCCAATAGGAAAGGAGCAGACTGTAAGCTATTTGCTTATCTAAAGAAATGAGAGGTGACGTGATTAAGTAAATGAGGAGGGAGAGACAGCATGGAGCTCATAAACCCTACCCTCAGGCTTGTTCCTGAACAGGAAAATAGAGCAGAGCAAATAGAAGTGTATTGTGTGCATGGCTCAAATGGGGAACAATGAGGATTGCGGTTAGAGTGTCAATGGGGGCGCTTGGTTTCTGATCCGCAAAGTTCTTTTCTATGTGAAGTGTCTGCATTTGCGGGGTAAGGCCTCTTGGTCGGGGGGTATTGTACTCCTTAGGCCCCAGTAACTCCACTGAGTAATTTTGACAGATTTCTACTGACAAGCTCTCTAAAACCCAGGCGCCTTTTCGACATGGGGAGGGATGCAGCCACTCTTTGGTATGCAGCATGCTGTGAAAAAGCTGTTTGAAGTATGCTGTCACAGGGAGAGAGGGGAGAAAAGTTTTGAGAATGAGAAGAAATTGGTGGGGACAAGAGTTCAGTCTTCGTCATTTGAAACTTTGGAGGCTAGTTACAGAATTTCTGTCATCCCCCAACTGTGGGGAGTAAAACCTTGAAACTTCAAAATGTAGCAGTCATGGTGTTAGTGTGATTGCCAGCGATGCATGGTAGGGTCTCCTATAGTGTCATGGGTCCTTTTTTCCAACAAAAGGAAGACCGTTTAATCCTTTAACAAAAGGTTTCCTCATGACAACAGCAATGCTGTCCAAAAAAACACTTGCCAGTGGGTGGTGGTGTGTTGCCTCAGTAAAAAAATATAAAAAAATCACATTACACATTTGATGACAATGCAGAATGCTGTTGGTAAAGTTTTATCTGTGTTGTACCAGATGCTTCTATGTCTGTAATAATGCTGCAGTGGTGTGTTAACTGTGAGTCATCTATCCCTTATGGCAAGGTATTATGACAACAAAGCAAAACCGGTTTTCCCAATGTCAGAATCCACCTTCATCAGCATCAGGGGAACAAGCTAACTGTACTGTATGTGAACCTGTTTCCTGTAGTCATCTATAATGTTTCCTTGATTCTCTACTCAGTCACTGATTAAGGAGAACGGATCAAATGGGGTGTTCTCTCTCTCTCTCTCTCTCTCTGTCTCTCTCTCAACATCCTGAGACCCTGTAGCAAAGTGGATGTCATCTCAACTTTTCTTAATTGTTTCTACTCACTGTGTAGATAGGATCTGATAGAACAACTGTTTAGCTTTGCTTATTTGAGCTGCAAAATGGAACCAACTATGCAGACTGGAGACAGACAATTTTCCGATACTCCGCTGATATCCAGGATCATGTTAGAAAAAATGTAGGTACGATCAAATATACTGTAGGTTAACTGTATTGTTCTGTTCTTTACTGCATCATGAGGACATCTAAAAAAAGTTGACCAGAACATCAAGGAAAAAATGCTTTTGAATACAGGATTGGGAGTAATATTGAGATTTTTTTCTGAGACCGGGAGGGAACAGGGGTCTTTTTTTTATTTCGTAAAGTGAAAATCCACTCCTGTGTCAGTCTATAATGCAGACCACAAACACCAGGGAACAGAGCTTAGTTGGGGAGTTTTACTGAGTCGAAATGCGGAATGCAATAGGGGCTGGGGGGTTTCTCCTATTGAGCAGGGCTATTCGAGGATATCCAGGGGAAAACGAGGAAGAAGACCGGGGGATAAATAGCCAGAGAGTTCCGGAGTAAAAGGGTCCTAGAGGGTTGGAGGGATGACTTTTGGAGCTGTGATTCTGCCAGATGCGTTAGATGGGCCGAGGTGATCTAAAGGTTGAGAAGAGACTGACGAGACCAAGAATACTGAAAGTTGCACTCCTACATTGGCCGTAGCATTTACCACATGCGGCTATGGAACAAACTGGCTGAAGACTGAAGGGGAGGACTGGGTATTTGAGCAGGAGCAGATGAGTAGTGGCAATCATCGTGATGAGCAGCAGGTGAGTAGGTGAAGTGGCGGGAAGTAGGTCAGCCACACCCCAGCTTTGGAGCACACACACGCGCACACACACACACAACAAATACACTAGAGCACAGGGACCCTAGCGGACCCCAACAACAAACAAAAATGGAAAAAGAAATGTTAACTCAGTTCACCGTGGTTGAAAGCCTTTGAAGTGTGTTTCCTCATGGTTTGCAAACTAGTTGCCTCCAGCAGCAAATGGCTGACAAAAAAGGAGGAAAATAGCAGAGAGATTGGATGAGAACCTGGACAGGGTGGCGGGGGAAACACGGACTGTATAGCCTACTGAACTTTGGAAAAGAAAGCTAAGTTGTTTATTTATCGGTATGTGGTGACACAAGGTGTCAGGTGACACAAGTGATCAGTGGGTCTGAAGACTTAAGATTAAGTATCTCTACATATTACATACAATATGACTACATAACTACTTACTACAGCAACAACTGACCCAGGCTGAACAGACCCATTCCAAATCACATTCATAATCAGCTGTTTGTCCCTACGTTTAGGTTACAGATTGTTTGGATTGTCTCTACCAGTTTCACTGAAAGAGTTAGAATTTGTAAGCACCTTGACAGAAAGTGCCTCGCGGGACATTTCCACTAGATCCAGCTTTCACTTAATTTCCTATGAAAAGTAAGAGAAGTAGTTCCATATGTTGTTTTTGTTTTAAGGCCTTCAACTTTACTGTTGAAATGATTATGCCTCGCCACCCTGGTCAGCCTTGTTCCTAGCCACAGCTAGGAGCTGTATTCACCCCCCAAAAAACTGATTCAGATTGTACGTTACCTGCTCAACACCCTATTGCAGATACTTACTAGCTAGAAAGTACAGAGGGGCATTTAAGAAGCCAAATATTTTCTCTCTGGAGTTCAGCACTAAACACTAAACAGAGCTGAAAGGAGAGTGTGCAACTCCAACTGATTTTTTGTTTCTAATATGGTATCCATTCTGTAGCAAATATCCACATTGGGTTTACAGCCTGTTCCACTGCCCCATGTGATATAATAATGCATAAATACAAAGTCCAATTTGTGCCATGCTGTTACATTAGAAATCATTGTTAATAACATGTTTTGAAAATAAGTGGGATTCCTAGTGGTGTATCATTTGCAGAGTAACAGTGTATTGCCAGGCAGCAGAAACAATATTGAGGCCAGCTGAACAGAAATGACTGGCTAAGAGGCTCAGTAGCATGAAACAAAGCAAAGAGTTCAGATGAACAATACTTCACCATAGACAAAGAGATGTTTAAGAAAGTCTTTCCACCTGAAATACATCCAATATAAAAGAGTGTGTCAGGGTGTCTTTGTCACTGTAGAGTTTGGCTCACACTATAGCTGTTGGCGAGAGCTCTCTGGGTATTACTATAATTGAAGGGATGTCAGAAGTAGTTCTTTGATATTGTTCACTCTCCAGAGAGAGAGAGTGAGAGAGAGAGTGAGTGAGAGAGAGAGAGAGAGAGAGAGAGAGAGAGAGAGAGAGAGAGAGAGAGAGAGAGAGAGAGAGAGAGAGAGAGAGAGAGAGAGAGAGAGAGAGAGAGAGAGAGAAAGAGAGAGAGAGAGACAACAACAACTCCCAAACAGCCACAACCTTGAGAGTGATATTTAAACATTGCCAGTGAAAACACTGCATATTTTCTCTGGCTTCGGAGGCCAATACTGATACCCGATACAGACGTAGTTGTACTGTTAGACTTTAAAGCATGATCAGTATGTTTAAAGTGGACCATTTTCATGTCACTATTCAAAATAGACATCCAAAGACAAAAAGAGAAACAGTTATGTCTCCATAGGCTGCTAAAGTTGTCTACTGACAGCCAGAACAATGACATTAAGGACAATTTCACTTTAGCTTCATTAACACTTAAAATATTAAACATCTGATATCTAATGGATGATCATAAAATACATCTGTATGCATTCAGAATGAGAGAAGATACTGTTAGTTATCCACAATATAAACTGGAATGTGCTTCAATCACAGAGGAACCTCCGTCATACCATACAAGGATGACATGACAGGGCAATATCCTAGTTTTTTTTTAAGTAGTACCCAGTATCAGCCTGAAATATGGTCTTACACGTGAGAAAGAAGGAAAGGAGGAAGGGGAGATAAATGAGTGAGGAGAGAGACGGTCAGAGGTGCAAGGATAATGAGGTCAAAACCATTGTCATTAAGCCAATCAGAAAGATTGATGCTGAGGTCGGTGACCTTGCCTACTAAAATGAGGCAATCAGATATCTGGATATTAAATGTTCCTACTGGGCACTGTATGAGATTTTGTGATAGTTTCAGTTCACAGTTGAGAAGCATATACTTGAATTGTTTACCCTGCCAAAATCCCCTTTGTTACATAAGCAGCACAAGTCTGGCTGTTCCCCTTTTTACCTACTGTATCTTCTTAATCTCACAGGTCAGACGTATAGCAGGTACCATGTCGTGGGAACACCCAATTAGTAAACCATGTTCCAAAGCAATGCAAATAATTATGAAATAGGGTTTGGGGAGCGTTAATTCAAGCATGCACATCATTTTTAGTGTTAATCAAGAAAAACAATCTAATGCAAATGTGTGTTAAGATAAACATTAAAGTTCTTTAAGGGAAAATATTTTGTTTTAAAAGCCATTACTACAAAGTGAATGATGGTATACGGGTGGTTGTATTTGGCTTTAGAACAGAGGCCACAACACACTGCCAGTCACCACCGGACACTGTCAATTAGTTGTTTTCAGAAGTGTCCTGCTTAATAAGGATAAAAAAATGAATCATTTCAGCCCCCTAGTGTCACATGGCTGTTGTCTCACCCTCTGGCCTCTGTGGCAAACAAAGGGAAGGTAGCCTACACTGCTAGAAGCAACACTGCAGGAGGGTAAACACAGCTACTGTATGTTAAGCAGATCTGACAGAATTACATATCCTAGTTTACTTACTTTCTTAACTGTTGGTGTTCATTTCTTTCACTTGCTCTATGTGAAGTGTAACAACACCGGCCGAATATTATTTATTTTCTATTTTATTTTGTTCTTTCTTTTCTATTTTCGAATACTTATTTCTGAGGAAAGCAAGATCAGAGGAATAAGCGCCATTACTAGTAACCAAAACTCTGGCATGGTATAATGGTCTGGACTAGATTACCTGCACTATCCAACAAGCTTGAGCGGTGTTAAATTGTTAAAATTGCTTGATGTTGAGCCAATCCTTAATATCCTTTTTTGGAGGACATATCCAAATTGTATATGCAATTAAGATATGTTTTATGCAAGGTTAAAAATGGGATCTATTACTCTAGTGCAGCCAGTGCATTCTGAAGGACACCAGTATGACAGTAAACTACGTGGCGATAGATCATGGATGGACTGGTGAGTTTTGTGTCTACCTGAGAGAGGAGCAAACACATTTAGTCAAGACAAACAGACAGTGGAGGCCAGCTCACTCTGAGTGTTTGGTCCCATATAATACTCTGTCTCTCCCTGTTTGCTCCAACAGGGATTTAACAGAATGAATTAAGCAAACACTGGCTACAGAAACAGGCCCATTTCGGTAAATAAACATTTATCCACCAGGCTATGGTAGAGCTAAGCCTAGATAAAACACAGTTAAAGTGAAGGTATGTACAAGCTGACGGAGAGTCTCTATTCTGATGATTGTAACATGTGCATGTTTACTGAATGTGCATATTGTATGTGGATGTGTGCTTAAGTGTACACAAGGGTTTGCTCAGTATATATATTATATAATTAGTTTAAATATTTGTTTAATTTAACCATTTTACTTTCTACTGTGTAATTACAACAATGTCATTTTAGAGGACATAGAGGATATCAATTTTACAGCACATGATGAGGGAACTTCCAAAAATGCAAATAGCAGGATGAGTTGATTTATTTTGTAAATGTAGAGATTAAGAAATATATTCTGCACATGTAACAAACTGTGTATTTCATGCAGGGGCGGAGTTGGACACAAAAATCCACCGGAACAATTCTGACTGCACCGGTCCACAATGGGCCCAACCCATCCCCTCCACCAGGACAGGTGTGGGTGTGTGTGTCTAAAACTCGGGGTGCAGACTGTGATATGACAACACCGCCCTACTGAGGTGGAACTATGAAGAACTCAGGTCAAATGTTTTGCTAACTGAGCTTGAGCTAACTGTTTTCCTGTCAACTCACCTGCATCACTAGTTGACGCCTGGTTGTTTCGGAATAGATCCGTGTTTTTTGACCATTTTGATGCACTCTTCTCCAGCATCTGCTTCTTCTTCATTCTGGCCCTTTCAGCCCCTCCTTGCTCCTTTCTGTCCTTGCCCTCCATCAGGTGTAACTGAGCAAATCAAACACGCAAATCCGATTCCTTTTCCACTGTAAGAAAATCCACTACTCCAACCTTGCCCTCTTTCTATCTATCTGACAGACGCTCATTCATCCCCATTCGTTCATTGAATAAACGCGGAGCGATCATTGGAGCGATAA
The DNA here is from genome assembly GCF_963691815.1 of Echiichthys vipera. Taxonomy (NCBI): domain Eukaryota; kingdom Metazoa; phylum Chordata; class Actinopteri; order Perciformes; family Trachinidae; genus Echiichthys; species Echiichthys vipera. The sequence goes on along the minus strand of NC_139835.1, from coordinate 13,807,287 downwards.
GCAGTTCCCATTTCCCGTGAGGCTTTGCTCAGACCATTTCTACATTAATTTATGAACCAAGAAACAAAGTCAATCATTGGCCATTTTATATTTGTGGTCATGAAAGTTATGTAACGTCTGAATAAAAAATATTAGATCAAGATAGGAGGCTAAATGAGAGTGAGTGTGACACTGTAGCAACCATGAGTGAGATCTAGAGACACAACAAGTGTTATATATAATGGTTGGACTCTCCATGGTTTATAGAGATTTCTGAGATTTTCACAGGAACGTGCTAGATTCTGAAGAGTTCTAACACAATGGGCCGGTCATGAACATAACACGGCTGCGCAGGGGAGTCTGCAGGCCGGTTCACTTGATCTTATTGGCCACCGGCCGACCGGGAAATCTCGGTTGTCCCGATGGCCACTCCGCCCCTGATTAGTTGTCAAATGGCATATTGTACCCATGTTAAAATATGGCATAAAAAAGAATAAGTAATTCAAAAGCTGCATAAATAAGTTTAAAAGTCAAAAGTGATTAATTTAATGTAAATTAATTAATCAGACTTAATAAAAGTTAATACAACAGTAACTTATTGTTGAAGATTAAAAGTATGCCGGCAGGAAATTCATATCACTGCCCTTTAAGGGACTACCGACGCAGCGCGTCAGTGACGCGCAGCAGAGACCGGAGGTAGAGAGCAGAGGAGGAAATCGGAGGGAACGACTGGTGATTAATAAGCAAAAAAAGTGGATTCTGCAGTTGAAAAAACAGAACTTGCCTGGTCGGGAACTGACAGAGATTTTATGTGAACTAAGCCACACCGGTTTTGGTTGATTTTATTTTCATTTTTACCCTGTTGTACTTTTTCTTTCTGGCGAGAGCTAATGCTTAAAATGTAGCTGTTTACAAGGAAATGCTCCGTCATAAACTGTAAACCAGTTAACATTTTGAGTTTATGAAGACTGTGAATGTTATAAAAGTGACTGTATGCTGTGTAAATGAAAGGTGTGTGCAGTAGTTAATGTGTGAGACGGAGCCTTGAGTTCAAAGAGACCGCTCCACTGCCATTTTGAGATGAAAAAGCGCCGTAGCAGTAATGTTACAACTCAGAGACTCTGAAACATTATTTGTGTAATTTGAAGATTTAAAGAGATTTATTGTGTTTATGTCCTGTTGCACAGGTCAGTTGTTTTTGCTTGGTTTGAAGCTCAGTCGGAGCGAGGATTGATCCGCCGTGTGCGGCCGTGCACATGCAGATATGGGATTCAAGATGACGAGTCAGGCCCAGACCTTCAACTCATCTTCTCCATCGCATCGGTGAGGAAGTCTTCTGCGAATGGTGACTCGCTACCAGAGCGGTAGGAGTATCAGAATTGGGTTTGAACTGAACTGAGAACTGATTGAATTATTATTTTTTGGACTGAATCGAACTGAAGCTTTTCATTGAACTGAGCACTTGAACTTACATTTGGACTGTGAACTTGATCTGGAATTGTCATACTTTTATTTTGCACATTGAGTTCATATTTTTTAATGTTATTTGAAATGATTGTGGTCCACTATGACCTGATTATAATTGAAGGTATTTCCTTACCTGTAAAAGAAAGGAAAAAGAGTTAACTCAAGAAGGAAAATAGGAATTCTAAAAGGTGTAACCTAGGAGAAAAGAGTGGCCTAATTAACTTAAATTAGCCTGACTTAAATAACTAGGTGAACTAAATAACTAAAAGAAAGAGTGAAATACTATTTAATATTTACTATTTATATTTATTTATTTATTTGCAGGATATTTTATTTTATGTACTGTTTTTTTTATGTGTTTTTGAATTCAGTAAATTGCTGGCTTTTTGTATTTAAAGCAACGGTCTCTGGTGTAATTATTTTTGCTCCCCACTCCTTAGAACCTAGAACTGGTCCAGTGGCGCAGTAAGTTGTGTGACACCGGTGCTACAATATACCTGCATGCAGTGAGTAAGACTCACTGACGTCAGGGACAGACAGAGAGTGGTGCTTTTAATGGTAGAAGCTTGGGGTGAGCTGAGGTTGCTTTAGTGGAAGATGAAATGCGGTCAGTAGGAACATGTAAAAGGAACGGTAAGTAAGAGATAAAAAAAAAAGTCATAGGCCAATTACAACCATATATTGCCATTGAGATGCATCCAGATCAAATTAGCCTATACAATAAACACTACGGTGATTTTAAAAGTGAGCTTAATTTCTACATAGGAGAAGAGTAAGAATAAGATAGAGAAAAGGAGGGATGGCAGGGGTTAAAAATGCAGCAGAAGTATTTCTCACAGGTACAACAAGTCTTTGTGCATACATGTGCAAGTAAAAAGTTGCCATAGAAAGCAAGCGTAGTATCGATTGGGCCTACAGACACCATCATATATATCATTTCAAAAGGTGGCCAATATTGACACATTGCTCAAGTGTGTGTGTGCATTAATCTTTTGAGTCTCTCTCACTCTCTTTCTCGCTCTCTTTATATATATGCTTTTTATGGCTGTTGTTAACTGCCATTTCCCATTTCCAGGGGACAGTAATTGTCATTGTGGAGGTGAAGTGGCGATGTTCTTCAGATCCACACCATGACAATGGCTTTGGCTTTGACAGGTGGATGACAGGGAGGAGGAAGAGGAGGATGTTGCAGTACAGACTAGCTCACCCTTAGACCACACGCTCCCACTTCCCTAACACACACACACACACACACACAAACACATGCACTTAACACATACACAGACCCGTTTCCCGCCAGCAGACCACCCCTAATCGAGATGGAAGAGTGCTGTGGCGGATCGAAATGCCTGCAGATGACAAGGTAGGAATGGATTGGCTCCCATGCCCTTGTCATGTTGCTCCATCTGCACCACACAGAGAGGAAGACAGATGGATTCCATGGCAGAAGGCTGGCTTGTACAGGCAGGTAGGAGATGACACACCGTGGTGAATTGAAATTACATTAAATAAACGTAAAAACTTTGAATAAATTGCAATTTCTAAAATAAAGGAATCATTAATTGATATGGTGTGTGATATACACAGTAGTTTATTTTCCTTCCTATTTTCCATCCTTGATCCTCTTCATACTCAATACTGCACTGTACTGTTATCATTATAAAAATGGAGGGGCAAACGACCATATGTCTAAAAGGTGATCAATGATTGAGTGATTTGCTGTCCAATCACAGGTGATTCTACTTTTGAACTGCCTGTGGTTCCATCCAATGGTTTTTTGTGTCAGTCAGGCTGGCCAGACGATTGTGACATTAAAATGCTAATTAGATTAGCTAATTAGAGCCATTCACACCTAGCAGAGGTGCCTACAGATAACTACCAGTAATCATGGGCGTTTGCAAGAATTCACGGGGGGGCTGGAATAATCTGGGCTTTCATGTTGTGGTGGGTTGTTGGGTTGCATGTTTAACTCACACTTTATAGTAGTAAAGTCTATTAAAAACATTGCCAATGCCACACCTGACAGCATCTCATACACCAAGATCAAGCCTAAACCTAGCAATATCATACTTTACTATTGAAGGTATGCACTGATTTTTCACTCTGAGTTTTTCACATCATGCTACCTCGCTTCCACTGAGTGGCACGACAAATGCAAGAATGCTGCTAAGATTGGAGAAGCTGCAGCCATTTCTGCTCTCATCATATTACGCTGGTAGCTGCTAAATTGGTACCAGAAACCCGGAAAAAAGGGATCGGGTGCCTTCCTACTTTATACTATCAGCAATGGCCATGCATGTCAGAGAACGAGTGCAGTGAGTGCAGCCCACATATGGAGATTTGAAACATGCCTTTGCTTTACTCGCCAACTGCTAATCATGTTAAATAGCAGTCCACCTCTGTGTTTGGTACAGATGGTTTCACACCTGATACAGACCATACTGCAGTACACATGAACCGTACATGACAATTGTAGTGCACAGAGTGTTTTCTGCTCTCTGGCCTCATGGGACAGTAATTAACCTATTATGGCTTGCGAACGAGAGGAAAGCAAAGATAACTGCAGTTGAGAGTCATTTTCACATATAAACCGTGGGCAATGTCAGGACAGTCAGAACTGTAGATAGGTATTTGCCTCTCCAGTTAGTAATTTCTGTTGCCGACTTTGAGTAAAATATCCTTCTTTCTGCTGTTGGCTTGATGAAACAATCACTAACAAAAACCTGTAGAATGAGCTGGGTAAACTTTGATGCCCTGTTCGACTGAACAGGCCTATTTTGTTTTCATGTAAATCGAGTCTAAATAGAGTGTGTGTGTGTATATATATATATGTACTCTATATAAATAGTCTAGCAAATTGTGCATTATTGTAAGAACTTTAATTTCTCATTTGCATGTATAGAAATGAAGTCTTTCTGTTGTTTTTTTTCACTTTTTTTTTTTATTGTTTAAAACATTTCTTTGTAAATGATTCGTTAGTTATGCTGGACCCAGCATTCCTGGTGAACATATCACTGCAAAAGCCACTCCTATCTAAAGCTCTGAAGGTGCTGGAAGGCATACTTACTGTGGGTGTTATCCAATATCTTACTACACAAACTGCGCTGGTTATTCCTTTCTAGCCCCGGCAGTCTTTTACAGGTCAGTGATCTCCCATTACTGCGAGGAGATCTGGACCATGTTCCTAACAATACTTTTCCTTCTTTAACTGGGCTCAAGCACAGGATAAGGCCATAGTGTAAAACGGCCTCATGTACTTTGCCCTGATAGGAGAGATCATTCATAGTCAGAGGGTTGTATCCAGTTCAAATGATACACTGATCCGAAAAACTTCTTGCAGCACAGCAGGACATAGTTAACCTTGATCCAGGTCAATCCTATTTATTTCTAGGCAATGACAGCTACAAATCATGCACTGAGTGAGGGAGAGTGTGAGGAAAACAGAGTTGTTTTGGGATTATTATTTAATTAATTCCAATTAAATTGTATGACCCATATTTTGAGGATTATGGAAGTTGTCACTCACTCGTGCAAGTCTCATCATAAATGGCAGCCAAGTCAAAGTCGAGGGCTAATGTTTTAATTAGTTCAAGGATTCTGTGGAAAATACTGCATTGCTTATAATCTATCTTTTATGGGATACTGTGGGCTGTTGGTGTTTTGCCTAAGGTGATGTGGTGGCAAATGCTGAGAGGCAGGTTAATGTTGTTTCCCTCCCTGGGGGATTAATCACCTGGTCTCATAACTACAGAACCTGCCAACATAATCATCCCAGAGAGATAGGAAGAGTCTGCCAAGAGCAAACCTGGCAGGCAGCAGGGGAAACAGAGAGAGAGAGACTGGGGAAAAGAGAAATTTACCACATGCATTTTGTCATACCACCACTAAATATTTGTGTCACTGTCTGCTAATCGGTTAGTCCGTCTGTGTGCCTGTCTCTATCTATTTTATTTTTGTCCAAGTAAAATGGTTCACTTAGGTGTTTTTTTTTTTAACCATTTAAACCAATAGAATGTAACCTGGTTATACTGTTGTACTGGTTTAAGTGATGGAGAAAGTGAACACAAATGTATTCTGATCTAATGAGAATATCCTACAAAACAATGGGGCTTTTTACATCTATCTTGTTAGCTGTCAGTATGACATGCTTCTGGGCTAGCCAAACATTGCACATAAAGAATGGATGACACATAGAGAGAAAGAAAGAGTGAATGCAAAGCGACCGGCTTTCTAAAACAACTTGTCAAATTGAGATCGAATTCATCCCATTTGTTCCTGTTAGCTGGGCGTCTGTCATCGACATCTGCTGATGAGAGTTTGTCTTGGATGATGTCCTTCATTTCACCTCCCAAGGTCTCCCCGGTACTCTCTCCCCTCTCCTCCCCTTTACACTCCCTTCCCCTCATTGAGATCATAAATTGCTGAATATAAAGCCTTGTTTCTAGTCCGTTAGATGCGCTGGCTGATGCCAAGGGCCTTCACATCCCGTTTTGCACCTCCGAAGGCACTTAGGAAAAATCTGCTTCTCTTTCCATACACCGTTGTCTCTGATATGTGTATACATCATTCAAGTACCACACACACACACACACACGTTGCAGTGTTGCCATTTATTGTAAGGGGGCATTTTAGTAGAAAACCATAGATTAACAAATTGCTTCTCCAAAAGATTATATATATCTTTCCTGACAATTTATCCTGTAATAGCCCAGTGTCTGGGAAGTTTTCTGATTGATGATCAGGCATAATCTGTTGAACTGACCAAGTACAATAAATGGAAACTATTCTGTCAAGATCTGGCTCTGTCAGTGCCCTCCTCTCCTTTGTCTTGTGTGTGTTTGTCTCCCTCTGTCTGCGTTTCCCTACATGTGCTTCCCCCTGTCTGTCTGTAGGTCTGGTAGGCGTTCCCCAAAGCTGCTGCCTGTTTAGCTGATTACACCACCACCTTAAAAGCCTGAGGCTGGCAGGCATGCAGCGCCGGACCGTCGTCGACCCAACCTTTGTAAAACTATTCCCCCCGGACTGGCATCCCCTTTCTCGTAGTGATTTTCACGCTCCCCGTTGTAAGCTTATTAATTGTGTTTGTGTTCTGTTTTTCTCTCCTAAGTTTCCCGTGTTCCCGTTTTCCCGTCCGTCTCCCGATCTCCCGTCGTCTCCCCGTTCATGTATTTCCGTGTTCGTTTAGTTAGTCTTGTTTAATTATCTGTAGTGTTTTTCCGTTTGTACTATTAAACGTTAAATTTGTAACTTTCTTTTGTCCGTGTCTGCATTGAGTCCACCTTAGTGTTATACCTGGACCGTTCATGACAGAACGGTCCGGCCATAACATGGACATGGAAACCGAACCCCCGGGTTTTTTTCTGTGCGTCACGCTGTTTCTTCCCAGCTTAACTGCCCTTCGTTGCATCTGTGCTCGCAACCCTTCTTTGTGGTCTTCGCAGCTTTCCTGGGTCGAGTACTCCCACAACTCCTTATCCAGCACCGCTATAGGTATGTCCCCCTTCGAGGCGTCTTTGGGTTACTTACCTCCTCTGTTCCCGACCCAGGAAGCAGAGATAGCCGTGCCATCCATCCAGCACCATCTCCGCAGAGTGCGTCGGATTTGGAGAGAGACTCGCGGGGCGTTACTCCGAACGGCGGAGCAGAATCGGAGGATGGCGGATCGTCATCGCATCCCCGTACCCAAGTACTGACCTGGACAAAAGGTTTGGTAGAACTCTCGAGATATTCCCGAGTATCTCGTCTAAGAAGCTGGCTCCTCGGTTCATTGGTCCTTTCGAGGTCGAGGCCATTGTGAATCCCAGTTCTCTTCGTCTCAAGCTCCCTACGTCCCTCAAGATTCACCCGACCTTCCATGTTTCTCAAATCAAGCCCGTCACCACCAGCACATTGTGCCCGCCTGCCGTCGCCCCACCACCCCCCCGTACTGTGGACGGCCATCCGGCTTACACAGTCAGGACAATCCTGGACGTGCGACGGCGTGGACAGGGGTTTCAGTAACTCGTGGACTGGGAGGGCTATGGACCCGAAGAGAGAAGTTGGATCTTGAGATATCTCATCCTGGATCCGTCCCTTATCCGGGACTTCTACCGGGCTCACCCCGAAAGGCCCGGTAGAGCGCCTGGAGGCGCTTGTTGAGGGGGGGTACTGTCAAGATCTGGCTCTGTTCGTGCCCTCCTCTCCTTTGTCTTGTGTGTGTTTGTCTACCTCTGTCTGCGTTTCCCTGCATGTGCTTCCCCCTGTCTGTCTGTAGGTCCGGTAGGCGTTCCCCAAAGCTGCTGCCTGTTTAGCTGATTACACCACCACCTTAAAAGTCTGAGGCTGGCAGGCATGCAGCGCCGGACCGTCGTCGACCCAACCTTGGTAAAACTATTCCCCCCGGACTGGCATCCCCTTTCTCGTAGTGATTTTCACGCTCCCCGTTGTAAGCTTACTAATCGTGTTTGTGTTCTGTTTTTCTCTCTGTAGTTTCCCGTGTTCCTGTTTTCCCGTCCGTCTCCCGATCTCCCGTCGTCTCCCCGTTCATGTATTTCCGTGATCGTTTAGTTAGTCTTGTGTTTGATTATCTGTAGTGTTTTTCCATTTGTACTATTAAACGTTTAATTTGTAACTTTCTTTTGTCCGTGTCTGCATTGAGTCCACCTTAGTGTTATACCTGTACCGTTCATGACATATTCAGCAATAATGTAGGTCATTCTGAAGCAATTTAGATTTTTTTGCATCATCATTTTTTATAATTTGGTTGTCTTTGAAACTTGTCTTTCACACAACAATGTCACACATTAAAGTGCGATCCTGCACTGTTCAAGGCTGAGACATACATCTATTGGCTACACTTAGGTGAACATGCATGGGAGTTTTTTTCCTAAAAATGTATGTGTTTAAAAAAAAAAAAACCTTGACATAGAACTTATATAACAGTTTCATTCACTTGTATCAATCAAACAGCTTACCTAATAACATGTCTGCATGATGCATAGTTATGATTGGAGAGGACTTGGTGCCAGCCCTCCACAAACCTCTGCGACTTAAAATTAGATACATTTATTTATTAAACCCACAGCAGGGAAATCTGCTGTATCATAAAAACAAACAGTAAAGCAAAACAGGAAAAAAAACACATATTGGTGATTAAAGGAATGTTTTAATGCATTCACGTAATGCCCCATGCTAATCAGTGTTAGTCACGTCTGGCTGTTAGCGACTCTCGTGGATTTCTCCGTTAATAGTTGATAAAAAACTGTCTCGATGACTTATTTGATGTTTATAAGTGCTGAAAAAGACCATAGATGATGATGATTTTGCGCCGGAAATACACTTCAACCAAACCAGGATAACCATGCAAGTCACCACATGAGGCCACTATACCTCAGAAAGTCTGTGAGCAAGACACTTAACCCACATTATTATGATGGATGAATGTGAGGCTACCATACCCTTCTCCCTTCACCCTTCTCCGCGTAGCTTTGAATAGATGTTTTACATGTATCTTCACAAAGGTGAAGTACTAGCTTGATAAGCGGCCCTCGTTTCCCTTCTCAACAATATGTGGGCACGGGCAAACTGTGCTTGATTGACAGCTCCCTGAATCCTTGTAGTTTTCTCCACATCTGCTGGGGCATGCTGACAAGTGGTGATCGCTCTAAGACTGCAAGGGGAAGCTCAGCTTCCCCTAACATGTCACCAAAAACAAAAAAAGGTGAAGTACTGCTGTATGTACATTTCATTGACTAAATATGCTCTAGAAACCTTCATCTTTTGTTCAGAATCAGCTACTTATCACAGGAAACCGGCACAACTTCCTTCTCATTCAGCACCGCAGCGCTTTACAGAGACGGACGCTCAGCTTCTACTGACTTTAATGGGGAAGCGTAGAGCAGGCTGCAGCAAAACTAGACTGTCATTGAATAAATGCTGGGCTTTGTCCTGCCCATCGGACACTCAGCGTCTCTGGCGGTCTTTGGGACAGTGGGCTGGCCCGGACGCTCGGCTTCTGCATGATGATTGGATGAGTTGTTTGAGGCGAAATCCTTTTTTGAATGACAACTAAATCAGCAAATCAGCGATCTTGAAAAATAAACATCCAGTGGAACATTTTCCAACATTACCCATGCCAGTCATTCTCTAAATATAAAACATATTTGCTTTAACAGAGGCAGCTTAGCTCAGTGGGTGAGTTATTTGTTGAGGTTACAGAACCTGTAATCCCCTTTACACTTCATTTATATGGAGTACATTTAAAATTATTGCTGCTATGGACTAACCTGTCATTAAGTTGTGCAATAATCATCATTTCACCTCTCTGAAGTGATGGGTATAATTGATGGGTGACTTTTTTCTGATGTGGCCCCACTTAACACCAGCCATATGGTCTCATGTGTCTGGGCTCAACAGTGAGACAGATATTATAATCTCCATTCACAGAGAGCTGTCAATAAAACGGAAAGGAACAGTGGAGTTATTTACTGGGAATTGTCACAACTCAGTGATCAAAGCACAACATTTATAGTGCAGTACACAGATCAAACTGACCCTGACTGAATATGTGCGCTGGTGTGTACAGGTGCCCCTTTAAGTCTGTGACAAACAGGTGCCACACCACTGCTCTCTGCTGAATACACAACAAGCTGAATTGTTGTCAGGCTGTCACTTTGAGACAATTTCAGTGTCAAACAGTTATGAATCTCACCTTGCAAAGCCAACTCAAGTGTCCCACCTTTTTCTGGTGCATGAATACATTTTAGCGAAAAGTTGGCCTTGGTATTAAGCAGAGAGTACCAAAGCCAAAAGTGAAGTATCTTCCATCAAAGACAGCTTATTTAACCATACAGAATCATCAAAAGTACAAAATGAAGTATTCTATTCATCTTTTTGTATTTTTGTTTCTTATAGGGATTTTCTGTAACCTATACGTTGTCATGTCTTCTCTGTACTTTTTTGTACCTGACCTGACTCGCCAGATGAATTTTGTTCCGCCTTGCTTCACTCAACTGGGAAGTGATTTCAGGAGCCTGGGCCTTTTCAAAAATCCTTGCATGTGATTGGATAAACCACTTGTCCGCCATCTTTATTGAAGTGCTACTCAAACCACTCACATCCAAACCAACCTGTGACGCTGATGAGTGACGCAGGGATAAGCAAAACAGAACAGCCGACATCGTTTCCACCAACAAAAGCCTTCAGAGCCGTTCTCTGTTGTTCTTTTAAAAAATAAATATTCGCTAGACTGGACAACACGGATGAAATAGCAGCATTGATGTTGATGTCTGTTTCCCAGATGCGAGCCGCCACAGTCGCTTCTCCGCAACGTAACCTCTATAAAACCCCACCCGGTGGTCATGATTGGCCTCACCATTTTTTGCGGATACTGAAATCACTTTCCTATGGAGCGAATCCAGATGGTGGAGTGGAGCTTGGAGGAGTCAAGACGGAAGCAAGGCGGAACGAAAGTTATCTGGTGAGAGTCAGGTTATTTTGTACCCACCCCTGGACAGAAGTTGAATCATCCAACCAGCTTGCTTGACACACAGGTCCATGTGACACCTTGTTAAGTTTTGAGAGGTGTGCACGTTTATGCCTCTGCTAGTCTCTGATAGCCTCTGCAACCCTGCAGTCACTCAACACTTTCTTTGCGTAGGTCCACAGAGATCTTCACAGAAGCATACGATGCCTCCATGTTCTTTCTTCTTTCTTTTTCTTACAATATATTATTGCTGTATTTGTGTATAATTGTATTAACCTTTATTTAACCAGGTTTGTCCCATTGAGATCCAAGATCTCTTTTGCAAGGGAGACCTGGCCAAGAATGAAAGCACATGAAGTTTCAACACAAGGTTTCAAAAAAAGAGAAACAAACAGAATACAATAACAACTGAATTTTCAAAAAAAATAGTTTCAAGAATTTACAAGCTTAATTTAAACATTTGCACTCAAATAAAACATTTGCACTCCTGTTTAAGAGCAATGTTCAGAAGTTTGACATGTTGAAATAAATGATTAAATATAAGTGCATTATAACTTTAAGTACACTTGCTTAACAGTACTGTGGCTGATCCATCCTAAACCTCACTGAATAATTCTGCTTACCATAATTTTGGTTGATTATGCATACCAGATTTATTTGATAAATAATTGTAATAAAGTGTTTTGTGTGTCTTGCTCCTGCTTGAATATTTTGTAGCACCGGTAGGCTTTTGGAGAATGATCAAAATCTTCTTGACTATCAAAACAGCAACAACTCCAGAAGATTTACAGCATTTTACATCTCGAAACCCCTATAGACTTCTATCTTCTTGCCAAGACAGATGTCTGCAGCTTCCCAAACAGAGCAGTGGCTGAAAAACAAATGTTGTGTACCATGCCTCATTTAACCCAGGTAAAAAGGCTTATCAACTGCTACCTTAAGGCTCTTTAAACCTCTTCTACTTTGGGAGCAAGATGTCTACAATGTTGCGACAGCTCTCAGATAGTTTGATATGTTGATTTGTCTGGATGAGTTGTCATGCCCTCTACATGAACCCTTGTCAGCTGGGGAAAACAGTTTGTTGAAGGATTTGTCTTTTGTTTTGTTGCTCAGTGTCTACACTGTTGAACACCCTTGTAAGAAATAAATAACTCAGTTGGCTTTCTCCATATAGAAATGTAAGAAATTAGTAAAATTTTAAATCTCATTGCCCTAAAGTAAAATGTATATGTAAGTAAAGCTTAGGTTTTTCTGATTTATTCCATCCATATTGACTTTTAAATGCAATTTAATGTGTTTTGTTAACAATGTCCTAAATTACCTCCAGTAACAAGACAACTAGGATTCTTTGGGGGGAAAAATATAGCAACCCTTTACTGTCAAGTCTTCAGATCATTCCTTAATTCCATCATAGGATAAAATGTACTGCCGTGCCTGCTATATGACTTTAAATGTTAAGGCCGTTTCATTTGCAATTCCCAGGGGAATTGCTCATTCCCTATCAACGTTAGGCCCTCTCCTGGCATAAACCCCAGCTCAGAGTCTGTTAAAGTCATGTAGGACACAGGTGATTTAATTCATAAGCCAAGATTACATCAGAGTTGTAATGGCCCTAATGATGAAGCATGATGTTTGAGTTTCAGTTAATAGGATTGCCTAATAGATGACAGAGGCCAGACTATTATCAGCTACTAAGGAGCAAAACATACACTGAGAAAGACATCTTTAAAAAGAATGTTGCTCTCTCCTGCTTGCATAAAGGATCAGTGGCAGGATGTAGTTTGTCTCACACATTCTTGATATTCAAAATAGCAATGTAGGTTGTAAAAATATTGTTTTTTTAATCTTTATTATTCCAGGGAAAGTGAACAAAGCACCGGATCCAAAACACTGGGATTCATATTTCTACAACATATTTGCAGTGGGAGCTGCACGTTACAACCCAGTGAAAAATAAAGGGTTAAAGAAAATTAACACATTTATTAAAATAATGTAATGCAAATTAACCAAGTGGATGATATCATTAGAATGTGTTATTATTAAGATTATTTTATTTCCTCTATTCTTACTCTCTAATAATGGTATTTCCACTATTCATATTCACTGAAGTAGGAGGTCAATCACTGTCAGCCTTGCATTGAATCCATAGACTGTATAAAAAAGTGGACATCTCCATTGAGACCTGTTCTCTCAACAAGCTGCCATCTTGTCAGACTTTGAATCCGCCGCATTTCCTCTTACCAGAAAAGGGCATTGATGTGACATTGGGGGGGGGGGGGGGGGGGGGGTATGTCCAACGGGCTGATGTTTAATTAGCAACATTAACACCACCGCCCGGGAGCTATGCTAGCAGAGCATGTTACTAGATAAATGAGAGTTAGAGTCAATGTTGAGTTTTTTTCCAGGAACGGGAGTCTTTCTTTTCAAAATTTCCTGTCTCTAGCGGAGATTACACCGGCTCCCGAGTCAAGTGCAGGCAGCCAGCATTTATGATATATGATTTAAACTGATATTCAACACAGTACCATGCCCATTGACTGTGAAAGACCGACCCTCATGACCGATCCTCCTGCTGCTCCGGATTAGGATCTAGTGTATGTGCCATCGATAGTAATCTATATTGCAAGTCATTATGCAAGTGCAATCAATCAAGTGCGGCTATTTAATTAGCATAACATAGTTCACACGTTGTGTTCCTAAACCATCGGTTGGTACAATTGATCAAAGAGCAAACCATCTTTTCACTTATGATGACACCACCACACGAATGTCCTCAGTCCAGGTCAAGATGACGGAGTAAGCATGCTAATCCTGACAACTAGCCTCTGTGGCGAAGTGAGGGCCAGCGGCTCACTGTCACTCAAGAGGCCGCACCCCTAATTATTCCTAAACTTTAACCTCCAATAAAATAAAGACTAGCCCGGTACAAAAAAATGCACTCCCCTAAGGGTTGTCATGGAGATATGACCTAAACATACAGACTAGAATGTTTGTACCCGGCCTTAAATAGGTTTAATTATGCTGTGAAAACGGCCTGTTTAACATGGGGGGTCTGAAAACTGCTCTATTGTGCAAACTACTCCTACTGGACACTCGGAGAACCTCACGTTTTTAGCCCCTCTGTGATGGGGGCGTGATTGCCAATATATGGCTAATGTGGCTAAGTATTAGCTGTTGTGTTTTTCCACATGTGGTGTCACAGAGAGTATGTGTTTTCTTTGCTTCTATGTAAAAGTAAGAGTGTTAATGCTGTAGTCATAGCAGCATTGAGCTAGAGAAAGATAGTAGAGAATACTAGAATGCTGGATTTATTTAGTTTTGTAATTTATGTGTGTTATATGCTGTACACGTGCAGTGTAGCTATCTCATTGTGCACTGTTGGTGTTAATAATAATATGTAGCATGTTAAAGGAGACAATTGAACATGTGTGCTTGAATTGATATGCTTGCATGTGAATTTGAGGTATAGGATCTTGTGTCATTTAGAATAGTTCATGACCTAAGCAGAGATAATAAAAAAAGTGTATTTCACAATTTGTTAAGAAAATAACCAGAAAGTTTAAAAAAAGCTATGAATTCACAAGTTGATTACTACTGAGTTCAATAGTATTTTTAAGAGTTTAGGATTTTCATTATGGCAATAGATGATTTCATGACATAAGAAGTTATAGCCTTGTCTTATACAACCTAGGTTTTTTTCCTGGGATCACTTGATTTGGATTTGGATTCAGAATTCTCCTTGACGAAGGAGATGTCAAGCCACCCTTGGACCTGATTACTTTCTCTCCAGAGGCGTTGACACGGATATCAGGTTACCCTGTCGAAAGGATCACCTACCCTTTCTTCCACCATTGGAGTTCACAGGTGTGCTAGGACTATGAAGACTATTTCAAACTTGACTATTTTTTTTTTGTTGACCAAATGACTTACTAAATGATCTTACTCTCTGGATTGAAGACACTTCAACTTGTGACAGCACAGGGAATTTCTTAAAAGGACCACGAACATTAAAGGACACAACAGAAAGACATTTCATTGCATTTCAACTGCACTGTGTATGCAGAGATTTTGTTTTGTGCGTTTATTATTGTGCTAATTACAGTGGCCACTGTTGAATACATCAAATTGTTAAAAAGGGAAATATTTTATTTTCTAGTGTCAAAGCTTTTTCACATTTTTGTGAGAAAACGTAAATACCAATCTATCTTGTCTGGTGTTTTCATGTGTGGTCATTGTGTCACTTAGCTCTTCCGAATCTAGAGCAAGTAATACCTTATAAAAGTAGGTTACCAGGGTTACACAACCATAGCTTAACAATATTCTCAACCCCTGATAAGCAATTTTAAACACTTGTGGGCTGAGTTCAAGGGCATTTTGTCAAAAGGAGATTTGGAGGAGTCTTACCAAATACATTTATACATATATTAAGAATCAGTTAGGTTCATGTTCAGCCACCTAAGCTATTATACATTTGGGAAAATCAAAAGTGAATTTGTGATTGACAGAATACATGTCATTGTGTTCTGTGCTCTTGCTTTGTTTCTATCTCTACTTCTGCCTAGTAGTTCTTCATCTTTCAGGATAGACAGGTAAAGTTGTAGAAGGCTGAGAAACTAGAGCTTAGATAACCCCAAATTTCCACCCTAAAGATGTAGGAAGAGAGGTGCTGACACACAGATTAATAACGCTTCTCTCTCTCTCTCTCTCTCTCTCTCTCTCTCTCTCTCTCTCTCTCTCTCTCTCTCTCTCTCTCTCTCTCTCTCTCTCTCTGCTGGCTGCATATCAGCGACTTCCTTTTCTATTTGTCAAACATATGAATAATAATTACACGCAATGCTAACTCATTGTTTCTCTCTACCAGTATTCTTTGGAATTCATGCATACTTAAACTGCTATTATTCTGATATGGGTCATTTCATGATAACAATAGGCTCTGCATTTCCAGGTCTGTGGTTTCTCTTAGATCTCCTAGGACGTTTCATTGCCTGCAGGATCCATGGATCCATTTCATTGAACAGCATCAGCACACATGTTTGCAGAAATATGAAAATGCTATATTCCCAAGAATGAATAGTATTTCAGAAAAAGGCAATATTGTTAAAATTAACAAAACATTATCAAGGTAAAAAATGACTGATTAGTGATTCTTGTTTAATGTTTATAAAACAGATGGCTTGAATCAAGCAATCTGATTGGTTGTTAGCTGTCATATAATACCTACATATCACGGCGATGACATCCCATTCCTTTACACAATTCTATATCACTATGCTTTCATCTTTTTATACAAGGTGCTTGGGACTTTCTGTCTCTGCTAAGCACCCAAACCGCTTGTGCAGCAGTCTCTTTAATCTAGTTTCAAACTAGTTATCTAGCTAACACTGCTCCAAAATGGAAACATGTGTAAACCAAAATATGACACGCAGAGATATGTAAAATGGAACACAACACTGTTGAGCAAACGAGATGTGCCGCTTTGAAGACTGGTGTCAGGATAAAGATGTAGTTTTAGACCATGACTAAGAGCAGGTCGATGACATTGTACTTTATATAATTACATGTGACAAATAAACTTGATGAATTGATAACACATGTTATGAGGTTTGGTTGACTGCGGTGATTAGGCTAAACCGGTAGGCTACACTAGATTAAGCTAACAGGGATGCAACAGACTAATTTAAGTCAAGATAGTACGTTCCATAGCAATCGTTAATAGCAACGTGTTAATAGAAACAGTTTATATATCATACATAGTAATAGTAGTTATATATATCATTAGATAGTAACTAGTAAGTAATTACAATTATTTTATAACATGAGTAACAATGTTGTTAAAAAAGTAATTGTGTGTTCAAAAGTAATGTTTATAAAATGTTGCTAGCTATGGAAATAAAACAACTTTAAACAGTAGAAATTTTACTTTATGAACTGCTCCACCATGTTGAAACAGAAGACACTGCAGAGAATGGAGTATTTATACCTTGTATATTACCGCTGGTAATTTAACTCTAATTGTGGCAATTTTCATCCATTGGCTAATTGGCTTTTAAGTCTGGACCCCAACATTATCTCCGGCATTTACAGTATGATAAACAACATTTAGTATCAGGAAAAACAAGTAAATGTTGTCATTCACTCAGAGGGGATGCTCATTCATGAATCTCACCATGCAGATGTATTAAGCAAGAGTGGTCCAGACTCACAGGCTTCACAACAAAGGGATAGGAAGAAGACAGATAGTTGGAAGCCCATTAGAAGAGCATGCAGAAAATAATATGGTACATACAGTTCGGCAAGTGTCACAACAAAATCATCACTGGATTAAATCATCCTTTTTTCAGAAAGTTGAATTTTAAGTGCACTGTGATCCATGGCAGACAAAAGCATTATGTTTCTGCATCATGTGTGTTGATTATAATTGGCATTTACGCCTCTTTAAAAGGAAGCAGTCTTCTGCACCAGGCCTGCTCTTTGAAAAGTAGATTCACAGGCATCCCCTCAGCCTTTTAAATACTTGTGTCTAAATGTATTTCTTAGGAGAAAAGGTTTTTCACACAAGGATACCATATCACAACACAGTCTCACTCCTAGCTCTTGACAGTCGCTTGATCAGGACCCTTTTGTGTCACATTTTTAACACTCTTGGTACCCCTTTGATGTCATTTTTCAACAAGCAGGGTCAGGCTTAGGCAAAAGAAACTACTTGGTTAAGTTAAGGAAAAGGTGATGGTTTGGGTTATAATAAGTACTTTCTTTACATCATTTACATAGCTGACGTCTGTTATCTTACATAGGTTGCTTGCCTAATATAATTAGTCCAAATTGACTTTTGGTTTCACACGTGACGCAAACAGCGTCCTTGTGGTTTAAAGTCCCATCTTGCTGTATTGCTGCTGTCCTGCCTGCTGTTTATAACAGTTGGAGCACAGTGAGAACTGGTTTCATATGCCTATAGATATACAGTATATCATAATAAGCACCTGTGAGGATTTCATTATTATTCTTTATTTTTGATGGGTCATTGTAAAATTGTATAGACTAGGAAATCTTGATCACATAAACCCTGAGCATCAATGAATTTACCTAAATACAAATACAAAACTAAGGTATTTAGGTTGAACCTGTATTGGTATCACTGTTAGGATTTCACACCCTGCTAATGGTGATATAATTCCCCCTTACTGTTGCACCACTGTTAAAGCACAGCACATTTTAGCGAGATGTATTTGCATCATGAAAAGTTCAACTCTTTCTCCACGTCCTCCATCTGAACCCTGTTTATCTCTGCAGCAACCCTCTTTCATCCTAATTCTGTACATTTCAAAGGAAGCATGAGCCACTGATTTGCATAATCCACAATGTACTGCGGGTGTGCATGTGTGTGCATGTGTATTGGGATGAGCGTTGACTTATTCTCTACATTCCCAAATCTAATTATCCTTGCTGGCCTGGAGACAGGGCCCACTCAACGAGCAAGAGAAAGGAGCTGGTCACAGATGTAAATGGAACGGACAAAAACCAGTAGATCTGCAGAGAAAAAAAGAGGAAGAGATATAAGGAACACACTGAATTCTTTAGAACTGGGTCACTGTTTTCTATAGCTCCATCGTATTTTTGGGAGGGTGACAAAATTAGGTCCACAATTGACTGACCTATTTTATGTATTTTGTTGAGTTACACCATCAAAAATGTCTGCAACAATTATAATGAAAATAGTCTGTTACATTTGGTTACCTGTTAATGTCCCCTATTCCTTTTTGTCAATGTTGTGGTTGTCTCCTAGAAGCTGTCATAAATAGATTTTTTTTCAGTTTTAAGCCACGTTTCCACAATACACTTTTTACAGAGCAAAGGAACAGAGCATCAAAGATCTGCCGAAATCCGAGGACTGGGGTGAAACATTTCTTATGCTGGGACTTCTACCACAGAAACTGGCAAAACCCACATTGCCATAGCATAGACCTGGTTTAAAATCAGCAAAATATGTCTTTAATTGTAACAGAGGGTTAGTTGTATCACTTGCTTGAAAAATCTGATGAAATAAAATTAATTCAATACAATTATATTTATATACTGTAGGTGAATATTGATGTTTCATCAAGCCATGCCTTAATGTTAAGCCATCATAGGACAGGCGATATAATTGGTAATCAAAGCTGCTATGCCGGGTGAGGTGTGCTGTCTAATGACATCACGCTGACAATATAGCCCATGAATTCACACAGCGGTGTAATTAAAAAGGCAAAACTGGTGATGAAGTCCATGAATGCATCACCATTGTCCTGACTGTCCTGACAGCAGCAGACATTGTGTAATATCCTTTTCCCCGTATTTTAATCAAAACACTCTTCACATCATCATCACAAGAATAAACCTTAACAGGATCAGCAGAAACTTCATCTCATCCTAATTTGGTTAAAAATGATGTGACTGATAATATCAATCTGAAGTCCTTCCATGTTAATCCTTGAGCCCCAGTCACACATGACTTTCTAACTAGCTGACTAACTGCGGAAGCAGGTGGGCTGCCAGGGCCTTGCTTAAAAGGGGGTTCACTCGGATAAGATGTCTTTGTGTGAAATAGTGCAATGAGATAATTAACCAAGCCCACAACCAACATATTGCCTCAACATATTGCCAGCTTTCTGGTAGAGGGGGCCAGATGAAAGTCGGCTTAACTGGGTGGGCCGATCAGTGCAACGTGGCGATGGCAGCCACAATAGGTGATTTATTTGATAATCAAAGCCGCTATATTGGGTGAGGTGTGCTGTCTGACAACATCACACTGACTATAGCGTACATGAAAGGACACAGAGCTGTGAGAAAAGGGCTGAGCCCGTGATGAGGTCTGTGTACGCATTATGCCGGGTTCAACTGTAACAGACGCAGTGACTCACATAGTGTTGCGATGTTCCCCCACTCTGTGTTAACGTTAGGAGAGCCGTGGAGAGGTATTATCCCCAGAAGGGAAAAATAATGCAACCTCACGACTCACAGCTAACGTGGAGAGCAGGTTGTGGGCGCCAATCCACCAACAGGTTTGGGGCGGCCACAATAGGGGGTACATAAGTTATTCAAAACCTGCCACTCACTGTCTCTTGCACTCTCGTCACAGGGAAGCATCCTATGAAGAATCCATGAAGGTCCTTGCCGGCACTGGTGAGCTTCCTGAAGTGGTGACATTCATGGAGAAAGTAAACAGTGGGAAAATCCCCATTTGCCGGAAAAGGATGGCAGACAGTGGTGTTTACTGCCTTATATACTGGATGACAAATCTCCAAGTAGGAAAGTCCTGATTGGTCTGCTACATTTATGAAAAAGTTTCCCACCAAAGAAGCCTGTCTGTGTCTTCATCCTCTCTTCAACCTGAGTTATATTAGAAACTCCACAGACAGGGAGAGCACAAAGTGGAAGAAGCAGGCAGACAGGCACTTAGACTACTGAGAGCTCGAGCTTGGCAGAGATCCGATCCACATGAGAGCCTCCTTAGATCAGAATCCTGTCTTCACTAAAGTACGCAGATTCACTCCCACCTCCCTCTTTCCATCTTCTCCTTGCCTTCCTTCATCTTAGCCTCCCCGTCATTAAAACTCTTAATTGACTCATTCACACCTGCTCGTGCACTGGCTCATTTGGGACAAGCCTCCACCACCAGAGCAGATTTTCTCATCAACTGCAAGTTCACTCCGATGCACACTGTCCTTCACTCACCTACAGGGCAAAACAATGATCTTCTCAGACTATATGTGGGTGTATGTGAATGTAAGTGTGTACAAGGCTGCCAAGATGTCAGTTCCCACACACAACACAAAGTGGAAAATACTTTGAGAAACATGCAAGGCAGTAAATAATGTTTAATTTGATTCATATTAATATTAGTATTAGCCATCAAAGAGGAGTTCATACATTGAAAGGTAAACTGAAAAATAAATCCATTACATAAGTAACACTGTGTCCACAAACCCCTAAACCTGACACCCAGGTTCTGTACAATGTTACTGTGACAGTAGTCTTGCAAACAGTCTGGCGTGTGTGCTCTTGGAAAATAGATAGCAGAAGGGGTGGGAAGTCAGCCTTATTACTTGGTAATGTGCATCTGGTAAGACTTTCACATACCTTAGATGTCTATCAAACCTATAAAAAATGTTCCCAATCCTAGCCTTCACAGTTGGAACTGCATGTTGAATATATTAAAAATATTATTCAGATTTGAAAATAACATATAATAATAATATATGATGACAAATATGGTGTACAACTACGAGGTGGATGTAATCTGCCTCCAGGCTTTTGTGAGAACAATAAACAAGTCTTCAGCTTTTCAGCCAACTCTTAGCATTTAACCTCTATTCTCCCTTAGCCTGTTTCTACCATCACTAATAAATGCCATATCAAAATCACATTTCCTAAATGTAGATGGTAACCTTTGGGAAGCAGCAGGAAATGAGATTTGACTAAAATACACCACAGAAGCAGGTCAGTGGAGGCAAGTGGCCAGTTGTTAAGTGTCCAAACTGTCATCTGTCACACAAAGACATATCCTGCCCTGCCAGGGTTTGTCATCAGCATATCATCATGTCTCACTGCTAATGTCCTCTCTTTCTCGATGCAGTCTGTGAATAATGTTTCTCTTTTCCCCCTTTTTTTATGGGAAAATTGACGGAAAACAAGTCAATTTGCAGATATAGCCAGCTTTTTATGCAGTCCTGGAAGCATCACTATTGTCTCAGCTGCTACTGCTTCCCTTCTCTTCACTCTACTTTATTCTTGTTTCTCCTCCTTCCTCTTCTCCTTTCCCACTGTGCCAAAGCATGTTGTGGCTTTAATGAGACTTTGCAATGCCCTCTAAGGGTGAGAGGTCACAGTGTTAACTTTTAGGTCACAGCATGTGAATTTGTGTGTAAGTTTTAGCAGAGAATATGGGCTAATTGACTGTATGCATGAATAGGTATAGTTACATCTTACCAATGGATATTTGTAGATGATGGCCTTTTCAGATATCTATATCAATTTTACATAAATATAATATATCAGTCCATACTTGATTCTGATACATTAAGATCAAACCTTACAAACAATGAATGTTTCTTTTAGCAATGGCTGTCAATCTCTGTCGGCCAGTCAGCCAGCTGGTCTGTACATCAGTCAGACAGTCACTTTGACTAGACTGAAATATCAAACATTTTGCACAAACATGCATGCTCACCTGAGAATAAACATTACTGACTTTGATAACTGATTCATTGAAATATCTCCTGAATAACTTGACACTGTTTTTTTGTTTTTTTTTCAGAGAATGATGCCTAATTACACTTGTGACCGCTTCACTTGTTCTCCTATGGTATTTTGAGGTCCGTATGTGGGGGTTTGAGTGAAGTGCCTCCACAAATACTGGGTAGATTTTCATGAAATATTCATGTCCCATCCGAATGAATTTCACTTACTTTGGTGATTCCCTGGCTTTTAACCGTATCTAGCATGTTATTTTGTCCAATCCCTTAAAAAACACTTACCGATAGGTCTACTGGAAACACCACCAACCCTCCTTAACCAGCCTAACAACCCCCTAAGAGATCTGTTTGAATAGTATGTTTCAACACCTCGCCACAATGGGCCTCATTTACCAACCATTCTTAAGAAGAAAATCATCTTCCTAAAACACAGAGATTTGTTCTCAAAAAATGTCTAATAGCATTTGACAGGGCTGAGTGTCAGTGATAAAAATCAGTTTTATTACATTTTCTATTGGCATGTCCGAACTGGCAATAAGCAAGGCATCACCATGCGACGCACCGTTTTAAACGTAACTTTTGTTTGCTCCCCTGTTTCTATATATTTCTTTTTCCCACTTGGAAAGCACCATGATGCCTGAAAATTAGCTGATTCATGGAGTTGAAATGAGAAATTATCTATACGAGACCTCATTTTACTATCACCCTGTTTCTAAAGGTTGGGATACTGTGTAAAATGTAAATAGAAAGATAATGCAATGATTTGCAAAATGTTAAATTCCTGTAGGTTCTTGAAAATAGCACAAAGGCGACATTTCAAATGTTAGAAAAAAAACCTAAGTGATTTTGAAAACCATATTCTAATTTAGAATTTGATGCCAGCAACATGTTTCAAAACAATTGGAATGTAGGATTTCAGCTTTAGGTATTGCCTGCGACGAGAGTTTCAACAACTATGTTCATACATTAAATGGAATGCTCTCCAGTATCCTCGTCATCATTAATCTTCACCAGATGACCCTGGTTGACATTTCCACCCACCTCCTAATCTGCTCCACACAGGCACATCTCAGAGCAGTTGAAATTTTGAGACCTACAAGAACAGTGTGACGTGCAATAGATCTTCTTCCAGCCACATTCGATGATTGGTGTAATGGTGGCTGGGGGATCCTGTGTTATGACCAGCACCAGTGATCCTGTCTCTGCCTCCCGTCCATACTCAGGTGGAAGTGGTAACTGTGGGTAAGGTACATAGTCCTAATCCCATATCATAGCCTGGAAATCTGCATGGGCAATGGGGCAGCTTCTTGGCTTCTAGCTGTTTCGTGGTGAATAATCTCCACTTGAGATCACTAACATCCACCAGAGTGGTACTGGGCTAGCAAACAAATGCTTCAATACCCTATTCTGTATCAGGACCTGGCTTTTCTTTCATTCCCAGAGGAGGAAATACAGATACCACCTCCACAGGATGCTTGTTAAGTACATGCCAACATGTTAGCTTTTCCTTGTCAGCAAATCAGTCTGTCTGGTCAGCTCCTGAGAAGGCATGGAACCCTGATAAGACTGCAGCCATCACTTTACCCAGTGCGTGCGCAACTGGTTCCAGTGAGATTGTCTGTGTCTTGTTCTCCACACCAGTGATGATGTAGGTGCTCTTGCATAGCTGAGGGTACCATCTGATTGCAAGAACAAAGTCACACACAAAGTGTACATCTACTGTCTTGAAGTGGCTATGAAAACTTTGGGTTTCCCTGAAAGGGTTGGATGACTTTCCTGGTGAGGTAGACAGTCAGCTCATACTCTGTGCTTGACAGTAAATGTTTTGCTTAAGCTTCCTCCACTGGTTTGCTGTCTTCCACATGGTTAATAGTTGGGGGCTATCCATCCCGGTGTCTCTCCTGTGTGGCCTTCTTAATGAATATTACAGCATTCAAACACTACATGGAACTCACTGTACTCTTTGTCTTGCTGTCCAGTGTGGCTGTGAAATGGTAGGCCTACTGGGCACATGTCTTGATCTATGGTGGCTCTCCCATTCCCTATATTACTTCCATTCCATCTACAAGAAAAGTAGCCTAAAATTCTTCACAATATAATATTATAAGTATACTGTAAGTATGTGCTTTTTCATGCTCAAACCAAAAGGCACTACTAGAGGAAATGCAGGATTTGTGGCCAAAACATCTTTCTGAATTTGACTTAGGATTAATGTCACTATACCAAGATTTTCTTTTTTTTTTCCCTTTTTTTTTTTTTTTTAGAGATATTGGACTTTCTAACCATGTCATGTGCACTGATGCACCCCCATACCTTCAAAGGATGGTCTGTTTTTTTTTTTTAAACTGTTAACTGATATCAAGCGAAATGATCCCTCTCCTCCTTAGCCCAGAGGACGCGGCAAAAGTCTTATAAAATTTTGACTCAACAGTCAACTGAGAGAACTACATTTCTGCAAAATAGAGTGAAACAAGACAAATTATGTCTTTGTTTTGTGTAGCAGTGAGACAGTGCGAGTTTATCAGCAATAAAACTGTTATCTCTGAATAAAATTCATATCCTCATCCTCGGAACTCTTTCTAACACTCCATCCCCCTTACCAATTTACACTTTTCTCCAGTAATTGGTCTTTAATACTCAGACTTATGTGGTGATATATATTGCAGTCAATACATTTTTTTTGACAAAGCCACATTGGACTCAGGCTGCTGAAGGCGGATTTTGTGTGAATTTAATAAAGGAAATCTAGATGCTTAAAAGCTTCTATTAATCATCAGCAGACAGCCAAATTATATCAGTGCATTAGTGAAACCAATAAATTATAGACTCTTTTGCCAATATGTCTATTGACAGGGAGCAAAGTGAAATAGGTTTTTCATGTATTATTTAGGGTATCAGGGTATACAGGGAGTAAATGTGTGTACTCTTGAACTTCTGTCTTTGTGGGGACAAATGAGGGATTTAGACCTTCAGTGTAAGGACGTTTCTATAGAGTGGGGACATTTTGGCTGGTCCTCAATTTTTCAAATTACCGTTTGTGTGTAATTGGTTTTAGGGTTAAGGATAGAATTAGATTTTGGGCAAAGTCAGGGTAAGGACTGGAGGTGCGGATCTAGTTGGGATGGTAGATGTTAGAGTTAGAGGATAGGGAGTGCATATGTGTGTGTGTGTGTATGCAAGTGTGCAAGTTAAATTAAGTTACAGTGAGGAGGAACTCTGAAACTTTAAAAGTTATTCCAAAATGTTCAGTAAAATGTTATGTAAAGATATCCATTTCTGGATTTTAATGCAGTTTGAGGAAATGCATTGCTCGTGATGAAAGAGATGACCCGAGCTTTTTAACCTTGTGGTGCTGACGATGGAAGTGTGTGTGTGTCTGTGTGTGTATTGAAGCTGTGTGTCGGAGCTTGTTGTGCAGCGTGTTAGAGCTGTTCAAATGCAACACTGGAGAACCGGTGCCAGACCCCACGGTTCGCTACTGATGAAAGGTAGAGTATGATCTTCACTTTGTGCATTACAATGTTCAGCATGAACCTCTCTGGAGCCTGGAATAAGACCAGACTGAATTTTTTCCTTATTTGTCAGACAGATACTACAGCTGTGCCCTGCACTGAACGATTACAAAAAAACTAACAAGCTATTAAAAGTAAGATTATCTCCTGTGACCCCCTTCTTAGAACCCTAATAGATTAGTGCATAAATTCTAAATAATAGTAATAGGGCAAAATCTGTAGCACATGCCTCTGGTGTGAGAACTGAGGATGGTTTTGGAAATATGACCCATCATTAATGTCTTTGTATGTCCCTTTTTCATTTCTCTTGCCTCACTGCTTTTGACATGTACTTTTCTGTTACAGGAACCTGACTAAATATCTCTACATGTATCCAATCACTATTTTCCATTCATCATTGTTATATTTTTCTCTCTTTGACTGTATGAAATGTTGAAAGATATTTATCTAATTAAAACATTTGGTAAACTGCTTCTGGTGATTGACTTGAACTAATTAACAACTTCCTCCATTGATTAAACGATTGTTTGGACTGTGCTTTCAGAAAGACCAGAAGCTTGTGTGCCACAATTGACCCCAATAACTTAACACAACTCTTATTCAGCTGAAAGAACACTTAACAGTAAAAAATACAGAAGATATCTAAAAGTACAAACAGAGAAACTATACTCCAGACCACAGATATTCAGTTAAAAGCTGCAACCATACTGAGAGCTGAACACAGACTTTTAAAAATGTCTTTCTCTCTGCTGTCCTGCTGCACGGACATGAATTGGGTCTCACAACACAGCTTTCTTTGAGGGGGAGAAGGGGGATCGACCCAGTTTGGCCGCAGTCAGCCAGCCGCTGTCACTCAGCTCCCCATGGAGCTGTTGCTGACAGACGCGCAGAGAGGTGTGGATTGAATGATAGAATCTTAGCGCACCGCTCACGTCTCGCTCACGTAACTGTAGAGAATTTTTTTTTTCCCTCCCTTATTCTTCTATTTTCCTGTGCTGAAGCTCTTTTAAGAGCTTGATGGCCTCATAGCTATCATAATATTGAATTAATTAATTTATTTGTATCAAATCTCTTTATTATACCCACTCACACAATCAGAAAGCTGATTGGTGATCACGCATTTTGTTTTTAATTATCTCCTCATATTACCACTAAATGTGATGTAGATACATGTTCATTTTGGTCATGGATAGTGAAATTTCTGTATGGAAGATCAGACCTAAATCAGTAGAGGTTGAAAACAGAGGCTGTAGTCTGGCAGGGCAGTGAAGATTTGATTTATCGTCCAAACAACGTCTAATTTTTTACCTCAGGCCGATGTCTTGGTGACATCTTGCCAATGAGCATACGCTCTCCATGCGAAGTCTGGGCGACGTAACTGTAATCTATTGGCTAAACGGCTGCCCGATGTATGTGTGCTATCTGGGTGACTTCCTCAGGTCCCCTAAAAGACAGAAAATAAAGAAGCTTAAAAAACAACTGGTCTTGCAGCTTTTTTCATGCTCAGTGCCTTTTCCTGCCCCCTGTACTTCACACCACTCAGAGATTAGTTCCCCCTGAGTGGTGCTCGCTCCAGGAAAATGGCCTCATTAACGGCCAACGAAGCCACACTGAGGGCAATCTGACTCCGTCTGCGATTAGACTGCACAAGGCCCTTAGTCTGCCCGGCACATGATGGACACTAGCGGATAAATTGAAACCGTCCATGGCAGGGCAGCCCTGTGTTATTATAACATAAAGAACAGTTATTAAAGTGTCTGCAGTGTGGGGGAGTCAATCCTAATAAGCTCCACAGTGCTGCCTCTGCTCTCTCACTGTGTACTCTCTAATTTCCTTCTCATTTTATCACTCTCTCTTCCTCACATTCACTTATCTTTCCAAACTTTCACTTATGGCTCCCCTCCATGCATGTGCTATGAAAGTGCTGTGAAGAAGTTTATTTTTATATGCTGTCATGTTCTCCATAGCTTTGACAATGAACATCGAATTATCCTACTGGATAATTGGTCATCATCAGAATTGCAAGTTTGACACTTTCTGTAAATTAGCTATTTACGTTTGTTTCATCATCTCAGTGATAAACAGTGACAGGTTATGCATTAAAAAGGTCAGATTTTTCACTTATATCTAAGAGTTTTAGGATAGAGTCTTTTCTTTTTAGTATTTAGTCTTTAATATCATATATATACTTCAGCTAGAATTCTTGGCTTCAGTGAGACTTATGTCTTTTGACGACTTCCAATATTGTCAGTGATGGAGCAAAAATACTTTTGACATGCAAGATCGGAACGCAGGGTTTAATTTTATATTATGAGGCATAAATTAAATTAAAAGATGTGATGCCTCTGTGAATCAAACATTAGGCCTTATGCAAGAAAATTTTCATATTCTAATCTTAACTTTCTCTTACTTTTTTGTATGATGGGTTTGTACAAGCGTGCCATGTCAAATTAAGCAAACACTCTTAACTTTACATAACTGTGTAAATGACCCACGAAAACATGATGAATGTGTAAATGAGCGTGTGTCTTCATGAGAATTATAAATCAAATTAGCATAATGAATGCCCAAATAATACCATATAAGGGTTCATTTCCTGCCTCATATGTCCAGAAATGTTCATTCATGAAATTGGCACCAAAGTTTGGTTTACTTGCTCTTAACAAGTTCTGCACTCACAGATCCACAAGGGGAAGTCCATATACTAAATTTAATTCAAGGGCCTGCTATAAGAAAATGTCTTTAAAAAAAGGTCTTGCCACATCAGGCAATCAATGACTGCAACAGGAGGGGGTCAAGAGGAAGTCATTGTCAAGGAGATGGACGATCAGGCATCGCAAGGATGTTCCCCTTGACAGTGACTTGCATTAACCTGCATGTGAAAATACAGCTAATAGGTCTGACAGTAAAGGTATGTAAAACCATTTCTCATGTTTTAATTTATAAATGTGGCCAGTATAAGATGTATCCCCCTCTGATCCCACTCATATATTCTCCTTTGTCCAAATATTGTAAAGTTATTGTAAGTTATGCCAATTTAGTGAATAACAATATCATTAAAATTGTTAATTTATATACAATTTTTAAACTGTAATTGCTTCAAAGTAATGAAATATAATGTATATTCCATTAGTGAAAAGATAGAGTTTTAGATAACAGCAGACTAACTGCACATGACTCACTACAACATGTCTGGACTACTCATAACTGTTCATACCTAAGAGAAAATTCAAAACACGACCAACTTGGTGAATACAGCAACTTCTTCAAGAATCAGTCAGATGCCTTTTTACAAATTTTACATAGGTGAAGTTTGTCTTGCTATCGCGAATCCCATTCATTTAAATGTATAGTGGAGTCATAGAGAGTGACCACAGCAAAAATGACACATATTTGCAACTACTCCAACAGAAGTGCTTGTCAGATGGCCAGAAGAGCGTTTGAATCCTTCGACTATGCCTTTACAACACTCGAATTGGGGAGGCTGCATCAAAACAATTTCTGTAAATTTGTGAAACTGACAATCCAGCAAACTCGCCCACATCATACAATTGTTGTTCATTCTTTACACAACCATTTATGTCCCTTTCTGTCTCTACAAGTAAGTGCACTATGTATTCCTTTATGAATAATCGTGGTGGTGTGTGAGAAGATCACTTTCTCCTTCTCTTTGTTTTCCCAAAATGTCCTAGCATCTTCCCTGTGGTGTGTCCATTTCAGCTCCAAAGGTGCCCTGACTCTCTCCACAGGTGCCGCTGATGATGAAGGTTAAAATTTTGTAACCCCAGGCCTATTAGTACATACCAAGCCCTCGTCTACACTCTATGGGTAATACTTTCCAAAAAATGTGCATATAAGTAGGAGGCCTATCAGACCCTACAGTATGTAAGGCACACACTGTCATCAGCTATCCTACACCCTCTTCAGCTAGTGGCATAGGAGCAACAGAGCCCCTGAGTAGAGGCTCCACTTGTGCTAATAGAGCCAGGGTTACAATATTGTAACCTCCGTTCTATCTCACACAGGCTCTGTCCTTTACTGTACTTTATGGGTACAGTGAGTGGAGCCCAATGAACGAACACATTGTTGCAACATGACATTGGCTTATGCCCTGACTTGCTAAAGGTCAGATGCAGCATTCCACCTACCCCTGTAGAACCTATGGGCACACTCACACTGTCCAATCCGTACCGTGCCCAAGCACGTTTCACGGCTGAAGTCTAGTTCGTTAGACCAGTGTTAGTGTAACCGTACCGTGCGCCACGGCCCGTTAGGGAGAGGTGGGCTTTTGTAAAGCCCGTTTGCACATGTATGAGCACGAGCGTGCACACGTGTACGAGCAGTTCTGACGGCATTTTATGTGCGCCTGTTTGGATATAGAATAAAGATGGCGGCGAAAGGTTCACGTTGGTGTGATGCGGAGGTGGAGTGTTTACTGCATATTTGGTCCGATGAAAATATTCAAAAACAGTTGGACAAGAAGCACAAAAACTCTGAGGTCTATGGAAAGATTTGTAAACAAAGTGACCCATCGCGATGATGTCAATCAATGCATGTGACGTGTTGCGGCGTGATGATGTATAGGCGGGCAAGAAGCACACCACCGAGGCCCAGGTAGTGTGAGTACAAACGGGACTGGCAAGCCGCAAAATTCTATTTACATGGAAATCGAGCACCAATATGTGTAGGGTCCAAGCCAGCACGTTGGGGGGTTAAATCACGCCAGCAATATGCCGCGATCTGTCTGAATACACGGACCAGGCTGGCAAAAAGGCAGCCAAATTGCGTTTGTAAAGTGTAAAAACACCTTTTGTTTGCCCTTTGAGAAAAGTAGCCATGTTTATAAAATCCAGTAGAGGCCGGACTCTGTGTGAGATAGAACTGCTAACAGCAACCTCAAGTGTAATATCAGTGATGACCCTGCATCCACTTCTACGACCCATGCAAAGCCACACCTACATCTAAAATAAAATCTAAACTGATGAAGATGGCTTCTACTGCTTCAAGTGGTTAGTCAGTTCTCTTCCAAAAAGATTACGGAGAGATGTGGGTGAAAGTTCCAAAAAGCTAGTAACAGGACATTTGAGCTTTGATTATACTGACATACAACTCCTAAAAGTCAACTATAAACCTTCGATTCAGCAAAAAAGAGCCACACTCCTTTTAACTGATCTGTTTTCAATTAGAATGTGCGAATTATCCCTAACAATTTATAATACTGGTGCATGAATGTGCATTCATTGATACCTAACTAATGCACAGATCAGTATGAGTTATGAATGATTCTGGTCTGCAACCACGATACTGCTGTTGCCTACCTATTACATTACAGTGGAACAAAACAAATGTAAAATAAACAGCTTTTACAAAATCCTGTGATGGTCATCGATGATAAAAGTTATTTTTGAATTAGTTCTTAAGTCATTACTAGTGTAGGACCCCGAGAGGAAGTGCTGGTTAATGAGTTCTTTGTGTCTGGTTTTTCTGCTCAGCGTCACAGGAAGAGAGCGGGAAATAAGACGTTTTTATACTTGTTTCAATATGAGATAAGGTGTGTTTTACAACCTCAAACCCTCCTAGGGTAATTAAAACCCAGAACTCCAGGATGAAGGACCCTTTTATCCCAAATCAACGTCAAATCTGACCGCAATTTGAACCGGAGGAGCGGTCTCTGTTTGGAGACAAAGGGACTTTCATTGATAAGATCTAAGCAATAGAACTTTGCGTAAAAGTTTGAAAAACAGTTAAAGTTCGATGTTTCATCGCAAAGGGCTGTTCAAAGACATTCCTGCAAATGTGTAACAGTATATGCATTATTTTGTATCTTGTTGTGATTATGTTTATGTGGTTTCAGAAGTGCAAAGTATCTGTCTAATTCCTGAAATATTTTGTCTTTTAATAATAGGCCATCACTCAGTGTCTGTATCTGTTAAAACTGTCTGCCTAAAGATTTTGGTTAAATTGGATATCAGAAAGATTAATAACTTAAAATCAACCAGAGTTAGTTTAATCTTCCCTGTTAGAATTCCAGCATAATAAAGCAGTTAATTTGCTATGCAGCCACAGGGTTGGGTCAGAAATAGACCCTTATCAACCCCCCATTTCTGCACTCTTCTGCTCACTTCGCACCTCTGACTCTTCTCGCTTCACCTTAACTTACTGCACCTCTTCTCCCCCTCTTCTGCACTTCCTGCGGTTCGTTTCTTTTGTTCAACTTTGTTAACCCAAAGTTAGCAAGAGACGTTACTTTATATTTTGTTTCTTACCAAAGTATTTTCGTTTATTAATCTATTTTTATCGCGTGACTTTCTAAGTTTTCTACGACATGTTTTTATCGTTTATAAGTATAGTAAAACCCCTCGTGCTTTCTTTGCCTTTTTGTCAGGCCGGCAAATTGCATCGAACTCGCGACTCCAGCCCAACAGAACCGATCAGAACATTTTTGTCAACCCACAAACAACCTCTGGAGGCAAGCCTCCAGGAGAGCTGAATCCAAGCCGGGACGGGAGCAGACGAGCCCCGCCAATCCAACCGCGTAGCTGACCCAGTCTACAGACCAGAACAAGGTCCACTAAACACCGGGATGCAGACGCAAACCTGCATCGGTACTGTAAGACACCAGAGCGACTGTAATATCAACGGCAAAGTAAGGTTGGCCTTTTAATGCAACTCTTGGTTGAAACGTTGGTGACAGTTAAATTCTGATCCGAGTTCTGTTGACAGGCTAATTAGAGCTAGTGTAAGTCCGCCAATAATATTATAAACCAGCCCCGTAGGTCTGAATCACTCTGGTCTTACGTTTTTTATATCCACATTTAACCCTTTTTCATTTGTCTATTCAGTGTTGCACTATCCTGTATTCTCCTTGCTAGGTAGTCAAATAAATGTTTATAACCTTACGTCGTTGTGAGAATGTTCCGTTCCGTACAGAAAGTTTGGTCACTGATAGGTTACGGTACGAACTAGCGCGTTCAAGACGAGACTGATAAAATTTAAACAATCAATTACTTTAAATTACTAACAGGTAATTAACCTTCACCAAACTTTAATAAACATCCTGTCTTATTTTGGTGTTGTGCCCTACTTTCACAACTATGAACTAATTATAAAGTTGTCATCAAGTCATTATTAAGTACAAAATGGTTATGGTTATTGATTTAGAGCAGGTCAGTAAATATTCTCTCGTGGGCCGGATCCATTCACATTGTGTGGTTACGTCAGAGCTGCTCTTCCGGTTACACAGTAGAGTCAAAATCCATACTGTAGCCAAATTCCTACCGTCCTACCGTCTATTCTGCTTATACCAGTCACCCCTAGTATCAACTGATACTAAAAGTTGTTAGTGAATTAATCCATGATGCTCATGTTGCACACAATGTCAGAGCATCAGAATCTGAACAATGTATCACTGTTAGGAAATAATGGTGGGGCTGCATACTCAGTGACCTGCCTCTGATCCTCAACCAGTTATATTCTTGTCCCATGAACAACAAGATAATAAAGAAATGCCCCAGTTAACCTGGTAGGCTACAGTAACATCCTGGTTGCAGAGGACAGTTGAACTCCGTTGCTCTGACCAATTGCAGTAATTAACATATTCATTGACGGTATTAATAAATCCTAGACATTGATAGGGAATTCTGACAATTAATAGCAATTCATACATGACTCTTTGTTGAGTCATGCCCTGCGATAGACTGGTGTTCTGTCCAGGGTGTACCCCGCCTCACGCCCAATGTCAGCTGGGATCGGCTCCAGCCCCACCCTGCGACCCGGATAGGGACAAGCGGTTGAATCTGGATGGATGGATGGACATCTTAACACTGCCATCTTGATTGTCTTGTGGAATTCTATAGATGCCTGGGAAGTGAAAAATGTGCCTCCAAGTTCTCCAAGTGCTAGGGTTGTGTAACGTAATTTTCTACTCTAGTTGTAATTAGGAAACAAAAACTTTCTCCAGCCCAGTTTAACCATCGTCTTCTTGAACCTTCTATGCAAATGAGTGGTAGTTACCAGTGAATCATTACATCATCCCACACTCTAAACTTGATGTAGTCAGTGTTCCTCAAAAACAAAAGTTATGTTCATAATCCCCAGGTTTTTAATGGTAACATACAGCATGCTGTGGTCCAAGTTATCTGTTAATGGTTCACTTAAGCCCCCTGCATACTGTTGCCTCTCCAGATTGCTTAATTTGTCAACATGCCAGGGCCTTGCATACAATACATAATTACAAAATTATTTATGTGTAGAGCAACTACCCTATAGAACTTTCCTTGCTGAGGCACAGTATCAGTGATGAAACTGTGTGAAAGGCATCAAGCTGTAGAAGATTTGTTTAAGGCTGTGTCATTCGGCACAGTGATGGCAGATTTACAGTTGATCACTGAGAGAGTCTTACTCTCTTGATCAGAGTGCGTCACAATGGTCACACTCACTGATCATAGATGAGTTATTGACCTCCCACAGAACAAAGGCTTTAGTGGAACTGCAGCAATTCATCACGTCTCATGGTTGGAGATAAAAGGCTTCTCGAAATGCTTTCAGGAATTAAAGGAAACGCAAGCTTCCATTTCCATTTCTCAACTCTTGGATATTGCATTGTCGATTTTAAATTTAGTTCCACACAATTAGTCTATCTATATGAATTACAACCCAGAGTATGACCACATTACTTGATGCAACATTTTTGTGGACTGAGAATCTAGTTGGCCTGATTGACATTTGATTGATGTCTCGGCTGCAAGTGCACAAACATGTCAACTCTCCCGCCTTCTTTTTTTAGGTCAAACCTGTCCGTGGAAATACAGTATTAGATTCTTAGAGCAAGTGCCAAAGTGTTGAGAGCTGTGCATCACTTAAGTTGCAAATGTTATAATTTTAACCCCACCCAACATGTTTTTTCTTACCTTTACTAAATGGTTTTGTTGTTTAAACCTAAACAAATATTTTTGTTGAACTCACAATGTTAACCAAGTGTTCCCAGGAGTGTCAAAGTTTGACACTCAAGGCTACCCAGTGATTTGAGAAGTGACACCAATGGGTCCTGACAAAGTGGCTGAGTTGGTACGAGAACGGATTGCACTTAAAGCATGTATTCTATTCTTTGTGATTGGGGTTTATTATTTCAAATGTTAAACAAAAATCCCAGTACAACACAACTGAAGAGGTTTGATTTTGTCTCTGATTGCCTCAAAATCCACCACGGGGAGTCAATGTCGCTAAACACAAGTGGTTTTATTATTTTTTTTAAGTTCATAAAAAGTAATACAATTGTGTGTATATATTGATAAGACCGTGGCATTGATTAGAAGTTCAATACACACAGAACACCATGAGATTACATCTACTGCATTTAATGTCAGTGTTAATTCCGTTTTTGTGTGCTCGAACCATGGTATGTGAGCATATGTGTTTATCCGTGCACATGAATGTGTGCGCATGTAAAGGATTTAATCTGTAATGTTTGAAAGCGTGTGCCTTTTTATACGCCAAAAGGACTCCCCACAAGGTGAACCCAGCTCAATTAGGAAGAACAAACAAAATGTGTGTATTGCTCACTGTTCCATCAGGGACGGGTCCTGATCAATAGCTGCCTCTCCGGGCAGAGCTATTAGCAAACAGTGCCATGCCTAATAACTGAGGGCTGACCTTTTAGTTTAATGCTTTCCCCGCTCAGCTCCGGGGCCCCAGCCACAGTGCAATAGCTGCGTGGCAAGGAGAAAAGGTGAATGTTGTTTTAGTAGTTTGTAAATGTAATGCAGATTGATCACTGTCTTGCAGCTGTTATTGCTGTTCGTCAAGGCTGCAGGGAATAAAAGGGACAGGGCTGAAGTTCTATACAAAAGTGATTCATGGACCTGCCTGTCTTTATTTATATTCAGTCATGGTATGTGTCTATAGAGGGCCTGGCATTTTACACTTGAAGTCATTTTCATCTTTCATGCATAATCGTGTCCCATACATCACTTTAACTTTTCCACGGACAAGGGGGATATGTTGGTTTTGTAGGAATAATCCTTCTACTGCCTCAACATTGACTGGAATTGAAAAGCTTTATGGAAAAAGTTAATTGAAAGAAGTAAAATCTAGACTACAGAACATTATAGACTTTTAAAATGAAAAGATTGTGACTCTCTTTGAAACAAAGGTGACAATGAGTTTTCAAGCTGACATCTCCCAATTTATTTCCCTAAACACTCGTTTATCCAATAACTCACACACTCCTGCTGCTTTTTGAGGGAGTACTTTGCATAAAGCAGCAGATGGACATCTCCATTAGGAAGCCCTGACTACGCTACTTCATCAGACTGTCCATCAAACTCCTGTTTTCTCTCTGATCTCTACTTTTTCACAGGCAAGTCAGAGTAGAGTAAAGGCTCCAGTCCCCCTGCAGTGAGCACTTCTGCTGTGAGTCAAGCTGATACTCAATAATGATATCACTTCCATGGACTGTCTTATTGGGGTGATGGGCTGACGAGGGTCCAGGAAAACTTGCATTTATCTCAGAGATAAATTGGCGCATGTTTGGGCATGCGACAGCTGGTGAACACCCTCTGATGTGTATGCACTTTTGTGTATGTATGTGAGACAAGCATCGGCAGCAATTGGATTGTGTGCATTCTCCAGTTGGCAGCAGCTGCTCTTCTACAACGCTGAGAGCTTGTCGATAAACATCCATTTCTAGATTAGTCTTCTCTCCGACTTGAAACATCCAATTTCACACTATTTCCCAAGTGGAAAATGTGTTTAGTTATGAAAATATTACTTTCAGGAGCAGTAAAATAACAATACTTGCTGCAAATTAGGGTGTAAATTAGGAAATTCAGTCGGCTTTGTGACAGAGGATATTCAATATATTGAATATTACTTCGCTAATGTTAATTCTTACAGATTAGATTGTAGATCGATTTAAGTAAGTAGTAGTAGTCTTGCTCAAGGTAAATCATATTCAATTCTGTCATGGGAAATCCATCATTTCTAACTATCGTACAACTCAAGGGACAAAAAACTATACAGCCTTAGGCAGCCTCTTCAAACAGGCTGCAAGTAGGAAAAAGTAACACATTGGCGGCCTGGTCAATCAAAGCCAATCTAACATATATAGTATAAAACCAGCACTCGTGTTTATGCATGCTAATTGTTGGTCGGCTTGTGCATTTGTCTCTACACTTGATTCTAAATGCATCCACATTCAGCCATTCCATCTGCTTTGAAGCAGAACTCATTTGCATGCAGCCTACTTGAAGCAGGAACACGACAGGCGAGGCTGAAGCCGGATTAGATTGACAGTGCCCCTGAGACAATGGCAGGTAAACAGTCACTTCACAAGACTTTACACAGTTCTTTGCCATAGGTAGAGGAACTTGCTAATTCAGCATTTTCACTCAATGGATGCCTTTTGTTACTTGCTGTTTTGCTGCCCTAAAACCCAAAACTTAAGCAGGAAAGGAAAGCAGAAGAGGTTCTAAAGGAGTACTAAGAAACACCAAGGGATGCCCACTACGATGAAAATATGATTACACTGAAGATTTAACTAGTATGTATGCTAAAGGCAGGGACACACCAACTGGTTGACCGTCAACTTGGTATGTCCCTGCCTGACTGCTGCCCTAGTGTCCTGCACCGTTGACACTAGTCGGCCCTCATTGGCCCTCGTCGGCTGTTTCAACATACTGAGTCAGGGCGCACTCACACTGTCCTTCCGCACCGGGCAAAAACAGGTTTTTCGGGTCAAGCCTGGTGCGTTTGACCAGTGTGAGTGCACCCGCTCCGCACATAACTGCGGCCAGCTGGCGGTCCATGGCCCCTCTGAGAGAGGTGGGCTTTTGTATAGCGCGTTTGCACATGTACGAGCACGAGCGTGCGCACGTGTACGAGCACGAGCATGAGGCCTACGACGGTTCTGACGTAATTTATGTGCGCCTGTTCGGACATAGAAAATAGAAGGACGGACCATGCGCGGACATTTAACAACAACAACAATGGCGGCGAAAGGTTCACGTTGGTGTGATGCGGAGGTGGAGTGTTTACTGCAGATTTGGTCGGATGAAAATATTCAAAAACAGTCGGACAAGACGCACAAAAACTCTGAGGTCTATGGAAAGATTTGTAAACAAAGCGACGCATCGCGATGACTTCAATCAATGCGTGTGTTGTGTTACAGCGTGATGACGTATGGACAGCAAGAAGCATTTGTGCGAGGCCCAGGCATTGTGAGTACAAACCGGCCTTGGGCGCGGGGGGAGAGGAAGGGGGGACAAGTACCCTAAAGCCCGGGGCGCGGTGCGGAAGGACAGAGTGAGTGCGCCCTCAGTGGTGGAGTCGCTGGAGCCCGTTGGTGAGAGAAATCACACTGATGGCAGCTCAGTGAGGAAAATAAACAAATGACTTAAGTTAAAGTTATAATCTGTAATATTTTGTTAAAATCTATTAAAGTCTGAGTTAAAACAATTCTAACTGATCATACGAGACACTAATGAAATTGCTTGTGTTTGCTGCTTTGCCCAGAAATACATTAGAGTGTCTGTGGCGACATTTCCGAGCAAAATTCAAATGCAGCGCTTTATTAGTGACAGTTTTTACGTCACTCAGCTTTTCAGGGAGTAAATGCATGTCTCCCATCTGGAGACCCATAATCCCATTTATATAATGCCTGAATACGGCATGATACAAAGCTTGTTCTAATATGTCTGACCGGTGCAGCTCCATTTCATTCCTGCTGACTCACAATGGAGACTCAACAGACAGAGAAAGAAAATGGTTCAACTTCCGGTCCAAAGAAAAATAAACAAAAAACTTATCAAAGTGAAAAAGGGCAAATAATCAAGAAGCATAGTGACCCTGAACGTGACAAGATGGAGGATGGACGTGTTATATCAGGTAAGATTTATTTTTTATCATCGCCATTTTTAGCACATTATTGTCCGTAAGTTTTTGCTTTATTATTTGCTGGCACATGGTAAATATAATTTGTTCTTTCAACAGCGGGTTGAGTTGTTAATGTGCTAACTGGCTTACTAACAGTAGCCACCGTGTCGGCTGTCCGGTTTTCCCTTTTTGAATGAAAAATACGGACTACTGGCAGGGGAAATATGTCAGTCAAACTTGACTATAACCACTCCAGGTCAATCTCTGCTGTAGTCTGTGGTGTGAAAGCTAAAGAAAAGTCAGGGGGTTTTCCTCATCTTCTGAGGACCATGGATGTCAGTACACAGTATTATTGCAATCCAGCCTATAGCTGTTGAGGTATTTCATTCTGGACTAAAGTGGTGGACTGCCATCCCTAGAAATGAGCCATTTTACCACCTGAATTCCACGTACTAGTAATAAGTAAAACAAAAAACAGCCTAAACACAGCTGTGATGTTCATGTAAAACAAAGTGTGTGTGTGTGTGTGTGTGTGTGTGTGTGTGTGTGTGTGTGTGTGTGGTCTGTCTGGGGATGTAACAGCCATTGAAGAGGGAGTGTGTTAGCTCAACTGTATTGTAAGCAGATGGAGAGGGAAAATATCGATAACACAGCTGGTCCTGTGCTGCACTGCTGATATTGATCACCAGTAGGTTTAGAGGTGTCCTGTGTATATGAGAATACCTCCGTATGTCCAGATATAGAAAATAGTCATGCTTAAACAAAGCCCTACAGAATCGTGCTAAAACCATAAGTATTTATCAGTAAGTGAAACAATTACACCATATAAGTTATTTTTTGGGTCAGTTGAGCTGGTCTGTTATATGCTGATTCTGCTTTTCTTACCTGGATACAGAAAATGTACTGTATTAAGGATAAGTATGGGGTAAGTGTCAAAAGACTACAAAGCAACCAACAGCTTTTTGTAGGATTGCAACTACTCATTTTCAAAGGTGTTTTCAAGATCAACATCCTCTTATTTATGAATAAAGAGATACCTTGAATTGAAAATATCGCCCCTTATAAAGCACATCAGGTCATTTTTAATACAGAATTGTCTGTCTTGTCTGCTAAGTTTGCATTCACCAAAGGAACCATTGTTGCTCGGTGGCTGTTTTTTTAATCTTTTTAATCCTCGACACCTTAACAAATGCATGGCAGCTGTTACATACAGTTACCTACCAATCACATTTGTAAGATGGTCTTAAGGCGATTGGTATCTTGTCTGGTGAATGGTAAGAAGAAGAAAGATAAGATCTGGGGGGGGAAATGCACAACACCTGCCAAGACCAAAACTATCTGAAAATATTACATTCACGAATCAGTGCAAAAGCTGTTTAGATGACTGTGAGTTGGTCTCATGAAAATGCATTTTCAAGAGTCCACCTGGTCTCTTCTGAGACCATCTTCTGAGAGTCTGCTGCTGATTAGAAATCATACCCAAGCTCCTTAAGGAACCCTCTGCTATCCAATTACCTCTCAAGTTTCAGTCCAGTGCATGCCGTACACACCCATGAGAACGGCGTTTCAACATCTGAGGAATACTTCAACAGTTTGCATGTGCCTAAATGCACTTCTCCAGAGGAATTACAGGAAACACTTTCTATGAAGACCACATCTTTAGTGCATTATGAGGCCATTCATAGTGAATTAAAATGCATTTTTAATGCTTTATGATTACACTCATAAAACCATATAATGCTTTCTGATTTCTTTCTGATTATAAAACATCATGTAACATGAAAGTATTTATGTGTTCAAGTGTCTTGTGGATTTGTCTTGACTAGTTTTAAACTAGAAATTGACTGTTGGGACTTATAATACATTATGACTACCTATACTCACATACACATCTCAACATTCATCTGTAGAAAGGATTAACAGTATACTATAAAGCTATATGTGTGATTCTCTCCAATTTGGTGTCTTACGTTGTAATCACTTATGATGCAGCATAGATTATTTTAAATACTTAACTTACCACCAACAATCAAACATGATGAAGCATCCATCTTTATAAACGCATTAATAATTTACTTTGCATTACTGCATGTGAGTTGTGTATGACACCAAATTGTAGAGAATCACACATATAAAGTAGCTTTATACTACAGTATATTGTGAATCCTTACTACAGATGAATGTTGAGGTGTGTACGTATGAGTAGTCATAATGTATTATAAGTTCCATCAGTCAACCTATAGTTTTTAACTAATCAAGAGAAATCCTCAAGACACTTGAACTTATAATTCATTGTCACATCTATAATAGTTATGAGTGTAGTCATAAAGCATTATGAATGCATTATAATTCAATATAAATGCCATCATAACACACTATAGATGTGGTCTGCATATAAAGTATTACTTTACTGGGGGTCTAAGTATATTTGACGATTCATTTTAAAAAGTTTCACATTAAATAGATTTCACTTAGGGGCTCTTAGTGGCTGGCTCTGCTGCCTCACAGCAAGAAGGTGATGGCTTTAGTCCTGCGGCTGTTTTGAATCTGGAACCCTTTCTGTGAGGAGATTGCATGTTCTCCTCCCCTGATTTCCTCGCACAATCTGAGGACATTGTAGTCGGCCAAAGTGAATTAAGTGTAAACATGATTGTATAACTTTAATTATCTGCCAGTAATCCTGGGCAGGAATAAGAGGGTATAATAATTGTATGTGGTCTGTTATGACAATGACTTGAAAATAACTCTCTAGTGTATTTTGCTTCATGCATGCTTACGTGTGCAGAAATATAACATGTAGTTTATGGTTTGAGCTAAAAAAGGAGAGAAATACCAGTGATCTTACAGTGATAATTTTGTTATCCGTATGTACCAGTAGTTGAAGTGACAGATGGCATATCTGGGTGTGAAGGATGTGGATGAGAGCAATGCCTTTGAAAGGCAGAACACATACAGTACACAGCACCATGTCATCAGAGCTTTAGTTAAACTATTTTATACATCACTCACCTAATGCATTTACTACCCTGCACAAATCTGCTCCAATTTTATGAAGCTGTAAAAGCAAGAATGAATGAGGAATGCATGAATACATTTTCAATGAGATAATTCTATTTTGTGGAGAGATTTAAGACATGGTCACACAGTGGGTTGCCTAAAGCAAAAATCAAGAGCCTATTGTAGTAGAATGATAACCTGTTATTTTACATGTACTGTATGTTTACAATTGCTCTAATAATACCCGAAAAAGAAAAATCAAGGTAAAAGAGCTTCACATCCCAGCCTATTCTCATTCCCAGTATGTCAAATGCCGCCATTTTGTCACAGCCCTTGGTATTTGATACTGATGCAGCCACCCTTCAGCATCTGTATGACGCATTAGGCGTTCAACTGTAAACCAATATGCAGCATAATTAGATGCCCAGGGCAAGTGTTCCAGAATAGGAGCAACAAGTCTGTTTAGGGTTGGTCTGGTTGGTGGATGCGTCAAACAAACACAAGACTTTTTCCCAGGAAACTGCTGTTCACTGCTGAGTCCCTCCCCCCCCCCCCCCATGTCCCCTGTGTCACTGTGGTTCCAATACACATTTACTTATTTTAAACACATCTATGATCTTTTCCTAGGCCTAACCAAGTGGCTTTATCGCCTAAACCTAGCCACTTATTTTTCTTTTAATTCACAATGTTAACCATATGCTCCCCAAGTTTAAAACAGTAACCGTATTGGAACATCACAGTTTGTGACTCGCAGAGCTACCCAGTTGACAGCTGATGGAGGGGGTCCTGACAAGCATCCATATGTGAAGAGTTGGGCTGAGAATGGGTTGCACATCGTTTGCACATGACATATATTCTCATAACCTTGGGACCATTTTGTCAGGCCGCGGTGAGGTCTGTCCTGTCTTTGGGTTTTTGTCTTGTGAATTTCCTGTTTTATTTGGAAAGATAACTCTCCTCCGCATCTGAATCCTCATTCCTGCCGGGCCTGACACATTTCCCAACAGAGTGGTTCCTTATTAGCGGAAGTTCCTTTGGAAAATGATTGTTGGTGAAATGTTATCTCATGTCTTTGAATAAGCATTAGTAACCATCAGTGAAAGTCAGCCGCAAACTGAATTATTAACTGCTCATAATTTGACTCACTGGGCAAATCACTTGACAGAAACTGACAGCCCTATTTTCCTGAAATGTGTTAAAGCTGCAGTTGGCAAGTCTGGCAGATCGAGTTGACTCAGTCAAATTTTGAAAGTTTACAACTCTCACGCACCTCCCCCACTATCACCGAGCTACTCCACTCCCTCCCATTGAGTGCACCAGATTCCTTTGAACGCACCCCTGTTTTCTCTCATAGATAAACAGCATGGGGTACATGCTACATAAAAGCTGGCTGGCTAACTTACTCATAGATAGCAACTGCTAACATCATTTAGCGTGTGCCTGTGACACTGAAAATGCGCATGGCGGAGGTGGAATCTTTGGCGTATACATGAACTGTGAACTGCACCGAGTGGACAGGATGATACCAGTGCGGTGGACTTTTGCAAAACAAGCAACAAGCTTAAGGCGCACGTAGAGATGCATTTTTTTTTTCTAAAACCTGATGATTTATGTTGTTCTATCAGAGCATTGGCTTCAGTGAATATGATCAAACAAATGTTGCTGACTGCGACTTTAAGTGTAACATGAAAAGATCAAGACTTCTATTACCTCAGCTTGACTTCTACATGTGCTCTTGGTTCGTTTTGGGAGCGAATGGATCAAAGCTAGTTATGAAGTTCCAACAAAAAAATATTTATTCCCACAAAACCGGGAATAAGAACGATATACATTTCTGGTTCTCAATATGAAAATAATAAGACAAAAATGTCCCTTCACAACAATGGTCTGCTGTCTCCCTAATGTTCCTTTGCGTCAGTGGTCTGTTCTTATTCTTCTTCATAGCAGCGCGGACTAATCGGCTATCTGGTAAGTTAGTGTGTGTATAATTTTTGTTGTTGAGATCTTGAAAATGTATCTGCTCCAGGAGGGAAGCCTCTATGAAGCAGATGATTAAGAATGTGGCGTCCGTCATGATGCAGCTGAAAAACAACATTTATTATCTTTTCATTTGACTTCGATTGGTGTTACTTGAAAACAAGTTCAGCTTCACTTAATCATTGATAACAGAATACTCTAGATTCGTAGGAGGGAGTGATGAAGAATAGGATTAGACACCGATTGAGTAAGAGGAAACACACAGAGGTAAGTTAAGCAATGTCAATGTATTACCATTGACTCACACACAAAGACTCAATGGACAAACAACGAAGAGGAAGAGAGACCCTTCCCGGAGGAAGCCCGGGGCCCCCGTCTGGAGCCAGGCCCAGACGGGGGGCCTGCCGGTGAGCGCCTGTTGGCCGGGTTTGCCATGGAGCCCGGCCGGGCACAGCCCGAAAAAGTGACGTGGCACCTCCCTCCTCTCCATCCTGTGGGCCCACCACTCGCAGGAGGAACCACTTGGGTCGGGTGCACTGCTGCACGGGTGGCAGTGAAGGTGAGGGGCCTCGACGGACCAGACACGGGCAGCAGAAGCTGGCTCTTGGGACGTGGAATGTCACCTCTCTGTCGGGGAAGGAGCCGGAGCTTGTGCGGGAGGTGGAGCGCTACCAGTTAGATCTGGTGGGGCTTACCTCCACACACAGTCTCGGTTCTGGAACCGTACTCCTGAATAGGGGTTGGACACTATTCTTCTCTGGAGTTGCCCAGGGTGTGAGGCGCCGGGCGGGTGTGGGGATACTCACAAACCCCCGGCTGAGCTCCGCGGCTCTTCAACATTGCGTGGAAGTCTGGGACAGACAAGGGAGTGGCAGACCGGGGTGGTGGTTCCTCTTTTTAAAAGATGATGTGGTCCTGCTGGCATCGTCGGTCAGTGACCTTCAGCACTCACTGGATCGGTTCGCAGCCGAATGTGAAACGGCTGGGATGAGGATCAGCACCTCTAAATCTGAGGCCATGGCTCTTAGCAGGAAACCGGTGGATTGCTTACTCCAGGTAGGGAATGAGTCCTTACCCCAAGTGAAGGAGATTACCTCAGGATCATGTTCACGAGTGAGGGGACGATGGAGCGTGAGTTTGGCCGGAGAATCGGAGCAGCGGGGGCGGTGTAGCAGTCGCTCTACCGCACTATTGTGATGAAAAGAGAGCTGAGCCGAAAGGCAAAGCTCTCGATC
Source organism: Echiichthys vipera (assembly GCF_963691815.1). Lineage (NCBI taxonomy): Eukaryota > Metazoa > Chordata > Actinopteri > Perciformes > Trachinidae > Echiichthys > Echiichthys vipera. Next base: position 13,762,556 of record NC_139835.1, on the reverse strand, counting down.
TACCGGTCAATCTTCGTTCCTACCCTCACCTATGGTCATGAAAGCTGGGTCAAGACCGAAAGAACGAGGTCGCGGGTACAAGCGGCCGAAATGGGTTTTCTCAGGAGGGTGGCTGGAGTCTCCCTTAGAGATAGGGTGAGAAGTTCAACCATTCGTGAAGTACTCAGAGTAGAGCCGCTGCTCCTTAGCGTTGAAAGGAGCCAGTTGAGGTGGTTCGGGCATCTAGTAAGGATGCCCCCTGGGCGCCTCCCTAGGGAGGTGTTCCAGGCACGTCCAGCTGGGAGGAGGCCTCGGGGAAGACCCAGGACTAGGTGGAGAGATTATATCTCCACACTGGCCTGGGAACGCCTCGGGATCCCCCAGTTAGAGCTGGTTAATGGGGCCCGGGAAAGGGAAGTTTGGGGTCCCCTGCTAAAGCTGCTGCCCCCGCGACCCGACCCCGGATAAGCGGATGAAGATGAGATGAGATGAGATGTATTAACACATGACAATTTTACAAATATGGCAGGCCTTCAGTTTGTTTTATTTTAAACAAACTTTATTTTAAAAAAATAAGATAAAATGTCTCTTGTTCTCCAAGGTCCTACCACACAGACAGGATGACGGACGAAGAAGAGAAGGTCCTCTTCAGGTCAAACCCAGATGTTCACACGGTTAGTTCCCCATCTCTCTTCTGGGGAGATAATCTAGAATCAAGGGTATCCAAAAGACCCAGCCTTTATAGCACAGAAGGGCTCAGTTGAATCTATGCACTTCTTTTTTTAACTGTACAGTTTGTATTTTTCAATTATAATCAATTTTAATGTGTAATGTAACTTTTCCACTGTTCATTTATTACAAGATAACTGCTGCATTACAGTGTTGGCAAATGAAATATCAACTTCACTGTTTTTGATGAAAACTAAATCATGAAAAAAAAAAAAAATTCTAAACAGAACCACTCTTAAAGCAAAAGTAGACCTCTGGGATAAAATAAATAAATACTTTAAATACAGGATGAAATATAGACTACAATTAGTAATTAAATGAAAAGGATGCTCAATGAAAGACAAATATAAAAAATAAAATATTTCTAACTGTGGTTCTTTTTCTCTTTTTTTCAGGTTACAGAACTAACATACTTATCTTTTTTTAAACAGGTTACACTAGCAATGTACAAAATAGACTAGGGTTACCTAGCATGCTAATTTAGTACAATAACTCACCGGAGTTTCATATAGTCTCAGACTCGAAAGAAATAATGGTCGGGGTAAAACAATCTAACACCACCCAAAACTTCATATCAAAATCAGGAAAACTTTTAGAAATTGAATTAAAAAAATATATATCTTAACTCTTGTTCTCTTTTGCAGTGTCTGCTCATTTTACCATGGTCTAATGCACTCTGGTCTAGCTTTTTCTGCAAAAACATACACAAGGTGCCCTCTAGCTGTAATTTAGTACGTACTATTGTGTACAACCACAGTTATCTAGTACAAGTGCAACTTGTACTCAAGGTGAAATTAAAAACTAAAGGATAAAGGACAAATAAATGAAGTAAAGTGAGTTTAACCCACTGCTCACTTTATGTGGGACACACAAGTACAATCTAGGATTTACAGAATACGTTTTGATATTTGGGTGATTATAAGCGCAACAAAACTTTCTTTCAGGCATAAGTGCGAAAAAAACTAACAGCTGACTGTCAAAAAAAATGGTAATAGAAGAGTTTCCTGCATGTTGGATGACAGCATTTCCTCTCAAACTCTTGCACATATAACATACTGTAAATTTGAACTACAACTCTTGTTTGGGAGTTTTTCTTAAAAAGACCTTTACAGTATATCTCTTTTTGTCTGGTTGTAAGTATATAAGCTTCATTCACCTTATACCAATTCCCATGTCCTATCGATCGTAGGAAGACCACTATTCTACAGCAGTTCCGCATGGGGAGGTGTATTGACTGCAGGGGGCTGTTGTGTGTTGCAACATTAAGGAGAAAAGATGAGTGTGTCTGTCCTGTTATGATGGATGGCCGTGGGCTGCAGAGGAGCTAATTGGCTCTTGATGAGGCTGGTGTTGCAGAGAGAAAGCGTACCAGGCTTGATTAGCACATTAGCAGGGTTAATCAATGAGGAAATTAAGGTGTGCTGTTTCACCCTCACTGTTATTTCTTTTCTGTTTTCCCTGTACTTCTTTTACTTCTATGTTGCTATCGTGCCATTCTCAAGTTCTCATTCTGCCTTATCTCATCTTCACTTCATTCTGTTTACATAATATACTGTATTTGTATTCATATTTAATGCAAGAAGTGTAAAATTACTATTTGTGAAGACTTTTCGAATAATTTAAGGCTCTTGTAAAAAAAATAAATTCAAATATATTGACAAATTAATTTTGTAATTTGGATTCCACTTGCAATGTAATATTTGGCAACAATGTAAACAAGCATTTGTTTTCATAGGACATGGAAGATCCTAAGGAGGCACAATAACTGATATTTGGACACCCGAGAATGCTGGAGCATAAGCGTTCATCAGTTGCAAGCAGGGGCGCCACCAGGGATTTTGGGCCCCATGAAAATATCTCACACTGGACTCCCCAACCAGGCACCAGCCACCCCAGCCAAGTGCCAACCAAGTGCCATTTCCGTAACGGGCTGTCCAGAACCCAACTGACCCATTTAAGCTTTAAATAACTGTACTCATAGTGCAACATTCCTTTATTCTTTTGTGATTAGTACATTTGGGTCACACTGTGTTCGCTAAATTAGGGTTCAAGAGACAAAATATTGCTCAAGAAAAGGTGAGTTTCCAGTAAACCTTTACTACAGGTAGCAAACAGAAGAGACATGTTCTGTTTCACAATAAAGCTTTATTTTTGAGATATCACAAAAAATATACAATGCTATGTACAGGATATTGAAAGGATGTCAGAAAATCAGCAGCTCTAAAGCATAATTACCGCAACACGAAAATAAGTTTAGAACAGTAAAAAGTGAATGTTGTGTGTTTCAGGATAAAGTCATAATATGCAGGGTTTCCCCCAGAAAAAACATTTAGGCATGCTGGCAGCTTTTTTGACTTTTCTAGATTATTTGGACACAGTCACATGACCAAGAAGTTATTGTAAAAAAATAACACATGGATTTTCCATATTTAAATTAATTTTAAATAGAATATGCAATATAATTACCATCTAAATCAGGGGTGGAGAACCCTGCTCCTCGAGGGCCACTGTCCTGCATGTTTTAGGTTTCTCTCCGCTCTAACACACCTGATTCTAATGCTCTGCTCGTAATCAAGCAGCTGAAGCTTGTCAGGGGTTTAATCATCGTTAGACTCAGGTGTGTAAGAGCAGGGAGAAACCTAAAACATGCAGGGCAGTGGCCCTCCAGGAGCAGGATTGGGCACCCCTGGTCTAAACTGACCTGTGTGTTGTATTATAATTTTACATATTTATATTTTTATATTATTATATTTTAATTAAAATAGACCTATTTGTTAAAAATCAATCAATTATGAATCAAAACGAGTGCCCAATTATATGTTTTGATTAAATTGTTGATAAGTATGGCCAAGTCAGCATGAAGGATTTAAAAAAAAAAAAACTGTTCTGTGTAAACTAAACAATACAGTTAGTATGAATATTTTTGGAAAATAAACAGGGCTGGTATGTAAACTGCAGTCTTTGTAAAGTGCTACATCCTGTGTCTGCTTCAACTCACTTTTAGCCGGTTACACAGTCTTAATGTGAAGCTGTACTGCACATATAGGAAGCAAGCCCCAACCAAAACGGCTTCCTGGTTGATCCAATACGGTAGTGCCAAAAACTGCAGTTCTCCGAGCATCCAGTAGGAGTAGTTTGCACAATAGAGCAGTTTCTCACTGAAACAGGCCGTTTTCACAGCACAATTAAACCTATTTAGGGCTTATTTACAACAAAACATTCAACACTTAGGAGGGTGAATATTTTTGCAACAGGCTAGTTTTTTGGAGTGACAGACAACCTCTGGCCGTCACTTTGCCCCCGAGGCTAGTTGTCAGGATCATCATGCTAACTCCGCCATCTCAACCTGGACTGCGGTCATTCGTGTGGTGGTGTTACCATAAGTGACAAGATGGTTTGCTCTTCGATCAACTGTACAAACAGATGGTTCAGGAACACACCGTATTAACCTTAACTTTTATTATGATAATTAAATAGCCGCACTTGCACCATAACTTGCAGTACAGCCTGCTATCTATGACACCTACACTAGATGCTAATCTGGAGCACCGGGAGGATCCGAGCCCTGAGGGTTGGTGTTTTACAGTCTATAGGCATGGGACTGTGTTGAATCAGTTTAAATCATAGATCATAAATGCTGGCTGCCTGCACTTCACTCCCGGAGACGGTGTAATCTCCGCTAGAGACAATGGAGTGCCTGCACTTGACTCGCCAGGCCGGTGTAGTCTGCTCTAGAGATACAGTATTCCCACTCCCGTTTATCTAGAAACATGTTAGCCTAGCTAATGTGGAGGAGGATTTGTTATCTGAGTTTAATGTGATTAGTCAAAGTGGCTTGTTGGTTTGTGGTTTGCACATGGCACTGAAGTCTGCTAGCCATATATGGGTTTATTGGGGCGTTTACCTATTCTAACAAAAATTGCCTGGCATGCAAATCCAATTGAATATCAAATGTGATTCATCAACATACTGTACTCTAAGGTATTACTAAGGTAAGAACAGATTGGCTGTCAGCGCACGTTTCATGAATCCCACAAAAAACATTATTTTCCTCTTATTGCGTTGCACAAGAACAAATTTAAGAGTGAAATAAAAAGCATTCATCCATAAGGCCCATTGTATCTAATTTCCATGGAACACAGATGAATGACGAGGATGATATCAGACTACCTATGTTCTTGCCAAAACATTTGGACCCCCAAAGGTTTGGCAAAAGCTCATGTTTCTCATTGTCTTACCAGTTGGGTTGCACAGATTGAAGTTTTGAGGATATTGTCAAAGATTTACTTTACAACTAAATTGTGTGTATTCTTCCTGCACACTTATGCAGCTCCATTATATTTTACTTGCAGATCACTCTGGTAACGTGCAACGGAGAAAATTTGGAGCAATTTGACAAGCAAACATCCAATCAGCGTTGGTTTTCAGGCGGGGTGTGACACAACGCATGCAAATCTGACCTTGTCTTGACCCATTTTCAGTGGGGGTAGCCCTAATTCCTGCTTTTTTCTCTTGGATCCTTCTGTTGAAATATGGACTGTGCACCTGATATTGTGCCTCTCATCTGTAAATTTGTGTTGCCCAAATGGCAAATATCCTTTACCGACATGATGTGTACTTTCTGAGCTTTTCCTCGATGCTCTGTTCGTACGTCATAATATCCTTTGATCTGATCGGTTGATTTGACCCAATAGCAACCAGTATTTTCACCCCTTCCCAAAAGATCTCCAAACGAGTGTTCCAAGTTGGATATGCTGAGCAAATATGAATCATGCAAATCAATACATCTGGCAGAGTCAGGTTATGAGATGGCAGCCCGGACAATGACAATATTTGGACCTTATTCATCAGACACTGTCTGGAGTTCATATGAGCAAATGGTTAAACTGCCACTGCTGTGAAACTGTGCCACTGGCAACCGACTTTTTTAGCTGAAACCAACCAGTGGCAGAATAGAGTGAGGAAAAAAAAGCCTGGAGTCTTTTTTACAGAGCTTTTGAGCAAGGTCCAGTACCCGCTACTGTTCACTTATTGTAAGTCCTATCTCACACAGGTTCTGCCCTCTACTGATTTCGTTCTGCTTAATGATGCTGCTATAGGGCCTAGTCTGTCTGGGATAATACTGCTCCTGATACTCTGAGCTTCTATCCTCTCTATCTGTATCATTCATGTCTCATCAATGCATGTTACTAATACAAGTTCTTCCCCGGAGTTGTTTGTGCTTTGTCGTCTTGCAGGTCTCTGCTGATCGTGGTGATGCCTGCTGACGAGGTCCTGCCTGATGCTTTCTGTTGCTATAATTACTATTATCCATCTATACAATCATTAGTCATTCTATAAATTATACAATTTGTAGCCATAAAAACATCATCAGTAATATATCTCATTCTAAAGCAACTGTTATTACCACTACTCACCATTGGCCATATTTACCACCATAATTTTTGTCATTGTCATATTCTGTCACTTTAGTTGTAGTTGTTTCTGCTAATGTACTTTATGAACTGCCGTAACATATAAGTTATATTCACATTACTATAGATATTATTATAGTTACTGTTACTTTTGTGGTTGCTTGCATCTCTGGGACTGTCTCTCTATCCGTTTTTGTCTCTCTCTGTCCATTTGTCTGTCTCTTCTCTCTTTCTCTCTCCTTTTCTTCCCTTCCAACCGGTGCAGACAGATGTCCATCCTCCATAGAACTGGGTCTGTTCGACGTTCCTGCCTGTTAAAGGGAAGGTTTTTGTTGCCACTGTGTAATCATGGGGGAATTGTTGGGTCTATGTAAACCATAAATAAGTCATGTGCTCTTTACCTACTCCATATGTAAAGTGTCCTGAGATATATTTTGTTATGAATTGGCACTGTAAATAAAATTGAATTTAATTAAATAACTGGATTCTATGGTTAATACCCTCCTCCAATAAAAGCCACTTCAGTATATTAAGGCATACACCACTGTCTGCTATCCGTTTTCTCTTCAGCGAACACCGATTTGCCCACTGTTTGCCCAAGGTTTCTGCTAATGATGTTAAGGTTTGTGAGTTGGCTTTGTGAGTGTCTCTTCCAAGCCTATAGGCAGGTAGGGAGACACCTTCCACTGTGGTCCATGCACACTCTATATGCGGTGTGGCAGTGTCTGTGACCTTGTTTGGTGGAGTGACTGTTGAGGACATACTGTATGTACAGCAGCGTCATGCTCTATGTTATGTCGCGTCAGATCATTCACTCATCTGGCTCCATCCACTGTAGTCAGAGTCCAGTAGAGAGCGAAGCCTATGTCAGATAAAACGAAGGTTACGATATTGTAACCCTAGTTCTATTAGCACAGGCAGTGCCCTCTACCCAGGTGCCCTGTCTCTGGAGAGGGTATAGGATAGCAGACAGAGGTGTGTACTGCACGACACATATTCAGTAGACATGTCCTCATTGCACATTTGCGTGAATGTGTGTTGTTATTGAAGGGGAGTATTACCCTTAGAGTCTAGTACCACCACCTGTGCTAATAGAGCAATATCCACATCATAACCTTTGTCTTCCTTACTGAAAAAAAGGCTCTGCACTCAGCCCAGTGTCACAAATTAATAACCAGAAGAAGGGTATATATTAAAAAACAGAACCACTATATGTGAAAATATACTTTCAGATATTAGAACAAAACAAAAAATACACTCTGCCTTTAATCGTAGGGGATGAATAAAGACTGTGTAGTTTCCTTGCATTTTTACTGTAGCTTCTACAGAGCAGAGGAAGAGTGGAATGAGCAGTGGCGCAGTATTCTAATTTAAACTCTGGCTGAACCCTGCATTTGAATTCTTTTGAAATCCTCTACAGCCCCGTCATGCAATTTTAAACACATCTATACAATAATTTCCGCCTTTCATGTCTATCAGCATATCCTTTCCAACTTATTGTTAACCACATCCTTCCTTATACATTTTAAAATAGATTTTGCTGAATTTTTTATCTGTTTTCATCTTCCTGTTTTTTTTTCTTTTCTACATTTCTTTTGTTTCATTTCTACATATTCATCCAAAATATTTTTGTGGATCGCTGCCCGCATACTCTCTTACACCTGCACTCATTATCATTCTGCTTTTCTATCTTAGTCCTCATCCTCCCACACATCTATCTATCACTTTATGCATTTTGTTTCTACCCATGAAACTGCACATTTTGACAATTGTCTGATTTGATCAGACTTATCTCTCCTTTTTCTAAAGATTGTTTTTAGGGCTTCTATTTCCTTTTTATAAGAGCAGCTGAAGAGTGACAGGAAATGGGGTTAAGAGAGGGGATGTAATGCAGAAAAGGGCCACAGGTCAGGTCTTTATTGGTTGGAACCAATAAAGTTGTCTGAATCTGAATCTGAATAACTACTACTGCAACACACAGCAGCTAACTATACAGGATCATCAAAACTATGGAATGACAGGCTAAAGTTTTGTAACCTGTTCAGAGTGAACAGGAGTTAAGTAGACAGATAGGCACCAGGCTATTTGACGAGGCCGAGAAAGATGTCAGTGTACACAAATATAGCTTTACTGAAGAACTCAAACTAATTCATACAACATGTGTTTGGGATGCTGTCAGAAAGTGTGAAATACAATGATTTTCCTATGTTGATGGGTACGCAGGCTTTGACAAAACCTGTGGGGAGGTCAGATCAAGCAGACAGGTTGTTATCTCTGTTTCTCCTGTCCCCACACTTCTTTTTCTTCTGTGTCGCTATTTTTCTGTATAAAACTCCTCATTTTGCCCTTCTGTTATCTCTTTATTTGTTAACGGCAACCAGCAGCTCTGTTAGTTGGTTGGTCGGTCGGCTCACAAAATGTTACCCAGTCTTCTGCAACGACAGATTTCGCAGATGTGTGTGTGTATGTGTGTGTGTGTATAGAGCATGAACGCATGGATGCATTCATGTCGATGGTCGCTGCTTTTGTAAATTTTATTGTTTTTACATATTTATGTAGCAGCAGAACAGAAAATTCTTGAAATGGACATGAGTTATATGGACGACAGTACAGTGTGTAAGTAAAAGACAAAATCATCAATGATGCTTACATGATGGTCCATTAGCCCAATTTAACAGATACATCGAATATCTAATGGACACAATCCTTTTTCATCATCATCAGGATATGCTACTCAGTAGTTCTGCCTTTACCCAGCACTGATCATTTCTGTGTAACTGGAGGTGGTGGAGTGCCTATGATGAGGAGATTGATAATAACTATAAGCATTTGGCATTCCATGTGTAGCTGGTAACTCTGCGACCTGGATTATAGAGATACGGGATGACTTGTCAGGCCTTAAATCAAGAACGTTGTGATAATAGCCAGTCTGTTTCTCTCATACTGCCAATGAGATAAATCGATGATAATTTTACATGTCGGCTGGGACGTTTTTTGACCTGTTTATTTGCCAGGTTATTCCACAACACACACATCAATCCAGTCAGTGCAACAGGGCAGCTTCCCATCAACCTTCACTTTCCAACAGCTAGTATCAGTTTTCAAGCCTTTTAAAAGAGCCTGTTGTTCCATCAGTTTCATCGTGATAGCTGTGAGCAACACCAGGTAAAGCTCCACATGAGTGGATATAGGGGAGTCTGAGAGTGATGCTGGGGTGTTCTCAAGAAGCTAATTTGGACATTGCAGAAGCTTGGCTAACAAAAGGGTCAATGGATGGCCGGAGCACTTGCTCAAGGGAAGTCTATTGAGACCCGCCAGCAAGTTTGTCAAAATGTATTGTATGACCTGGGAATAAAAATGGCTTGTCCATTCACAAACTGTAGTATGTTGGAACCAGCTCGGTAATCACTACCTGCATGTAAAAATTTGAGTTGACATTGACACATTCACATAAACCATGGGTGTCAGAAGCACTGAAAATGTGGATGGGACAACAACATTGCATGCAGTATTTTTATTCTCTATTGGAATCAGTCTGCTGCTGCTCGTCTGTCCCATTACTCTCCTTTCCCTTTTCTTCATGTAGTGCCGGTGTTGGTGCATTTCAATGACACAGAAAGATTGGAGAGGGAGAAAAACAAACATATGGAAATGTGCACCTCACGTGTTGATCACATCACACAGTCCTTATCATCAGTCTTGAGTTTGCTCAGTTGCCATTCTAAGCTCCTCTAGGACTTTCCATCCATGTTGACTTCAGAATATTGTTATCTTAAGTTAATAGTTAATTCTTTTTTTTAAAGAATGCAATCATAGCTGCTCCAGGCCACTATATGAAACACTTTTTTACAATTTGTGTTATAATGATAGGTAACAATTTCATATTTAAAAAGCCTTTTTATTTGACTAATTGGTAAACTTAAATATTAAATGAAAGTCTTTCAAAACCAATGTGTATTTGGAAAGAAAGCAGAAACTAAACTTTACAGAATATATTATCTTGTCTTTCTAAAAAAAACATGTCGCTGGTGGTGTAGCTGTCTACCTGCTGACAGCCAGCTTGTGATTGGCTTCTGATGTCCTTACTTCCTGTCAGGTTGACCCTTGTGTGAACCAGCTGCTTTGCATTTGCATAACACCAAGATGACAGCTCATCATCGCACTAGGTTCACAGGCTCCCTATTTCTCTCTCTCTCTCATTGTCTCACACAACCATTCCTGCTCTCAGTCTCCCTGCCACTCTCTTTTTCTCTCAGACACTATACTGCCCTGTAAGTGAGGTATCAGGTATTTGTGGTTTTAGTCGTGTTAAGGTTTATGTTCTGCATTCAGACATTTACAGATTAGTTGACATCTTGGTTCATGTTTTGAAATCACTTCACGAACGCACACTGCAAACCTGACATTATCTTGACATTACCCAGCAGAGCTGTATGTGAGAGCACAGAATCAGTTGGACTGGACATTGCACTGGACAACAACCTTTACCCTGTCCGCTTCCTATGTCTGTGTAATGTCCATTTGAGCCCATATGTGTGAAGAGCAGGTCATTGTCCAGGGAATTCATAGTGAGCGATTGGGTGTGTTGATGATGTTTCTATCATGCGGCTTGCATGAAACCAGAAAAAAACAAACATCCGAGGGTGAAGAAGAAGGCAACGAAAAGAGGGCAACGAGATACTTCATGGACAATCTCCTGCTGTGTGCTCCTATGTGTGTAAGGGCAACTTTGGAAAATGTCTGGACCTGATTCATCAGAGTTCATGAGAAAATGGCTTTAGTCAGGTCTTATGGTGTCGGGTCATCCCAACCCTTAGTTCACCCAGAGACCATTTATAGCATATGTTTACTGAGTTTGATCTGGCATCAGCTGTCACAATGTCAATTGTGTCTGTAAAACTATTCCCATATTAATACAGATTCTCTGTGTAATTTTCAGAAAAACTCTTGGTATTGGTGACACCGGTGATCGTGAACTTTAGTCAGTATCCTGTTTTTCTGACCCACATGCTCAGCATATTTGACTGACATCATGTTGGTATAATGCTGTTAAATGAATTAAAATCGTATTTAAAATAACACTTGCTTGCTAGCTATTTGAAAGTCACTCCATGGTCCTTTTCTGTTGAATCCTTGAATTGGAGATATTGTTTATCACTTTGGTTGTTGGTTTTGTTAACTTTCTTTTGCTTTTGTGTTTCAGGGAGTTCCTTTTTGTTTCTTCCTTGATTTTCAGTGCGGCCTGGGTATCATCAATAGGGAGGCTAGGCACTGTGTTGAAGACCTCACTCCCATTGCATTAGTAAAAGCCCTGAAAAGGGGAGTTATGAATGAAAGATGCACGGAAACAACTTTCCTCAGACTATGCGTCTTATTAACTGCAATGACAAACAATCATCCGTAATTCTGCTGAAATATTACAAGAGAACATGTGCATCGACATTACATTTAGGATCTTTTAGCATAAGCACTTGCACTAGTATTTTCAACTCTGAATGGCAAGTAAAATATAGTAAAGCACAGTGAAGTAAAATGGCTCATTTGAGATCAACAAATGGCTATACATAAAAATGTACTTTTCTTACCAAAATGACAAACTGCAGCTTTAAACCATACTAACTCTTGAAAATACACTTAATCAAAAAAACTTTATTTTAACTACATACACAATGGCCTGACATTCCCAGCAACAGCAGAGTTCCCCACAGCTACGAAGTACCATAAAGACAGCAGTGCAGTGCAGCTAGCATCGCAACAGGTTAGCTCATGTGGCGCGCTTACTCATCGTCCGGTAATAAACTTCATTACATCACAAAACACGGTCATACTGCGTTACAAATCATCTTCTGAGAACGTCTACGCATTCAACTTACACTACAGTAACCAACAACTCTTATTATGAGGGACTCATGTCTGAAAAGGGGAGTTATGAATGAAAGATGAACGGACACAACTTTCCTCAGAGTATGCGTCTTATTAACTGAGAGAAAGAAGTGAAGCGCGCTGTAAAATAGCTCAACAGCTCTACACTGCCCCTACTGTAGCCCTCAGGTAATTACAACTACTGTTCATACTGCTGGTGTGAAAATGGCATTTTAAACATAAAGCATGAGGTACAAAAATTCTGTACTCAAACTGCTATAACATAGAGTAAAGATTAATGACTTTCAACTATTAAATTAAAGGAACATACTCACAGTAAAGACATTAACTGTTACTCTGCTGCTGATAATACATATTGTTCAGTATGCCGGTAATACAGATAATTCACTCCGTCACACATGCAAGTAGGCACTGGGCACCTTTAGTGCATGTTTTTGTAGTGTGTTGTGGTGCACCCCAGGCTAGTGAGAATAGGCACATACCTAGTAGTCTGCCTCCCACTGAGGCCCCAGCCAACTGATTTTAGTTTTCTGTTATAGTTATCAGAGTTTAATTGTTTGTCTAGTTGGCCTTTAAGAATTATTATAATTCGATAAATTAATTATAGAAAAATGACACAAAAAAAGCACTCATTGCACATTGAGCAACGGACATTTGAGTTCTAAAGTTCAGTTCAGACCAAGAATTCGCAATGCAACTTGTTGAAACTTGCAACTACTTGCAACGTGCAGGTCTTCAACGCTCTAAAACCTGCCCCTTCAGACCAATGCCATGAGACGAGACGATGTATCATCTCCATAGCAACGGCTCTCTGTACTTTGGTTCTAACCCCCGACTTTTAAGGATTTTTTCCGTAGCTGAATATAATTTGTAGCATTATAAAATATAAATGAGGACGGAGATAGTGAGATACTTAATACAGCTGCATTTCTAGTTGTGATAAAACGGCACAAATAACATTTTATTTCCCTGATTCACTGCTTTGTTCTGGATTACTGCGCTTGCTCTCCTTATTCATTGTATAGCTCCCTTGACCCCCTCTCTCTCTCTCTCTTCGTCTCTTTTTCTCTCACACACGCTCATAGAGCCTCCGTTCATAACGACCTGTTCAACCAGCTGACAGTTTGTCAGTGACTTGACCAGCGGACTTTGCTAAGACTTGGCTGTTGAAACAGGTGACGTGTGTTACATTCTAAAACCAGCTTCCTGCGATTTGACAAGTTGAATCGCTGGCGACGACATTAGCCGGTTAGATTCGCAAGGAGACAGGTCAGTTCACACCTGCAACTTTCACCTGCAGCGTTGGAAAATAGTTGCGTTGCAAATCTTTGGTCTGAACTTAAGAAACGTCCAAGTGGAAGCATGGGCAAGGTTAGGCTGTGTAAAAATTCCCCTCCCACCGGAGCTCTTCAGCCTCCATTCCACCCCAATGCCAAACATGCTGCAGCAAACGTTAGCACAGACAACGCTCCTAGGAAGGACTGTCATTAGTTGATGGAACATTTTTGTTTCTGTGTTTTTGAAAACATGGTAGAATATTGAATATTGATATGCGATTAATCACGATTAATTACAAAGCCTCTAATTAATTAGATTAATTATTTTAATCGTGTCCCACCACTAATTATTATATAAATAAAATTGTTTTTTAGATTGTTTCTGTAAGTTAAAATTATCTTGTAATACTTATCTTATGTTTCTTAGGTCTATTCTTGATTAGTACAATAAAAATATTTAATCTACTTACTGTCTCTGCCTCCTTGGTCTTTCGAACCTTATCATTTCTTGCGAGCCAAAGAGTGGCGGGGGTACTGGGAGTGCTCAAAACATCTCATCCTTTGAGGTTTCATGGAAAATCCTTTACAAAGAGGGCAATCGGTGAAGGTATCAATTTTTAAGTTAGGTAACAACCGTTCAGCCATTGGCCCTAAAAAAAAAGACTAATACATGTAGAATCTTTTATACAGGACCTTTAAATGATACATGAGCATGTCCTTGGCTGCAGACAATGACTTGACCGTTCTCAACATTAAAATGAGAAGCCTAATACTAACTGACCAGATGTGTTTCTTCTCTCAGTCATCTATTTGTCTAAAATTCATCTGACAGAACAGCAACACTCCAAAGCCTCACTGAATAGTAAAACCTGCTAGTTTATTGTTCTGAATTCATTAACATTATACACCTCCAATCACAAATATTACTTTTTAAAACCAATTTAGTAGTTTTAAATCACTTTCTGTTTATTGCATTTTCCGATAATTTTATCTACGCACAATATACCTCCTTCCAAGTACGTATGTATATTGTTTGTAAATGAGCATCCCTGGTCAGGAGGCCTACAGTAACCTGGATAGATAAAGGTTATAAAATGAGCGATGCAGCAGTAACGTAAAGGTTAGAGAGGCAGGCTTGTGATGGCAAGATCTATCTACAGATTGGCTCAGAACTGAAATACTGCTCTGTGGCTGATAGATCAAACCTCCAGGGGTGAAAGTTTGCGACTTTGTGTGTTGTTCAGGTTTTTTTTAGCAAAGACCACTGGTGCTTAGAAAATCTACCCAGGTTTAAATTTGTGCATGGAACATAATTAAATATTACCTACAGTGTGAATGTATTTCCGTCAGAAGTTGTTTTTTCTCATTTTTTTTGTCACTTATGATACAATGGCACTTGACTAGTATCACTCATGTACAGGATGTAACAATAATACTAAGTAAGTTGAATAAAAGGACAATCCCCCACCTAATTTCAAACCATCCTTTCCCCTACTCTGTACCTCCCTCTTTTCCTCTTTTCCTCTCATACCTCGCTTTCTTTCCTCCCTCCTATCATGTCGGATGGGTGTTACCATCTCTTGGGACTCCAAGCTGATTGACAGGTGGGAATTAGTCATGGATAAACACTTCATGCATCCATTTGCATTCCATCATTCCTGGCATCACCATTCTCAAACACCCTCTGCCCCCACTGGTCCTTTGACTTTTCTGCTGTTTCCTGCATTTTTACAGAGAGAGAGTTTGACTGGGGGTCACCTTTTTAGATTAAGAAAGTTTTGGATCAAGAACCGATAAAAACAAGCATACTTAAAGTGATTGACAATAACATCATTATCTATTCTAAAAATCTATTAGAACGGAAAATCTGACCAATATTCAAATTTTGCATTATGGAAACAGATGTTGTATACAGTGCAGTCAGAGAGTACTTTGTTTTGACTACTAAATGTATAAATGCTTACTCCCACCTGAAGGTGATTTGAGGATGTTCACTTTAGGTAAACACATCTCTAAGTAGGCTGTAGCATCTGTAAACTGATACAACCAGATACAGTAGCAGAACAAAAACAAAGATAGTGAAATCTGTTTCTTTTTGTGTTACTGTGATAACCTACGTCATTTCTGAAACAAGTAACGGATTGCATTTATATCAGGAATTCGGTCTGACAATTGGTATTGATTTTGTCTCTTTGTGTTTGGTAAAGAGACCGGTCTAGGACGTATTTTCTTGGCACAAGGGCTAGGTGTCTATCCTCCCTCAAAGGAGGGAGAACTAGCCTTTTGGTAACTCTAAAAAAGGAACTCAAAAGGAATCAAGCTGTCCGAATTCCAATGAAGTCATATTTATTGTAAGTTTTAGTAACTTTAGTAGTTAAGTCATCTTTGTTTTACAGCCTAATATCACAAATTGCAAATTTAACTCAAGGGCTTTACAACATGTACAGCATTCCTCAGCATCTGTCCTTAGACAGAGAGATTTCAGGTATCGCCAAACAGCTAGAACCTACTATATCCACCTGTTTCTATTTAGCCTCTCACCACGAGAGGCAATCATGCTGGTTGATTCCAGGCAATAGTGTTATTGATCTGCAGTCATTTTACTCACCAAGTTCAAAGTTATGGATTTCCCCTCAGAAGGTTGTACACTCAACAAGGGGAAGCTCTGAATACTCGAGGCAGAAATACAGTAAGACAACAAGAGTAAACATCTACAAGGTCGGACACAACACATTGTTAATATCAAACGCTTTTCTTTACGGTTCTAGAAGCCGTAATAAGTCAATTTCCTCTGAACAGGGGAACATGGCTCTGATCAGGCATCTCTCACCTGCACATGTACAGTCATCTCACTGGTACATATACATGCCCACAACCAGAGAGAAATGATATTAGTACAGTATGTAAATTACTATAAATGTGTGCATGCCATGTGTCCACGTGTGGTGTTTTAAGATGCTTTAGTCATGCATGAGATAAGTACAGGGGCCCAAAGTTTTAAAGCACTATTATCCTCCCGGTGATAGCGTGAACAAACTATGACTCTCACCGCCCTGACATTAACGTACAAATGAACAAATTATCACTAAACCGTAAACCTAACCTAAAGTAGCTTTGCAGAAACACATATCAGAGTAGAAGTCTTTTAATTAATTAATTCATTCATCCTCAACCGCTTGTCTCTGTCAGGGTTGGGGGGCTGGAGCCGATCCCAGCTTTTACCAAATCTCAGCATGAAGCATATACTGTTTATGACCAGATTTTAAAATATAAATGCACTAAAAATAATAATAATTAGACTGAAATTAGATCAGGTTTTATGCCGTATTATTTTTTTCACCCCCTCATCATCAAGGCTTACCCATGCAAAAAGCTCTAAATGGTTCTGGAAATCAGTGGGGAATGTTCAGAGATAAATGTAAAGTGATGCCTGAGCCGTTCCATTGAGCTTCAGGGTGCTCATATTATATGCACAAATTAGTGCCTTATGAATGAACTAGCACATTGAGTATTTCTCATAAACAAGTGAAAATTAATATATCCACTTGATTGAGTTTTGTGGCCATACAAGCAGTGATGTCTTGTTTTGTCTTGTAGTGCACCATGATAAGGTTCTCTTATCATGGTGCAATACAGCCGTATGTATAAATCAAGCCATGGCACACAAGCTGCGCTTACATTCTTTCTCTGATACACGAGCAATGTGTGTTCCCTAGTCAGTAGACTGTTTCCGCTGCCAGAGTGCTGTGAGTTTGAGCACGTCCTTATAACTGACAAGCAAGCAGCAGCTCATGCAAATCAGGCAGTAGTATCAGAGTTGAACCCCTGCATCTGTCTTTCTGAATTCACATCTGCACTGCTTAAAGTCCCAATTACAACAGTCTTTGTGTGTGTGTGTGTGTGTGTGTGTGTGTGTGTGTGTGTGTGTGTGTGTGTGTGTGTGTGTGTGTGTGTGTGTGTGTGTGTGTGTATGTACACTTGTGTTTAAGTGCACTGAAGTATGAGTGCATATGTAGTACAATTTTATTAATTACTGAAATTTGTTTGCGGAAAACTCAAACTGTTAAAACTAGAGTCACCTGTGACTCAGTTTGGCAAGTTGCCAGCAGCTGGTTTTTGATTGTGAGTTATGTCACTTGTTGCCAAAGTCAACTAGTCAAGTAAGTTGTCAGCTGGTTGAAATGGCAGTTTTGGATGGAGGCTCAGCAGAGTGTGCATGGCAGAGAGAGAAAGAGAGACAGAGAAATGGTTGAGCTTGAGAATAAATAAGGAGAGGGAGCTCTGTTATCGAGAACAAAGCCGTAAATCAAATATTATCTTCATTCTCGTTCATATGTTAATCCTACAAATTATATCCAGCTGGAAAAAAACCTGAAAATTCAGAATTTAGAACAGAAGTACAGACAGTCAATGAAGTTGATACGCCTCATCTTATGTCGTTGGTTTGAACTGGCAGGTTTCAGAATGTTGCTGACCAGTTTCAATTCGTCTGATTTCCTTTTTAAAAAATAGAATTTCTTGAAGTCTGAATGTATTTTTATTGACACACACATGCAGGCAGATGTAAAAAACAACACAGCTTTTCCTCAGTAATGATCAATTAGCAACAGACTGGAAAGGAAGAAAGTCAGAGTAACTCCTTCTCTCAATTACAGCTATAGTAAGAACAGACATGTTGAGGTAAATTAACACATAACAGTCCAGATGGAACTTGGTAAATATTTTCTCAATTAACCGATTTTCTCACTTAGTTTTGTTTTGGACTGTTTAATATTTAATAACCAATCAATTTTAAAGGAATACTTCAGCCATTTCCATTAAGCTTCGTATCGCTAGAAAACCAGTCATATTTTTCAATGGCCGTGCATCATTCCATCATTATCCCCTGAGATGGGAGAGAACTGTATCAACATCAAACATTTCCGGCTTTAAATCATCATTTTTGCATCAACAAAATCTCTGAATCAAACGAGGACACGGACGTATCTGTTGTCGAGCATCCTAGTTTCACCCCACATATGGACAGCGCCACCCTGGACACATATTTCAGAATTCCGAAGGTGAGCCAAAGCCTGCAGGGACAAACGGACGTCTGACTGTAAAGTGAATGTTTTTATTTTCATTAATTTACTAACATGGCATGTACTGTATGTACACAGTTTGCTCCAGCATTTTCTGAGCTTTTAATAAACAAATAGCATGCAGTTGCATTGCATAGCAGTTGTGCTAACTACTGGGGCATAATAACTAAGACTATGCATCACTAACTTTGTGCTTGTAGACACCTAACAGCCTATCAACCCTTTCTCAAATAGCTCCTGCAAGGCGAAAGATTGGGCAGAGGCCACTGTGTCGTTTTACCTGCTTGTGTCGTACAAGCTGTCCGACAGAAATATCCAGCTCCTGACAACCAGTACTACGGACACCAAGCTGAGGACGCTCAGGAGGAACTATAAGTGTCATTGTTTACTTTTTTTTGTTGTTGTTTATATTTCTTTAAATAAATAGTTAAAATTCACATTGTTATAGTTCTTAGTAGTGTCGCTCCAAGTGTATAGTAGAGAAATAGTTATTGGACAAAGTAGAGCTACTAAGCTACTGTTGACTTAGATGAAAATAGATAGCAGAATAAGGATCATACCTATATCTATTTTTTTCATTTTGCAAGTCTAAATTGCAATTTAATTAAGTTGGAAAATCAGTTAGCTCCTTTAAAGTTTTAATGTTGAACTTTGGTGACCTCAGACAAGAGTCCAGGAATGGATCTATTGGTGTCATTAGTAGACAATAAATTAAAATAAAAAGGGATAATGTACATACTTATATAAACTAGCTAAAAATAAATCATAATATTGCATTTATATACCCAGTATACACAGTATATATACAGTATATACACAGTATATACAGAGTATACAGTATACACAGTATATACATCGTAGTGGCAGAAAGTTTGGTGTAGAAGGAGCGATGTCTCTGATGGGCGAATTTATTGACCAGTCGGAGTGGCTGTCCATTGTGGTGCATTATGGGAGTTGTTGTTTTCAATCCACAAGCGCCATAAAGTCACTTTCTGCCTTTTCTCGGTCATGAAGGCACCAAATTAGAAATGTATGTTACATTTCGACTGCATATGACCCACTTTCAAAACAGATTTATGTTTCCACCGGTGAAGTATTCCTTTAACTTTCACTATTGCTCAAATAATCATGGATATTTATTTTATAGAGAAATGCTTACATTTTGAAATCGAGTTTTCATGGGCTTAGATTAAACTTGCGCACATGTGCACACTCAATGTATCGATGAATGAAACTGTTCACATTCCAGCCCAACTCACATGCATCATCATGGCTGTACTTATGTGCCACTTGATGATAATAGCTCTCTGCTCTAACAACTGTAAAACCCAGGAAGCTGTGGCTTCGGCAGGATGATTGCAGAGAGCAAGTAGCCCTCTCATCTGTCCTCTGCAATCTGAAGGTGTGATCTTATTCTCAGCAGATGGCACACAACACCAAGACTGACTGAATACAAATTTAGCACCCCCATCTGTTTTCTTCTGCTTACTTTCGATAACAGACTCTCCACAGAGTGTCAGGATGTTCCTTTATCTTCACATCCCCTTTTGTTACATGCTCTCTGGTTGTTTTGTTGTGTTATCTTGGCTATATTTGTTTCCTGCTTGAATGAAGACCTGGGCAGGCAGTCGGAAAGTAATTCATAAAAATAAAAAATCTCAGCATATCTCATCCTTATTATTTTAAATCTTTATGATTCAGCCCACAAGCTCTCGAGAGCAGATACAAAAAAATAACAAACCGGACGTTTTTAGTATTTTATGCTGTTAAGTAAATATTTAACTGTAACTAGCTGATATTAAGTTTTCAATATAAAAAAGCTAATATCAGCCCTGTGTTAAAATTATATTACTTGCATGTGTATGCCATAGTTCTGGAGATAGAGGACTAGTACAGTAGTTGTTGTAAGATCAAGAATTTTGAAAATATATGAGTGACAAAGACGGAGAGGGTGGGACTGGCCTCTCAACCCTCACAGGTATCATCACTCATCCATGCTCTTAACCTTTCCTCCTCCATCCCCATGTTTTACTCTTCATTCATTCTGCTCTCATTATACAAATCATTTCATTGCCAGCATCACCACCACATCTCTTTTACCTGCATAACAATGACTTAATGTGGTTTAATGATGAGGGTTGAATCGAAGTAGGGCCTTGGGAGTAATATTGTGTGTACTGGCTGACAGGGAAGCCAACGCCTGGGTCAAAAGGCAAAGAAATGCTGGCCCGGAGACAATTTGTTATAGGATGCACACCCCTACGCATACAGTAAATAGACAGATAGTTGTACAAACATATGCAGCAGCTGGGCAAAATCAAAATAACAACAAATGATATGGAATGTATTTGCATAACAAAATAACTTTATACAACATAAACACACACACACAAAACATTCATACACAATCTTGCTCATACAAACACATGCACACAATTGAACCCATCCGAGGAGTGTCCCCACTGAGTGTTAATGAGGGGTCATAAACCCTGAAAAGCCTGCGTCTCCCAGAGTCCAGGGTCAGCAGGGCCACAGTCTTATACCCATGAATTATACATCAGTCTATCTGTCTGGCAGGTATAAATATTTCTCTTCCATTCTGACTGGACAAGTGTGACACAAGGCCAAAGCCCTTTCATAGAGTCTCCGACACAGTTTGACATGGGGGGAAGATGATGATTGTCAGCATGATGGGATACAGGGTGAAGCGCAGCTGTAGAGTATGTTTCATATAAGGCCCGTGAAATCATGTCCTACCGCAGAGGAGGGATAGAAAAAGTGTGTGTGTGTGTGTGTGTGTGTGTGTGTGTGTGTGTGTGTGTGTGTGTGTGTGTGTGTGTGTGTGTGTGTGTTTGTGTGTTTGTGTGCGTGTGTGTGTTTAGAGGTTGTTGTTGCTCTGAACATTACTGCTTCTCAGTATTACAGTGTTCTCAAGTTATGCTGTACCAAGATGAGTTATCATGCTGCAACTTCGTGAACTTCTACAGAGCCTTTTTTTTTTTTATTAAACTCATCAACAGCCATGTCAGTGAATTCACTTTCTTTAGAGGGTTACTTTGCATCTGCTGTACAATATGTCAGCGGAGTGTGGAATAATCTATGCAAGGCTACCATATCAGAGAGATAGAAAGTCAATAAAGAGGGGGAAACTTGTGATGCAGAAGGTATTGATGATGCAATGGAATCCCAAATGGAAAAAGAATAAGCCTGGATGCTTAAAGTATATGGAACACCATGGAGTGATAATATACAATCACTTTAAGAGGCAGATGGGCTGCCCTGATGTAACATACAGTGTATTTTAAGTTGAAGTGACCATTTTCAATCATTTGTTGCTTTGTATTTGGTCATTTTGTTGCCAGTGGCTGGTCACCTGTCCTCCTCGCAACTCTTCACATATGATTGTTTTGGCCCTGCCTACTTGTCAATGCACTGGGCCGCCCTACCCGTAAAGCTGTGACACTCCATTATGGTCACTATTGCAAACATGTGGTTAATGTTCAATTCAATCAAACTGCATAATTGTGTTCATGTATCATAACCGCTTGATTACAGTTAAGAAAAGATTGTGGGTGGGGTTGAAATAAGTGCATTTTTAACGTAACTAAAGTGACACAAGGGACATTGACGGGACACAAACAGGGGTCTCCTGAGGTGAAAGTCCGATGTTCGATTGACCCATCCACCACCCCAACCTCCTCCCTTCACAGAATTTGTCACACTTGCAATAAGCACCTTTATTATAGCAGATTTCCGTACATTTGAAGGCCCGGTGCATTTGATTCGGACATACAAAGCCTTGTAAATTGATTTAAAATGCCAAGGGCTGTGACAAAAATGTGCGCTCCAAACAAAAAATTGATGGAACCGACATTAACAACTGACAACTCCAGGATGCCAGTAGCAGGTAGAAAAATCTGTTTTGGCCTATGAGGTGACATGACAACCCAAATGACTTTGTTTATTCTACTACTCAAAAAATGAAGGAAACAGTATAAGACCAAGTCAGTTAACCTTCAGGGATATCAATCTCCCAGTACAGTCTTCAGGAGGACATACCAGGAGACTGTCACCTTAAATGAGGTGAGCTGGACAGGGGCATAGAAGGGCATCAACCCAGCAGCAGGACTGGTATCTGCTCCTTTGTGCAAGGAAGAACAGGAGTAGTTCTGCCAGTAAAATTACCTCCAACAGGCTACTTGTGTGCATGTTTTTGACCAAACTGTCAAAAACAAACTCCATGAGGGAGGCACTAAACCTCCACCCATAAAACCACCCTCCGAGTCCCTAAACATCTTTCAGTCCCACCTTAAGACCCATCCTCTTCTCCTCTGACTATCACTAGCAACCTACTAAAATGCATAAGTGCGTACCAAGAATACTAGATCTACTTCACCTGTATTGTACTTTATACTTTTAGAGCACTTAGTAAGTAGATGAGTGGTACAGAAATAATGTTAGCACAACAGACTTTATGGAATTTAAAAGTACATTATTATAGCACTATAAATTCTAATACATATTTTTAATCAATTCCTACAAAGTTGTTGAATAGTTTCCCTAAAGGCCTTTTCCATGCCTGACATAACATTTCCCTACCAATAACTAATGTATTCGCATCCTCCCTAGTCTTGCAACTTTGGGGTTTGTGCTCCTCTGTCTCTTTCCTGAGAATGAGAACCTTTGTTTGAAATTACAAGGTCGACTGGAGGTCAAGCCGATAGAGGATCAAAGCATGTGTTTCCAGGCACTGAGGAGAAACCGCTGCCTTTGATCTCCACCTTTCTGTGGATAGAATGGTGAACTGCTCCTTGCTGCTTTGGATCTGTGTTTACCTTACCTCAAGGGTACTTTTTAGGAAGATAATTTTATATAGGAAAGAGAACATGCACAATCACAGGGATGTAGAAAAAAAATGTCTGTCTAACTTCAAAGATCTAAGATATGATCACTTTGGATTTTCATATTCACTAAACATGGAAGATCAGATTCCTGCAGTCCTGGATCACAGGTTCAGATAATGACTCTACATATACAATACTTTAACGTTGACATGTGGTTCCAAGCCAGTTGTCAGAATTAAAGTTTGGCATTGTATATTTAAGCCAACCACAGATATGTTGAATCTCAATGTTTTTGAACCACTGAAACCTGTTCTCGTCATGGATGTACTAAGAAAACCGTATACAGCGTTTGAGGCGGGGCACAGTTCATTTCTATAAAAATTACTCAGTGGCACATTAAGCCAACTTCCGCATCTAAAATTATTCAGACAATTGGCAGTGCTTCCGCACTGTTAAGCACATAGAGCTGGCATACTAGAGACTACAATCAGCCGAGCAAACTACTTCCAGTTTAGCACTATGGCTAACTTGAATGGGGATAAAATGATTTAATCGTGCAGTTGTTCTAGATCGGACCAAATGGATCAACTTCATGTAAGTCAATGGAAAAAATATTTGGGGCCCAGCTGAATCGCACTACCAACACAAGTTTTAATTCCACCATTTGGCTACTAAGTTAACTTGACTTTAAAACCTGCCAAACTCCCTGGGATCTAGTTTTCATTCCCTACTTTATGACTTGAATAACAATCACCCTTTTGCATTCCAGTATCCCAGTAAGCTATGACAGGGTAAGGGTGAGCTAGTATACCCAGAACCGAGACCCTAAAACTGAAGCCGCTAGAAAGTGTTCTTAATTTTATTGTTTACACCTGAATTCTTTCTGCTGCCATGACAAAATATATTTTGTGGAAAAAGGCCTTTTTTGTTAGGGTGGTCAAAGTGAAGTTAAGTAATATTGATTTGTACTTTAATGCCACAGTGAAACTTTAAATGGTCAGGACTTGAGGGAAAGTGGGGGAAGGGGAAAAGGGAAGACATTGAAAGAAAGTTAGCATGATTGCCAGTGTTGTTAATGATATCACCTACAATGTTTTCACATAGACTATGCAATGTATTTTTTGTTTTAAAAGTGTTAAAACATTAAATAAGGTATGATGATTACTATCTGAATGTAGACGCACTGTCCAACGGGTATGCTACAGAAACAAGGAATAATTTTGAGTTGAGAGCTAGCTAATCGATTACACACCACTCAAAGAAAGACTTCCTTTTGAAGACTGGTTAACATTAAATACTGTTGTAAAAGGAATAGATTAGTCGAAATTAGTCGTTACCCTGAATGATTCATCACTTGACATGGCGCAGGCTTATCGCTGACACACTCAGCTAAGAAACTGGCAACCCGACGGCTGGAATTATTTTTGTTGTTGCGACTACGATCTTGAGACACTAGATGGTGGTGTTCTGCTCATTCTCCATGTGCAACTTAACGGCAATAACATTGTTTGTGTGTATTGCCATTCTCAGCTTCCCTGTTTAACCATGTAGTAAAATAAACAAACATTTGTCATGATCAAAAATTAAAAAAATTAAAATTGTGATGTAAGTTTCTTTTATTTGTATGGTGCTTGTTTAAACAGTTATAGCTGCATCTGTATTAAAGTAATTATGAATACATCTGAAATGTAATATATTTATAATAATGAAGGTCAAAGTAGTTGATTATTAATAGAGGTGATGGTTTTTTACTCACATATAACAATTTAAGCAATATCATGATAATAATAACAAAATATTAATAATAGTAATACCTTGATATCCGGCTGTTATTTTTTAAGTACTGCAGGCAGACTCTGTGCAGGGGGTATTGCGCAAACCCAGCAGCATCCTCCAAACTGTAAACTGGTTTGTGTCCCATCCATGTCCAGTGCTTCTCGTGTGTCACTGCAGTTATGTTACAAACACACTTATTTTAACCCTACTAATGATCATTTCCTAAACCTAAACAGGTGTTTTTTTTCTTTTAATCTAAATTTTGATTTCATGTGATTTCACAATATTAAGCATGTGTTCCCATGTGGATGGTCATTTGGCACAAAGGCTGCTAATTTCCTAGCACTAACTTGTGATTTGGTATGTTAGAAAGTACTTTGAATCAAACAGCATTACCTTGCTTTTAAAGCTGTACCAGGATGGATGGTTTTCATATGTTTCACTTTTTAGAAGACAATACCAATTATGCTAATCATTATGAATAATTCTGCAAAACCATGACATTCTTTTACCCCTGTTCATTAAAAAATACTTGGCAAGCAGCGGATACTGGCAAGATCAAAATCGTATTCATTTTTTTCCTCTGTCATGTTTTCTGTAGTTTTATAAAAACCTCAATCCTGCACTTTTTTCCAAGTCACTTTTCTGACTCAGACAGTCAAGCAGAATTGATGATTTTGTTCACTTGGTAAAGACTTCATAGAAAAAAGAACGCTACCCAGTTTGAATCCAAAGTATTCCAAAGGTTTCTTTCAAGACTTGACTATCTCGTAGAAATTCCTCCCCATCTCGTCATGCAGTTACATCTTACCCCCTGGTTCACCTTTTCCTTATCTATTAAAGTTTGAACTTCTTCTGTCTTTGTCCCACATATTTCAGCAGCACACTGGGCCTTACTGTGTAATTATTACATGTCTGGTTAAATTTAGGTTTGTGGTTTGTTTTTGTTTTTTTTGGCAGGTGTATTTAGGATGGATTTTGTGGAGTAGGGATAGGGAAAAAAAAGTAATTGTTCGGTACTGTGTTTTTTTTTTTTACTGCATGCCTGTTAGGTGTTTCATAAATTGCATGTTTATTGCAACACTTTTCAGCTGAAGAACATATCCAAAGTAATATATAACTGTAATTATGCTGTCAGCATACCCATCGTTATAATACAATACAGAACTGAAGTCTGGAGAAAGCAGCAGAGGACGCACTATGACTTTTTTCAGCACAACCTGACCTAAAATCTTATAAAAGAGTGATGTGTGTGATGGTGTGTATTGCTAAAAGCTCTCTCCACTTCAACCCCTCCTCCTCCCCAGTCTGTAAGGGATTCAAACCAACTTCATTTAATATTTCTTTTGCTTGCACCATCAAACTTTGTCACCATCAGAATCTGTGATATTTGAGGAGGAGTTATGCCAGAGCACTAACCCCAATGAGAGGAAAGAGAGGCTCGTTAAATCACTTCTTGTCACGCAAGTCTCCACTTCTTTTTTAATTAATTCATGACTTAGTCACTGAAAGTGAGCCGCTGTCATCACTGCCTCTTATGTTCAGATAAACAGCAACCCAACCTACAGAGGCTTTCATGGCCATGTGAAAAAAAAGAGATTCCTCTCATAGTCCACTAGGTGTTGCTTAGTAAGTACAGTAAGTATGGCAATTTTCTGACCATGACACCAGGGAAGGGAGCGATGGTAAAGGACCTCAAAGAAGCATTTCTTCAGATAAGGATGCATTATTTGTGGGAGCCAAAGGGTATCGAACAGTCAGCTTTAATTTTAAAAGACTTATACAGAGTAAATTCCTATATTGAAACCATATGCTGAAGAACAAAGCCACACTTCCTCTCAAATGTTTGCCTTGTTTACATTCCACTCCTCTTCATTGTCCTCTATCTTTCCCTCTCTCTGCCCCCACTTGTCTTCTACTGCTGTCCTGTCATTTCCTAGTCCCTTCTCTTTCGCCGCCTTTTCTCTGATCTGTGTGATCTATTTGTTGAAGGATATGTGTGTCACCACTCTCAGACAAAGCTTGAACAGTTTGCTTGTCAAAATATAGTAAAATACAACACATTTGTGACCACTTCCCCCTGAGACTTCTGAATAAAGTGAGCCATGAAGCTTAGGGTATAGATGCCCCAGGCTCTGAGGTGCACAGAAAGTCCCTTTTATATCCTTTGTTTGTTTTGGGAGATAGGAGAAGCAGGATGGAGTTGCCAGAGCTTGCAACCAATGATTGGAATACACTTAAACAGTAATGATTCCTGCATGGAAATTGAAAGATATGTGATAAAGGAAAAACAAATGTCTACAAATAGAAAGACAAAAAGGCACAGTATGAGCAAAAGGCATTTCTCATACAATGTTGATCTTCACTTCTTCACTCTGACAGCTGATGTCAAAATGTCCACTCATACAGCATAATAAAAGTTAAATCATTGTATTCACACATTTCCAATGGATTGGTCACTTCTATATAAGCTCAACCTGACAGATGAAAATGTGTCGATGAAAACACAGGAAAAAAAGCAAAGGATGGGTGGTGTTGTAGAGGAGTGAAGTGCCAGAGCATGTGACACCAGAAATAGCTTTTGGTGACACTGCTGGAGCTAACACCCTAGCAACAGCAGGGTGGGGGCAGCTGTGTAGTCATTATACAGGATAGTTGGGTTAGGTTTGGTGTGTTCATTGTTCATTGTGATGTAGTTTGCTGAAATATTTGAAAATATACTCTTTCTGAAAAAAATAATCCCATTATTCTTTATAGCACAGACTTCTGGGAAACGGTATCTTCTAAAAAAAATTGGATCAGTGACACAATCGCAATGACCAGCACTTTATTTTTTTCAGGCTATAGGCTTACAATAGCATTTCACCAAACCAAACATTTAATACGGCTGTTTCTTTCATTTATATATGTGCGGCGTGTTGTTGTGATATGTATCATTATTTTTGAAGCCTGATGTAATGTTCATCTCAACCTTTAACAGCTGTGATAATTTTAAAATTGATTAAATTGACTCAACAAACCTAGGGAATCCAAACTTTCTCCATAGAATTGTGTAAATGATATGTAATTATGTAATGTAATTCTCTAGCTTTACAGTGACAGTTTGTGAATGTACACACACATTCAGCAAAGGCCGGCATGGTTGAGAGGTTTGAAAACTTTTTATTGGATCCTTTCTAAATCTATAGATATAGGTTATGAATAAAAAAAAAAAAAACTTTAAACGCTTCAAGTCAAAGATTCAATTAAGGTCTGTAATCAGCTCTTTGTGGCTGAGTAGGCAGAACCCGCACATATTTGATTAGTAGTTTAATTAATGTTCTTAATCTGTGACTACTAAGATTAAAAAGAGATCTGAGCAAGTGTTAAATGTTTCACATTTATTTTTTTCAGGTTACAATTTTTAATGGTATAATTTAAAATTACATTCAAAAAGGGGTAACAGCTATATTTTCATATACATGTTGTGGTAACAATGGCAAATTACCAGTACAGTTCAATGTTGAAACTAATCATGGCATGGTTAACAGCTCTACACTCATGTTAATTTTTGGAAATGAGATGCTTCATGTGCAGCTCCAAATCATCAAAAACATTATACACAAACTATTTAACTGAAGTATTATGACATCATGCAATCAAACGATCATACTTCACAAGAGAAAGAGTTGTCATTATGCAGAAACATATCCTACTTCATTTAATTTGGCATTAAAATTTCATGTATTGACTACTGCAACTCCCTTCCAACTGGTCTGCCTCTGTGTGCCCCCCATTCTCTGCAGCTCATCCAGAATGCAGCGGCCCGGCAGGTCTCCAACCTACCCAAGTTCTCCCACAATACAATGCACCCTGCACTGTCTCCCAGTGGTAGCTCATATCCAATTCAAGACACTGATCCTACCGTGCTGCAAATGCCTCATGCCCTTTCTACATCCAGGACATGGTCATACCATAAACCCCACCCTGTCCACTACGTTCTGCTTCTGCTAAACAGCTTGCTACTAAATCACTACAAAGGAGCCCAGACACCACTCAACAAAATCCCGTCAGGACAACAGAAACCCTACACATCTTCCGTCCCACACTGGAATCTCAACTGTTCGGCCTATTCCTTGGTCCATGAATCATTAAAACACATATATTTAGACAAATGACAAAATTAATCTGATTTTCTATTTTCATTTTGTATTTTATTTTTTTCCTTTTAATTTTTTTTGCCCCTATTTGATCATTTCTACGTACTCGCATGAAATGAAAAACTTTTTGGGTAGTATCTTTGTGAAGAATGTACTTATTGTATTTGGATAAAAGCGTCAGCCAAATAAAAACACTGTGATGTAAAAAATGATGGTTTAACATTTGTTATTTATGTTGTATTCAAATGATCTAATTCAATCAATCAATAAACTAAAACATTTTAGATAATCTGGCTGTTCAAATCAGCCGGGATGTTTTTTGTTTGTTTTTTTGTTCTAGTATCTTCCTCTTTCTGCCCTTCTGCACACATCTGTCTCTCTGTCTGCATGTGAGAGACTGAGTTGGAAGTGCAAATTATCCTCTCAGCATGCCCTTGCCCTTGTATCCCTGTTGATTCCTCTGTCCTCCCTCCTCACTGACTCCTTTTCCGTCCTTCTCCTTTCCTCCCTCTTTCTCTATTTAATTTCCCACCCCACAGTTTCCTGGACAGGTTCTGTCTTTATCACAAGCACCATTTAATCTGCTATGGAAAATACGTTGTACACAATTGGGGGCCCTAATTGATTTATGCAATGTAATTACTCCATTCTCGATCATCTCATAAACGACAAACATGGTCCCAGAGCCACTAATTAGGAAGGAACAGGATTTGCAGCTAATATAATTCATTATTTCCCAATTAAAGTCAGAGAAGTTGTCGCAATATAATGATCAGGCAAATGAACGCAGTTGCTTTCTGCTCTTGTTTTGTTCTGAAAAGAATGCTGAGTGCTGGTCGCAGTGTTTGCCTCTCAAGCTGCGGCAATGCTGCGTCCCCTGGCTTTTGCTCTTTTGGCATGGTTACAAGGAAAAACAAGGACACACCTCTTCCGTTTTTCAATTTATTTAAGTAGTTACTGATAAACACATGATCAGTTCTTTGCACAACCATTTATTGCTTTAGGGTTTCACTACCTTTTCCATTAAAATAAATCATGCATCTGTAGTTGTCTTTCTGATTACTCATGCAATCTACAGAACTGTATTTCTTGATAATGAATAGTGTTTATACATTTGAGCTGTCATCAAAGTTCTAACGTGGCAGTCAAATTCTCACTTAAACAAATTAAAGTAACATAACAGCTGTAATATAGTGAATTTGTCCAGTAATATGTTGATGATAACATTTTGAAAAGGTGAAACTTTAAGTGTTTAAAGTAGGTTGAAGATCTAATGAAAATGTTCAGCAGTCAATAGGTAGCATCTCTTAAAGAGGCCCTATTATGCTATTTTTCAGGGTCATATTTGTATTTTTCGGGTCAACTACAATAGATTGACATGCTTCGATCTTTAAAAAAACACATTATATTTATCAAATTGTCCATTACTGCAGCACCCACGCAGCACCTCTGTGTGGCAGGCTCTGTCTGAGCTTATGACTATTTTCATAGGTCAGAAAAGACAGAAAAGCATAATAGGTCCTCTTTATTTTGCCATCAACATGGTCATTAACTGGCCTAAGGTCTAAGTCACTGAAGTGTGCTTTATTACTGTTTAAAGACTTTTCTAATTTTTCAGTTACTATGGTGATAATATCGTTCACAGGGGTTATCTCCAACGCATTAAGGCTATTTCATTTTTATATTAATTGATCAATCAATTGATAAAGTCCCATGGACCAGATACGGTTCACTCAAGCATGACAGTGCGGCCTTACAATAACTGATATGCCATCGGTGACATTTGTGTGTATTGCTGAAAAAAAAATGCCTTTTCTTGATTCATGTTGGAGATGGATTTTACTGGTTTAAAGCAGTGGGTGTTTTAAACAGCTGGCATAGTTTGGCATATATTAAAACACTTTAAGTTACTGTATAGTCAACTGAAGTGTTATGCACTTAAACATGTCCCCAAGTAACCCATTGTAAGTCTCAGATACATAATGATGTCATAAATGCAGTTTTACAACATTAAAGTTGCAGACTTAAAGTCCACGACAAGTAGAAAAACCTAGACAAAGACAAATACTTGAGGTGTCCTTGAACAAGGCGCATCACCCTCAACTGCTACAGCAAGATGCTCAGTAGAAGCAGGTTGTGGTTGTACTAGGTAAGAATGACTGTAACAGCATGAATGCAATCGTGTTGCAAAAAGACCCTGGATGCCAAGTCAGCTTTCTCTGGAAAAGGAGGATAGTTATGTTTTAAATAATTGTGGATATTCAAAGATGTCTGTGTTTTTGTGTGTACGCAGTAGTCTGTATGCTCAAATGTGTCACAAATGAAGTTGTGTGTGTGTGTGTGTGTGTGTGTGTGTGTGGGTTTGTGTCAGCTGTGTGTGTGTGTGTGTGTGTGTGTGTGTGTGTGTGTGTGTGTGTGTGTGTGTGTGTGTGTGTGTGTGTGTGTGTGTGTGTGTGCAAGAGTGAAAACTAAATCATGTGATGCCTGATGTTTCGGCTATTAGAACAAACAGCCATGGGGGCGTGGCTGTCAACACTCATTAGTGCTGCTGTCACCGTTGCCACTCCAATAATTACTGCCACTGTAAACCCACCAGCATCACTACACTAAGCATGCAGCTAACTGAGATAGTATTAGCCCAGTTCTGTGCAGCCTCTTGGGCCTGTCAATTAGCGTAAGTCACAACAGATTTATTTGCATGTGAATGTCATTTCTTAATGTCCCGGTGAGAAATGGCCAATCACGCAGAAGTATGAGGTCGTCAGATGTCTTGATGTTCTTTCATTTTCCTGTCAACTTCAATGAATGTGCACGTTGGTCAGTGTGCAGTTTGTGTGTGCTCCTTACTGTGTGAAAAGTATTAGAGTTACATGAAGGAATTTAAATAGGATGACATTTGTTTGTTTTTTGTTTTTTTGGGGGGGTGAGGGGGTGTATTTTATTTTAATTATACATGGCTTTGATATTAGGAGTCTTTGATTATGGTTTATGTTTTGAACCACATTTGTGTTTAAATATAATTAGATAATAATTAAGATAAAATTAGATAAATTATGAAAGGATATGTCAAACTCTCCGGCTATTATAAATAAACAGCCTGATCCATTTGTTATTTATAAGTTATTTTCCTAATATTTTTTATCAGTTGTCTGTGTTCACATGTTGTACCTAGACATTGTGTTTTAATGAAAGTCTGTAATTGTACTGCAGATATAGATGGAGAAACCATGGAGCAGAATCAGCCAACAGAACATTTGATCTTTTCCCTTTTTAATTTATTCAGTTTAATATGTACTTTAATAGACAAAGGGTCTAGCTAGAAAGTGAGCTGCATTTATTACCTCACCTACTTTTAACCGTTTCAACCCCCTCAACAAGTCTGCTACCCTTAGTCCCATTTACAGTCCTAAAATACAGTGGTGGGTTTGAAATTTCTGCATAACAAATTATGTATGTATGTTTCTTATTGTTTACATAAAGTAGGAGGCAGTATTTGACTTTGGCAAAGCTGCGTGGGTCTTGTTTACCCAGTTATTGTTTTGCAAGTCATGCACTGAGCACATTTAGGTCTTGTAATTTGACATTTCTAATATGCATGTTCTCAATTGTTATGGAATAATTGGTTGGCTGTAATGTGCTGAATTCTGGGCGCTCTAACAACATCACACCATGAATACCAATGTGAGCTTCCCAGCATGATGAGACATGCAGAAATATTATTGCTGTCAGGCAAACCTTAGGTTTCAAAAGTAATTAAATACATTTATAGGGATACAGAAGACACATAAACAGGGGTAGCTGTGTATCGACAAAAAGGTATCTGTATTCCGTTAAAGTTGCAGGAAAAAAAGATGTCATAAGATTACTGTTACATTTAGTAAAAATGGGGATTATAATCAAGAATACAATTTTAAAATATGTTTTAAAATAACAAATGATTAACTACCATGCATGCACACACATTACAACACAAAGTAATGGACTATAATTTGTGTATAATCCACATATTTATTACTGAAGAAATTGCATTCAAGCAAAGAAGGTAATCAAGTGATGTAGGGTAAGAGGACCAAATCCCCATAGGGAGGAGGGTTACGCTTGTGGGTGTTTCCCAAAACACAGGACTTACACCTGGTCGACTGACGTCCCAGAAGTACTAAGCCAACCACAACCTTTTATCTAACCAAGTCATTTTGATGCCCTAACCCTAACCGTCACCTGTTGTTGCCTAAACTTAACCGGTCAAGTGACAGTAGTTTTGATGCCTAAATCTTACCCTATCACCAGTGGCGCACTTTCCAGTCGGCCCCCTTCTCATGGGCGACTTCCAGACGCTGTTTGGTACAAATATCTGTCACATTTTGTAAGATATAGTAACCCGTTTCATAGCATTAAATAGAACAACATACTTCTTAAGATATCATGTGAATTGTTGTGGACACGTGTTCATAACATATCATACAGACCCTCGGATGAGAATATGTTGCAAACAACACCACTTTATGTTTTTAAAATAACCCTCCCAACCATGGGAACACTTTAGCCTCCAAGGTGTACTGAATCAAGGATGTTTTTTTTTTATTATTTCAATTTAAAGTCAACTTTTTTTTATTTTTCTGAGGAAGAATGTTCTCTCTCTTCACCAAAAAGTTACCTAGGTTTCCTTTCAAGTTGACAAGATATTCCATGACATTGGGAGCAAGACAGGGAGTGAGAGAAAGTGAGTGAGAGAATGAGTGCTCAGGGTAAAAAGGAGAATCAAGGAGAGGTCGATCCAGGGTCGGTGAAGGCCCGGCGGCCATGGATCCTTCTCTAGGAGGACAGACACTGATAAGGCCCAGGTAGCTCATACAGTGCTGAGGTTTAAGAGGGCGCCAAGATAACTGCCTGCTGATAGGATGAACCAACGCAGCTGGACTGCAGATAAGAGGCAAGGACTTGTTGCCCTCAACAGGAACAAGACTTCTAATTTAGACAGTACTTGCACTGGCATTCTGCGGTGCCAGCGTTATGTACTGTTTCTAGTGTATTCAGTGGTATAAAATACTATACGCACAGGGAGCTGACTTGTCATGTGATCCCTTGAATACATTCAAATATTGTAATTATTTTCATATGTTGATGACTTAACTGTTGTTAACTATATAGTGTTTTTTGATTTTACATAATTCCTATTTGATGATTTATTTTCTTGGCTTTATGCTGTTGCTGTTTCTAATAAATATCAAAATATTCCATTTTGTTTGCAATATTGTTCCATAATCGTATTAAAGGTGCAATGCAAGTTTATTGCAATAAAGGTTTTGGAAATTAAAGTTTCCAATTATTTTGTCGACATTGTTCCAAAAGAACTGGCATTGATTTTGGCCTCTTAAAAAAACACTTCAGTCAAAGCCTGATTTCTGCTGTTTTAATATTATGTGTATTATTTATGACATGCCGCTGTGTGTGGTGTACAGTTCTACCCAGAGGCGTGATGAACCTGAGCTGTGCGCTTTTTACCTTTCTCTTTTATTGTGCATCAGCTGAGCAGAAGTCAGACCTCCAAATGGAGCCCCAAGGACAAAAGACATTAAGTAGGAAATGTTTCATTTTGGAAAGAAGCAAGCTCATTCTCTGATCTCTCCCATTTAGCATTTGTCTCACTCTGTGTGCTCCTCCTACAAGCTGTGCTCCTGTTGTTTGAAGTTAACCCAGGCTACCGAACGCCTTGTTAGATTTGGATATGGAATCTAGAAGTGATTTATCACTGGCCACTAATACAGTGGCCCCACATATACTTGCTTTTGTTGTTTTCTTTTTTTTTCTTTTATGACAAATTGCACCAAGTGGTGGGCCTTCAATTCTGTCAACACTCAACTCTTGTCTTATACAGTATGGGCTATTTCAATACTGAGATTAACCCCTATTTCCACTATTCGCCGAGTCTGCAAAATTATGAAGCAGATTGGTGTGAATTTGAATAACCTTAATGCTTTTTAATGTAGTCATTGAAAATTTGAAGTGAATGTGGTGGAGGTTGTCATTACTGTTTATAAATATACTATATATGTGTGTATTTCATGTACACATGTCTGTATAGCTGGGGCCATTATGTATTTATGATAGATGAATAATGAACAATAAAGACTAGTTTTACAGGACTTGTTACATATGCTCCATAATTTACTGTAGGCAAATGTTCAGGGAGGCCAGTCACGCAATGGGCAAAGTATTCTGACTCAATGCTGTTCCATTTAGTTTGTAAACTTTGGACGCGACCAAAGTTATCTTTTTTACCATTCATGCTGGGGTAAGACATTATTAAAGTGTCTTATTGAACTGTCACATATGTTTATCTGAACGTCCATTGATGTCTCGGACCACTGTTTGGGGGGATTTACATTATTTTTTATCTTTATAAAGGATCAAGGTAAGTTATCAATACATTATGTTAAACATCAGGGTTCTGTATAGGGTAATAATGAAGTGCTGAGGCAGTGACTGCATGTGTATGTTCCTGTAGCTGTGTTTTAAAAGACGCATACTTTCCCATCACAGTTGGTCTATTTCTCTTATGTAAGTGTGTGTGTGTGTTAGGCCGGACTCCTGCTACTCAGCCACAGCCATCTCCCTCTGTTTTCTCTATGGCTACACCCCTGCTGTTGCTGCACAGGGAACAACTGGGGGGTGGCGAGGAACTGGTATCAATAATGCTACAAACCCTTGCAGATACGCCCCATATGCTCCATTATTGATGACAGTGTTCACTTCCTTTCGTGATTGTATTAAAGAAAGGTATCTGAGTATAAGTAGCAAGAACCTTTAAGAGTTCACGTATAGTATATAGTCAGGAACGTGTGTGTGTGTGTGTCTGTGTATGTACGAATGGAAAGGATGCATTCGTTTAAACAGCCTTAAGGAATCACTTAAATTGTACAGATTGCAGATGTTGTGTGCAACCATCTCATTTCAAGCGATCTTGATTTTTTAACTGGAG
Source organism: Echiichthys vipera (assembly GCF_963691815.1). Classification (NCBI taxonomy): domain Eukaryota; kingdom Metazoa; phylum Chordata; class Actinopteri; order Perciformes; family Trachinidae; genus Echiichthys; species Echiichthys vipera. The sequence goes on along the minus strand of NC_139835.1, from coordinate 13,726,455 downwards.
GTTTGTTCTGTGCTTGACGCCTTAAAATCCAATCTGAAAAAGAAAAGAACAACAACTTCTTATCTAATTCTCTTGTGAGTGCTAAGAGGACAATGACGATGTGTGTTTGATTTAAATTGGTGATCTCTGCCTCTGATGCCTAGTATCTGGGATTTGATTGCTGATGTTCTTTGTCAAGAGGGAGCCATACAGGAATGTAACGGGTTATGGGAATGCTGGCCCAATAATCCAGATTTTTTATATTGGAACAACTCAGCTGGGAGCCGTGTAAAAATCCTTTGGGTGCAATATGTCTCGATTACAGACCAGACACCTCCTTGTGTGCTATATTGAAGCAATTAGACCACACTTAAACATCCTCAGTCTGCTTGCCTCCTTGAACATTGTAGCTGTCATTTTTCCAGTCAGTCTCAAACATTCTTTACGTCCCCCATTCTACCTCCTTTTTTCTTTTTCTCACATTTTTTCATGCTGTGTGTGTGCTCTATTTATCCATTCATTTTGCCAGCTCTCTCGCACTAGGTTTTGTTCTCTCCTGTGTCACCTTCACTCCTCCTCCTCCTCATCCTCCTCCTTCTACTCGGCTATGTTTTATGGCTAAAAGCTGTTATTCCGCTCGGCTGCAGCCTGACTCCTCTCTGTAATATTTCATTCATCAGAACAATTAAAGCGGAACATTGGTTTCCAGGGTGATAATTAGGGTTTGATGAGTGAACCTGAACGCCACCAGGACAAGACAGCTTGATTACTCTCATTTGCCGGTCTCTGTGCTATTCCAGGGTTATTATCCATTGTCTTGTCAAGCAAATAGAGAAAGAAAACAGCCATGAAATGGAGAGTGGCGAGACCTAGAGAGACGGATAGAAATAAAAGTATGGAGGTAGGAAGAGTCATGGGAGAGTTTGTTGGAGATGAGTGGCTTGTAATAGGAGCAGGTCATTAGGATAGTGATACACCACATTAACTCCGTCTCCTGCTGCTGACACCCATGACATCTCTAACCCTGTGCCCTGCACCAGGGAACCTACTCCCCTTTTGAGTGTGCTTAAAATCCCATTAAATGGTTTTACTCTATTGATGATTCTACTTTTGTTCATATTTTATTCACTTTTTTTAAGCCCAAACAATTATGAGACAGGTCACCCCCAAACTGGATTTTTGCTCCAGACTAAGTAATAATGTAAGGTGTAATACAATGTTCTGGTATTAATGAAACTCCAACCCACAAACAAAAACAAAAACATAGCGTGTAATTTACTGTACTAAAAGTTCTTCATTCTGATAAAGTATGATTAAGTGGTTCCATATTTATTTAATGAAAAAACCACTGGCAGCCAAGTGTCTTTTGCTGGTAATGTAGCCTAATATAGTACAGCTGCCGACTGATTCGGCCATAAAAATTCCTTTTTGCAGCAAATAATACAAATTAGAATAAAGCATGCATGAATTTACATTCTTTGGCATTGTTTGATATGCTTCAATGTGATTGTGTGGTTCTGCACTACTTCAAATTACACACATTTGTCTCAATTTCAAAGTTGTAAAAGCCACCTTCACTACATGCAGACATGGTGGGACTGCATGCACCGCAGTGTGTTCTTCCGCTTATCAGAATTATTCAGTTATTTATCCCATGTCAATGTGCTCTACAGTATATACGCTCTTAGAAGTATCAACCAATCAATTACCTATTCAAGGTTGTGACCTGGGTGGATCAACCAATGAAAGAGACGTTTAATCTTGACCTCCTGAATACCAAGCAGCACTTTCCGTTTGTCAGTATGTGTGTGTTTTCTGGTGTGCAATAAATCCATACTCAAGAATTAAGGTGTGTGTGTGTGTGTGTGTGTGTGTGTGTGTGTGTGTGTGTGTGTGTGTGTAGCTGTGATGGTGAATGCAGGACTGTGATGGGTTGTGCGTATGTAGTGCTTGAGAAGTTTTCATTTGGGTGACAGGTAAGCAGCTGTCAGCCTTTTCTTCCTGGATGTAAATGTTGTTGACCTTCTGGAGAAGCTGTTTCTCACAGCATGTAGCACTAGAATAATAGCCGTGTGATGTTTGAAGCTCGAGCTGACCTCTTGGTGTGCACACCAAACAGCTTCCACACCAAGTGCAAGTAAATTGCTCCAGTATTCACAACCCCCACCCCAGCCACCCATTTCTCTCTTGCTCTCTTTTTAGGGCAGCTGAGTGACATTTCATGGGGCCGTGGAACTTACATCTCAATAGTAATCACTTCAAACTTGTAACGGTCCATTTGCTTAACGATTAAGCACAGAGAGGAGGCTGCAAGAATTTTGCTGCTAATTCGATGCTTTAATGAGCTTGGTAATTACAGCTAAATGTTAGTGAACTGTAGGTATTGCAGTTCAGAGCGCAAGCAGGGGTTTCCAGAAAAAAACAATAGGACAAGACGTCTCTGAACAGCTATGGTGTCATGAGATGAAAAAGAACATCACAGAACCCCAGTAATAACATGTTGTGACTGCTTAAGAAATAAGCCAGAAATAACTTACAAAAGCCACTGCCATAATAGAGAATGATGGGAATGATACATTGTAATCATTTCCAACTATTTGCGGGGAAGGTCACCAGAATAGAATGGATAAAGAATCTCTAGAAATCTAGAAAGGGAATGCACCTGATTCATAGTCATTTTTAAAGATCTTACATTTACAAAACTGTAACTAACATTGCTTTCACCTCATTTACACTGATAAATCTCTTGAATTCTTTTCCCATAATGACACACCTAATAACACACATGTATCAACTTTAACAAAATTAAAAATATGTTTATATAGAAAATATTCAAATTGATATTTAAAACACATTGTGCTAAAAAAATAGGTCTCTGGAGGAGCAGGGATCGCATGGGAGAGTGGGAAAGGTAGGAAGAGAAAAGGAAAAACTGGGAGATAGAGGGGGGGTGGGGGAAGGAAAACTGATGTGGGTTGAGGATGCAGCCTCTCTGTGTGAGAGAAGGGGAGAGGAAGTGGTGTTCCCCCTGCAGCAGTCTGTCGACTCGGAGTTCACGGTGGCTGAGCAGAGTGGAAGGCACAGCCGGCCCGCAGGGAGCACTTGGCACGCCATCAGCTCTGCACCGGGCACGCTCGCCGCACAGCCAGCACAGCCCAAACACAAGCATTGGCGATCAAAACAACGCCAAACAAACACACGCCGAACACACTGACAACATGTGGGGGGATAGGGTGGGGGGTCTGGGGGACACAGACACAGCAGAGCAGCAGTGCAGTGTGTCTGCTGCTGGTGCCTCGTCCTGCTCTGCTTTATTTACAGGAAGATGTGGAAGGACCATTATAGTTAACAGCAGGATTTTTATGCAGGCTAAAACTGCATATTACTGATTATACCCACTGTAGTAAATGTAGTGTAGGATTAACAATTAGTTCCCTAACAGCATACATTTATACTAGTGGTGCAAAAATTTCACTGATACGAATCAGAAAACGATTTTAACGTAGATCATGTAGATGTGACTACATTAATGTGCGGACCCGTGGTCCAATCAAAATGTACCATGAACCTGGTCGATGGCCCGACTATGAAGTTACGGTTGACTAACCTTTGCTGCTTCTGCACAGCATGCCCCTCCACTCTCGTGAAAGGTCAACGCTAGACTAGCATTGACATGATTATAATGCTATAGTAGTGTTGTGCATTGCTATGGTCGCTTGTGAGGAAAAACAACATGGCCGTCACAGTTTACAGCACACCATCAAATCTAAAATCTAAAGTTTGGAAGAAATTTGGATTCTATGCGAAGGAGAGAAACTTACAAACGGCAAAAGTCTGGCTATCTGTAAGGTCTGTAGAACAATTATAAAGTCCAGCAGCAGCTCAATGAATCTTAAAACTCACCTCCTGAGACGACACAGGAACGGAAATACTTGAGATTCCTTGTTTCAATGTTGAGAACTGGATCAGATTGCATCATATCGCATCGAACCAGACCGCACCAAATTCTTATATTATATATTAAAAGGTATTGTTGACGGAATCGTATAGTAGCCCATGTATCTACATCAGGTCAACTTGGAGGGAGAGATGCACATTCCTAATTCTTCTAGAAGCAATTAGATACCTGTATTGGTTGGAAAACAGATCTAGAATAACATTAGGGCAATTTGGATCTGTTTAGTAATACATATCTTTATGATTGAAATATGAACGAAAAGTTCAATAAAATGTAAAAACTTGTATGCATATGGTTTGGCAGGCCAAAATATTTTGGGAAAATGTCTCTTCTATGACTCTAACAATGCTTTCCCTCCCTGTATTTTAGCAAAATGTGTTCCACCCCCAGAGACACGGGGTGGGCACCCTTCAAATAAAATGCAACACAATTCGATAGTACTACGGTACATTATACAGCGGGCACTTTAACACGAAAGACTCCTAAAGATCAAAATCAATTTAAATACATTGTGTTTCATGTATTCAAGCATGGCATAGCTGGTTAACGGTAAAAACATAATAATAATAAACATTTTTATTTTAGATCTCTGCATTGGTTGTGGTCTAAAATCTTTTAATTGTGTCACTTCTAAATAATATACACTATATACTTTGTATACCACTATACCACTATAATTGTAAAACTATGATCAATCTGTTCACAGAAACAAGATATGGAACAGGTTAGGGAAATATCATGGTTATAGCAAATCAAATAAGGTTAAGGTGTAGTTGTGTTTACTGTAGAACACTTCATTATCACCATTCCAACCTCTACACCCTTACAATCCACCTAACTACTTAATGGACATGCTAGCCCCTGCACTGGCACAGAGCATTGGCATTGGACATGAGGTGAAGGAATGTTATATAGCCATACATACTGCCAATATAGACATAACTGCTAGGGTTTCTGTGCTGGAATATTTTATATTTTAATATGAGAGCTCCTGTAGAGATAACATATGCATCGACCACTTCCAACTCCATATTTCAGAACATTACGTCAGTTTCACAACCTGGAGAGTATTTTAACATCCAGCGGTGAGGAGTAAATTCTATTTTTCCTCCTTGGCCTCCTGTGTCCCTCCTCCCCCTCTTCTTTCTACTCAGTGCTAGTTGTCTATGTGCCAATAACGCAAAAATTAAAAGAGACTTAAATGGCAGCACCATCTGGAGTCTGCCCTGCTCAAGAGCGGACAGTTGATTTCAATCGGCTCCTTTACAGCACAAGAGCCACTCTATCAGCAGCCCCCAGGCAGCAGCTCTTAGAATACCTAAAATATGCAGACAAGTACCAATGGGAACCAAGTCCCAGGTAACATGTTCCCTCTGGTCCCTACTGATGATGGACAAAGCCGATCTATTTATTACCTATGCTGCCTTAGGTTTGAAAATTAAAAGGAGTTATTTTGAAGCTGATTGTTGCCTGGGGGGTGAGACAGAAATGCTTTACTGTAGCATGAGACGGGGATAATTAAAGCGAAGAAAAATGTGTGATGCAGTGCAATAAGCTGTACGGGTTTTTAGAAACCTAATTTTAAGGGTTTATATTGGGTATATAGGGATAGGGTAATTTGTATTTTTGTGCTTATCTAAATACTGGCTAGTTGCAATCTGCAACCTCATCACTAGAAGCCAGAAGATCCCACACCCTAGACCTTTTCAGGAGTGCCGGTAAAATATCAAACAATGGTAAATCAAGTGGAAAATCTCCTCATCAGTCCTCACATATCAGATGATTTTGTCCTCTGCTTTTTTTGCATCTCACTGATGGAGCAGGAGCTTGAAAAATACCATGCCAGGTCACCATGCTACATGGACATGATGATTTACTTTCCTCGTCTATTTAATTTGCGATAAGTCCCATTTTCTTTTTTTTATCAATACACCAACTTTTCCAGCAGCAAATTAAAACTTTTTTGCAAATTTCAACTTTTTTATTTTTTTCAAAAAATTCTGGTGTTTTCTTTTGGAAAATTTAAAATACAAAGTTGATTCAGTTGTCTGAATCATAAACTGAAAAATATGAAATGACACAGAAAATAAAAATCATTATAACTTGTTTAATATACATGTAGTAATTGCAGTAAGGTATTAAGCTGGACTATTTTTTGAGAGTCATTAAGACAAACTTGGCGAGAAAGTCAGATTTGGACTAATTCCATCATGTCATGATAGAAAATGTAACCCCAAAACAGAATGAAAAATGTCTATTGGAAGTGTTCCTGAAAAGTTTTTAAACCACAGGTCTACAAAGCACAAACTAACTATGGCCATGAAGAATCCACTCCCAGTCAACCATGATACTCTAATTAATTAACAACTTCCTGTTTAATCTAATTAAACAGGCTGTCAGTACGGCAGCCCAGCCTTGAGACTTTCATCACTCACCTTTCCTTGGATCCAACCCCACACAGTTTGACTTGTATATAATTAGACAGGTGTAGCCAATTTGATTGCTTTTTCTTCACATTAATTAGCGGTGGATAATTAGTTAAGACGAACACTAATCTGAGTACTATAGCTCTTTATCCTTTGCAGCTGAGGGAAGTCACGTAATTGTGTGAAAAGTTCAAATGCCAGAGTCAGCAACTCAGCCACCTTCTTTCAGGTTAGGACTTTTTTTTAATCATTTCAAATGTCAGTTCAAATCAAACCATTTGTGGCACACATGCAGGTGTGATAAAGGACTTTTCTATTTAAAGGAAGCTTTAAATTTGTTTCCTAATTATTCATTACTATAAATGTGTGTACAAAGTAAACATACCTGTATATATTTTTTTTTCTGTCTCAAAGACAGCAGAGGTTCAAATATGAAAAATGTGATTCTAACAGCTTCTCTAATGCATTAACCCTTGAGTTTATAATCGACGGAATCAGAACATATTGTAATGAAGGTTTCCTGTGGGGAAGAAGCGCTGACTCAGGTGGCAGGGACACCAGAACAAATGAAATTTAAGTTTAATTTTCAACCAATTGCTTTTACAGTAGGGTATTAAACATTTTACATAAAGACACAGCCTAAAAGCACAATGTGAACAGACAGTTGCCCATACAGGGTGTCAGACAAGCAGCATAAGTGATGACCATGGCCATCACCATTGTCATTAAAAATAAACTTCTCTACCTACTCTGGATTATAAAAGTAGGAGTGAAGTAAATTTACGAGGACATTAGGATGAGTATAGAGAGAATAATTATGGGCAAACAAAGGAGGATGAGAAAGGCATATACAGAGAGAACTTTATAAGGTACAGAAAATATGAGGCAAAAGGGAGGAAGGGTGGTTTGTGCCAGAGGACAAGATGAAAAGAAGCAAAGTCAGCCTGGGAATCTTTGCAGGAGGAAAGGTGAGTGAAGGAGGAAGAAAAATAAGCGGAAGAGGAGGAAGAGAAGAGTTAGCACCTACGTTCTTGGCAAGTTGACATGTTTTCAGCGTTAACTGACTTCACTCCATTTTAAGGAAGCCTTTCCAAGTCTATAACTGGTACTTGGGGAGTTTACAGATGCCTACACATCATTAATGACCCAAGATCCACAGTAAATTTAATAGGCTCCCTCTCACTCCTGCAGTTGCTAAACTATATTCTTACAGATTAAAAGGGAACTTCTTTTTTTTTTTTGCGCATATGTCTGCAATAACAGGATATGTATTCTTTAATGCAGGGACATCATGAAGCATCATTAAAAGTCTCGCCACTGTTCCAGACAACACAAATGGCCACCGTATAGCACTTTTGAATTATATATTTCCTTTTTGGCTCTGGTTAAGGCTTTTGAAGCAGTGAAGGCTGAAAAGAAGAGGTCTTTTTTTCTTCATTAATAAATTATGTGAACTTTCACACTTGCACAACACAAGGACTGCACGGTGATCTACATATAGACACAGTGTCTGTACTGCTAAAGCCAGTTTCCAAAAATAATATATCTAAATGGGCAACATCAATGTGTACAACTGTTTACGACAGTAATTTAAGGAAATATACCAATTACCCTATATTAGACGCAACAGCTTTTAATAATTTATTGTATGACTGATAGTAACCTAAATAAAACCCTCAACCATAGATAATTAATACCATTTTACTGCCGTCATTCTTCATTTCAACATACTCCAGTTCACATCCTCAGGGCTTTTGAAGTTGAGTTTTGAGCTACTTGTCATATATTTTAATGACATATATGACGCAGATTTTTTTACCCTTACATTTATGGTCAGATTTAAATATACTGAAAACGGCATATAGATTTCTAGCTTTGGAAATGTCAGAATTTTGTATCAGCCTTCAAAACCCACATCACTCAAATGGTATTTTCGAATGCTTGGCAGGGAGGTTATAATTAAATCAATTCATTGCTGCGCTGTGGTGGAGGCACTGTAAATTGGACTGTCATTGGTTACCAATACAACATCAACTTAAGTCTGCCTTTCTCACCCTTTAGAACCCAGTCTGTCTGCATGGCATAGTGCATTGTCACAGTGCTTTTGTGTATGGTGTGGTAAAAGGAAATTTGGGAATATTGTCTGATACTTAATACACATGAGCCCTGTCAGACCATGGTTCTGGCTTATGTACACCCCTGTTGGAATGAGTTAAACGCTCATAGGAGATCAATACATTTTTTTATATTTAAGCAATTGCACTTTCCATTTTACACCCTAAAATGTACCCGATCAAGGCCACTTCCAACTCTGTAAGGTAGGAGTACAATGGTTTCCATCTCGAGGCCTGCTGTCAGCGATCATGCGGCTGTAGTGAGCCATCAGTCAAAATTAACAGCCTCATCGAGCATTCAGGACGAGCATCAATTAAAACCAGTGGAGCTCAATATTGTTTTATGGTATATTTACATTTTAAAGCTTGATTTAATTATCCTGGGAGCAGTGAGCTTCCACGGTTGCCCTACCTTGCTCAACGCCCACACATCACTTTATTCCATAAAACTATGGATGGGAAATAAAGAACAGACTTCTTTCTGCTGCAGCAACTACTTGGTACAGGATGTCGAATTTATGGAAAAACTTTTATCAGCAAATAGGAAAAAGGTTCAATAATATTTTCAGAGCAGAGGAACTTTTTCATAGTTCCATACTAGTAGTTTTCAAACTAAACTAACTCTAGCTCCATTTCAGAGTAGGTACTCTCCCAGCACAATAGGAACCTTGAGGGATGTAAGTATCCGTTGATGGGTTGGACACCTGAGCTAATGTAGCTCTGGCAACCGCTTTTTTTCAACGACAGGCAAACTAGTCAGGCACTAAATAAATAACATTTAACAACTTAATGCTTCATCCACACAATCTCGTCAAAGTGAAGGAAAGCAACTTTGTTCGGCTTTTTTTTGTAACTAGCCAGCTAGCTAGCCTGCTAATTCACCATGCTTTCATGGTATAATGGTTAGAGAAATTGAGGCCAGCAGCAGCGCTTGGTCTAACTTAGACTCAGACTCACTCCTGAAAACTGCTTCAATACGAGATCGGCGTCTCAGGATCTGCTGTCTGCCTTCATCCTGGCAATGTAGTCTGTAAGCAGTGGGGAGTGAGGCGGAGAAACCGGCTGTCTTATGTCACTTCAGTGTTCCTATTGGGAGTGTGAATTCATTTTTTTTTAAAAGCCCTTGAAGATATGTAGTTCTCGGGGGAGCTCCACAGTGGGCAGTCAACCGGCAGGGCAGTGGGCAGTCCCCAGCACTGATTGGTCCGAAAAAAACTCCTAATATCTGGATATAACATTGAATTGTTTAGTCTCAAGGACACAATCAAAGAGCCTGTACTGAAAACAGTCCTGACATATAAGGCTAGAAATAAAGAACAAATGTGCAACCTCTGTCTAAGAATTGGTTCATCTATATTTTACCGCACCAGGCCAACCGAAAGGGAGACCACTGTTGCATCCCTCTCAAATGAATACTGTCTGTAATAAAGGCTCAAGATGCTCAAATGGGCAATCAATTGTTTTAGTCATCCTCACTTCCAAATTAAAGAGAGGAAATGTGTACTTTTTATTATAAAATGCATAACAAAATGCCCACAATATTTACATTTGACATTCACTTAGAAGTTATATCAATATAGAAGAAAATTACTTCATTATTACGTTGTGCAGCATTACATCTTCAAATGGTTCCGTTGTCAGATTCAAAGGTAATCATAATCTAATCTAACATTGTCATTTGCAAGTAGGTTTGCAAGAGTCAACTGCAAGTTAATCTGTTTTAATGTTGTCCTAATTAACATATTAATTATTAAAATATAGAAACCTGTCAGGTGAAAGTAGCTACATTAAATACTGTTTATTACCATGATTATTGCTGGATATCAGGCTGATCCAGCACCTGTTGTTTCTGTCGGAGGTGCTGACAACATTGCTTAGTGAGCTTCCACAGTGCATTGGTACTGGACAGTGACTGTCCATGGTGCTGAAACAGCACTGCTGCATGTTTCCACAATGCAGTGAGTCTGTTTGTTTTGTACTGTTAGCTCACAGGTAATGTCCAGGTCATTGGACTTTCTTCGCTCTCACTTAGGGAACTGGTATCCCTGCTAGAGGCTCACCTCTTAATTTGGTGTTGTATGTAAGCAACACTGTTTATATACATGTAGTACCATTTAAAAAAAAGCTTATGCCATATTACTCCAATTGTCTAATACGTTTTCTTTCAACTACACTGCATCTACTTAAATTGAGTTGCCCACGTAAGCAGTAGTGATAGCTGCTTTCTGCTTGCATGCAGGAAGATGTGGAGTCTTGCCTTCCTTTTGAAGATAAAATGCAGGTCCCCATGATGTTAATCATTACGTTTTAGGGTAAGAATTGGTTAAAGGTTATGGTAATTATTAGAGTAAGACTCCAGGAAATTAGTATGTTCAACTTAATGTCCACTACAGTAATGGAAACACAAGTGTGTGGGTGTGGGTGTGTGTGTGTGTATGTGTGTGTGTGTGTGTGATTTTATGTGCATGTACTTATTCTTTTTTTATTTCTCCAGAAAGACTATCAAAGCTCTCTTCCAGTGCAGAGCAGTTCAGAGAAGACATTCAGGGGACATTTATATTTGCATGATGTATCTGACTTTGAAGTGAAAACACTGTTCTGACAGTGGAATTCACAATGCAGAGAAAAAGCAAAGGTCTATCTTTATTCAATCAGAGATTTGATTTTTGTTTTAGGGCCATTCATTTGCCTACAGGAAGAGGGAGGAGCTGGCATAGAGTTAAGGAGCAGAATGCAGCAGAGAACAAAAAAAAAAAAAAAAAAACTGTGCAGGGACATAATGACAAAGGAGGAGGATGATGAAAAAAAAAACAAGAGGGACTGAATGCAAGTATGGATGGAGTGCATTAAAGGTGCGAGAATCTTGTAGGTAGAATAAATGGCAGGAAACTGAGACGAGGTAGATGGACAAAGTGATGGGGAGAGAGGATTAAATGATGGGAAGCTAAGGAACCTCTGAGAGGGGAACTGTAAGGTGAATTGTGAGAAAAGCATACAGGGATCTAAAGGTATATGGAGGTAATTTGAAGAGAAAGAGAGAAGGAGACAGGCACTGATGGACGAGGGAGGTATGAGGTAGAGGGATAACCAGGTATTAAGTCAATGGGATAATGATGTGTCAAAGCGTGACCATGCTCTGAAAATGGGAAAACGTCTTTCATCATAACTAAAGTGTCCTCTCCCTGACCTCTTCAGGTGAAAATTAAAATGGTGGTGACTCAATGGAAAAACTGTTTCAATTTACCTCTAAGTAGAGCAACATTGATTCTGGGTTGAAAGCAAGGCCTGGAGGCTTACAGACAAAGAAGGCCAGTCTCCGTATACAGATCACCATGACATCTATCAGTGTTTGCATATTGCATAATTGATTTTCTGTATTTTATCCCAACATCCTTAATTGCTAAACCCAAATAGCTGCACTAATAACAAGTGTATTGAAACATTTTTCAAAGCACGCCCCACAATGTTGTTTTCCAGATCTTCATCATGATTAAGATATAACGTGAAAAACATTTAAAGGTAAAATGCATCAGGGGAAAGAAAAAATATTGACCTGCCCACTGTTGTGATTCTATTTTTATCTGATATACTGTAGTATATAGTGTACAGTGATAGTACTTAATGTTTTTGCATTGTCTGTATTGATCATGTATCTGGTAGGTTTTTTCCAAGGCACTTTGCTCTTGGTTTGTTTTGGGGAACCAACAAGAAGAACAGCAAAAGAGATACACACCACTTCCAGTAAATTCATACATAGACAATCCAAGAGAGAAGACGTCAGAGTGCAGTTAAGATGAGTGATCTCTAGGACTCTTGTTCAGATACACAGACACAAAAATCAAACAAAGGTTCACAAAGATCACCATTTCAAGACTGGAAATCAATCATGAGATTGTAGGACCAAAATAGCAGGCACTATCATGTATGCATGGACATAGACATGCTTTCTTTTTTGTGGTATGGTAAAACTCAGTGGTATTTGTAGTATGGTAAGATTCAATGGTATTTGCTTGTCAGTCATTATTTAAAGCACATTTCTTAAATGAATCACAGACACGTGCTAGGCTTTTGCCCGATGAAGCTTCATGTTACAAATATAGTATAACATTTAAATTACTGTTAATGAAGTACTAGATATAATCCAACTAATATCTTGCCAGTCATGACTTCTAAGCAGATGTTTTGCAGATTAAGGTCTTAAAAGATGGCTGGCTTTCAAATGAATGAACTGTACACTGGGTCTAAGGCTCCTGGGAGAATTGGTGTGGTCCCAAAGCCCCATAGCGTGTTGTGTGTTCTGCAACCATGAAGGTTTTAGCCAATAGCGTGACCAAGCAGTGCCTTGAGAGCAAGGGTGAGAAGGTAAAAGAGGAGACACACACACATACACACACACTCACACACACACACGCACACACACACTCTCACTCACACGCACACACACACACACACACACACACACACACACACACACACACACACACACACACACACACACACACACACACACACACACACACACACACACACACACACACACACACACACATATAACTTGCAACATTTCTTCGGGTACAAAATAGGAACAATCATAAACACACATAACATGACATAAGAATGCCCTCACACAACTGATGGCAGTGATCAACACATACAGTGCATTAGTTAATGTCTCAACACACACAAACACACAGACATTCATGGTTGGCACCAAAGAGGCAACCATGTAAATATGCAGAAGACCCATAAAAACATATGTTGTACTTAATAAGGGCAACGGGTGGCATTTTCAGCTTTGTGGATAACACAAACAAGTAATGGTAATTATTATTTTTGGCAGAGTTTTGCTTAACTGATATGATACATTATGTTCATTTAGTGCAACAAGGCAGTGAATTATTGTGTCTCGTATTCCAGAGGTTCAATGTCACAGAATTGTTGGTCAAACCTAAAAGATAATTGACATTAATTAACTAGAACCTTTTGAGATAAAGACCAGCAATTTGGCCTCACTTTGGAGGATTCCAATCTGTTTTCTGAAAACAAGGCGTTCTGATATTCGATTGGCCTCAGTTAGCTGTGTGAATGCAATCACACAGTCATGGCTATGCAACACATATGAATGCTTTGAGAGAAAAGGAACAGTGACACATATTGACTTCTGCTGGGCTAGAGACAGTATTGATTTCCCAGTCAGAGATGCAGAGATGGAGGCATACGGCAGGGGAGAGAGAGGGCATATTTACTCACCAGATACAATCTAGGCAGGGGCGTAGCTAAAACGTCTGGACTAAGTAAACAGATGTTCTCTATGAGCCCCTCTCCACATGAACGGTTATTCATTCCATTATCCCCCTGGGCCCTCCTCACATATGGTACCTGTGAACAAGGCGTCCCACAAAACGGCAATTTTCCAGATCCACCTGAGTTGGTGTGAGTTCAGCCAGGTGGAAAATTTGTGGCTAGTTTTGTTCAACAAGCAGGAAAAACACCTGACTTGTGCGCTGTGTGCACTGATGGCATGTTTGACATATGTTGTGATGTTCACCTTGGTCAAGCGCAGCGAGGTTAATGTTGGCCACGTCATCAGGTGACTTAAAAAACGTTCAGCACATATAATTTATGGTGCAATTACTGTCCAGATAAAGCCGAAGTCTGTTTCCCCTCTAGCATTAGGCCCGAACAGCCATACATCTCGCTGCAGGCTGGTCTCTACTCCTCATTCCTCTACTATGCCAACTCCCCCCTAGGGAAAACCATGTTCTCACCAGAACTTTTAAGTTCTACTGATTTCAGTTCAGTTTAGATAGTGCACATCATGTAGCTATTAGGTCAATGTTACAAAAGAGCTGAAAGAGAAGTACAGTAGACTACTACTTATGTACAGTTACATAAAACTGACTAAGCACATACATTTTCATACACTGTCACTGAATACAATTCCACCAAATGTTTATTATCCTTTTAATGAAATAATTTATGGAATTGTATTACATTGTAGATATTGACAACATATAAACATATTGTGTTAGGCATGGATGTATCCTCCTGAAGTTGCCTACTTGCACACACTCAATGATTTGATGAAGCACAAAGGTTTCAGAAACCCTATATTGAATACATAAGTATGGTTACTTTAAAAAAGTATTACAATACATTTTTAGGGTTATTGTAGCCTAATTATAATAGCAACAGGTAAGCTAGGTTAGCTAACTAACCTTAACTTTAGCAAAATGGATTTCTGTGTAGCTAAAATTAGGGGTTGGTGTCACCTGTAAATGTTTCTTTAAATTAGATGCAGAGTCCTTGAATGAAGACATTATTTGCACAACTTGCATTAAAGGCCTACAGTGATATTCTATACTTAAAAGTTGAAGTAGAAAACTGTTCAACAAGGTACCTATGCTAGCTAATGCTTTCTGCTTATCAATTTCTCGCTCATAAGATAATGTAATACCTTTCACCACTAATCAGTAAGGCCACCGCAAGAAAACATGTTTAGGTCATGAAATGAACAATGGCTCATTGATGTTTGTCAGTGTTAGCTAGCGCGTGAGTAGGCCATCGTTTTTACTTAAAATACTAAATGATATTGAAATTTCCACCCAGTTAAACAGACACTGGTGTTGTGTGAGACTTGTGAAGTGTTGTAATGATTGCACATTGTAGCATATCGTTTTAAGTGTATTTTTAAAATATTGCTAATAACACCTATTTCTTTCTCTAAATGTATTGGTAATATGATTGCGCTTTTTCCCCCGTAACTTTAACGGAATACCGTAACCCTGTATTCCAGTACTCCCAAGCGTGGTTATATAGACAGGCAAGTGCAGGATTTGAATTAAGGCTGATATCCCTGTTTAACACTAGCTCCTGGCCGCATGAAAATAATTACCCTTTGCTCAGGTTCACCCTCCAGGTGAACTAGGCAAATGATGGGTCAACACACAATTCATTCAAGACATTGGGTGCATTGCTTTGGGTTTGGTTAGCCCACCCTTCACCTAATTAGGGCCTTGTGAGACCCCCTGGGGGGCTGCGGGTGGTAACTTGCAATATAAGCAAAGCCTGTCCGTGAGAGGAGTATGTGAGAGTGGCACTGAGTTCATTTCACACAGCAGGGGGGGACTTTTACTGTTATTACCTGAGGGCTGTTATGCAGACAGATGCCTTCTCAGCAGGAGGCATTCAAGTGAGCAACACACACTTTGGATGCCATGGTGCACACACACATCCATCTAACTTCATTTGTATCTACTACCACAGACATGCATGGTAAAAGGATATTGGTTTGTTGATACTGGCATTTTAATATATCTGCAATTAGTAGCTTGGTTGATTAATGATTTTAAAGCCACAAATATGTGACAATGTTTGATAGTACAAAATGAACATTACACTTAGAAACAGTTCCATTCTTATTTTCATGGGAATGGCAATTACTTACTTGATTATGATAACTGTTCCCTCATTAAATACATTACAGACATAAAGGGCTTCAGCAGGGCCAGTTGACACTTTGCTGCAAACGGCAGAATTACTTTTAAAATAACATTGCCAATACCAAACTGTAAATGTGACATGCAACATGCTGTCCTGCTGCTAATGACACATCTCTCTCCCCTGGTATCTCTTTTGACTTCATTAGCTCTCAGTATGACTTGTTTTCAGGGTAGAAATCTGAAAAATCAGAAAAACTGCTGATATTTACTGTAATACATATCTCCTTGTTACGCATAGTATTTGTCAGGCTGTTGAAGTGGTCATAGCTGTCAGTTTTTTTTACTTGTGTGCTTGAAACTTTTTGTGAGGCTCCATGTTTTTCAGACCTACTATATGTGGTTGCAGACCAAGTCACAGGGTATTGTGGCTTACCAATTTACTAATTGGTGAGTCTGCCAACCTGTGCTGCAGTGTCATTGACCTTGTCTTTGCTTTGACGTTTTCTATGCAGAGTGCCACCATTAAGACTTGGCTTTCAATAGAAGGTTTTAACAGCATGTTATGAAGTTACTGCTGTGCAAAAGAATGTTGCTAAATATATTCATATGATATATACTGTATAATAAAGCACTCTATTGGACTCAATGGGTAATACTCTCCTCCAATAACCAGCATGTGTTCACACACAGAAAACTGCATAAATTTAGCCAATGGCCAATGAGGACGTGCCTACCTGAATACCTGCTATCCTTTTTTTTCCCTGCAGCATACAGCGATTGCTTACTGGTTGCCAAAGAATGGAGTCGCCACTTAAGGAACATCGCCTGTGCTCTTTCTGTCCCAACCTCGTTGCCAGCATGGAACTTCACAACCTTTACAACCTTAACGACCTTCGCAAAATTCTTATACATCTAAGTCATTGCACTTTTTAATTTTTTACTGTAAAAAAAACTCCCTATGCCATGCTTTTTTTCTGTGCTTAGTGATCTCAGATGATTCCACTAGCCTGGCATCAAGATACTAGAAGAAGAAGAATTACTTTATTAAAAATCACTCTGTTATTATACAGGTTACACACACACAGAGGCCCGAAATTCACACACATGCACAAACAGGACATATATACATGCAATTAATGGACAGATGAAAGCACCTCAGCAGTGCCCAGGAGAGGAACTGGCACCTCTCCAGCCACCAGTCCACACTCCATCCATGGTCCACACAAGGACTCGAACCGGGTCGTTTTTAATTTTCATTTCAGCATGAAATATACAGACCTACAACCAATCAAAACAATGGTGGCCAGGTCACAAGCTTTCTCAAATTACAACTAAACAGTACACTAAAAGGTGTTTTTGAAAACATTTGATGGGAGAAAATAATATTTGTTAAGCGCTGCCTAGTTTGACCTACTGTATTTAGCAACTGGCACATCACATGCAGATTAAGAGCCCAAACAACAATTTTTTTTAGACCAGTGATGTTCAACTCACGTTTGCCACTTTTGCAAAAATGACAGGGGACCAGTGGTTAATTGATAAACAAACAAAATAAAGGCAAAGGTATTTCCATTTGTAATTGAACTGCTGTTTTCAACCTTTCGAAGTTTGCAATCCTCTCTCATCTTTGCAAAGAGGAAAATCCAGAGTGGCCAGTCTGTGCAGGCCTGCACAGGTCATATGTATGCAGAGGCATTTTTCTAGGATTTTAGGACCTTCGGGGCTTAGGGGTACTCCTCTGGCACTTCTTTCTCATAAAAAAGCTCTATTTTGATGATTTTATGTATATCGATGCCTTATTTACATTCAAAGTAAAAACTATTTCAAATTAGTCTAAAAGTCAGTGGGCCACCTGGCACCCTACATAGCTCGTGGGCCGAAAGTTGAACAGTGGACAATCTGAACCTGTATGTTTTCTAGTTTTGACCTGGGTGCCTCCTGTGGACTAACCATTTTATATTGACAACACTCAGACACTTACGTAGGCGTATAGGTGCATCAAAGTCTAAAAGCCTACAAAAGGTTTTCTGTTCACATATCTATACAATGTGTAACTGATCCACTATCCAAACTTGGGGATCTGAACAAAAAGATTTAAAAAAGAGACTTATTCAACTGAACAGTGCCCTCTAGCAATGACATTTTCAACTTATTGTGCAAAAGCACGAATCGTGAAGGAATTCTGTGGCATCAACAGTAATGTCACACTCTGCTGCGAATGTTTGAAAGGATTCCTGCTTCACATATGGAAAAAGATCAAGAAACTAAGCAACTAATTCCTCATATCCAAATGCCTGTATTTTCTGCCTCTCTCTGTCTGTTTGTTTTTCTCTCATCGTTCTCTCATTACTCACATCATTCTGTTACCTGGCACATAGATGAGACATCAATTCTTCTGCCACTGAGAATTGCAAATTAGCTTTGAGTTAGCTCTTGAGGAGATGGGAGGAGACAGGAGTGAGAGGCGGAGAAGAGATAAGCTGATGAGTGTGTTTGAATTAGCCCCTCACTCACAGTGGGGATGATACATTGCTGGGAAATTTGAGAGACTTTCGTTGACAAATTGGGGTGTACTAATGTCATGAGTGACGACTCGAATCAGAGCAGTGTGCTGTCGGCTTCATTCCAGAGTTGTCCGGGTCTGGCTTTGCAAGGTCAGTTGACTAGAAACTAATGAGCAATGAGCCAAACATGATGGAAATTAGACCAAATCATCTGCTAAATGTACAGTAGAGATGCTATTATTGGTTGAAAAATGAATGGCAGACTTTCAACATCTTAATAGAATTGCAAGAAATATTTAATCAAAAACATTAAATGGAAAGTCTCATAAGCATGTTAAAAAATGCTCCTTTATTAAAGTGCTCTGCCTCCCTCTGCATGTTCTGTCAAACACAGGATCCTTTTGATATTTGAGCATTTTCCCTCATTCTCTTACACAAAGGCCAGACAGGGACAGATTAAATTTCAAGCATAAATAAATATTGTGAAAAGGTCACCTTTCCATCTGTTATTTGTGCAACCTCTAAAAGTAATTACATACTGAATGTAGTGTCGGCAAAGCTGTTGTGTGCTTTTCGTTGTCTAAACAGCATATCTCCCAGAGCTCATTTCATATACACCTGAGGACTGTGCAATGGTAAACAGTTGAAGTAAACAAATATAAAATCTGACTGCTTGCACACTGACATACAGGCTTATTTGAAGGTATTAATTAAAAAATTGTGAACTGTTACAGTTTTGCTGATTTCTTTTCCAAAATACATTTCAAGGTTGACTTTTAGTCACATTTGATAGTTTTGCTATGTTTTTTGTTTTTTTTGTCATATTAGTGATTTAGTCAGTTTCCTTTTTCTCAGATCCTACTGTAAATATCAAAAAAGACCACAGCACAAACATGTACAGTGTTTAGCACCAGATGCACAGTGCTGTATATAAAGACATGTGTTGTCACAGTGCTGTGGAATTACAGTAGACCTCATGAACTCATAGGCATGCGTTATAAATGATATAATAGGCCACATCTTCCCTGCAGCAGAGGATCGCGTGCTTGCCTCCTTTTAGGAGAATCAACACAAAGAGGTCAAACGTGACATCAGGGGAAGGCAAGTGATTGCACTGTAGCACCACTGCACTTTGAAGAGAGACACAGAGAAAGAGGGAACTTTCTCCTTGGAATTTTAAAGACCAGCTGGTTCTCTATGTTGTCTAACTTTAGATACAGGTTATTTCAGCTGTTCTCACAAGGAAAGTTGTCATTTAGAATTTTCTATTATTTCTGAAAACAAGGAACTGGTGTGTCATTGGCATTACTGGCCATTTGATTTTTTCCAGCTTGACCAGTGGGCAAGTACTCACCAGTACAGAGAATCAACACATTTACACATTTACTTCATCGTGCATACTGCTACCTGATGAACCCTAAAATTTGATAAATAAATGCATGGGTGTTTTTTTTAACATAATAGATTCCTTTGGGTCACTTGCGTACAGTAACCCAGAGTAAGCCATATATTATAATCACATTGCTAATAAATGGAAATCACACTTTTTTTTCTATTTGTGAAATACATTTTTTCCCCTCATCACCACTTGCCACAGGAACTTCTTCATTTCCAGTGCTTTTTTCATTAAATCCCTCCAAATATTGAAGAAAACTCTGCATGTAACATAGATAGATATATAGATATATAGATATATAGATAGATAGATAGATAGATAGATAGATAGATAGATAGATAGATAGATAGATAGATAGATGGACGGACAGACCAACAGACAGACAGACAGACAGACAGACAGACGGATAGATAGTGCTCAATTGAATGAAATTAATAATTTAGACGGGGTGTTATACAGTCCTGAGGTTAACCAAGCCGAAACGTAAACAGATACAATTGTTCTGACTGCCAAACATGTTATTTATCTTGCATACACTGTTGGAAGTCCTATCACAAATATTCTCCTTGTCTTTTTTGACAGTCGATCTCATTGTAATCACTTTTTAGGCCAACTAATTATGCAACCACACAGACCATTTACCACCATAGACCATTTGCCAGCCCAAACGATGCCTGCAGTATGTTCGGGTACATCTGTGGATTTAAATGCTGTTCATATGAGTAAAGCTATTGAGGAGCTGATTGCATGAATGGATTTAAGTGGCAGACATTTCTGCGGCTCACTCAAAGATTTCTGTTTATCTCCGTGCTGTCAGCTGCTTTGGGCTGTTTTGTTTGCTGTTCCCCAACAGTTCTCTGATCTGCTTCTGTTTTCTCCATAGCAAATGTGAAGAATGCTACCCCTTAACTGTATTATACAAGGCAACGTAGACTAAAAAGCCAGCATGGAAGTGCCATTGAGAGAAACAGGGAGAAACTGTTGCAGATTCACTCTTGACACTACAGTTGAAAATATTTTTACTCCAGCAATTATTCTGAATTTTATGACTCCTTATTTTTAGAAGTAAATAAAGTCAGGCAAACATTTGCTTCAACTTGTATCTAAACAGATGCTCATTGGACCATGGAGTAAGAGAAACAGGGCTGATGACTTTTATTGGTTTCCAATAGTGATCAAGGAATTACAGCAAAACTGATCTTCCTCTACTTTTAGAAGCCTGTAGATGGCAGATATAACAAAGTCCAATTTTCCGCAAAAGAAAAAGTAAATACATGTACGTATACTTACTAGGATATGGCAATAACAATAGTCTTTTTTTATAACTTTTATGCTTCAGAAGAAAAAAAAACCTCTGCTTAAATTGTATCATTGACCAACATGCAAATGCAAGTAGGGTGAGTGCCATGGGAGAAAGTGGCTGTTGTACAGTGATGGGTAGTGCATCAGTACGGCACTACTTACCTGCAGTGTGCCATGCAGAGGTCCTAGAAGGTATATATATATATATATATATATATATATATATATATACTGCTAATATAAGAGTTAAGTAGAACATATTGATGCCTGGATTATATAATGTTTGTTGTTTGTTTGCTTGTTGTTTTTTCCACTGAAGTGGTACCACTTTGTTCCACACACAGGTCATAGGGAAATGGTTAGGCAGGATATGTACAAAATGTAGGACACAGAAGCAGATTTCAGTAATGGATGATTAGAATTGGAGCAAGATTTCTTCACTGTTAAATGATCAAAATGGACCTACTGGGTTTTGTCTGTATTTACACAGTAAGGGCAATTGTTAAAAGCAAATGTAACACAGGTGTGCTGTACAGAAATGACAGCAACTTTGTTAACTGGTAGCATCACTCCAAAAACACAAGGAACTTCAATACTAGCATTATAAATGCTATTTTATGCAACATCTGGAACTGTGATATTGCTTATTTAGTTATGAGTGTATTTGTCAATTGTCCGATACATTTGTAAAGTTGCATGGTATATCCACCATAGGGTTGTGTAGTGATGTTTTGACACTGCAGGATTGCAGTTTTAAAACCTGAGCCATCTGTGCCAAGGTCTAATGTGAGGCAGCTTGTCGTAAACTCTTTGTTGGCCTCACAGTCCAGGAACCATGAGGCTAATAACATCACTGTTGTTAAAATTTACTATGTTTCTACTCGCCAGAGTCAGATCCCTCATTGATCAGAGTAAATCAACTCTCACCAAACCGTAAAACATCATCTCGGAGAGATACCACTAATGATCTGCACCAGCAGACGACACCCCCTGTCTGAAGGGTTGTTGCTGTATCAAAGCCATGCTGTCTGTCTCCTTTCCCCCCATGGCCTCATCACACTTCATCTAATAATGGGAATTTACTGCAGATCTTTTTTTTCTGGCTCGCTTGGCGAGATAAACAGGCGATTGATGAATCAGGCGTAATGCGTAGACTTACGGGCACAGACAGCACGCAGCCCACAGTAAATATGTGCAGACAGGATCGGATTTCGGCATTAGCAGTGAGGAGATGCATTTATTTGCCTCTCACCCAGACTCATAACAGCACTGAGCCTCAATTACCACATCTAAGAGGTGCAGATAATACATGCAAACGATACCACTCCCAACCATTACCAGCACAAATATACAGTTTGCTTTTCACACTGTCTGTCTGAACTGCATTTCATTGAACAATGAACATCTACAGTAGAGTGATTATCCTTGAAAGGATGTGTGTGTGTGTGTGGTTGAAATGTCTGAAAAATGTGTGTTTATATGTTCCAAGCAACCCAGTCAATACAAGAAGAAATATTGTCTTGCCTTTTGCTATTAAATTTCTCTGATCACTATCACATCACTGTGAATGGGCCTGCTCCAGGCAAGTCTATGTGTCATAAAGTAGTATGCAACTATACTTTTTCATGTCACGTTTCCTTATTCCTTATGGAGCATTGGTCATTTATGAGGGCTAATAAGCTGCAGGCCAATATGTCATCTGAAAAAATAAGAAATAAGACTTTCTACAATTTGGCCTTGGGACTCGCACTGTAACCCAAGTTAATACTACATACTAATTCTACCTGGATTCCAATGTAGACTCTGTTTGCAATGGTAAAGTGATAGTTATGTAAATTAGACAGCAACAGGAATGGTTTGCATAGACAAGAAGCTTGAACATTACATTACTTGGCCCATGCATTGAAAGGTTGGTTGGCATATCTAAGAAATGCTTTAGGCACAGCATTAAAAGCATTGAAAGGAAAATGCTAGAAGTCTCAAATTATGTGAGACCAGACTTAAGACCTGCTCTAAAACACTTGAAACTTGACTTTGACTCTCCTTCAGTGAGTTGAGATTTGACTTAAGATTTACTCTCATAGACTTAAAACTTCACTAGGACGTGTCTCAAATTATTTGGGACCAGATATAAGACATGTTCTGAAAGACTTGAATATTGACTTGGACTTGTGTCTAATTACTTGACTTTAACAGCTCTAAGAGTTGTAGAAAATTATATTGCTGCAACTTTTGAGCATCTTCCCCTTCACTGATTTCTCATTCCTTGGATGCCCAGTGTCTCTCTGTGTTGAGTGCCAGGAGTGTCTGCTAAGCCAGCAGCTTAGCCGCAGTGCAGTTCTTGCAGCCTGGGTAAACTGTCACCCCCTCCTCTCTCCTCCACCCACTGGATGTCAGCCCTGAATTGTGTTTTGATGTTTCTTCAGACCTACAATTGAGCTCCATTCTCAGCAGCCAAAACAGACATTTGTCAATTCATATGCATCAGGGCACTTTTTGCCCCCCCTCCCCCTCTTTCTCGCTCAGCTGTGCCTTCCCCAGTTTTAACCCTACCACTGCACTCAGAAACATCAACCAGTATGAGGGTATGAGTGGCCAGGAGCCCTCCTGCTGCGAAGGGTGTCACATGTGATTACCATTATTTATAAAACTCACTCAGGCTCGGTTGCGTAGTCGGCCTCTCCCGGCCCTTGGTCCTGCACACTACAGTCAATATTTGCACGCAATCCTGAACTGTTGAGAGTTTCCATGGTGGTGAGAGCTTCCATTACATGAAATATTCAGGGCGCGCGGAGACTCCCGTGAGGCCCAGCGCAGGGTTTTTACTCCAATTTGATTATACGACATGATTTTTTCATGAGCTATGACAGTCCTGTTGAATTAGAGTCAGCTCTGAATTCTTGTGATAGTCACGGAAGCCAGCGAGGAGGAGGAGGAGTAGGCTGTCCTTTTCCTTAAGTCCATCTTTAACTCTTTCTGTCTGAATAACAGAAAAACAAATATAACCAGGAAAAAGAAGGATATGTATAATATGTGGACAAATACTTGGTATTACATAATATCATCATGTCATAGATAATACATCATACCTGTACCAAATCCCTTTTGCTGAGTCTCATATGAAAGATATATACTGTATACAATGCTATTTTTATCACTTTTTCTGCATTTAGATAAATAATAATAATAATAATGTTAACTAAAATTTAAATAATTGGCATGTCATAAATATCAAACAATCATTGGTAGTTATATGATAATTAATATAAATATAACATTACAGTCTGTTCAATCATAACTCAGTGAATATGTACCAAACAAACTGCATCACATCAATTAGGTCAGAGGTGCATGACACTAGTCATGTTTTCCTTCAATTGTAAAACTGATTTTAAGCCAACTTCTGAAATGTTGCAAAAAAGAAATTCAAATTTGGTGCATTTCCATCAGCAACTAAACTATGGTTTAGCATAGTTTGGTCATAAGTCAGCACTAAATGCTAGGTTTTATGCATGGTTGTAATCTGCCAGTAAAGAGAGTAGAACTAGAGGATACTTACTGGATCCTTAACAAATTGCCTTTAGGAATTTGGTTCAATTGGGTGGACAAGTGGTAATTGTTCTTTCATGTCAGCCAGTATTGGCCGTGTTTCATGCTGTCTGGACTTGAAGACAAAATTATTCAATGATGATCAGTCATGTAACTTTTGTTATGTTTCATGTTAATCTTTGTTACATCAGAAGTATTTAGCCAAGGTGTTTCCATATCCCATTGAATGCATCAACTTTTCTAACAAAGTTAAAAACTACCACAAGTGAATATATCCATTTTTGTCTTTTTTTTTTGAGCTATTGAGGATGTATTATTAAATATTGCTGTTTCCATACAGCTTTTGTTACGCAATACTTCAAAATGCACATAAAAATGTGTTTATGGAAACATGGCTACTGAGAGGCTGATATTCCTATTTTAATATAAGGTAAGTTGAACTTGTCTATCATATGGCAAACTGCCAAGCAGCTTTATTAAGCAGACATCTCTGTCTGCTGCACTTATTCACATTTGAATGCCCCATGCAATACAGTAGAACGCTGCCCCATATTGTAATTATCTGTAACTTTCTTATGACACGCCATGGCTTTCATAAAGCAGTTATTTACTCTAAAACATTTAAGACAACTAAGATGTGCAGGTTATCAAGGGCTAAGTGTTTGTTGGAATGGTTAAGTACATATATACATGAGGGAGTATTAATGAGAGACAGAAACAGGTAATGCATAATAACATATATGACAATAACAGAGCTGCCATAGACAGTTATGGTATAATGAGCGTAAAATGATCATTAGGGGGCTTGTAATGGCAAAATCATTCATGCTACCACACACAAACACAGCCTGTGTTAAGGGAAGTTAACAACATTGTGCTGTTCCTGTGTGATTTTGTGTAATTTTATGCTCCATAAAAATGTTCTATATTTTTTGTGATAATCTAGAAGCAGAACCTGACATGTTTTAAACAAATTGAATTGGTTAAATGGTATTACAACACACAACATAAAAACATTATGTTATTATGTAAAAACAAATTTAGTCAAACATTTATTCAATTACATACATTTATATCACATATGCTACAAGTCTTACTACAAATCTACCATTTGACTGATTTGATTAATGTATTTTGTTTTAGAATACACAGTCAACACAGACTATTTAACCATATTCAGAATGATAAGTTAAAATGCCAAAACATTTGTTCTGATTAGTCTAAATTCTTGAAATTTTGCTTGGACATTATTTGGAAAAGTATCCAAAAGTACAATTTTAAACAAGGGGGGTTAAATAACATGTTTTTGTTAATATAATGTTTTTCCATATTAAATGTTATTTAAATACTGCTAGCATGCATATCTTTGAAATTTAACTTGTTAAGAGATCAAATTATATCAAATAATTCATGGTGCTCCCTGTAGTAGCTATGATACAACTATTTTCTTATCATACTATATTTAGTGTTTGGGCACATGCTGTGTTTTCTTAAAATCTAATCGAGTATATGGCACAAACAGTTGTCCCATGTGCTTGATTTTTTTCTTCAGATTTGTGCTTAAGCAAGCCCAGAGAAAACTCCCACAAAATGAAATACAAAAATGTGTGTATTATTTACAGGCACAATGGGTTAATAAGGCCATTACATGAAATAATTAATAATAATGATAATAATAAATAATAACCATTTATTCATGGTTGTAAGGGCAAATCCTGTTTGGCTTCACCACTTAAGGTTATTGGTCTGTGTGGAATAAAGCTGAATGGAACTATCATATATAACCAATAGCAATGAACTGATAAGCAGATCAATTGATTTGACAGCTGCCATATAATAAATTGTAAACTAATTGCACTCAATGAATTGTTTCAGTCATTTATAAAGTGAAAAAAATACATAATTTGGTTGGCTTTTCTAATGTGAGTATTTGCTGGTTTTCTCTAGATCTAAGTCTTTGAAAATTCACTATGTTTGGGTTTTTGACACAAAACTGGCAACATGAAGATGTCACACTAGGCTCTGAGAAATTGTTGTCAGCATTTTTTACTGTATTTTACTATTTTACAATATGGTCAAATGACAGATGAATTGATCATACAAAAATATGTAGTTGCAGCTCTAATGGCACTTTAATATGACCCAGTCACCCATAATAGCAGTGTAACAGATTTACTTTTTTTATGATTTCCAACATTTTGACAGCAGTACCTTGACAAAATCTTATCTCAGTCAGTTATTTTAATATTCACCTTGGTGATGAAGAGTTGCTGTGATATTTTCAGACACTGTGAATCGGCTTCTTACAAGGACAGTCAAGGTCATTCTCAACGCATGCCTTTGGTCCACTGCACCAGATGATTGTCAGTTGGGTCCAGCATTGTCGATTTGCCCTTTTGATTCACACAAACACACACATGCACATGTGCACGCAGAGTGAGAGTGAGCGATTATTGGCTCCTGGCTTTTACAGACTGAATCCTGGCTTCCCCGACCTGTTTATGTGTGAGACCCAGCTCGAAACGATACGACTGGTCAGGGCACACCAACGTGCACAGAATGACAGCAGGGGGAGTGCGTGCATGTGTGGGCGCACACACACACACACACACACACACACACACACACACACACACAGTGGATGGTCAGGGTGGAATACAGATGAAAGGACTTCCTTATTTCATTGCAAGGCTAATTGCTCTCCATGGCTCCATGTTATAGTGAAAGTAGTTTACAATACTTTTCTATTAACAGCATACATTGCAGACCTTGATTTTCCTTCCATCATAGAATCATTTAACTTCTGATGGTATACTATTAAAGTTGTTTATTTTGATAATCAGTTTTGCATTATGGAAAATGCAAATAGAATCAGCACTGTTTTTTCTCTCTTTGGTGGATAAAAACGAATTGAACTAAGGTTTTATGTCATAAGTAGATCAGATTTATTGAAAAGTAACCGTTCTGGACTAAAGCACTGCGTGACTTATTGTAATAATGCTCATATTTCCTTCCTATTATGTTAAGATTCTCATGTGCTGCAATTACTTTAAGAGATATTTACATTAACCTAATTTAACCTTTTTAATTGATTAAATTGATATTGCATCTAATATAACGATATCAACATTCTACTAATGCTCTAGCATTCTTTGTCAAATGATAGCATGTATCTGTCATTTTAATGACCATTTTCAGTGCTATAATAAGTATTATTCCAAAGAAGTGTTTGTTTTTGATGGTATTATAATACTATTATTTTATGATACAAATGCTGTGAACTATTTTATATGGAATTTATTTTGCTACCAAACATATTTAGTTTCAAAGGTCTGCAATAATTAGCTCAATACCAGATAATGACAGGATTATATTACTTTAATCTAAAATAATGTCGTTTTAAAGGAAGTGGGCATACTAATCCCGACAGCCTCTGATTAGAATATGACACTCATATTTGTCAATGTTTTCTTTTGGGATGTACTCACTCAAAATCATTTAGCAAAAATGTCACTGTTATGCCATTATAAACTGAGGCCCACATATAATCTTCATTATATAATTCCAATATGGTTATTCAATAATATTTATTTTCATGTACAATATCCAAAATGTATTATATTCCAACATTAAAATTTATAAATGTAGCTCATGTCAGGTATTGGCTATCTTACAGCTTAAATTGTTCAAATAAGTTAAAGTTGTTGTTTAAAAAAAGTAAATACAACAAATAAATTAATTAAGATGGAAGACAAAGGACAACAATGATTATGAAGTGCAGTGTCACACATTTAAATAGACAGACCCAGTTCAGCAGCAGGGGCTTATTTAGGTCAACAGACTGGAAAGTGGCGGCACGTGGTGTGGTGGTTAGCACTGTCGCCGCACAGCAAGAGGGTTCCTGGTTGGAATGCATGTTCTCCCCGTGTCTGCGTGGGTTTTCTCTGGGTTCTCCGGCTTCCTCCCACAGTTCAAAGACATGCATGTGTTCAGTTAATGGATGACTCTAAAACTGCCTGTAGGTGTGAATGTGATTGTGAATGGTTGTCTGTCTCTGTTTGTCTCTATGTGCCCTGGGATAGACTGGCGTTATGTCCAGAGTGTACCCCGCCTCACGCCCGATCAGCTGGGATCGGCTCCACACACCTTCAGTCTATCAGTAAGAGAACTGGTTCAATCAAAGCTCCATATGTGGCTCAGCTCCTGCAAATGGAGCATTTTTGATAAAGCAGGCGTGCGAGTAGACATGTATATTAAAAATACCTTCTTATCCTAACTTTAACCATATGCACCTAAACCCTTTAACTTTATGACTCTTGATCATAATCAATGATCAATGATCACATATCCTGTATGTAATCATTGAGGCATAATGCTATGATATTGGAGAATCATTTTATATATTCTGGCACTGAATTATTTTATCACAATATTCATATTTTAAAAACTGTTTGTTGTGTTGTTAGCTATGTTTTATGTTGGTTACTATCAGACTTTGGGAGGGATTGATGGCAAAAAAAATGTGCACCATCACATCTTTGCAGTATATTTGAAGTAAATCTCACAAAACACTTGCATATGGGACCTGCATTATATGCATATTTATATTTGACTGTCGGGCTGTTCTTTTAAACAAAATGCAGGCCATCACAAATCTGATTCTTCTTGGCTGCTCTCATCAAACCCATTCATGCAGACCTCCAATTAATCAATTTTGTCAAGCAAAAAGGTCAAGTTTGCATATTTGCTTTTCTTAAGAAGCCATACTTACCATTTTATCTCAAAGTGTAGTGCAGAGGGATGCCTGCTGCTCTGGAACAAATCAAACACAGCTCTTTCTGATGAATGCAGGGAGCGGACGGAGCAACTGTGTCTGATTGTCAGTCCGATGAAGAGCACTGCAAAAATGGCAGTGACTTTCAGCAATGTGATTTCCGTTCATCATCCAAGACTTTGCATATTGCACAGTTCAAAATTGACTGTTTAATGGCAATTTACTTAAATTGTTACCATTCCCCCATTTTTTAGAGGGGTGAGGGTGGGTGAAAGAGGATGTTGAGGGGTTGATAAAGGGTCACCTGCCACATATAAGTAGTATACATCATCTGAAAGCTGAGGACCTGAAGTTGAGATGTGCAAGTATGTCAAGTCCTAAATTAATTAATTACTTAATTAAAATAAATTGCGATAGTGTGTAAAAGCTTAGCACCGTATAACCTTTTAAATCCTAATGAAATCTCTGTGCACTAAGCTGTGATAAATATATGAACATTTATAATGTATTAATCCTCAGGATATTCATGGCAACACCACAATGTCCCTCATAAAGCATAAACAGTGCTTCAGCAGGATGGCAGTTTGAAAAGACTGCCGTGTTATCACTGGTATAATTTAAGTGGTAACAGCTCCACCACTACAGCCGTAGGGTGTGGAGAAATGAAGAGTATAGACTGTGGTTATCCATTATGTTGCTAATTATAGGAATATGCCTTGGGCTTAGCAACTATCCCTGACACAACTCTATCTGTAATCTATTCCAAAACTTGAGAGTGCTATACAAGGTTAGAAATTAGAAGAAAATGACTCAACAGTGGATTTAGCTGATGCTATAGCATCTGATGGCATTGTCTTCATACAAAAACAACAAAATTAGCTTTGAAAGTTTGATGGTGACTATTAGTTGGCTGTCCCTGTGTGAGTGTGTGTGTAGGTGTGTGCACGCAGCTGTGTGAGGGTGATAATGGTGTGACAGCTGCTGAAAGAGAGCCCGACTTGAGGCAAGTGAAGAGGTCTTAAATAAGGCAGAAGCTTTCTGAGTAGCAACTCTCTTCTCCGTACACTTTCCCCTTCTCTGAAAGGCTGCAATTACCATGTCAGCTGCCATAATGCTAACGTGAAGAAAATAGCTCAAGCTAATTATTCACTCTTTTGTTCAGTTAGTAAGAAGGGGGAGCACTGGGGAACAGAATCTATAAAATGGACCAAGGCAGAGTAAAGACTTAAAGTGATATAATATGCAGTGTTGATCCTCAGATGTTAAAATTCTGCCAGGTCTGTGAAAATAGTATTACATCTTTGCCCTCTAAGAAAGAGATACACTTTCTGGATTAGGCCTACAGAGTTAAGACTTGATCATTTTGACACACCTCGACTTCCTAGGCTGCATCACCTCACCATTATAATGTTAAAATTATTTAAATTATGATGATTTCTAGACTATGTTAGACCAATGGGAGCAGAAAAGGCCTCATAACCACCACCTGGATATCATAAACTTGGGCTTAATTAATTTTAGCTTAACCCTATATCGCTCAAATTCTAAACACCATCACTAAAGCCGGGTAATTTTTACCCGAGATAATACACCCAACTAAAAGTACTTGTCATCAAGATATATCAAAACATTGGGAATTGAAACTAAACTGTTTAACATGGTTAGGTTTAGGCAAGAAAACCACCTGGTTAGGGCTGCAACGATTCATCGAGTTACTCGATTAACTCGATTATGAAAATTCCTCGAGGCAAAACATCTGCCTCGAAGCCTCGTTAAATTCCTATGACGCGCCTATGTGCAGGGATCTGATTGTTCCACACGGACCGTTTTTCAGGAAGCACTCCAGCGCGTCATACACGGTCATACATTCTGAATTTAGTTGGCGCCAGAGAAGACTCTGGTTGGCGCAATGGCGGAAAGTCAGAATGTCCGTAAATGACAGAGAGTATCTAAAGTTTGGGATCATTATATATTGAAAGAGGGAGAGAACAAGGTGCAGTGTGTTTACTGCAAAGCAGACCTGGCTTACCACTCCAGTACGACGTCAATGATTCAACATCTGTCTAGAAAACATCCACATGCTGTTTCACCAACAGTCGCTGAAACAAGGTAACGTAGCCTAAGCTTTTACATTGATGTTCGCTGATTTTAATAGCATACTGTATTTGTAGCGATGTCGTGATGCGGTTTGACTAGATATGATGTTTAGCTTTGATGTTAAGTAGCCTAGCTATTCTTAAACGGATAGTTTCGGTCCTTGATCGTGATTGACTGAATTGCGTTAGATGCCGTTGTATATAGCACGATAAACACACACATTGACCGCATTTCATTATATAGTAATGCGCTAGCACAACTAGCTCAAAAGTTAGAGTGGCTGCGTCTCATTGTTGCATGTCAACCATTCATATGGAGGAAATATATTTCTTGGCGGAAGAATGATTATCTATGAATCAGTGACGTGCAGTGAGGGTTGGGGTTTGGGAGGCACTGACTCACAAGTTAGATTTACAAACATACAGTAGGATGCCAACAGGATAGGATGAGAGAATAGGAGCGAATAGGAGCCAATAGGATGCTGAAAACCATTTTAAAACACCAGTGCCACTGTATATTGCAGTATATCTTACCTTTACTTGTAAATTACTTCTTGCTTTGACTGAAAGTCCAGCTTTGAAAAATGTCGTTTAGAAATCAAATCCTCCATTTTCAGGGTGAGAAATGACAGCTTGTCGCTAAGCTCTACAGCGTCGCACAGCACACACGGGGCCTCATTTATCAAACGAACGTACGGCAGAAAAACGTGCGTACGACCATTTCCTGGCAAACGTCGGTATTTATCAATTTGGACGTGAGCGGGAGCTACGATCAAATCTCACGTCAGGTCTGAGATCATGTACGCACATTTGAGCCTGTGTATTTGCGGTGCAGCACAGCAAAATCTGACTGACTAATTAACAAACCTCAGCTGTCATTAAGCATAAGCAGTCACATATTAAGAACAGATCAAAACGGATTCTTAAAACGAATAAAAAAATTTAAAAATTGTGGTTGGAGCGATTTATTGTACTCATGTGCGTCTGAAGGCACCATCCATGAATGATTACGCATTCATCAATCGCCAAAACTACCACTCGATAAATGTACAGGTGATGTGTGATGAAGCTGTCGCTTTTAAACGTGGTGGCCAGGTGGCCAGGGGGGGGGGGCACACGATTCTTTTAAATATCAAAACAGCTCGGCTCCAGCCCCCCGCGACCCCGACATTGAATGAATGAATGAATGTGTTGGCGTGTGGCTGCAGCAAGACGCACTGCAGAGCCAAAGTCATCTCCTCGGAAGTGGCTACCCTCGATAAATTGCATTAAATCAAACAAGGTATCATATGATTAACATCTTGGTATGGTTCTTCTAGATGACAAAGGTATCCTCTTACGGAATACCTAATGACCCACCGGTAGCGCCAGTGTTGTGCCGTATTCAGCATCCCGGCCGTGAAATGCACCCCTCGCATTATAGGGGATATTCTGGATCAGAAGGCTGTTGTTTCCACCTATAGGAGTAATTTATATACAGGTAACCCACAACGGTCAGACCATTGGTTACTTGTTTTTATATTCTGTGGAAATAAACTGCAGCCATAATTATAAAATTAATTAAATGGATCTTTTGAATATCAGCTATAATGCGAGGGGGTGCAATTCACGACAGTGCGCACAGGCGCACTCGGTTCACAGTGGAGCGCTGCTTCGGTTTAAATCCCTCGGTTTATTTTTTTCCATACAGTGTTTTTATGGGCCCCTTTTATTCCACTCTTAAGACTGCCAAAAAGCACATCTTTATTTTGCTCCATCTCGGATGTCAAGATGCCGATCTGTGTGTCGGAAAAGTTTATTTTCTAACCTGCGTTCTTCCTCTCCGTGTTTGACCTCAGTGGGCGAGGCCTCCGAACCAGGAATATTTAGGGGCGTAACATGTTAATGACGATCAAATTTAACCGCCGCATTTATCAAGGCCCGCTCATTCGTACGCTGAGATTGGTCAGATACGAGTGTTTCATAAATCACACGTGGGTCCTTTCCTACGACCAATTATGCGCTCAGATCTGCACCCGTTTCCACGCAAGTTTGATAAATGAGGCCCACTGTGTTTACTTTTTGCACACAGGTCAGAGTTCACCGTGACCTGGTGGCTATCCGGCTGCTCACTATCGCCGCCTAACTTGAGGCAGGGGTACTGCCTGCCTCAAGGCAGCATTTTCCCTGTGGATTTATGTCATATCAATAAGAAGTAAATATTACACACACACACGTAAAATACATTACTGAACACCATGGAAAAGAAGACGTATGCTTTTATTACATAAAAGTGTCCTCAACCATCATATTGGAAACATACACGCCCTCTGCACGCGCTCAATCCAGTTTGTGAGTGATTGCGCAATCTGGAGGGAGGCTCGGCTGTCCATGCCTCACCTCTCGTCTCTCTCTCTCTCTCTCTCTCTCTCTCGGTACATTTTCATTTTTGTTTTGAGATTACAGCTGAACAAGTCTTATTTATAATTTATTTATTTTATTTATAATTGTTTTATTTACATTTATTTTTATAAATCGCACACATTGTGTACCTGTTTGGCTTGATAATGTTGTATTAAGCAAACAAGGCCAAATGGCCTTTACTATTTAAGTTTGTATTAAATGTTATCCATGTTTTATCCAAGTTGATTGAACTGTATTCTGTAATTAAATTCTCACTGGCACTTAATAAATGGGCTTAGTTTTGGAGCCAAATTTTGGAGTTGGAATGAATACCTATTTTTTTTTTTTTATTAGAAATGCTTGATCATTTTACAGCCACATCATTTTCGTTATGCATTATTTGTTTTGGTTGTTTAAAAACGCAATTTCTTTTATCCGATTCATCGATTAATCGATCGATAAAGTGCTAGATTAATCGATTACAAAAAGAATCGATAGCTGCAGCCCTACACCTGGTAAGGGTCAGGAAAATATCATGGGTGAGGTTAACATAAGTGTATTTGAAACGTAACTGTAATGCGCTTAATGCACGGGACGTGAACCGCAACATGAACCATGGTCCCCTGAGTGAAAGTCTGGTGCCATCCACCACCCTGACCTCATCGTGAAGCATCACAAACTATCATTGCAGAGGGGATTTCAGTTGAAAGCCCAGTGCGAGGACAGTATGTGATGCCCTGGGAATTTAAACGGGTTGGCGATGTTATCAGTCATGTTTTTAACCTTTGAAGATTTTCAAATCTGAATGGAACCAATGCAAGGATGGTACATACATTCAATTTTCCAACTGGTCTGGTTTGCATTCACAAAGTCAAATCTCAAACAGTTCATAAATTGTAAACAAAAGTCCTGTGGTGGAATTGTCATTTGATTATTACCCCAATCTCTACCTGGATATCATACATCACCTAAGAAGGTTCTGTTAATGTTAGTGTTGCTCTGGAGTGCATATCAGAGGACTTTAGAAGGCTGAGATATGAACATCAGACACTGCTGAACAGTTTACTGCAATCCATTCTTCTTTGTTTCCCTGCTAAATACTTGGAATACCTGGGTTTTATTTTGCACCATATATCCTGGAGGCCTCTCACTTCATTGTAAGTCCAGGTTTGGACCCTGCTTGACATTTTGGTAGCAAATGTGCAAATAGGATACATGTTCACCAGTCACAGAAACAGGAAAATGTTTTTTAACCAATGAAATGAAACGATGGTTCAAATGGGTCAAGGTTGGTGTGAAAGCACCTAACTCAGTGA
Organism: Echiichthys vipera; assembly: GCF_963691815.1. Taxonomy (NCBI): domain Eukaryota; kingdom Metazoa; phylum Chordata; class Actinopteri; order Perciformes; family Trachinidae; genus Echiichthys; species Echiichthys vipera. The sequence continues at coordinate 13,691,217 of NC_139835.1, read as the reverse complement.
CTTCTATTTTCATATGATAAAAATATTCCGAAAACATTGGTAGCTGAATGGTTGCAGTGCATGCCGTGTAACAGCAATGTCATTGGTCTTATTAGAGCTGTTATACCATTGTTGCATGTCCCATCCTCCCATTCCAAATCCTTTGTCAGATAAAGGCAAAACATGCCAAACAATATCAATCCTTTGATGTTGTACGTCAGTTCATCTAATATGATGTCACCATAAAGTTTTAGGATACTTCAACATTACACCACTGTTCCCAGCATGTTTAAATTCATATAACCGTAAACTGACCAAAAAGCCACAAAATTGCCACAAAGTGTAATCATCTATCAAAAATGCACTGTCAATAAAGCAAACATGTCTGCTTCCACTGTTTGAATGCTGTAGAAATAAACCAAGAGCTCTCAAGATCCCCTCGATGAAGATGATGGCTGACTCAAAGTGTCTGAAGTGTAAATAATGTTCTATTTATATGTATGTTTAAAGTAGCCGTGCAGATGGTTATCTCACTTATTTCAAGTTTTCCGTAGATGTTATGTCTGAACTTGCTCTTTTGTAGTCTTCTTTATTTGCATTTTGGAGCAGGTTTACTCAGTTTACTTACGGCTGTATATAAATTTGTTTTTTCATGGTTTCTGTCATGAAATGAACAGACTATTTCCAGGAGCAAACTTTCTGCTACTTGTATAAGACCGAGAAATGTCCACTTATCAAAATCACTCAAACTCAAAGGACATTCAGAAATTCTGCCACTGCTTACAATTAAGCAGCCCCCTGGTGAGAGGTGTTTTTAAGTGACTTTAAAGATGTTATGTGGTCTGATGTTTATCTTCCTTCTCCGTAAAGTTTCTTTCAAGTACTTTATTTTCCTCACATTTGATGCATTATCCTAATGAGACAGCTCTTCAAGTCTGACTGCCTCTATCTGTCCTCTGAAATAACCCTATTCCCACACAACCTAAATATTTGTTGATGCTTTCATATTATAAACTGTAAGAGAAATGTTATCTTTGTCAAATGTGTCTTTAAGAAAGGAACATGTATCAAACGAAATTAAACATTAGCCAAACAATTATTGTAAAACACACATTAATCTTAATGTTAATCTAAATATATCAAGCAGAGGCAGGCAGCAGCACAGGCACATTGCTATTACATTATTTATCAGGCTGTAGCACTTAACTGTTGCTAGGGCCTTTGACTTCACACACATACACACATGCATAGTATGTGCATGCTTGGCCACACCCACACACACAAACACACACAGACACGTGTGTATACAAACCTGTGTGTACACAACCTATCCATGACTGACAGAGGATTTTTGCCCTGTCATTGTTTATCTCCCTCACGCTATTGATTTAACTGAGCAGGACAGGATCTTCTAATCTATAGGAATTTACAAAAAAAGGTGGGTGTGTGGGAGGGAGGGGGGTCCAGAGTACCTCAAATCACCATATAACAGTGCTGATGTAGAAGTATTGATGCCATCCCCTTGTCTGGATGATTTTATGTAACACAGAAAGACAAAAATGAATCACCAATATTTATTTTTCATTCCAGCAGCATGACCAAATGACTTCTCCTGCAGTGTGTTATTTCTTAATCAGGAGGTCACAGAATCATTATATTGGTAATCCACTGACATCCATAATAATCCAAGGGCATGTTAATAGATTATTCCACCAATGCTCTCTTTATTTCTTTTTTTTTAATTTATTTCATCCATGCCGGAATTAGCAATTAAATTAATAGTTTAATTTAAATGTTTTTTATTATCATTGGATTTATTTGATTTAAAATATTCACAATTTAACACTAGTGTTGTTTGTTTTTTGTTTGTCTGGTAAGAGGGTTTTCCTGTGTAAAAGGCAGAGATAAAAGCTTCTTAAGGAAGGGAAAGTTAATTCAGTCCAGGTGCAGATATGCTGTAAGCAGCGTGGCTGCAGAGGAGCCATGGGCCTAGCACAGAGTTTCTTATATTGACCAATAAATTTCCATATGCTCTTTTGAGAACTGCCTTGCACTGCTGTGTTTGTCTGTTGTAAACTACAAATAAAACTTACAACGGCTGAAAATTATTATGTTCTTCCTCTACCACTCATCATTTACGCGCACGTTCACTCACTAGAATTCCATAATATATTATATTATATATTACAACATATAGTTAACAATTCAGCATTTGCTTGCACATCATGGGAAAAATGATGAGCAGCCAAGCCACAGTTTGTAGATGAACTTGTCAGTCTTGTAGCCACCTAGCTATTTTAAACCTTATACAGTAGATTTGTTGTTCTCATCGTGTGCATTGATTTTAATCAAGCTATTATTATTTTTCTCTGATGAAAATTAAGGGCAATTCTTCCCATTTAGAGGATAAGTGTCTTCAATGACTTGAAAATGTACCTATATGCCAGTTCAGTTAATTTCAGATCTGTCAGTACTCAGTATTGGTTTTTAGTACTTAAACAATTTACATAGCTGAAATGGCTGTTTTGGAGCAGGAAAAATAAAGACAAGCACTGCTGTGTCCAGTTACACAGAGGTCATGACAACCAGGTTCTAAGGAGACATGTCTGACAGAGGGGTGCTCTCTCACCCTATTTAGCCCCTATGATGGATGGTTCATTTTATACACCATTAATCCATCCATTTGTCAATTACTAATGGAAATTTTGGGGGTTGAGGGTAGGTTGGGGTGGGTGCAGGTTTATGGAAGTGTCAAGTCTCTGAATGCCACCTTGCATCACTGCTGACTGTAATTACAGAGCCTGTCTGAAAAATAAGGAATGCAAAATAAAAAAGAAGAAAGTGCAAGGGGTAATAATGATGTTCAACACTGTCATTTCCAGTGGGGATTTGTTTTGTATTTGTACAGTGTACATGATTGGCTGAGTACCATGTATTGTTGTAGTTATAAGCAATCGCTGCAAGACAAGTGAGCCCTCTCCCGAGAAAATTATACTTTGTTTCTAATAAAGAACATCACATTTAGAAACAATGGAGACGACAGATGGAATTGTTCCCAGATACCTTTCCACTTTTAATGAAAGTAAATGTGCAGGAATAATCAGAGATTAAGCAAATATGTTTGCAACAGTAAAATCACATGTTTGTTATATAGTTCCAACCCTTTTATCTATATTCTGGAAAACACAAGAGTCTTTATTTTTTGCACTACATTGATTACCATTCAACAGTTGTATGACCGCATTAAAGTACATTTGTGTATTATGTACAAATCCATAAGCAATTATTTTCTAATCGTTTATATTATATACTTAATTAATAGCTCATTCCAGGCCCTGGTATGCTGTGATAATATAACAGCTAAGGGGTGTTGTTTGGCCCCACGCGAAGAGGTCACCAGGTATAGCAGTATTGGAGTCATAGACAAATTTAAATTAATTTGTATTAATAAATAAATCATTAATAAATAATGATCACAATAAAATGGGCCCTCATGGGGGCACTGGTTTGCAATTGGAATGTAGCCTACACTAGCAGTTACCATTTTTTTTGTTGAAAGGGTTATTTCCGATTCACCAAAGTCACACAATAACACAAGCAAACCTCAGCGAATCCTCCATAGTTAGGGCACTCAGAGGTCAAAGTTAATCTTAAATGTTTCTATTTTCTAGCAGGTTTTTGCTTGATAACTTTGTTAGGCTTTCAGTTTAGTTAGTCTAATGTTTTTGTTCTCAAAAACTGAATTGTTCAAACATTGCCATTGTTACATGGTTATACTGCTATGAACCAACCAGATTGCTTGATTTGAGCCACCAAATTCATACACTGTTGCCCATAAAGCATATATTTTGTGTTCAGACACATTCCGCTTTTTATTTTATGTATATCTGGTTTAATTTTCACTCTGATATATTTGGCAGAGATTGATCAATAAAATGTTGGGAAGATCTCGATCAAGAATAAATCACATTGTCACAATCATTTCATGAGAAGAGGTAAAACATGTTTTATTCCAGCTTGTAGTGTACAGTGAATACACATTTATGGTAATTCTACACTGCAAAAAGTATTACTGTAAGGGGAAAGTAAGCCAGTAATAAATCTAGCAATGATAAATAAAGTCTTAAATATTGTATCTTTATCTTGTCCCATAACGCCAGGGAGATGGAGAAAAGAAACAAAGCCTTTTGAATAGCTGAAGGGACATTATGGAGGTTTATGAGAAGCTATCTGCTGTCAGTCTCTGGAAATTACCCTGGCCTGTGAAGGCATCCTGTTTCCTTCCCTCATCTCTGAAAAATGGGCGGATGTCTCTTTAACAGCTGGGGTTACCGACACAGCAGCTAGCAGGCCTGATGAGCTGCTCTCTCTATTTGCTCTGCTCATTCTCCTGAGCACCGGGGCCATCCAGATTAGAGCCTATGGCCCATTAGGCAGCTAGGGAGGTGGGCAACCTCAGAGCTGTAGCACAAGTGTGTATGAGTGTGTGTATGTCTGTGTGCAGTAAGATTGACACTACACGTCATTCTGAGGGGGGGGAATGGTCTGTAGGAAAGTTTTTGCTATTTTATCAATCTATACTTCATTTTGTACAGTTTAATAAACTTGAGGAGCTATTTTAATAAGATATGTGGGTCCAATCAAGATTTGCTGCATGTTTACTCATTAATGCGAACACAAGAATTAGAGTTGAGTAGAATAGAAATGTCATAGTCGAGCCAAAGGAATTGAATGAATCTCTTGTCAATTGGTGTCTTCTGGACTGTGACATTACACAGAATTTCTATGAAAGAAATTGGAGAAAAAGTAGGGCCACAGTTCATACTAACCATCTTCCTAAACCATCCTCCTATTACTATCCCTCCATGCGAAACAAGTCCATTCACAAACTGAAATCATTTTAAAAAATGAAAATATTTCTAAGGTTAGCAAAAGTGTACCACTTTTTAATGTGTAATTAATGAAGACATGTCCTCACATCAAATGTACTTAAAATATATCAAAATGTAAATAAACAGTTTGAGCTGTGTGCATATTAAATCAGGTATGAAAATGGAATATATTGCTACTTAAGAAAATATTTTAAAACATGACAATGAGAATGGTGTACTGAAAGAAGGCATTTATTTTAGTCTATCTGAGATGTTGGCAGGTTTTACCAACTTGCCAATAGCTATAGATGAAATTAGCTTAGAAAGCTTCCAGCTCCATGCTGACGTGATGCGCCAGATGGCTTACTACACAGAACCATCTGAGAAGCCATCATTGGAAACTCTTTGGAAAAGGGCAGCCACTTCAAAAAAAAACTTGGCAAGTGATTGGATGAACCATCTGTCTATCAAACTCTTGCCGAAACACGTCATAATAGCAGAAACATCTTTCCATCGAGAAAAGCCGTCAGTGCTGTTCTTTGCTTTTCTTTCAATAAAGAAATAGCTACTATCCAGTTCCGATATAACTGATGCTACTGCACCATCCACGCATATGGAACCACAATTGTTGTTTTTAGCTAACAGTCGCCTATCCGTATTGTCACACACACGCCTGTAGCTGCCAGTAGTTTGTCACTGGACAAGCCACAGCAGGATGGACACAAGATTCAAGATTCAAGATTCAAGAAGCTTTATTTATCCCGAGGGAAATTATTTTGCAACAGTTTCAATACAAAGGCGGAAAAGGATCAGAGTAACAATAAGCATAAACATAAATCAAATCAAAATAAAGCTAACGTCAGATAAATCAAGCAATGAACCAAGTGTGACAGAGTGCAACAGACGTCGTGGTTAAGCGTAGGTATATACAATATACAACAATACGCAGCGTGCAGTTTAGCAGCAGATTGAAATAAAATAAGTACAAACTAGATAAGTGAGAAGGAGCGATAAGTTATAAGTGTTAAAATGTTAAAAATGTAGCAGCATGTCCTACAGAACTAAGTGACAGTATGGCACAGTGGAGTGTAGCAGAATTTCGTACTTAAGTAAGTTACAGTAAACCACAGTGAAATGTAGCAGCATGTCCTAAAGTACAGTAAGTGTATCAGCAGATAGTTACAGTAAACCATTAATAAATAAATAAAGTGATGTAGTGGTGGTATAAAGTGACAGTGTAGTATAGCAGCATTACTTACTGAAGTAAGTGACAGTACAACTGAATAAAGTACAACTGAATAAAGTGGTGCAGTGATGGTATAAAGTGACAAAGTGACATTTTCAGGATACAGTGTCTCCACTGTTCCTTACCTGACTGGGGGGAGATGAATTATAAAGTTTGATGGCCGCCGGAAGAAAAGACTTCCTCCGGCGTTCAGTATTACACCGGGGGAGAATGAGTCTATGGCTGAATGTGCTTCTGCTGGAGGTCAGCAGCTGGTGGAGAGGCAGAGAGTTATTGTCCAGGATGCTGTGCAGTTTAGACAGCATCCGCCTCTCAGACACCGCCACCAAAGAGTCCAGTTTGACCCCCAGGACGGAGCCAGCCTTCCTGATGATCTTACTGATCCTCTTTGCGTCTGCTGCCCTCAGTCTGCTGCCCCAGCACACAACAGCAAAGAAGATGGCACTGGCTACCACTGACTGGTAGAACATCCTCAGCATGGTGTAACAAACATTGAATGACCGGAGCCTCCTCAGGAAATAGAGACGACTCTGGCCCTTCTTGTAAACAGCCTCAGTGTTCTTGGAAAAGTCCAGTTTGTTGTCCAGGTATACTCCAAGATATTTGTAATCCTGGACAACATCCACAGTCACGCCGTTGATGGAGATGGGTGTGGGGGCAGATTTACTCCTGCGGAAATCCACCACTAGCTCCTTAGTCTTGGTGGCGTTTAGAATCAGGTGATTAGCTGCACACCAGTCGACAAAGGAGTCCACAACGCCCCTGTAGTTCCTCCTCCTTCCCCTCACTGACACAGCCAACAATTGCAGAATCGTCAGCAAACTTCTGCAGGTGGCAGGACTCAGAGAGGAACTGAAAGTCTGAGGTGTACAGGGTGAACAGAAATGGGGAAAGAACAGTACCCTGTGGAGCTCCAGTGCTGCAGACCACGGTGTCAGACACTCCGTCCTGCAGTCTGACATACTGTGGTCGACCCGTCAAGTAATCCGTAATCCAGGAAACCAGGGGAGGGTCCACCTGCATCGCCGTCAGCTTCCGTCCCAGCAGAGCAGGCCGGATGGTGTTGAACGCACTTGAGAAGTCCATGAACAAGATTCTCACTGTGGTCCCCGCTCTGTCCAGGTGGGCGCAGGCACGGTTGAGCAGGAAGATGATAGCATCCTCCACTCCTAGTCTCGGCTGGTAGGCAAACTGTAGAGGGTCCAGTGATGAGGTGACCAGGGGCCGAAGAAGTGAAAGAACCAGCCTCTCCAGGGACTTCATCAGGTGCGATGTCAGCGCCACCGGTCTGTAGTCTTCTGAGGTGCTGGGACGCACCTTCTTTGGTACTGGTACCAGGCAGGATGTCTTCCACAGCACAGGGACCTTCTCGAGACTCAGGCTGAGGTTGTAGATGTACTGCAGGACTCCACACAGCTGGATCGCACATGTTTTGAGGACCCTCGGGCTGACACCGTCGGGACCCGCTGCCTTGCCTGGGCGGAGTCTGCACAGCTCCTTCCTCACCTGCTCTGCAGTGAAGGTCTGTCTGCTGTGTGTGTTGGTGGGGGTGGAGAGAGGTGATGGCGGGGGGGAGGGGACAGGTAGTGCAAAATCAGGAAGGAATTGAGGGGGAGGTGTCAGCAGGGTTGGAGGTTTGGAGGTGGGTGGTTGTAGAGGAGCCGTGGGGAGGTGGTCCAGAGCCCTTTCATCAAATCTGTTGAAGAACAGATTTAGCTCATTGGCACGTTCAGTACCACCTCCTACCGTCTGGCTACCAGATGGTTTGTAGCCAGTGATGCTCCTCATGCCGCTCCACACGTCCTTTAAGTTGTTCTGCTGGAGTTTGTGCTCCAGCTTCCTCCTGTAGGTGTCTTTGCCCTGTTGGATCCTCTCCTTCAGCTCCCTCTGGACCTGCCTCATCTGCTCTCTGTCCCCCTCTCTGAAGGCCCTCTTCTTCGCATTCAGCAGGACCTTGATGTCTCTGGTGACCCACGGCTTGTTATTTGGGAAACAGAGTACAGTCTCTGTAGGAACAACGCTGTCCACACAGAAATTGATGTACCCTGTTATGCAGTCCGTGAGATCATCAAGGTCCTCCCCATGTGAATTACAGAGCAAATCCCAGTCTGTGAGTTCAAAGCAACCCTGTAAAGCTTCGTCAGTCTCCTGTGACCATCTCCTCACAGTCCTGGTAGTCACAGGAAGCCGCTGGACTTGGGGCTTATACAGGGGCTGCAGATGGATGAGGTTGTGATCTGATCTTCCAAGAGGAGGAAGGGCAGTGGAGCTGTAAGCCTCCTTAACATTAGCATACAGCAGGTCCAGTGTCTTGTTTTCCCTGGTGGGACAGTCCACAAACTGCTTGAAGGTTGGCAGTGTTGCAGCCAGAGTGATGTAGTCCCCAGATATTGCAATGAATGCGTCTGGGTGCCGTGTCTGAAGTCCCGCGACGACGGTGTGGATGACGTCACTCGCGCGCGCCGCGTTTGCAGTCGGAGGAATGTAAACAACCAGAACGATCACGTGTGAAAACTCCCTCGGCAGGTAGTATGGCCGCAGACTCACGGCAAGCAGCTCAATGTCCGGGCTACACACACGCTCCTTTACAGTAACGTGTCCAGGATGACACCACTTGTTGTTAATAAGAATAGCAAGTCCCCCACCTTTCCTCTTGCCACTCTCACGGTGACTCCTGTCCGCCCGAACAGTCTGAAAGCCGTCCACAGTTACGTTCGAGTCCGGGATGTCCTCGTGGAGCCACGTCTCCGTGAAACACAGCACACTGCTCACACGATACATCCACTGAGTCTTCACCAGGCCCGCCAGCTCGTCCATCTTATTAGCCAGCGACCTCACGTTCCCCATGGTGATGGAAGGGAGAGATGGTTTATATCTCCTCTTCTTTTCCCGTTGTTTACATCCAGCCTTACATCCCCTGTACTTTCTCCTCAGTTCTTTGGGGATTTCAGGCCTCTCCCGCATTAGCGCCGTTGGTGTTAGCGACAACAGCTGTTCACGGGTGTAAACAATGGAGCCGCCGCATTGTTGCGTCCAGACGGAGACGCGGTCGGCAGAAATAGTCCCAAGAATGAGACAAACGGACAAAAAACACGTAAGAAAGTTCACGAACATAGTTGGCTAAGGTTAGCACTACGACTTACAGGAAAAAGTACTTATAAAAAGACAGTAAAATAAGATAAAATAGCAAAAAGTGCGGAAAGGAGAGGGAGCAACTGTTGCTGGCTGCCGCTTTACACAGCGCCGGAACCTATTCATGAAACGCATTACTTGAAGCCAAACAAGACAGATTTACTTGTGATCTTGTAATCCTGTAATGTGAGATGCTGAGAATCCAGCTACTGCAAGGTACTCATGTTGCAGTGAAATTAATTTGTCTTTTTTCCCCACAAATTCAAACATATATGTACATGTTATTGAACATTGATATATATATATATATATACATACATACAACATCACCATAGTCCAGAACAGACATAAAAGTGGCGGCAACCAGTGTCTTTTTTGATTTAAAAAAAAAGGCAAGATCTGATGTATATTCACGCCCTCCATCACTTGTTACTTTACTTTTAAGCACAGATGAAGAAAGAGACCAGAGATGTTACATTGTAGCAAACTCAAGAATTTCAAGTTTCAGCGATGCAACTTTCAACAGGGACACTTTTGTTCCCAGAAATAGACTGGTCCCAAGTAGCTAGCTGTCAGCAAATTCTGCATTTACTCTAGTATGTCAGGTATGGCAACTGTATTGCTCAGGATCCAAGGATGCTCAGTGTTGAGTGAGTGGTTCCATCCAGCATCCATGCATGTTTTAAACAGGCACTGCGCTTGTCAACTTAAAAGGTGATGATTTGTTTCCTCTGCCCCAAAGTGCAAATAAAAACATGTTACTGAAGTTTTAACTAAGTTTCTGCAAATAGGAAACTTCTACACTTTTCTGCTTTGATTATCTATGAGGCTGTAAAAATGAAAACCCTGACTTAACATTGACTGAGTTGGCGCACATTAATGCATGCATCCATGCCTGTAAAGGCCAAACAGCTCCATACTAACGTATCAAATCAAAAGCTGAACTTGATTATAAAAAACAAATATGAAGACAAGGCAGACTGTTAATTGCCACAGGCACTTTCAAAGCACTATAATCATAAATTATTTTTAAGCAATTGTTTTTTCCACTGTCACCCTTGTGCATTATGATATTGGAAAATATTCAGTGTCATCTTCGCCAAAGGCAACAGAATGAAGCCTCAAATAGATAAACAAATGTTCCCTCAGGGCCAATGCAATAATCTAGAATAGGAAAATGGGTTTACTGTTGCAGTGTAAATCCACTGAGTCTCAAAAGTCTATGGAGGGTGAGGTGCAATGTAACCTTCTAGCATGTGAAAAACGTACTCAAACGTCATTAAATCATTGCTAAGTGAATATCTATAAATTCTATATAATTCACACATCTAATCAGCAAAACAGACTCAAGGCTGTGTTTTGTATTTTTTTTTAATTGGTACACGAGTTCAGTGGGTAATTAACACAGAGATTGAGGGGTCGATTTATAGTTTGCCAAACCAGAACAACACAGTTGAACTGCTCTGTAAGTCTTTAGACAGCATCAGTTTATTGACCATATATTTATTTGGCTTGAACATCCGAGTTGGACTAAATGTGGCTTTTGAGAATGAATACAAACAGGGTTATTCAGTGGAGCTATTGGTTATTTTTTATTATAAGTTGACAAATTTTCTCTCAGACTAAAAACTGTTCATGGATTTTTTCCAGAATTGTGTTATTATCAGTATCCCCTTAAACATCACTTCAAAAGCTAAAATTCTTGATTCAAACTTACTAATTAAATTCTTATTGTTGTGTGAGCAGCTCTGCTCAGTGTGATACAGGTTTCATTGCAGATATTACAGTTAAATACCTCAGACACTGTTGAGATACATTCTTCCTTTACCGCAATCATATAATTCCTATTATTGCTTTCTCCATCAGAGTTAAATTGAACAGCACCCAATTTATGTATGATTATTTGCAATAGTTACAACTAGGCATCGTTTGAAAGGAATGTTGAAATTAAATCTTTAGGCCTTAACAGCAGTACACTTGGGCTCAAGATCAACACAGTAGGAATGGGCGTGAGCACTCGATTATTTGCCGTTATGAGGGAACTTGCGATGATAAGCAGGTAACTCAATCTTTTTTCTTTAATAGTGCAGCTGTGCAGAGTAATGTTTACAACACCTCCTCATTTTACTCCAAAAACATAAATAAATATGTTGCTGGAGCTAAACAGGGCAAAACCAGAGGAGTCTCAGAAGAAACGACCATATTTGGCACACTACAGAGCAACTTGGGTGCCTCTGTGTGTGTGCATAAGTGTGTGGCGGAGCGGTTTTGGGGAGACTATATTATAACACATTGGGTGTCCGCTGATGCACAGGAAATCTAGCTGTTTTTCAGGAGCATATTTGAAGACTTGTTCCACACATTGAGTGCATATTCAACGGTTTCACTGTGGAGACCATTAATGTGACACGATAATCGGAAGCTCACTTGCTTCTAGGATATGGAAGATGCATTCTAAACAAGATTTCCCTCAGCGAGGAATTGATTCCCCCTCAAGTAATTCATGCGACTACATGATCTGGAAAAACATTTATTTTACCCGTCAGGTCATAACAATCAATAACAAGAACAATGCACCAGAAATCATAGATCATAACCAACTCGAAGAGGCAGACAACTCTCCATACGTTGGGAGCATAATTACGGATATGGACAGAGGAATCAAGGACAATACCAAAGCCAGAAAACATCCAAATTTTTCTATCTGATTCTGCTGTCTCCGCTATCGGGCTTAGTGCTGCTCAAGACAATTGTGAAATACAAACAAGCCAGAGCATCTTTTTCCCCTATCCCACAATGATAGGACAGTGTAGCCAGACCATACTCCAGTGCTGACACAGCACTGTAGAGGTACGTCTGTCAATGCAAGACTAAATCCATTCTGTCTTATGTATCCAAAACATGGAAAATTACCACCAGTATACCCAACAAACTACAGACATTTGTTACCCACTGCGTTCAATGCCTCATGGGAATACCACCAACAATGGTAAGACAATGACTCACTCACAACCTACCAAGAAACTGCCACTCACCTCTCAAACAAATTCTCCTTAATATCATGAAAGCAAAAGAAGTCATATCTGACACCTGCAGAGAAACTGCTCCAAACAACTCTGAACTCATCAACAACCAACAAGTAGAGATAGTTGACAGCCTTAAATGCCTCGGCATCACTATCGACAACAGACTCACCTTCAACCTACACACCATGGACATCCACAAGCGCTGTCAACAGAAACTCTACGTCATCCGCACACTTGGGTGCCTATCTGTTCAACTCCACCTTCTGCTCCTTCTGTATCGCAGCATCATTGAATCCATTCTTCTGTATTATGCCCTCTGTTTTTTCACATTGCTTCCCAGTAACAATAGAAATAGCTCATAAAAATCTAATCTACCAGCCCTGGTTGATGCTGCCATCACATGCAAAGCTCAGACCATAACACATTACCCCTATCAACCACTACTTCCCTGTTTCACCCTCCTCCCCTCTGGTATCAGGTACAGACAAATCAAAGTTTTATTCCATCTGCCATCACCGTCCTGGACAATCTGGCGAGAAGGTACTACCGCTGTATGTTCCTAGAAATCTAAAATTAATTAGTTTTCTGTGTGTTACTTGATCAATGTTAAATGAGACTGACAGTGAAACCAAATTTCACCCTGTGACAGTAAAGTATGATTCTGATTCTGAACATCAACATCAATATGTACTGTAGGAGCACACCAAGCAAGAACCAACAGAACTTAAAATTAGGGAAAGGAAGAGGAGGCCTTACATAAAATGAAATAAATCAGTCAATCAATCAACCAATCGATCAGCAAGCAGGCAGGCACTAACATAGAACCCGCAAGGCAAGAGAAAGATCGTAAGACCTACTGTAGAACCACCTTGAGAAAAAGCACAGAACAGGAGATTAAAGCTGATGGGCTGTCATGGCAGCAACTGGATGGAAAGACAAAAGGCAGGAGAGGATGGAGGGCTTTCATCAGTGGCCTATGTTCTTTAGGGAATGTAAAAGCTGAAGTAGGTATTAACATTGTAAAAGGCATTTGGGGTGAATTTTTCTCGTAGGCCTGAGTTTTGAACAGTTTGGATTCATTCCATGTGTGGGGCAGTACTGTGTGGTCTGGCACTTCATTGTGAGCAGGACATTAGTGAAGCTATTAGAGTTATAAAGTCTCATTGTCTCTGTCAGTTGTGCTGATGTGGTCTCGTTCCAGCTCTTTGCTTGTGATGAGTACAGATGGACGGAGCTTGTTCTCTCTGGACACAGGGAATCATAGCTCACAGTTAGGCCCCCTATACACTACAGTCACACCTCATTGACCAACATTACAGCAAAGGAAACCAAATCATTGCAGGAGGGGGGTTGGCAGTAGAGGACCTCTTCAAAACAGTTTGCCTTCTTTGATAATCATTCTCAGATATCACCTTCTGCAGCAAAGAGAGATGATTTAAGTCATCAGCAATATGTTCTATTTTAAATTTTTTGTAGAAGTATTAGTAGCAATAGCATAAGAAGTACAGCACTAGTAGATTATATTAGAAATAATAACCATACTGTAGTATACAAGGTGGCAGTAAAAGAGTCAATGCACACGCTACCTAATAACCACAGACAAAATATAATGAATTTAAGAAAGTTCCAGGCAAAAAGGAAAACATTTGCTGACATTTAAATGTAGAGGTATAACAGCATAAATATGTGGCAAATGTGAAAGTGCTTAGAATATTTAATTTTTGTGTCTCCATCGATGACAAATTTGCCATCAGTCCAACATTTCTATAAACCTCGTTTGCTGAGAAGCCACAACATGTATCCATCTTTTTATAGCTGCGATGCAGCTGCCTGGTGACATTAATAGCTTGATCCATTTCTGTAGCGTAGTTCCCTCCAGCTACAATAGACACAAACAAGCCGCCGTGGTCAATATATTCTACTCTACAACCCTCCGTCCTCCAGTGTATTTGCACATTGCAGCGCACAAAGTTAGTAGTCAGTTGACAGCTTCTCTGCATTGTTTGGTGATTGGCTGAGAGCTTAGTGGTGGTGACAGACTGTGATGTTGATGTATTTACCTCCTCTGTGCTGACAGGAAGCTGTTCCTATGTCCTGATTGACTGGGCCTCATCACAGCAGCCAGCGGTGCTTTATTTAACCCGGTCAAGTTGGGGAGGGTTTGCTTACTCACTCGATGAGACGTCCATGAAGATGAGCCGAAGACCTTCCCTAATCTTGGCTGACATTGGCCGCTTGGCAAGCAGATCGGCTCACTGTTGCACTGCAAATGGGTAGATGTGCAGCTCCATCACTTCCTCTGAGACAGAGTTATGCTGAACATTATATGGCTATTCCATATCAGCCCTGTTGGTTCAATAGTTATTATCTGTAGAATGTAACTATTTTTCACTGGAAAACCAACATCGGATTTCGTTGGTGTATTAAGATGTCAATATTATACTTGATGGGGCTTGATGGAAATAGAAAAATAAAATGAGGTTACTCAAGTCACTGCAAAGTAAGTTTGATAAAACTCTGTGTCCTTAATTAAGCAGGAAATCAGTGCATTACGACTTTAAGTGAGGGATTAATCGGATGATGCGTTTTGAGTTGGGCAGCTTACACTTTATTAGTAATTGACTGCGTTATTTGTATGCAGGACTTATAGACTGTGAATAAAAAATATGCCCATATCCCAATAAATCACTTTGCTGCCAATGGAAATAATGGAGTTTTCCCCATTATTCACTGTCTATGGGGCAGCCTCAGAATTTGTCTCCAGGTGCCATTATCACCTCAGTCTTTCTGTCTACTCTTCAGATTTACTGCTAAGGTGTATGGTGTATCTTACCTTTAACTGCTTGCAAAAGACGCTGCACAGAAGAACCACATAATGTATGCCTTCTAATGCATAAACCTGTACATTAACACACATTGATGGTTATATGCAGGGGTCAAAAGTAAACTTTGAATACACCTATTCATTAATTTTAAGTTTAATTGGTCATCGATTTCAAAAGAATCCCCAGCAAATACAGTTTCAATTTACTGTTATTTAATTCATATCGAAACCTTTCATCTTTTACAATTAGGCTACAACCCATTTTACAATACTAACAGAATCATATAACAGGTGTATTTTACCATTTTGAGGTCCTGTTTTGGGGAATTTGGGAAGCCCTGCACTCGTACCAATGAGATAAAACACACACAGACACACACACACACACACACACACACACACACACACACACACACCAACACACACTCACACACACACACACACAAACCAACACACACTCACACACACACACACGCCACTGCCTTATCAGCTAACCCCCTCTAGTGCCGAGCATCCTGCACAGATGCGCACAGTCGCTCACTGCAACTCAGTTGCTTCTCATCCTGCGTCCCAATCATTTCTCTGAACACTGTCCCCTCGCTGCTGCAGCGGACCAGGCTGGAGACAGGGAGCTGGTAGTCCGCGGAACATTGCCGTGCCAACGGGATTTCAAAAGTCTGTCACGACTCTGTGCGCAACGGAGACGCGTTCGGTCGACAAGGGCATTTTAGTGTATCTTTGAAACAATGCAGTTTCGATGACTCAAGTCCATGGGAAATCTGCAAAGTTGTTAGGAACTGGGTGTTTCTCAACTGTCTGATTTTCTTTTGTTGTTTTTTTAATTTCACTTCAGATATTTTCTCCACTAAAAATCTCTCCGTTCTGCGCCATCGCCGCCGTTGCCTCTAGGTAAAGGATGGTTATCCTTTTGTTCTGTCACCTGGCAGTTCTCTCCAACCGGGACCGAATGTAAGGACCAAGTGGATCGGTGCTTGTGGAGGATCCAGCCGCGCTTTATTTTTTCCTGACGACGTTACATTCGGCTAGAAGTACCTCATATAAAGCCGGTGATAAATGTTGCAGCAGACATGAGTTTTGAAAAGAGATTTTTCCTCGCTTCACTCTTACTTGGAATTGTCTGCACTCGCGTCAGCCACTGCAACCAAGGTGAGTTTAATGACTCACTACTAAGACACCTGAACTTGTTTAGCCTATATACTCTGACAATTTGATTACTTTTGCAATGCTTTTCCACTTAAGCCCTTGTTTAAAAAAATGTCCATGGACATTGTTTGGGATATATGCCGCACTGTCATCCCTGTAATAAGTATAAGAATAAATAATAACAAGCAACCAATAAAATGATAACATTCCACAATTTAGAGCAATCCATCCTGAGAAAAGGTCATGCGTTACTGACATTCATGAATATGATGAAGTGCACAAACATTGAGAACTTTTTTGCCAGTCCTTTTTGTTTTAGTTGGGAAATAGTAAATAAATAACTAAATAAATATAATACTAAATATAATAATTAAGGTTGTGATAAGTGCACAATGACATAATTCAGATTCAGAGTTTATCATTTCCCAGTAGAGTTCAATAGATTGGCTCTCCTCTGTTTTTATCCAAACACTGAATCAGATAATAAAATTGTTTCTTTATGAAATCTTTAATATAATTATATGTTGAAGTGACAAACCTGAGGCTGCTATGTACACACACACACACACACACACACACACACACACACACACACACACACACACACACACACACACACAAACAGAAGAGCAGCCACAGACTGAACCATTAAATGGATGACAGACAGAATGCGTGTATGTCTTTTCAAGTGTGTGAGTGCCATCGGTCATGTGAGAGTTTGTGCTTGTGCACATCTAAATGAGGGTGCTCTCCAATGTACACGATAACGTGTCTGTGGTGTGGGTACAGTGTAAAAGTGTGTGTGCCGTTGCATAAAAAGGGCATCACTTGCAGTCCACCTGTCTTTTCATATGGTGGCACACGCTTTTGTGTGTGTGTGTGTGTGTGTGTGTGTGTGTGTGTGTGTGTGTGTGTGTGTGTGTGTATGAGCCTTCTTCTGTGGCTCCATGTGCACCAATGAGGTTCAAAATAGTCTTATTGATTGTGTGGGGCACAGTGGGATCTGCCCCCCAGGTTATATTTTATTGTTCTCTCAGTTCAATAAGAGCGATGCTACTCCCTGTTCTCCTGGACAGATGCTACATAACAGCCTCACTTTGTGTTTTTCACCGCCACAGATTGAATGATTGAACTGATGTCTGCTTTCTATTGTACTTTAGTCTGTCATATTGACTGATCTGGGACCTCAGCTTTACAACTGCAGTCGTTGTCTACCACAGTGGTGCGGCTAAGAATGGAAAAACTGATAATTACTCAGATGACAAAGGAAAGGGTCTCGTTAGGCATAAATGTTTCTCACCTTGCCACATCACGCTTCTTTCTCAATATATTGCTTTTGACTAAAAAAAGGATATCAGGTTCCAGCCGTGCACAGTGGCTTGCTGACGACAATTCAGTGTTGGGTTTGCATTGTTATTGAGGAAACTAAATTAGGAAGGGGCATGAAAGCAAGTGTCTGTGTCAAGCTTTGCGCCCCAATTCCCGTTGAGATCCAGTGGAAGGAAAACTAGTGAACACAATGATTTTCCTGCTCAGCTACAGCATACAGTCATATGAAGGTAGGCATGGGGACAAAAAACTCAACGCCATAACACAGAGGCGTTTAAGTGTAGTTTGATTCTTCTGGACACAAACAGAACTCAAAAGATTGGGGATTTCACAGACAAAATTGGGCGAGATGTCAGCTGTTAGGAGAACAATAAAACCAATCACATTTTGCTTCTCGCCTGTGTGCCTCCTCTCACAGCAACACATCAGATAATCCCTCACATCAACCCAACTGGGATTGCAGACGGTTATTAACAAAGCTCTACTCACTCACTGTCAAGTTTGAGCAAGCCTTTTTTCCCCATCAATAGATCTCTTCCCATAATATTTACACTTTTATTCATCTTTTTTCCCAATTTTATCCTCCCTTGTGAAGTCATCAGCAGCTATGTTTATTATAATGAACATTCACAAATCTCATTTACTAACCTGATGTCTTCAGCCCCTGTAGAATTTTCCCAAGCAGAAGATTGCTCATACCCAGTAAATTGTGAGATGATGTCTTTGTTCCACACTTCTGACATTGTTCAGATTGTTTTTTTGCTGGCACAGAGATTCAGGCATGAAAAGTCAAGAAAGCAATCCATCCTTGGGAAATGGATGAGTCAGATCAAAGCACCACATGAATGTTTTTTCTTTTGGTCAAATGCATCTCAATGAGACACTGCTGGAATCATTGAAAGTTTGAAGCCAGTCAGCAGCAAATGGAAAGAACTGTCAGTCGGGCTGCTTGTAGTTACTGATTACACTACAGATTGCAAGACTCGAAAGGATCTGGCTATGGAATCCTCATCATATTGCAGCTTTTTGCATAGACTTGTGTGGATGGCTGATTTACGCTTTTGCTTTCACTGGCACCACCCGCAAAGCACCAAAATCACTGTCACTGCTGCAGATGGAGATATTCACAGGCAGTTTGCTGTCAAGGAAAATCAATCAATCAGTAAATCCAGAGCAGCCGAAAAAATGTTAACTCTGTGCCGTTGACCCGCAAGCCACAGTGTGTATTTATGTGTTGGGAATATGTGCGGATGGGAATTTCTTAATACACAAGAACATTGTATATTCACACTTATTTTTAGTATGTATGACTATACTCATACATAGACTCATATATGTACTTGTACAGGTAAACAATGTTAAGTTTGTTAAATTCATCTCAGTTTCCACCTTATATAAAGTGGGGCACACACTGCAAAAGGTAATAAAAGGTCTTTTCAGGATGGCCCCTTACCTGGAGAAATTGAGATGATTCCTGGCTGGAGACTGTTAATTTTATCGGGGCTTAGCATCCTCAAAGGCATTCCTGTATTACGATAACTATTGAGCTGTACTGTCTGTGAGCTTTATGGCCGATCGGTGAGCAAGATCCACTTCATACTTCACACTTGAGGAAAATAACTCCTATCAAAGTCATGAATCGAGACAGAAATACGTTCCACTGAATGCTGTTTAATGTTGAAATGTCATTCATAAGAATTATCTTTGGTATTAAATGGACCATGCTTCTAATGTTGCATATCTTAGCCAATTAACTACAAGCTAGGTGTGCTTACTTAAATATGCAGTATATTTTCTTGTAAAACACTGGCTACCATAAGGTTTTACACTGATATTCCATCAACAAGGCATAACACCTTAAATGTTTAAAGTGTAATTCGGGCACAAAATCATGTTTTTTTTTGGCACTTATATACATCAAAAAGGCCATCAAGACAGTTTTTTTCTATTTACGGAGGAATCTCGGAGATTTGCTAACAGCTGGACGTGACTAACAGTGATTAGCTCGAGGCATTATGGTGAATGCATTAAAACTTGAATGGACTTTACTACGACAGGAGCTGGTACCAGGGCCAGTTGGTAAGTCTTTCAAAACACTTCAAACTTCACACACAAACTACGTTGTTGGTGCTTCATTTTATGTTTAGGGATACGTAGGACACAGGTTTTTTTTTAAACAAATATTTTGATTGGGTTTATAGAACTTGTGGAAGATATATGTCACTGTGCAGCAGCAACAGAGTCAAGTTATTGTGGACTTGGTCTCGTGGCTACCCAATCTGTACCGGAAGAGGATTTCTTCTCATATGGTTAGAATAGCCCATTGGTCAGGCAATAGTATGCTGTCACATCAGCATACTGCCCCTACACTGCCCCTACTGTCCACATACATATTGCATCCTTAATCCTCCCTTCGGATGTGCACAGGCAGCACTCCACGCGGATGAAGGATATGCGTCGCAGCCACCATGTGTGACTGTGAAAGTGCAATTCAAAGCAAATGCACCTGACACACCCGGGTGTTTTCACAGTTTTTGCTTTTTAGACCTTTTCTGAGGACTGTGAGGATACGCATGGAGCTTGATTGACTTAAATCTCTTTTTTAGCTTTGTTACACCATCATCCTTACTGGATCACAGTTTCATGACGAATGTGGGGTGTATGTTTGTTTACTCTCTGGAAACAATAACAAACTGCAGAGTAGAAAATCCCTATACAAACTTCATTATTTAGTAAATCAATATAATACTATAGTAGTAGTATAGCATTTCTATTTTTTTTTGTATGCCAGTTTTGAAAATTAACTTTAAAATGTTTTATTACAAGTAATTTACTCCATAATTTAATAGAGCAGTGCTGTTACACTCTGTGGGCACTTCCTGCTTCACTCTAATCAGTGATACAACTGCTGGTGTTTGCCTTTGAAAGATGATTGAAAACACCTGTTGTGACATTACTGATTGAGGTGTGGCCCCACATAGCAGCAGTATTTGACCGAGTGTTGAATGGGTGAATGACTTGTTACTGGCATGAATTCCCTTTACTAATCTCTTATTTAAAAACAGTCAAAGCCTTTATCAGATCTAATCAACCACATTTGATGATTTGCTTGGCCACCATGTGTTGTATATGTATGTCAGGCTGTTCTCATTCACTTCATAATTTATTTTGTGTGCATTTTACATATTTATTACAAAAGAAATCAATGCACTATAATTTTAATTATTTCCTGGGTATTCCACGTATTAAAGCAGGGAACGTTGTATAAGATCGCTGATCTCTGCTTAAGGAGGCAGGTTGACGGATTGGGTCCCAGACACAGGACTTTTCTTTTCCTGGAAGTACCAAGCCCAACTACATATTTTTCTCTAAGCCTAACCAGGTCGTTTTGATGCCTAAACTAGTTTGTCACGATACCAAAATTATGAATTCGGTATGATAGTTGCCTAAAATATCTTGATACAGGTACTGAAACGATACCACGGCATAAAACTAAAACATTATAAAAAATAATGGAATAGAGATTTGGAGCCATTTTTTGTCAAAATTAAGTGAAAATCTGTTACCAGCGGCTGGCCTAAAAGGGTGGAGGGCCAAATTCAGGACTTTGTCACACTCACTGTCAGTGTTTTTGTGTTTTATAACATGGCAGCTCCCTTGTGGTTAGACAGCTAATAATTAATAGGCAATCATGTCGGGAAAGACGTCTAAAATATGGGAACAGAGTAAAAAGAACAAGGATGACCCCAAGAAGGTCACATGCAAACTTTGCAAGAAAAACTTCACCTATCACTCCTCCACGACGCACACGACCTCCCACCTTATAACATATAAGTGACATTAGCCTAGCTACCTGAACATGTTCCGACAGTCTTCTTGCGGATTTTTTCACTTTCAGAATTAGAATCTGAAACAATTTGCCACAATTTGTTAAATTATATTGTTCAGTTGCTGAGGCTATACTTGGGGGGGACTAATCGCTCTAAATGATGACCACTGGTCGACTAAGGCAGCCCTATTGTGTACAACAGAGGATGTTTGTTGTATGTTTGCATACAGAGACCATATCAGACAGTTATACAGTTAGCTTTACTCCTGACTGCCTCGTGGAACTCTGATAGTGAGAAAAATTCACTGACATGACAGTAATAATAAACACTAGCTTGACGTCACGTTACATCCCAGGGACAAATAACCAAGTCCAGTTGCTTTTGACTGAAATTGCTTTGAGGATCCCAGGGATATTCATGTTGTGTATGGCTAACCTGCAGCTCTCTGAACTCTTTGAACAAGTGGGCTTGTCCCTACTTCGCTCAGTGCCTTTGCTTTTTCATCAAAAAGGATGGTTTGCAGGAGCACTCAAGCCACTGTCACTCATGTCTCTCTCGCTCTGTGAGTGACATGCCACCGTAAACCACGCCCATTCTGTCTTTTATCTACACCAGGGCTGCCCAATCCTGCTCCTGGAGGGCCACTTTCCTATATGTTTTAGGTTTCTCCCTGCTCGAACACACTTGAGTCTAAGGGCGCACTCACACTGTCGATCCGTACCGTTCCCAAACAGGTTTTAGGGATAAAGTCTAGTTCGTTTGACCAGTGTGAGTGCAACCGTACCTCGCCTAGCTGCGGCACGCTTGCCGGCCACAGACCATTTGGGAGAGGTGGGCTTTTGTAAAGCACGTTTGCACATGTACGAGCATAAGCGTGCGCACGTGTACCAGCACGAGCGCGAGGTCTACGGAGGTTCTGACATCATTTTATGTGCGCCTGTTCAGACTTAGAAAAAAAAAAGGACGGACCATGCGCAGACATTTAAAACAATGGCGGCGAAAGGTTCACGTTGGTGTTATGCAGAGGCGGAGTGTTTACTTCAGATTTGGTCATATGAAAATATAAAAAAATAGTCGGACAAGACGCACAAAAACTCTAAGGTCTATGGAAAGATTTGTAAACAAAGCGACGCATCGCGATGACGTCAATCAATGTCTGTGACGTGTTACGGCATGATGACGTATAGGCAGCAAGAAGCATTTGCGCGAGGCCCAGGCAGTGTGAGTACAAACAGGCCTGGCCCGCAGGGGGAGAGGGAGGGGGGGGCAAGTACCCTAAAGCATGGGACACGGTACAAACAGACAGTGTGAGTGCGCCCTAAAGATTTTCAAACCTGTGACAAGCTTCAGCTCCTTGATAACGAGCACATCATTAGATTCAGGTGTGTTGGAGCAGAGAGAAACCTAAAACATGCACGACAGTGGCCCTCCAGGAGCAGGGTTGGGCAGCCCTGGTCTACACGCTGTCCCGCTGTTGCACAAAGTTCATAAAGTGCAGATACTAATAAAACTTGAAAAAGTATTGTTTTTAACAGCTGGGTACCACGGTACATTTCTAGTATGGGTTTACCTTGCAACACTAGCCTAAACTTACCCGCCACCCTTTGTTGCCTCAACTTAATCAGTCACATAATGGTAGTTTTAGTGCCTAAACCTTACTGACACCAAACATAACTTTTACGGTCCAATTCTTGTCGGTCGCTGTCTCGCAGTTGACTTTCACAGAGAGATCACAGGCATTCTTGTACAGAACTTTTGTAAGGCATCAATACTAACCTGTTGATGACAAAACATTGATTATGTTGTTGATGGTTAGATCTTAGTGGAGCAAAGGGACGTCTCAAACTTCTCAGGTTACCACTATATGGATAGTGTTTTTTATTGCATTGTATATCATCCTGTCTTTTGAGAGCCCAGCACTTTGTTCACGCCACTTAATGACGTAGTAGTACTTATCAGAAACAATTTTCAAATATCTCTGTTCATATGCTGTTGTTGTGTTTTAACAAGCTGTTTACTGAACTAGGTGTGTACGGAGCTTGCAAATAAAGAAATATCTATCTCTCAGCACAATAGAAACCAGATTTTTTTAAGAGCTGCACTTTTTATATTTCATCATATCAGACAGCTCTAGAATTCAGGACAGTCATATGTAGACACATTACCCTAACCCACTCTTTGTGTAGGTTAACTTGAAAGAGGCAAAGATGTACACACCGTTGGACACCTGGTATCGTCGTTGCTTAAATACTTAAACTATTCCCAATTCCAATATACATGAAGAACTACTGTACGAGCCTGCCTTTGGGTCTTTTGTTAGGGCTGTAGTTATTTTGAGGTGCTTGTGTGGCCTGCAATTGCTGTAGGCCAGACAGGAGATGTCATCCTTCTTCTGGAGCTCCATATATTTATGAGTTGGCCAGCTCATGTTCTATTTATATCCAACCAGTGGAAGTCCCAAAGGACCCTCAGCTCGGAGCAGAGTCTGTGGGTGCCTCGTTCATAGAGAGAGAGAGAGAGAGAGAGAGAGAATGGATTGTTATGTTATGTACATGCAGGCAGTTTTATTGTACACTGCTCCTCAGACATTTACCCAAACCAGAATACACACACAGTCAAATAAAAGTGCATACACATGCAGATATGTACTAACAGGTGCTCACGAACGAGCACATCCTCATACCTAAATAACAGACTGAGTTGTTTGCACATCACTCCCAAAGTGGCATACTGAATGTGATGACTATTCTATTTAATATCATTAAACAGTCTCAAGACTGCAGTTTTAAACACACGACCCAAACACTAGACCGATCGATTTGTCACTGTTGTAAAACAGAACTACTTTGTTAAGTTTAGGCAACAAAACTACTTGGTTAGGGTTAGATAAAGAACATGTTTTGGTTTAATAAGAGTATGTTATGTTTATGGACATAAGTCTTTGATGTTGTTACATCTGAAACATAATTACATACTAATGAAGTCATATTGGTTGACAATGTCGACTTATGGTTTACACAGGACACGAACACTGGTCTCCTGGATGACAGTTCTTTGTTTGTTTGACTCATCCACCATCCCAACCTTGATCTTGTCTGGACTTTGGCACTCTTTATACAGTGTGAACTGACAGTATGCCTACTGTATGGTGAACTGTTTAAGTTTTGCAATGCTGTTTCAAATAAACCTTGCTCTTATAAACAGGTTTTGACCGAACAATGCATTGTCCTGTGCTGGATTTTTTTTCCACAGTGCCTCATAATGTACATCAGCTGTTCTTTATTTCTGGCAGAGTGAAGTGTGGAACTGCTCTACAATGAGTAACATGGCCAATTCTCAGTAATTAGGCCATACTCCAGGGGCTCTGCTGCTTACCTGCACACAGTAGTCTAATGGTGTCCATTTACACCATCGGCATTGCCAGCTAGTCCTCCAGCCTGGCACTGACACGGCACAGACCCCTTTATGGGCGGGCAAAAAGATACTGGAAGTGATCCAAAACTAGTCAGCAAAGAGGAAATATTAATCTAGCAGAGCAGATTGGAAAAAGGAGTATGAAAGGATCAGCATGAAGCCTTCCCTTGCTGTGTTGGACAAGCTGGTCAATCAATAGAATAATCTGCTACATTTTCAAATAAATCATTGTCCATTTTCTACAATTTAGCTCAGTCTGATACAACACAACAGGATTCCTTAAATGCTTTGTAAATGCTAAAACACTATTCACGAACAGACATAAAAATACATTACCAAACAGGATCCGGACTACATTTTGGCATGATCACAAACATATTCACAAGGCGAAAACAATACCACCATCACGTCTGGTAAACCTGGTAGAAACTTAATCAAGATATATGGTATTGACCAACACACATATTGGTCAAGCCTCAGATACAACTGGTAAACTCAAGTACTCCTGTCTTACTGTCTCGCAGTATGTTTGTCTCTGCCCTGTGTCTTTTTCTCAGGGAATCTGATTTTACTAATCCCCAGCTGTCAGTCAAGCACAGTATGGATGTTTACTGATGACATGTTTATAATGTTACCCTGAAACTAGGGCTGGGACTTTAACGCGTTAATTACGATTTATTAATTGCAGGAAAAATAACGCAAAACAAAAAAAAATAACGCAATTATAATATGTTTGCACTCAGTGAGGAACGTTGCTCATTGCACGAGTTCAGATGTGTTTTTGAAAACACAGGAGATAAAGCACTTTATATTTAATTGTTTATTTTATGCCGAGGATATTATTCAAAATATTCTTGCAATGTTAGGTTTCCACTTTTCTGGAATATACCATATTAAGCACTGTTTTATTTTTTATAATGTATTAAGTTATATATCAAAATCCATTTACATTAAAAAATGTTGCTACAAATATTGATATGCGATTAATCGCAATTAATTAATTACAAAGCCTCTAATTAATTAGATCCATTCTTTTAATTGTGTCCCACCACTACTTAAAACAAAAATGTATCTCTCCTTAAACACAGCACTTCTAACCCAGGTTTCTGGAAGCACGCAGAGCCATTATGATTTAGAATAGCTTCTCTGGCACACTAGGAGTTCCCACTCCATTAACATGACCTCAGCAGCTCATTGCTTTTCTCTCTCATTACCTTGCATATGTCAATGGATTTTTTTTGTTGGTGATGCAATGAGACCAAAGTGCATAGAAATGAGTGCTTAACTAGTAAACTACAGATGTGGCATTTAATGCGGTTGTTTTATTCACTTTTACTGATCTAATCAACCCATCTATTAGACTGAATACTGGACTTCAGTGAGTGGTCTGAAACACAACTCCAACTCTTATTTCGTATAAAATATATGAGTAAATCTGAACTATGTGCTAACAAGTTTGCCACATTAACTTAAAATGTGAGGATATATAAGTATATACAGCTTCTTCAACTACCAAAACATAAATAAATGTTGCTATAAGGCATCCCTTAATTAAAAAAAAATTTTTTTTTATGGATTTAAAAATTCTAAGAATTTCAACAATTAACTTTGGTGTTGGACAAGTGGAATTTCATGGAAGACCCCCAGCTTCCACTTTTAGAAACACCCTTTTTACAGCAGCAATTTGTTATGAGTTGTCTGATATTTTTCAATAGTATCATGAAAAAGCTTAAATGTTCCTATAAGCATTATGACTTATTGTCTGTCGGTTCATACAGTAAAAGCACATGTTAAGAAGCTATATCTCCTAAAAATTATGTTCCCAAACAACATTTTTGTGCGTAACTACAATTAATAATAAACTTTCTTAACCAAAACCATATTTTTTTACTAAACCACAAAATAAAACTTTTTCACATTTCACTACACCCATCAGTCCCTCGAAAAATAAGTTTCTCTCAAACCCTCACTGGTATTTTGTTTTATAGCCTAACGTTTTAGTCGACAGGGTTGGGTTCTATGTGACATTTTTAATTGTATTAATTATTCATAAATCAGTTAGCAGACATCATGTTTGAAGATACTTGTTTTGTTATAGAGCACCTCACCCATGCAGAGACACAAAGTCGTAAAATAAGGAATAGACACCTTTTTTTATTTTCTTGTCATTTTTTTTGTATCAATTTCTCTGCTGTACAACCATGCTAACGCCACATGAATACACCTGTATTTCTTTGCCTGTTTTGTGTTGACTCTGACAACACAGGGGTCCCATATCCTACATGGTTCACTGTGAGATGAGTGGACATAGAGGAGCATTTATTTGTACTTGACAGACGTGTACAGTCGTGAATACACAATAAAAACCTCAGTGAGAAGATGCTTGGACAATCTGTGTCAACCACGCTCCATCAGAGGTGTACTGGCTCACAACTGGGGAACAGACACATTCAAAGATGTCCCTGTCTGCTGTTTTGCTTTCCTTGATTTTGCTAGAGTACATTCACAGGTATATACTGTATATATTTATATCACTTTTCTTTTGCTTTGACATTGTAATTTGCATATGATAATACAAAGGCATTTAAACTACTACCTCATTTAAAGTAAATTCACTTGTAATAACTACCTAACCCAGAGCAATAATGTTAATGGAGATTTATTCAGGAAAAATTGTCTCTGATAGAGATTTTTGTTGGCATAATGAGCCCCCCAAGGATCACTTACAGAGCTCTAAGTGGACATTCATGACTGACTGACACTCAGTCCAAGTAGAAGAATATACAGAGATTGGTCAGAAATCAGTGTCAGTACGAAGCATGTTGTATTCACAGCTAAACATTCAAGATCTAAGTAAATGGCGGCTCAAGGACAAGTTCAAAGATAAGCTAATTGGCGACTGGCTGCTGATTACTCATAGCATGGGAGAAAAATGATTGACTTTCAAGAAAGCCTCTTGAGTTCCGTGTTGCTTTTTGCCTGCTACCACTCTCTCCCTGAATACCTCATATACCTACTTCCTTCAGCACACATATCTACGACATAAATGTATTTTTTCACACATAGTGTATTAAGGTGACTCGATGAGCTACGTGTAATAGTTATGGATTTTGATTAGATTTTGTTGACTGTGTATTCCATAATGTAGCTGCAAGCGTTGGTAAACATTTTGTTTCTTTAGTGTTGTTATGCTGGCATCACACTGACAGTAAATTCAGGAAGTTACCGGTATATCTGCTCCTTTTCACTGTAAATCACTTGTCACTGGGAGAGACACTTTCCTCCTGAATTATTAAATCTACTGTCCTTGACAGCAGGACAAAATATTGTCAAGGATGGCAACATTTTCCAGGGCAAATTGCAATATCAAATATCTAATTCATACTTAAAGGCTATCTAAGGATATTGATTAACATTTAGCACAATTAATCACATTTTATCATGGCATAAGAAGGATTAATGACAGATGTATCTCCGATTATACCTTTTGAACATGGGCTCAGTCTAAAGGTGAAAGAAGACCAAATCCTCCTCCCCAACCAATCAAGACAGATGGCCGTCCTCCACAGAGCTGGGTCTTTCTGACGTTCCTGCCTGTAATAGGGAAGGTTTTCGTTGCCACCGTACTCTACGGGGGGATTGTTGGGTCTTTGTTTATCATAGAGTGTGGTCTTTACCTAGTCTGTAAAGTGTCCTGAGATAACTTCTGTTATGATTTGGCACTATAAATAAAATTGAATTGAATTGAATTGAATTGAGAAAGGAATTCCAGGGACAGAACCGACTGTTGACAGCAATCTGATTGCAATTCCAGTGGCAAAATGTTGGTCCTACTGTATACGCCACCACGCTCTTGAATATTCATCCGAGAAAGTAATGATGTCAATTTAAAAAGATCTAATTGGACATGTTTATGACTTATATTTCAATTTACAGTGTGAAAATAAGACTTTTTGTGTATTGACAGATTACTAATGGCTGTATTTATCTCACCTTTTTCCCCCTATTTCAGTTGTGTTGCTGGATACAACGTCTGTGCTCGGAGAGCTTGGATGGAAGACGTATCCTATAAATGGGGTAAGGAGGGCAACTCTGATCCAAATTATATTCTTCCGTCTTACTGTCCAACATGCCTTTAAAATTCATAAAGCATTTATGCATCAATGAGATCAATTATATTGTTTTTAACATTACCTAATTATATCCTTGTTTTTTTGTTTAGAGCCTTCCCACTCAAACACACAGGCACACACGTACGCACACACGCGCACACACACACACACACACACACACACACACACACACACACACACACACACACACACACACACACACACACACACAAAACCAAACACACACAGACTGGGAATACTGTAACTTTGAGACAGATAATGAGCCATGGTCTCTAAGGAAGCTTCCCTTATGGTTTCCAAGCTTTCCCTACCAATTGTTTATTTGACTGAGCTGATTCTTTAAATGTTAGCCAAAGGAAAGCATTTGTGACCATGTTCACAAAGCTAACTGCATTCTATAAAAACATAGCGTTTTTGTCTCCATTTCACCTTTAAATTACTGGAGAAACAATGATTACATGTCCTGTACCTTATTCTATATTTTCATCAGTCAGCTGGGGTGGTCCCATTTGTGTTCTGGCAATAAGTGCCTCCGACTCCTCAGCAGTATCTTGTCCAGGTGAAATTCAAAACATTGGAAATGGCAGCGAGTGCTAAACTGAAGGTATCATACTAAGGAAATATAGATGTGCTGACAACAAAATCTAACATCCTCAGATCAAAGACTTTCCCTCTCTGTGCTGTCAGAATTCATAAGGGACAAATTGAAAATGTCTTCTTGTTATAAACAGTGAGCAACAAAGCCACCTCGGCTTTGTTCAACTCCATTGTGTCGGGGTTGTCTCCATACCTAATAAATACGGCACAACCCATTCACGATGGACAATAATTACAGGATAGAGGCAGAGGCTATCCGACTGTGTCCATGCATTCTGACTATGTGCATTCCTTTTGTGGCCATGATTAACTCCCCTTTTCCCAGGATATAAGGGTAACCAATCCATGGTTCATTGTCAGCAAACTGACTGGGTCTTAAACCTTGTTATATGTAGTGTCTTTCAAAATGTCAAGTATAAAGTGCTTTACTCAGTCAGGCTGCTTGTTGTTGCAGTTCCGATCTGTGTTATACCTTATCAGTTATGGTCCCTGATGACATAATAGAGATTAATAATAATAAAAAAAGGTATGTTGTGGAGAAGAGATATGTTCTTTTTTTTAGTATTTAGGTAAACAAGTTTATTGCAGCCACGCTTTTAGTGTGAGCAGAAATTCTTAGTAGGTAATGTGCCATGAGATTCCATGGAGCACATTCTCCCAAATTCATAATTTGTTTGATATAATATCATCCAACGTCAGATTAATAAAACTGCTACAGTTGCTCGCCCATAGCTCATCACTGACTCTATGGAAGCATCGCACTTCCTCTTCACACCACCCAAATCAGGATAGGTACTGTAGTGCCAAGATTCTGAACACACACACCAAAACAAAATGATTATTCTATGTGATGTTTTCACTGGCATCTAATGAAACAAGAAAAAAAAGGAATCAGAGTTTTTCAACTTCTTTACATACGATTTTTTTTAATAAGCCTGTGTTTATAAAAGCTTAGCGCTCAGAATGTTAAACATTTACTAGCAGTTCTGATAACAGTATACAATATACATTATACATATAACATATTAGCTATACAGTCATCACCCCAAGAACAGCATTTACAGTAAGACATCTCATGGTAATGCGATAATCCAAACCTCTTGATGAGAGAGTGCAATATCTGTAGGGTTCGGACAAACGGCTACTGATGCCTGTCGTGTTTGCCGACTGAACAGGATAAAGGGTTTTAGTAGAAGCTCTTACAATTGTTGACGTTGCGTTTAAGTGTTTGGGAGCCCTGGCAGTGAGTACAACTTTTAACCTTTCTTTTTTTTCTATCTGGAAGTATGCAGCATTTCCTCCATTCTCCACTATTGTTACGAGTCCACACTTTCTCTGTGTAGGTTTTAACTTTAAATGATCTTCTGCTGGGAGATCCCTAAGGTCCCCCCTAGCCCTCCTCTGTCTCTCTATCTCTCCCTGCAAGGCCCTTGGTGGCCCATATCAGGGTTATGGAGGTGATTACATCATGTAGGTCGTGGTGACAGCCGCCCACAGCGTTAAGGAAGAGGAGGGAGGGAGGCTGCTGCCTCCATGATTAAGCTGTCAGCCCTCTCCCATCCTCACTCATCCACTATACTCCGATTTACCATTAATATTTAAGGCACCGAGCTGAGAGGGCCTGAGGGAAGGTGGGAAGATCTGGGGAGGTAAAATAGTTTAAATCCCACTCACTACTGGAGAGCCTGCAAGAGGAAGTCAATCCCCACCATATTAGACACAGCCTTGTATCAGGCGGATACAGCAGCACACCATGTAGCTGCCTATCAGAGTTTCCACTAGTTCTAAATCTGGATATAAACTGCTGTCAGTCAGGCCTGCCTGATGCACATCTTGAAAATAATGTCATATACATGCACTGCTCCAAGATGATTACCAGATGATGAGTTTGCCTGGATTATAGCTGGCCGTGTGATATGAATTCGAAAGTGAAGTGGAAATTTCGGTGTATATTTATGGATGAGTTTTTATCAAAAGCAAGTAAACAGCCCTTGTCAAGAGAGGAGGGTGAGTGGTTTTGTAGAAGAGGAAGGTTTACCACAAGTACACAGCCGTGGTCTGTGGTGTTCTGCATAATCCCAGCAACAACCATTTGGAAGTGCCCTTAAGCAAGACGCAGAAGTGCTATAGCTGCTTACTCACTGGCAACGATTATAGGTAGAAGGATCAGCCAACCAAAATGGATAATCTATTGTCAACAGAATAGAAAGTCTACTGTGCCATAGAGAGAAAAGGCAAGCATTAGCTTCACTAGCGTTTTTTTTTTTGTTTTTTTTTTGGGGGGGGGGGGGGGGGGGTTACACTATGGTACAGAGCCACCCGTAATAGCAGTAAAGTAATAGGCAATAAAAATAATTCTTGCAGTGAATTCTTTTTATTGCCTACCCTAGCAATACTTTAAGAAACGCAACCTGCTAATGCTTTAGAGAACATCCAGATTGATATTGTAACAGGCTTTCTTTGATTCTCTCATGCTCAATTTTATATTTTAGAGACACTGTGGATATAGTAAAAGTTAGAGGTAAAAGTTAGCTGTCGGTCTGGCTAGTGTAATAGTTCATTAGTAATGCTAGACTGTGAATTCCTTCATATGGGCACACTTATGTGATTATCATACTTTCCAGGGAATAGTTTTCATTAAATTGAAAATTACAGGGAAAGGAACTTCAATCAATGAATTAATTGTGCTTGGTCTCACCCGTCTCTAAAATGCAGTTCCCTGTAGGTCCACAAGCATCTCCAGTACACTGGAAAGCTGCAAACAGATGTTGACACATTGTAAACACAATCATACGTCATGGTCATGCCCAGCCCTCAGTGCAAGGTGCCCTTTGATTATTTTATACCTGCTCTGCTTAGAAAGTAAATAGGCCTGTTTCAATTGGCCCACAAGGGGAAACCATGCAAGGAAGACTGTTGTTATGTTTGTTAATGACTTTACTGAACGTGGGAATATCCTCAGTGTTAGAAAACACATTCACCCTCAAAGGTTTTACTCATTAGATTTGTGCATATTGAACAGCAATTGATCTATACCCTGTCTTTCAAGGACTTTGACTCTGCAAACTTTTCCCTCAAGTAGAAGTTAATAACTGTGCGTGCTTGAGAACGCCATCGGCATCAGTGGGAAAATGTTGAGAGGTTGTTTTCACGAGGCGAGGATGTGTGTCTCTTTTCTCAGTTTTTTTCTCCATGTTGTGAGAAGCTGAATAGTGATGAAGAACAGGGCGTCAGAGGGGCGGATAAGAGACAGATAGAAGAGAGGAGAAAGAAAAGAGAGTTGATTTGGCTTCTGCATGCAGCCACAATAAGCTCCACTCAGAATTGGCAGACGCACTGCTGAAATATGCATTAGTCATTGCGCAGTGGTGTGTGTGTGTGTGTGTGTGTGTGTGGGGGGGGGGGGGGGGGGGGCTGGGGGGAGGAGCAGAGAGGAGCAGTTTATTTATTAAATTACATGAAACAGCTTTAAGGGATTAAGAATGCCTAATGTTGCCTTTTGTTTTCTCTCATTGACATCATTATGGCAACTGAGCATAGGCAGGTTGGACGACCAAGAATGATGGTTGCCCACATAAAAGGGGGGAATAATCCTATATTATCTATTGTCAAAGGTCCCACGCACCCTACCGGGGGGCGTATGAACACAGCGTTATGTAAGCAGGGAGCACAACCGTGGAACATTGTCTTTTTGCTGCCGGAACACCGCTCAGTCAAATATTAGGCTGTGCAACCTCGATACCTCACAAGTGCTCAGCTCAGACGAAGACATTTGTCTCAGAGAGTGTGCGTGTAAGCATGTGTGTTTGTGAAAATTGTGGGGTTTTTTTCGTTTGTATCAGCCTGCCATTCTGTAATCACTGTCCCCTGTAATATCGGTTTGATGCATCTTAAAATAAACTGAGATTGAATTAGAGTGCAGATCTCTGAAGTGTTTGTCCCTCTCCCCTTCCAAAACAAAGAATAGTTTAAACCCACTAAATTGTCCCTTCTGGTGTAAAGCCCTGCGCAGGACTGTTTTCTTAGTTCTGCACCCAAACATTATATACATGCTTGGGTCAACACTACAGAGTTCATCCGTACTCAGATAAAACACAGGTTTGATTTGAACCCTAAACGCTGCAGAAAGGACTTTGTCTTTGTATGCAAGGCAGACGTGCTTTACCAGATAAGTCAAAGCTACCAGGATGCCCCATTGCTTTCACTGTGATTGAAGCAGTTGTTGATCACTTGCGGCCCCTACTAGCTGGTAAAGAGGAGTGATGAGTCAGCAGTTAATGATCATATAAAACAGTCAGTCAAATTTTTTTTTTAAATGTGCGAATCAAAAACCACAGGGCGTCCTTGAGCATATAGGTCCAGTAGTAGGACTCTCAAGATTAGCTGCAGACAGTGACTGCTGTAGTCGGCTGTAAGACAAGTCAGATGCAACAGAGGTCATTTTAGATGTATTTTATTATTTGCATGTGTTCTCTATTTTTCAGCCGTTGACTTCCATTATGCAGCCTCCCACTGTGTTGTGATGATGCACCACGATAATAACTGTTTTTCTTTATTATTCTCCCAATACAACAAGAGTAATCTGAGAAGGCTGCTAGCTGACATAAAGTCCTATGACAAATCGGACTGTCAGTTTACGGGAAAGTTTTCAGAAGATTGCCATCAGATTTAGGCTTTGAGATTAGGGGGAGTGGGCCAGAGGAATATAGGAGGCGGAGAGAGTCAGAGAGTGATTGGATATAACTTGTGAAAGTGAATGAGATGACTAACACACCAAACACAGGTGCTTACACACTCGCGGAGGCATTTGCACGCCCTCTCAAGCCTCTTTACTTTCCCCCAATGCTAATCCTTAATCTTTTTATTGCAATATTTAACCACAGTAATTGATTGCAACTACGCAGCCTTAGGCTTATCGCAAAGCACTTCCCTCCATCCCTAATACTATTAGCCTTGAGAGTGAGCTCTGAACAAAAGAGAGGAGGAGAGAGAGGGAAATCTGTATGTCAGTGTCCTTCATAGCTCAGATAAACTTCTCTAAGGCGTGCTGCTGAGTGATGGCCGGCAGCGCTGAGAAGAAAAAAAAGGAATAATCCACAATCACTCCACTTCTCCCCATGGAGGCTCCGATATAAAAAAGGTATGATGATTTAGCACACCAGTGTTCTTCTCAGGGACCTCTGCCATTACTGGGCTTAAGCAGTGCCGGG
The DNA here is from genome assembly GCF_963691815.1 of Echiichthys vipera. Classification (NCBI taxonomy): domain Eukaryota; kingdom Metazoa; phylum Chordata; class Actinopteri; order Perciformes; family Trachinidae; genus Echiichthys; species Echiichthys vipera. Next base: position 13,656,462 of record NC_139835.1, on the reverse strand, counting down.
GGATTCCTTAATTGGCTTGTTTCTTGTCAGGGACACACTGAGGCCAATATCTAATGCCCTCCCACTCGGCATCTCGCTGACAGCAGAACATATTCTGACAGCTTTTTGGGCTTACCCTCACCGTGTAAGGAATACATCCAGGCCGAGTAAGAGAAAGAGAGTGGAAGTCGGGGGTGGGGTGGGGTGGTGGTGGGGGGATTCGGGGGTGCACTGGATGGATGCAAATGGAAAGAAGAGGAAAGGGAGGGAAGAGTGAGGAGGTTATTAGTGCCTTGCTGAATGCAGGAGCTGAATACATGAATACGGGAAGTAGCAGAAAAAATACGTGGTTGCTGTAAGAGAGTCAGGTTTTAGACAGACAGACCTGTGTTTCTTTTGAAGAGTATAAGGCTCTGGAAACGCTTATACTATAGTATGTTTCAAATACAAACATATCAATATTTAAGTCGGAATAAAGACAAACTCAAGGTAAGGGTTCTTGACACACAATACACTGATAAAAAGCAGCAGGCGGTGGGGGTTGTTGATGCTGACTTTTCGTAGACTGAAACGACAAATGGAGCCGCTGTCTTATTATATCAGCTGTATCTAATTGGCATTATTGCTATAAGTAACAGCCGTGAAACATGGCTAATGTAATCTGCTGGTTGGTAAAGTGATCATGTGATCATGGCACCGCTACAGCTTTCATACTAGAGCATCCTCACCAAATAACATACCAAAAAAAAAAAACAGCCGTATAGGTTGATCGTGTATGCAGTTTATTACGGCCCATATTTAAATTTCTTGTTCAGTGGCAACAGTAGAAATAGTAATAGTATAGTAATTAGCACGGGAGCAAAGGAGAAAGTCAGGTGATATAAGTGAGTATAAAAGTGCTTTGTATTTAGGAAGGTTGGAGTGAATGTATAGATAAAACAAACAAAGGACTTTTTTCCCCAGAGACAGCTGTTCCTGTCCTGTGTGAAACCGAAAGTCAACATTGTCTTTTTTTTTCTTCTTTGTTCAACCTAGTCTGTTGTTTAGGTAGGAGGTACAGCGAATGGCCTAGAAATACAATTTCCAATTTTTACACACCACAACTAATGTACCATATTAACAGAGTTTTCCCCCCTTAAAAACAAATTACAAAAGACAGAAATAATGTATTGTATCCCTGAATAACTCTTTAGCCCTGGTGTTCACATCGTCTCCATATACATCTTGAGTGACCAGTTGTGATCGGATCTCACTTACCTTTGCAAATAAACACGTAAACACATGGCTAATACAGTAGAAGTTATAACATTTGGAGTTTCTATAACTGTCAGGCCCAGGCAGGAATGAGGACTCAGATGCGGAGGTTCGCGGATCAACACTGAATTTATTTGCTTGACGACAAGCATGTGGCACAGAGCGAAAAGCCACAAACTAAAAATCACTCTACACAGGAGGAACAATACGAAAATCGCTAGTAATAAAACAAAGTACAAAATAAAGTCGCTCCGTCCAGGAGGAATAACAAAAAACAAAGTGAACAAAATAAGTAATTAAACAAGGAGGCTCCAACCAGGAGGAAAAAACAAAGGATACAAGAGAATTCAAAAAGGTTAAACTTACTATGACTGTACAAGGAATACAAACACCTGAACGTGGAAACAATGAACTCGATGGCATGAACAAGACTGTGGATAAACGCTGGAGGTATTCGACACAAGGTACGAAATAATCTGGCAACGGGACAGGGGGGAAGACACGGACTTTATACACATTGAGGGAAGGGGAACCACAGGTGGAAACAATCGGGAATCAGGGAATGACGTCAGACACAACAGGAAGAGCAAGTGACCTGGAACGAGAGGAGAGTTATCTTTCAAAATAAAACAGGAAATTCACAAGACAAAAAACCCAAAGACAGGACAGACCTCACCGCTGCGTGACAATAAGCTTCATACTTTTAAAAAAAATTTATGAACCTAAAATTATGAGAATTTCATAAACCAGCGGTTCCTGAACCGGCATGGAGATTCAGCAGCGGTGTCGGCAGCAACAAGGTTTGGTGGCTGTGGTGGCTGTGGTGGCTGTGGTGCCGATGGTGTCAGTAGTGACGGCATGGAGTTTCGGAGGTTCACTACGGATATCATGGCACAGAGCTTCAAAAATCTGATCTGAAGAGCACATTTTTATTTCTTACTGTGAATTATTATTATTTTTATAATTTTATTATTAAGTCCAGCATTTCCGTTTAGGCTGTTATGCTGCAATGACAGACAAATCCTCAGGTTCTTTTACTGATTGAGTATGGATATGAACTCTTTATAAATGTTTCCCTTTCTCCTTTTATTATCCTCTTCTCCTCTCCCCATGACTCCTGATTCACTCCACCCTCCCCTCATTGACCACCTGTATCCCCTCTCTTCCTCCCCTGTCCTACCTTTGCTGCATATTGACGTCAATGCACTGCAAGGGAATAAACTAGGATTGTGTGTGTGTGTGTGTGTGTGTGTGTGTGTGTGTGTGTGTGTGTGTGTGTGTGTGTGTGTGTGTATGTGTGTGTGTGTGTGTGTTTTGTTTAAGATGAGCTGACAAAGCTGGCAGCAAAATCCTGCTCTAAATGCACAGCCAAATGGAGACAGACACAACGAAAGACAGAGAGAGAGAGAGAGAGAGAGAGAGAGAGAGAGAAAGAGAGAGAGAGAGAGAGAGAGAGAGAGAGAGAGAGAGAGAGAGAGAGAGAGAGAGAGTGGCAAAGGGAAAGGTTAAATCTGGGAAACCATTCATTTTTTATAGGAAGTTAGACAAGCAGTTACACCATTATACCGTTATTCAAGCAGTCAATCATGCATTGGGACAGACAGGAAGATAATCAGAAGTTATATATTCAGAACGTAGTGCCATCATTAAGATGGTCTTACTCAGTCGTATACATTCAGACGGAAGAAAATTACATTTTTGTATCTTAGCAAATTGCAATAAAAAGTAGTCGTAGAGGTTTTCCTGTAGCCTTCTCATAGCTGAAGCTTTGAAAGCGGCATATCATGAAAAACTCACTTTTTCAGTGTTTGAGCACAGACATTTTGGAGTGTCTACCAACCCATAACATGTGAACTAAGACAACCCAGTCAATTATTTGTGGGATGCCTAGATAAGAAAACATGGGATTCAACAAGCCATTTAGATTTGGCTCCTCTCCCTATGTAAAATGCAGGTTCATTGGATGTGCTGCCCCCATCTGAGTATCTAGACAGACCCAGGGCTTGAGAACTACCTTTGCAGAGGTGTGCTGTATTTTTCTTGCAGTCCAATCAAAACAAGGCTTGTCTGGGGGTCTTTTAAGAGGGAGGCACCAAAACTGAACATTTCAGACAGAGGTGTATACATATATATATATATATATATATATATATATATATATATATATATATATATCCCAAAATACAAGTATGTACCTGAAAAGGAGCATATGTCCCCTTTAATATCCCTATTAACATGGAAAAATGATAACTCTTGAAAATACACTTAATCAATAAATCTTTCTTTTAAGTACATACACAATGGCCTGACATTCACAGCAACAACAGAGTTCCCCACAGCTACGAAGTACCATAAAGACGACAGTGCAGTGAAAACAGCATTGCAACAGGTTAGCTCATGACAGTGCAGTTTAGCTAGTATCGCACCAGGTTAGCTCATGTGGCGCGCTTACTCATTGTCCGGTAATAAACTTCATTACATCACAATACACGGTCATACTGCGTTACAAATCATCTCTGAGAACGTCTACGCATTCAACTAACACTAAATTAAACCAACAACTCTTATTATGAGGGACTCATGTCTGAAAAGGGGAGTTATGAATGAAAGATGCACGGACACAACTTTCCTCAGAGTATGCGTCTTATTAACTGAGAGAAAGAAGTGAAGAGCGCTGTAAACTAGCTCAACAGCTCTACAATGCCCCTACTGTAGCCCTCAGGTAATTACAACTACTGTTCATACTGCTGGTGTTAAAATGGCATTTTAAACATAAAGCATGAGGTACAAAAATGCTGTACTCGAACTGCTATAACATAGAGTAAAGATTAATGACTTTCAACTATTAAATTAAAGGAACATACTCACAGTAGAGACATTAACTGTTACTCTGCTGCTGATAATACATATTGTTCAGTATGCTGGTAATACAGATAATTAAATCCGTCACACACACACACAGACCATATTGCACACATTCTCTTGTCCACATGCACCTCAAACGTTTGGTGGCCCAGTTAGAGGAAACCTGCCCAAGGTCACAGTGCTTTATCTCTACTAGGCCGTTTACTGCTGTCTGTTTCACTTGACTTGCGTCAGAAAAATATATTACTGATGCATGTGTACTGTATTCCAAACCTGAACCTCTGCACTTTACTAGCAATTAATTTACTGCAGTGCCAGCAGATTGATCCCAGCCCCAAAGAGACATTTGATCTCGGTCACACCAGACATAAACACGTCTAGCCCAGGCAAGAAATATTTGCTTTTTTTTCATAAATAATTGCTGGTTAGATGTTTAATCTTTTTTAGATGTTACATTGTGGGAATGATGCTAGTCAAACAGAATTATGTAGTCTAGTCTAGTGATGTAGATGTGCAGAGGCTTTCTCTGTTATTTATAGCGTCTATTAAAGCTTTTCAAAGTCAGTCTTTTGTGTCAAAATATTTTAATGCCTTTAAGCCCTGACAAGCTCCATGTACATAATCCTGCTAAATAACACGCCGTCTTTATAATATCTCTGACATTTGAGATGTCTGAATAGAGAAATCATTTCAATGAGGTCTGGGAGACTTATTATTCAAAATGCCAGTGAAACTTGCCTTACAGTATAATGTTATTTGTTTGAATTCCGGTGGAAAGTATCAGTCTTCTGTGGCTTTATGTTAAGTACAGATGTATTTGGCCTCTTTATTCAAGTGGGAAAGCGTGTTGCAATCTGAATACAATACCTGTGTCAATGCAATCCTCAGTTATAGTTTAAATTATTTGGGAAAAAATGAGCAAATAAGCAAGCAAAATGTAATGGCAGCTTTGTTTTATAATATAATTTTTAAAACCAAGTAGGTACATTAAGGAAAAAAAACTCTCACTGAGTTGTGAACCACATAAGTCTTAGAAATCAGTCTCCTTTTAATTGTCACTGGAAAAGTTCTGGAATGTATTACTTGTCTATGTCCTAGAAAACATTTCTAGTTGTCTTCCAGCTAAAGTGTCAGAAAACTATACACAAATATGAATTCAACTTTCTGAAAAACTAGCTGATATACATATATTCTGTATTAGAAAATGATCTTCTTTCAGGACTAGAAACTGACTCTTTCTATCAACAGATGAACATCTTTCTTTGTCTCCCAGATTATCTGTAGTTGATTGAAACAGGATTTTTCTTTGGGGCTGTCTATATAGTCTTGTAATAGCTTTGTGCCTAGCAGAGCAATCACGGTGCTCCATCAAGCTTTGACACATCCATTTGTCACATTCTCTGTGGTCTGATAGAAAACTAAGGGAAGATGTGCACACACACACACACACACACACACACACACACACACACACACACACACACACAGAGATGTAACTCCCAGTATACAGTATATATTGTTTATTGTATTTTGTTGTTGTTAAAAAAAAAAAAAAAAAGAACCAAATGCACCTTGACATTGATTGGACTTAGACATGTCAGTGAGCATCTGAAAAGAGCCACTGAAGAAAATCCTACCTAACACATTGGAGAAGACAAAAAGTTCAAAACAATTAATAAATGTAAAGTTGACATTTTATTTGATGCACTCAATAAGGTGACAAGTGGGAAATGCATTATCAGTAGTAGTAGAAGAAAGCAGTGTTGATTACATCATTTGTAAATGATAACTTTTATTAAATGTTTCCCCTTCCAGTTTTGATATTTACTTTATTTGTCTTTTGTTGTATTAGAGGCAAGCAACACTGGAGGATACCAAATCATCCTCCAGTAGTATTTTTCTTTTTAAATGAGAGGGAAATTTTAGATTTTTTTTAAAAAACTGGGTTGTATGAGGTACCTATCCATAACCAACCAGTATTGCAAACAGTAGATGGCGGTTGGCACGCACCCAATTTGTAGAAGCAGACATAAGTACAAAAACAAGGCAGCCGCTAAACGTATTTTAGCCCAAAAATCAGTATCATTTTAATTGTATGCTTTGTTAAGAATATTTTCATAGCTTTACAAAGCCTTCAAACAGCTCTGTTTAAGGATACGAGGGGGGGAACTTAAGTCATTCTACCATTTAATCAATTCTGTCACTTTAGGGTGTGTTTATACAATACGCATTACATATATATATTGATTGAATGCTGATTACTATCAACAACTGTTTTAAAGGTGGATTTTTATCTTAAAAGAGTCTGATATTAACAGTGTCATGAAAAACCTGCTGGAAGACAAAAATAAACTCTTCAAAGCCACCAGACTCCATTGACCATAAACAGTATTTCACCTTACTGAACATGGGAGTTGCTGGTTCATCAATGCTTCAATCAGTTAGTTTGTGTTATTGTGGGACATTAGGGGTTAACAACACTAACAAACAAACTGATCGAGGCAGCGATAGACCATCAACTCGTGTCTTGTTAGGTAAAATTATTATTTTTTGTGCGAGTCTAACCTCAGTTCAAAAGGATGAGCCATCCCTTTAAGCAAGGGTAGCAACACCACACTGTTAAAATACTGCAGCAAAGTCAACGTCATGCATTCAAAACCTTACTTTTATGTAATCATTATCAGCAAAGTTTACTTAAAGTCAAAAGTAAGTCAAAGGTAAAAGTACTCATTATGCAGTGGCATTTGCAGAAAGTGGTTACTGGGAAATGTGTCACTTGGGCCCAGTTTCCTCAAGCACTTAATACTCACAGACTCCAATTGATGTCACCTGAGTTGGGAGAGTGTAAGGTTTCCAATCACTGTATGAGGAATGGGACACCATGGACTGGTTCCCCAAAGTTTTGGGACGGCCCTTTACTCCACTATATCTTCGTACAGAAAATATTGTTTGCTGCTATATTAATGCTGCGTATATAGAGTACAGCCCCTTTATAAGGGAAATATTGAATTACACTTCTGGTTATTCTTGGAATGAAGATTTGTTTTCTTGCCAATAGTTTGTTTTGTTTTTTTTAAATGCTGGTATCTTGTTTTTTTTGTGGCCATGTTTTGCTTTTATTGAATAGCAGACAATAGAGAGATGACAAGAAACGAGGGAAAGAGAGATGAGCAATGATAATCAACAAAGGTCTCTGGCTGGACCTGAAACAGTGACATTGCGATTAATGGTTGTCGCCTTGACCCCCAGGGCACACCTTTGTCACTGTTTAACCTCACAGTGCTATGCATTGTAGGTTATTCCTTTGAGAAAAATCTGCGGAACTGTGGACTTGTGGAATAAATTGGTTAAAAAAACATCAACCAGAGAGCCCTCAAGCGCTTGCTGATTTCACAGAGGGACAGTCCTGAGCCCTTGCAAACTTTGCAGGAGGCTTGTCTGTCCGTGTGTCAGGTCAGTCAGTGGAACTGGCAGGGGCATATCTTAATAACAGGTTTTATTTCCCACCTGGTTTAATTCTGCTTCACTGTTGCTAGCTTTCACAAGGACAAGGTTATTCAAATATGTGAAATTAATTGCAAACATTAAAAAGATATGTTCGATGAATTTGATTTAATTATTTTTGTGCACTGTTTAACTGAACACTACAGTAAAAGATCAAGCCTCTGAACATTAGTTGGCACCAATCAGAAGCCCAAGCCGGGATACTGTTTATACAGTGAACTGATTGTCTTCTGGCCCAGAAAACCCCTTTTGTAAAACAGGAGTTTATCTGCATTACCCTATTTTTTATTTATTTTTTTTACCTCTAACCACCTCTAATCACACACATAGACAGCAACATAGAGTATCAATTTCGCCCCTTAAATAACCTCATTATTTGTCCAAGTGTGTGACATCTCCTTCCCCCTGCACTCCTCTACCCCTCGCCATCCCTCCAGCCAGCCCATCCCCTTTTTAATCGGTACATATTGTTGCATCTCAGCAGGAGGTCATGCAATAAAGATAACCACCATTCATCTCTGTTACACATGGATTACACCCTTAACAGCCACTGATGCTGCTGCATCAGTGAACTGTTGTAGCTGGTGAAGGTCACATATCTTGTCATGTCGAAAATTGAAATAGTTCCCTTACATATTCAAAAAGTCAAATGGTTTCCAATAGGTTCAAATAATTTGCATCCGTGTCTACCCCAGTCAGGCGAACAGAGGGAGAAAGGGAGAAATGTTCCAGTTTGTAGGGTCTCAGATTTAAATTATATTAGATCTTATTTCTCTTGGTAGATGAGTAGAGTTTACATGCTTCTGTGTAAAACTGCTGCAGGGGGAAACAGAAAACCTTCAGTTTTAGCTCATTCAATCTGATATAAACCACCGCTCACCTCTAAAACCCCCTCAATCCCAATCCAAACTAGTGAAAGGAATGAATGGATAGGTGTTCTGCTGCATGTTGAATCCAAATGCTGGGTAAAAGATTGATCACAGCCCTGCAGGACAAAACTGCTTCCTTTCTCTCCCCCCCATCTCCCTTTCACCTGTGGTATCAATTTACTAAACCCTCAATGGCTGCAAAGTCCCCATATCTAATATCATTTGTCTCTAAGGCTTCCAAAGCCCACTTATAAACTACATATCTGGGGAGAAAGTGAAGCAAAGACAGATCACTGGCAAATACATTAGTAGCCATTGATCATGAATGCTGTGTGCTGTACTATAGTATGGTTATATTTCAGTTTATAAATGGGTGGCTCAAATCAATTGGTTATTGGTTCATAGCAGCAATATTCTAACCATGTACAAAAGCTATGACATATATTTCCTTTGTACAGTTGTATACAGTTGTAACTGTCATTTTAACCTTGCAGAACAAAGGAGTTGGAGGACGAGCTGGTTTACTGCTGCCTCAGTCGGTTAGTTTGTTTGCATTATTGTGTGACTTCTGTGAATGCTCGCTGCTATTGTAGGCTACGTTCCATAGCAACTGCCTTGATATTTGCAGGCAGCCCGGGAAGGACCATTTTATTATGACCATTATCATTCATTCATTCATTCATCTTCAACCGCTTGTCCCTGTCGGGGTCGCGGGGGGGGCTCGAGCCGATCCCAGCTGACATCGGGCGTGAGGCGGGGTACACCCTGGACAGGACGCCAGTCTATCACAGGGCACATAGAGACGCACAGAGACAGACAACCATTCACACCTACGGGCAATTTTAAGAGTCATCAATTAACCTAACACTTGCATGTATTTTGGATTGTGGGAGGAAACCGGAGAACCCGGAGAAAACCATTATCATAATAAAAATCCATTTGAATTGGCATGTGTCTATAACTTTCATGTTTCCATACTTGATTTTCTGTTTTACAACGCCTCTTAGCTGTGATATAATCCCACCATAACACAACCTGTAGTGAGCTAATGATTAAGTATAGTATTGTTGTTTTAGAGTTTATGTGAAAATTCCACAGTTACCATTCCTTGCATGTGGCTGTCCCATTTATATTCTTTAACTTCTTCAATGAAAAAAGAGTAAGAGCTGTGATAGAAGAGAGACAGGGTCACTTGGCTAAGATTCCTCCCCTGAAGCACCATAGTTTATCCTCTTTGTCTCTTTTACAAGCAGAGACAGCAGTCAAGAGAGAGAAATATCTTGTTTTCTTCTCAGTTCTCAGGTCTAACCTCAGTCTAGATCTCGTATCCGACATGGGTAGGTGTGTGGGGGCGTTCGGGGTCAGAAGATGGTTCCTGTTAGAGGGATTTGGTTTCATTGCAGATGAATGTATTGTCTGGCAAGCTCTCTAAAATGCACTTAACATTTTATACAAATTCTTAGGTACTGAAACCCGTGCCTCACCGCACGCTCTCCCTGCCTATCTCTTTGCTGCTCTCTCTGTCCTAATTGATCGAGCAGGCCAGACAATCCCGTTCTGTCTGCAGTCATTTCCAGTCAGGCTTGTTTAACCGTTACAGACTGGAGTCAGATGGCTTTGCTAAGAGAAAATGTCTCTTACTGTTACCCGAAAGACAAGTGGACAGACAGGCAGACATGGGTTGAGAGACAGCATCATGTTAGCAACTTAAAACCCAGAAGGCAAACTTAAAACAATGTTGTGCATCCCGGAAATGGATATTTGGGCTAACCTTTGTATGCACCTTCATTTGGATGTCAAAATAACAGCTGTTTTTATAATTCGACATTACAATGTTTCTCTTTCCAAAATGTATTGTACATGTACTAAAGGTGAATGAACTCAGTTGCCAGTGTATTAGGTACAGCTGAAACTAATGCAGTCTAAGACAACAACCCTGCAGTTATGCATACCTTAATGAAAGTTAGAATGATCAATTAATCATTTTTGACACTGTTTTTAACTCCATGGTCATTTTGGAGGCAGCTGTATTATGTTACACTGACACCCCACTTATATTAATGAGATAAGCAACCAAACAGAGGTTTGAAGAGGACAGTCATTATTTCTTGTTAGAAAAATGTATTAGATTCATCTTTTTAAGTCTCTCTACTTATATATCAAGAGCAAAGGAGGAAGTCAGGGGATATACTGTAGTATAAAGAGTCAAACAAACACATGACTTTCACTAGGGAGAATCCTGTTCGTATCCAAAAGTCAGCGCTGACTTTTTTTTAACTAACGTATGAAAGTTAACATTTAGGTTAAGTCAACATACTTACGTCACTTACGTTAAGTTATATAGAAACCTACTGTGATCTTCTCCTAAACCTTTACATTAGTTGTATTGCCTGAACCTAACTAAATTGTGGCTATTTCAATATGAAGACATGTTGATCAGCTGCCACCAGTAGGGAAGCTAATTTAGGAAACTCCTGTAGGTCGTATTAGAGGGTAGGACCAAATGACATATAAAGCTTAGCGCAAGTTCAACAAGGAAGACTGTCTTTACACTTTTATTCATTCACAAATCTTTTTGCCTCTCTCCCTTTCTCATTGTAAGCAGTCTAATCAGATTTGACCACAACTCCCTAAGCCAAGTGCAAATGTTGCTGCTGTCAAACTTTAGAACTTTTCTCCTCTTTGCTGCTGTCAGTTGTCATTTCAGTAATAACTGATGCGACCCTCATCCACCTCTTCACCACCAGTCTTCATCACATTCAGCGCAGTCCTGCTCCCCATCCAATCATCCAGATCTTCAGCAACCTCTCTTCACCATCACTAGTGTCCAGAGTAGAAAGAGTGTACAGAATCAATAATAATTATTATTGTTCACTCTAAATGAAGTCTCTCCCGATCAAAGTGTGGCCGTATGGGTTGGAGGACTTGTTGCTTTAAAAAAGCAATATAATTATTTGTACCAATATTTCTGTTAACAAAATATCTGAGGACTTGTTAGAATGTCAATTTTATACTTTGGATGCCTAGTATTCCTAGTTTTGCTTTTATTTACTTTTTAACTTTTGCATTAAATTCAGTATCAGGTATCTCAGATTGTTTGTAGCAATCACTGTGCTTAAGATACAACCCACCAGCCAGAGACTACAATAATATTAATTTTCACCTTAACCTTAAGTTTTCAACATAAAGCATCCCTTAAAAACTGTCCTCCGCTGTGTATTTTCTTTATCTTTTCTATTGTAAGCATATATAAGTGCTGCAACACACACATCATCCTCACACACTGTTCAGTGTGTTGAGTCACACTACTCAGCATTCACCTCCCTCTCTTTAACTCTTGTCCATTCTGTCTTACTGTCTTGTGCCTCCTTTGCTGTTCATCTTCCCCCTTCCACATTCTTGTGATATCTTTCTCCAGTTTCTTCTTCTTCACTACCTCTCTCTCCGACCTCGCTGTATCTCTCTGACAGCCTACTCTTAACAGAGAGCAGCAGAGTGTGAAAACAGGCGTGAGGCAATATGTCGTGAGTATGTTTGTGTGTGTTTCATCCTGTATGTCTGCAGAGGGAAGACAGCATAATTAACTAAATGAAACATTAGAATCCAAGTGATATTTATTATGTTACTCCAGATGACACAGTTATTTTATTATTTCTGTTTAATCATAGCTTGTCTCCTCATAATTCTGCTGCCTTAACGTGCATTGTGATAGAAGGCTGCAATGAGGCAGTATACAGTATTGTACTGTATACAGTTGGTTTTAAATTGGCGATTGGAATCCAAGGGACCTTTTGACCTCCTAGCAAAAGCCACTTACTGTAGGCTGGAGACACATTACAGACACAGGTGTGACCGCCAATGTGTTTTGGCTATTCACCAGTGTTTGGATCACTAAACTGCATTTCAAAACCAAGTGTAAACAAGGCTGGAGTTTGGCCCTTTAATGTGTTCTATTATTTTAAAGTATTTAATGGTAGCCTGATATCAGAGAGAATTGTCAACTATACACTAGGTTTCTATATTTAGCCTGACATTGCCTGCACTCTAACTGATTTCCATGGTGGAGGGGATTCGATTTCCCCTAACCAATCACAAGAATTTCTGGTCTGAGCGGGCTAACTTTCGGTTTAGTACTGTGCTAACTTGAATGGGAGTGGAATATAATTTTGCAGCTCTTCTAGACATACAAAAATGTTAATCGGACCAAATCTATCCGATTCTGAAAGAAAAACCAGTCATTTCATGGAGATTGCGACGCTCAAAGCTATTTATTCATTGTTTTACATCCACAACAGTAGCGACCATAGACTGTATTTTAGCAACTGAGTAGGCTACGGAGGACAGCAGTGCCTATGATGTAAGCACATTTAACTAAATTTGTTGTGATTGGCCAGTGATGTAAACACACAGCTTGACAACGGTATTAGTTACTTCCACGGTGCTTATTGGCTCATCTGTGTTTTTTTCTGTGTTGGTCCCAGACAAATGCAGTGGTGCTTAAAAGAAAAACTGAACAGGAAATAATTGATTTATTCCAAACTGTATAAAGATTTAACAAATTGAGAAATGGTCATAACTATGTATTAAGCAACATAACCTTTACCGTAATTCAACAACTTCAATGATTCTTGATGGCAACATAATACTACTGTCCCTCAATCAATACAATATTGTTTCAGCAATACAGGTTTACTGTGTCTCTGACCAATAAAGCAGATTTGAATTTAAGTGAATTGGGACTGAGAGTAAGAGAGAATTGTGACCTTCTCTTCGGTTTGAAATGCCAGAGTTGTCTTTATTAATGACTCCGGTGTTTGGCTAAAGTATACCAGTTAGACTCCTGCTTTTGACTCATCAGAGAAAGAATAGCTTTCAACACTGATTAAGTATACAAAACCGAGAGTCTCAGAGAGACCTTTCATTCAGCAATATTATTATATTTATTAAACTGAAGCACCATGACATTTGTGATAGTTCCCAAACACCCTGTTTGAGAGCAACCTTTTTTGTTCAGAGTATAAGACAAGGATTATTCAACACTGAATTTGTGTTCTAGACTATTTGTGGGCAAATATGCGTTATGCTTTCCTCTACCTGGGTGACCTGGTCTTATCTAAGGTGTCTGGGGTTGCACCCTGCTACCTTACCCGCTGGCAAAGTCTGTCTGTTTGTGTGTGTGTGTGTGTGTGTGTGTGTGTGTGTGTGTGTGTGTGTGTGTGTGTGTGTGTGTGTGTGTGTGTGTGTGTGTGTGTGTGTGTGTGTGTGTGTGTGTGTGTGTGTGTGTTGTACCGCTGTGTGCAGCCGCCACTGTGATCTCACATCAGTCAGAGGCGGCTGAGCCACACACTGCCTGCCTCTCTGGCAAAAATAGATATGTAAAACGACAAGTTCTTTTCCCCTGGTTTTTCCCACGCACAGTTTGCCTGAGCTGGTGGGGGTAGAATAAAAGAATGGTCTCTGGTTTGTGTCAGCTCAGATGAGATTGAGTCCGCGTGTGTGGAGGGGAGTGACATATCATGGTTAGGCAAATGAGATAGAGAAGAAGAGGTTGAAAGGAGACACTTGTGAATTTTGATCTGCCCCGTACTGATAACCCAGTTCATCAAGACACAACTTGACACAAAGAACAGCCGATACCCGACAAATTAAAATTTGAACTTAATGACGACACTAAATGAATAGCTAAGGGATCACCCAAGTTAGAAGAGGTTATCATGAGGGTTAGATGAATGTGTGAACCAAAAATAATGGCCCTTCCAATAGTTATTAAGACATTTATAAAATCTATAATGTCAACTTGCTGGTGTTGCTGCAGGAGTATGTAGTCACTCAGAGTCAGTGTATCACCTAATTCATTAGAATATATTGTGAAAAGCCAATACCATCCTGTCAATCTTTCTCTGTCTTTTTTCTAACCCTTAAGTAGGCACCAACTACTTAATTGATAATGTGCTGCATTTGACTGCGTTTTGTTTGTTTGTTTGTTTTTGATAATATTGCATTGGGAGGCACGAAGTGAGAACAGAAGACCCAGAGGTGTCTTGCTCACAGACAGTTTACCAGGGTTTCTCCTGCAGTGTGGGGAAACAAGGCTGCTGTTTCTTAAAGGACATCCTCTGACTTCAACAAATGTAGCTTATCAAATATATAGATCTGTTTTTTTCTATCCAATAAAACTGTAAAGGTAAAGCTTTGCATCCACTAATGCCAGCCTTGATTGATTTAATACAACACAGAGAGGAGAGATCTATGGCTGCCTCACATCCCTCATAGACTGCTCTAGAGGCAATCACTGACTGTAATGGACATTATACTGCTAAATAGCATAAATGTGCTACTGCAACAGCTAGCGCTAAATTAAATCAAATACACAACAAAGACATAAGGTGTTGTCAGAGGCAAACATGCTTCATGCTTTGGCAGAAACATCTAATTTCCATGAAAGGTGACACAGTGACATTTGTCATCACCCACTCCACTGTCTCTTTAAGGAAAACAAATATGTGGCTTTGCAAGGCAAATCCATTTTGCATTGATGAGTCTTGTTAAATGGGGATCAATAAAATCCTGATGGATGACCCCGATCATTGCAATGGGCTGGTGGAGCAGTTGTCACACTGTACTGTAGCATGCTTGGTCTAACTGTGTCAAGCAATAGGCTTGAGGTTGAGTTCAGGTTAAGTTTAAATACATTTAGAAATGTGAAACTGTTATCTCTTCTTTATTCTCTGACCTTGCGACTTCAGTGCAATATTTTCTTGTCTCAAAGTACTGTATAACCTGTGTACTTTAAGAAGTTAATTGTTTTGTTTGCTTTGGTCGGTCTTCTCTCCGATCTGAGCGTTCAGATACTTTGCTCTGTGTGCTACAGCTTCTCCCTCTTTGTTTCAAGACATACTTCCTGTTCAAACAAGATGGTTGAAGTTGATTTTAAAAAGCCCCACTGCAAACCTAAAATGCAGACATCGCCCTGTGGAGCTGTATGTAGGAATCCAAATGTTCGAATCAACTGGATTGGAGAACAAACTAATTTACCCTGCCAACTCCCTAAACAAAATGTCATTGTAACAATTTCAGCCCATGTTTGAGTAAAGCAGCTCATTGTGTGGAGAATTCATTGCACATTGTTAATGACATTTCTATTATGTGGCTCATCGGAACTAGAATATAATAAACATCCGAGGGTAAAATCAGAAGGGTGATTTACACAAAGACTCCAACAACAAAAAATGTTTAATTGGAGAGACAACAAGGTTTGGGAACTTCCGTTGGTAAGTGCAGATGCTGACAGTCAGACAAATTCAACAAGATTTCCCTGCTTTGACAACACCCTAGCGTTGTGAGCTGTGCACACCAACCCAGGTGGACTTATATTATTATAACAACCTTCCTACATCGGAGAATACGGAAAAGCATAATAGGTCCTCATTAACTAATAATGACAAAGGTATATTGCTAAATTATTATGGTGTCGATGTCTGATCAAAGAAATTATTCCAGTGTAGTAGTAGTTTTAACTCAGCAGACTGTTACACCTGCAATCAAGGATGTTTCAAAGGAACTGCAAACATTTAAAACAAACATACGTTTACTCTTGCTATCAGTGTCTGTCATTCATTTTCTGAGGTTTTTACACTATGACCAGAACACAACTCATCAGGAAACACTTCATCTTTGTCATTTGGATGTTTCGCTGACTTTCCAAAAATGGTCATCATACAGTACAAAGATGCTGAATATCAGCTCCTAGCATCAGTCCAACACGGTCAGTGTTTCAAATGTCACACGGGTCGAACTCTATCTTCAGTGCCCTCGGCTCTCTTCTGAAGATGACTGAGGCCATGACCAACAGGGTGTCACTTTGTGAGAGCACCACGGGGATGACAGATGGGTGCAGGTGCTCTCCCTGCTAGCGACCTATCTACTGTGATGGATGCAGGAATGAGAGAAGCACAGGGTCTTTGGATTTAATTTGCTCACCGCTCACTTGTTCCTATTGATTTAGGGGTGTGCGGGTGATGGGCAGTGGGATACTGTGTGTGTGTGTGTGTGTGTGTGTGTGTGTGTGTGTGTGTGTGTGTGTGTGTGTGCAAGTGTCTGTGTGTGTTTCTCTGTCCATGCGTGAGTAATGTGGGTTGCATCTTACTTGTTTTCAATTGAAGAATCAGTCCCTAAAGAGATGTGACAAACAACCAGATATCTAAGAAGAACTTTATCAAAACTGCTTCCAACTCACAGAACAAGTCAATGATAAGCAGCGTTTTCTGGTACAATAATCATTTTATAAAGAACTAGGAACTATTTTTCTTGATATGGAGGGCAGCGCTGCTGATACCAATATGGTTGGAGCACAGCTACAGACTGCTGAAATTTTTCTGCAAGACTTGGTATTTTTTCATATGTTTGATACTTATTTGTGGCACATCTGCACAAAATGGCCTGGTGATTGTATGTACTGTTTAAAACTTTGTTTATATCGAGATGGATGAAATATAATGCGTAGAGTTAGCTGTAAAAAAAACAACAAAACAAGAAGTTGTAAAAAAAACTCCACCACGATAGTGCCAATAGACAAAATTGGTAGAATTATGTAATTATATTCATTCTCAAAAAATACATCTATTTTTAGAATTAGAAATCAATTGTCCTTAGTCATCACAGCAACAATCGACCTAACAGCTGCATTTTATAGCATTGATGATGGTGACCAATGACAACTGTAGGATTGCTGTCTAATATAATATGTTAATTATACTGTTGTGATGTAAAAGCAGTTTAGTCAGAGACACATTAAGGAATCAACCATGTGTAGCAAATGCTTAAACAGTTTTATACAATTTGACAGAAAAGGCTCTGCTCTCTCAAATAAGAGTTTATAATGTATGTGCTGTGCACCTGCATGAATATGAATGGACGTTACTGATCAGCTGATAGCCAGCTGTGAATGAACTAGTGATTGTGAAGCATGCATGAAACAGATGACGCCGGTCAGCTTTTGCAAGTTCAGCTTAAGTGCACACCAACACTATGGTCCATTTGGCATCTGGGTCTAAATGATATCGATAGATTAATTTACTGAAATACCCAAGTCTAAGTACAGCCTGCTCCCTGTGACTGAGCGGTTTTGTATATCATTGAAAAAAAATCTGGAAAATGTTGTGCTGCTTTCTGATGTCAGTTTATTGCACAAAGCCTTGTAATTAAATTGTGCTATGTTAGTCATTCTGATTATAGATACATTACAAAGAAACAGCAAGGATATGCATGGTGTACATAGCATGCTTTTAATCATTGCTTAAAATATTTGTTCTATAGGAAAGCCTTTAAGAGGCCTGACTTGTAACTTTTGGGTTGTTGCTTTCTTTTGTTCTCATGTTTGCTTTGGAGCACTTTGTAACCTTGTTTAGACAAGTGTTCTATAAAGTAATTCTTTTTTATTTGAGTTATTATGTATGTGTATATGTATGTGTATCCTCCTTGTGGCCTTAAAATATAAATGTACAGCCAAACTAATTAATTGATTTAACTTTTAAGTAGTGTTTAATAGTTGACAGTATCTTTCACCAACCTGACAAACTGACCGCTACACAGCTAAAACACTTCATAAAGACACAAGAGAGAAACCTACGTAACTACAAAGGATTCAAACTAAACATTGATATTATGGGTTATGTATGCTGTTGTGCTGCTGTATGGGTCGTTCCATCACCAGGTTGTGATATATATAAAAGTGTGCGCATTTAATTTGCATTAGGTGTCAGTATAAAGGATTTTCAGTATTGTAATGCGTTCCGTCAAATTCTGTCAATATTCCTCATTGTCATGCCTTTAGTAATTGAATTGGAAGTCCCAAAGTACACAGTGAAAATCTATTTCCATAATTCTCCAATCAAAGTATTGATTGTGTTGTTGGCAGTTAGACTCAGCCGAGGTTGCCAGATATTGACAAAATACCTCAAGTTAAACCCTATTTGTCCCTAATGAGCCCTCTATAGACCAACATCTGAAACACTCACACACATATACATGCACTGTTTTAATAGAATGCACACACAAAGGCAGTTTTTGTCAATCTAATATGTGAGAAAGTGGGCATCCTTATGTTCTTCATATTAAAATATCAATGTCAGAGTGAGTGAGTGAGAGATTGAGTGAGTTAACGAGGTGCTTTAAATGTAAAAATATTCCCCAGAGCCTTCGAGACTAAAATCTATTAAATAGGGGTGGGGTTGAGTTTTCTACTTCTTTAATAGTTGGAATTTCCAGCCAGTGATAATTAATATTCATGAGTCATAAAAATGCTAAAAGAACACATTTATTAGCATTTTCATCTTATTTTTTCTTTCTGTTTCACTTGTTTTACTTTCTTCCCGTTGTTTGTTCTTTTCTCATAAAGTCAAAGACCTGACATCAAGTTCCCTAGTGAGCAAAGACTCTTCATCCATCTCCCTCTTTCCTATTACTGTGTGTGTGTGTGTGTGTGTGTGTGTGTGTGTGTGTGTGTGTGTGTGTGTGTGTGTGTGTGTGTGTGTGTGTGTGTGTGTGTGTGTGTGTGTGTGTGTGTTTCATCCATCACTGAGGGAGGCTCTGGGATTAAATAAAAATCTCTCAATCCCGCTGACAGTGGCATCACACACACACATACACACACAAAAGACAAAGTGTATGGGGAAGACAGATGGAGAAGGTATCAGGTAGAAAGAAAACAGAGGAGAGACATGGGAATAGAGAGGGAACGAAAGGGGGAGGAATAATGGAGGGGTAGATTAGATAGAGAGAAAAGAAAGAAAGAAGGCCAAGAAAATACAGACAAATGATAAAACAGAGAGACAACGGGGGAGACTTAAGCAAGATTTGCTTATTTGCTAGATATTTCAGAATGCACAGTGACAGGTATCAAGAAATAATAAGTCTCCTTAAAAACACAAGCAATTGTTCTTGTTAAAATAAGAACACATTTAAATCCCCTATATAGAATTTACATAATCAAATCAGACCCAACAACAATAGCGTATTAAATGTATTATGTCTAAGCTGATTTTAGAAAACCGAACTGCTATAGAAATACTTCCATCCCAAAATTATCATTTATATATCAATTACCCTCTGTGTTACGTTGAACTGTTGAAGACAAATTTGCATGGTTCCATGGTAAAGGCATAACTATTTTCTGCTTTCGGATTCTTCATTTACTGTGGGGGCATGCAAAAAAAACACAATCTTTTCTTCCAGAATTCTGGGTAACACAGGGTGAGCAATTTATTAATAAATTATTATTTTGATGGTGAGGTATTCCTTTAACGTACCATTAATGGCTTTAATCAGTGTCGCCACTGGGCAAGGTGAGGCCCTAAGCGTAATTTGTTTATGAGTCTTAATACTTTAGTCTTAATAGTACACTATATAATTAAAATAATGATAATAAAAACCTAAAACAGGAATAAAATGTAATCAATGCAAATACTACTACCACTCTTATCATTGTTATATGCACAATCCAAAGAAAACACCCTTATACAGATTCTGAAATTTTAAAATCTGCATTCAAATGTAGGTCTTTCTGTAAACAATGTATCATCTACAAACATTTACTATGACATTTAACTGTGTTGTGTCATCAAAAGATACAAGACAATTAGGAATTAAGGGAAGACAGCTTCCCAAACTCCCCAGTTGATTACTTGTGTTAAGACAGAAGACACTAAATGACAGGTTTTCTAAAATGTTATGTTTAAATATGCACTACTATCTACTGAGAAGTGCAGACAGTGCACAGTCAGAAATCTGAATATTGGAAAAAAACTATTTTAAAATAATTTTTTCATTTTTCAAAATCATTTTCTTACAGAGGGAAAGTCAGACGTCTCTGTTTATTACTCCATCATCAGTCAATACAAAAAATGTATATTTTCTCCATGTCTGCAAACTGGTCAATTTATCACTACTGTTCATCTGAGGTGGATGCAGATAAAGGCGCTGACAGGACATTTAATGAATAGTGATGTCTTCTTAAGGATATTCTTACCTTTCTGGCATTTTTACACTTTTCTTTTGTAATCTTCAAATGCTTCTAATAAGCGTATGGCACACTAAAATGTATAAGAAATCCACCAGGTGTTAAAATACATCAATATTCAATTCTCAAATATCTCTGATAAAAGTCTGACCAATCATCTTATTCTGTCCGAATAAAATTATTTACTGAGCTTCCCGCCTGTCATCCGTCGCTCCGTTTCACTTGCACTGTTCATACTGCATCAGCACACCATCGGAAGTCTGAAGTTTCGGAACTAGGCACTGGAATGCCTTTCAAATAGAACCTCCTCCTAGCGAATTTGGGGTAGGTCGACCTCCCCAGAATTAAGAGGTTCCACTTTGACAGGCATTCCAGTGCACTTTGGCTAGTTGGAGGTCCGGAACTTCGGAACTACCACGGCACTGGAATGCAGCATTACTCTCTCACCGCATGTGCCAGGGGAGGAGGGAGCGTCAGCCAGGGGGGAAGTGCTGAGTGCTCTAACTGAGACATGCAAGAAAGGTAAGAATTGCTTTAATCGCCAGTAGCCTGTATACAGAGACAGGACTTTCTTTCATGTTGTGAATAACTTCAGATGTTGGTTGTCAATCATTGCATCAATGAAGATGGAAGACATCCTTTCTCTCCTCTCAAACTCACTTGACTTGGCACGTCTGATCGTCTGTGGGCCATGCAAACTGCTCACACCCATGGCACCTTGGCGTGCATAGTTTCATGCATTCGTGCATATTATGAGGCCCCCAGCGCAACATGAGGCCCTACGCACAGCGCATGTTGTACATTTAGGGAGGGGTGGCCCTGGGGTTAAGTATTTATCCAGAGCTGCACTAGGGAGCGTTGCATATTGGTGGTGCCAAATGGCACTTGGTAGTAACTCTTCCCAGACGTACTGTAATGTGATATATATGTAATATATCTGACATGATATTAATGCTAAAAAGGACAAGAGAGATAAATGATCCAACATGCGTGAGTCCAGCGTCTGCAGAGGGAATGGTTCTCGTTGATTAATTTTCAAAGAGGTTATTAGCTTGTCCTTACATGCAAATTTAAATGTATCACTTTTTGTTGATGAAGTGTCAAATATAATATTTAAAGTACCAGATTTTGTTTCTAGCTCAAGGTTCTGTCTGGAGCAGCTTCAAATGTTTATTTATTATAAATTCTCATCTAAAGGAGGGAAAGAAAACACACAAAGACAAACAATAAAGATGAATAGTGGGAATGATTTCAATAAAGAAAATGGACTGTGGGTGTTCACACAGGTGCATTTTTTTTCATCTACTCCCCAGTCTACTGTATATCTTTGCTTTGATTGAGAGAGAAAGTCTCAAGAACCAGGGAAAAACACAGCTGCTCCCAACTCCACTGACACTGTGTGTATGTGCGTGACCACAGCAGGTTCCTGTCTTGTTCTAAATAAAGCAGGTGAGGCCTACTGTGTTTATTTATGTATTATTATTATTATTATTATTATTATTTAGGCACACAAACAGCTCATATTTTAATAAAATTCATTATCTTTATATTTGATAATTTCCATAATTTTAACAGTTAATTTTTATTCATTGAATTGGATAACAGCACAATAACAGTGTGTGGGTGTTTGTACAAGACACGTGTCCTGGGGATGAATGAAGCAGGTGTATTTGTGCTCTTTTTGTGTGCATCAATGAATTTGGGACTTTTAGTTCATACCTATGCTAGCATACATGAAAACAGGTATCATATAACAACTGCCAACAAAATGTACAGTAGCTGAACAAAGTAGACTCTCCCAACTTATGAAATGCCTCTCTGCCTTGATTTCATAACAGTGTGTACCCAAGACAGATACTGAATATATAATCAATAAAACCCTCTCTCTCTCTCTCTCTCTCTCTCTCTCTCTCTTTCTCTCTCTCTCTCTCTCTCTCTCTCTCTCTCTCTCTCTCTCTTTCTCTCTCTCTCTCTCTCGCTCTCTCTCTCTCTCTCTCTCTCTCTCTCTGTTTTGAATTTAATATTTTCAAGCAAAGTGCACACACGTCTTCTGCCAGTCTGATAATAAACCTTAAAGCTCCACCACTTAACCTGCCCCACTGGTTTCTGTTAGTAATATAATTATTAAGTAATTATTTTATAGTAGGTCATAACACACTGGTTGGAACGTTTAGGATCGCTAAATGTTTAATTTCAAACGAGGATGAGTGGAGTGGGTTATCACACTATAGTTAAAAGTGCTGTTCTCAATAGGGCATCATGGTGGGTTTTGCAGTTTTAATAAAAAGAGCCTCACCTCTAGGCAAGTGGCCAGTAAAATGACTGGCTCTCTTTCATGTGAGAGAGAGATGGGCTATAAGGGCCTTGGTCTCAGGCTGCAATCAATCAACCACATTTTCTGACCTTTTTTCAGTTATGCACTTTAGGGCTGGGTGGCAAGTTATTGAGGTGGCCAGGCAATGCTTCACTTAAAATATTTTACTAAAATAAGTTTGTTCACAATAACATAACAAATTAACTACACACACAAAGCTGCCAAGGTCCTGTCAGGTTGGGCATTTCAAGGGGAATAAAGGCATTGCCCAAAAGGTGTGATGTTGTCCCTGTCCCTTTTATTTTGAAGTCAATTAAGAAGAAATCAATTTCATTGCTTGTAAGACAACTTAGAAAAACTCAATTTCCAGCTTTCTTTAATGCAAAGCTGCAGAGTGACTTATTTAAAAGTGCTGACACTACATAACTGCTTGACATTATCAGCTAGCTGACAAGATGTACAAGTCTCAGAGGCTTTTAGATCAGCTGTGAATGGTGTTTAGTTTGGATTGTTTTCCCTCTTTGGGACGAATCACTGATATCTCTGTCTCTATCTCTCTTTCTCTCACTACAGTCCGCAGTTTATCTTCAATGGCATTTGAGCTCATTTCATTGCCTCCTGACTTTAGTAGCAATTCTCTTGTATCTCCTAAAACATTCTCCAGCACAGACCTCCATACATTCCCAATCCTTACAATCCTTTGCTTTGTCTTCCACATTATTTCACATTTTGTTACTTTGTTATTAAAGAATGTAGCCATTTCGGGCCCTATACTGTACTACTATGGGTAATACTCACCTCCAATAACAGCAAATATTCACCCCTATTCACACCTAAACGTAATGTTCCTACCTGAATACGTGTCTCACACACCACTGTCTGCTATCCTTTTTCTGTTCAGTGATCAGCGATTTGCCCACTGTTTTCTTTCTCCAACACCCACTGCCTGCTTTGGTTCTCCCTGGCACTATGAGACAATAACCACTGGGGGTAGGCACCATGGCTATGCAAACGCGCGCTGTGCTGCTTTACACCTTTCCTCTACTTCATCTCATTCTTTTGGAGAGGGTGAGACCAGAGCACTGGTCACTCATTATGGTAGCCCTTGGTCACCGCTTGATGATGTGGTATCCAGAAAGTGGTGGCAGCCCAGCCACGGACCATCCTCCAGTTCTGATAGACCCAAAGGTGGATGTAACAACCTCTCCAGGCCTGGCTCCTGAGAAGGATCAGGATGAGGGGGGCTGGATTGTCTGTATAGGTTGTGCAGCCCATCCAAGCAGCAAAACTGGGATCCATCACTGCCTGTCACGAGGCAAAGTGGTTGGGGTTCTAATGCAGGTGCAAGGAATGGAGGCTAGATACCCTGTCAAGTACAGTTGGTTCTCATTTTTTCAGTGTTTGGTGGATAGAGGGCTGTCTCATTCTAACATTAAGGTGTTTGCAGCAGCCATCTCTTTCTGTCATTACAGTTTTGGCCCCCCTCTTGTCAAGCAGTTGTTGCAGGGGGTCAGGATGCATGCCTTGTGATGCATGCTTCCTCCCCTCAATGGGATGGATGTGTTTTGTCCGCCAGCCCATGCAGGGGACAAAAATTGCATTTGCTTTGCCAAGTTCGAGTGTTGGCATGTCATGTTGAATGTACAGCCCCAATCAGTATACTGAAAAGTTGTTTGTGTGTTTTGGCGATGGTGTGGCTGACAAGGCCCTTTCCCAAAAAAGGCGACCTTGTTTGGCGGAGTGAGTATCTAGAACAGGCATCTCCAATCATGCTACTGGAGGGCTGCTGCCCTGCATGTTTTAGGTTTCTCCCTGCTGCTTGATAACGAGCAGCTGAAGCTTGATAACGAGCAGAGCATTAGACTTAGGTGTGTTGGTACACTGGTCTAGGACATATATGTAGCTGCATTATGGTCATCACTCTGTCTGTTCATACAGTTCTATCTCTTGGACATGTCTTGGACTTTTTCAGGGTCTGTGCTCACTGGAATGACACAGTACTGGTGTGAAAGGATGGGTGTATTTCAGTTGTGGTGCACCTGACTCCCGTCTGAGCATGTTACTCCTTCATGTTCCCATGCTCCTTGATGTAATGTGCACTCGGGACCCCTGCAAGGTAACACGGTGGCTCACCTCTTTTTAGTTCATACTATCTGGGTCGGCTAGAGCCTCCTACTTCTCCACTGTGGGGCCTTATGTTATACAATGGTAGATGGGCTACTGTGTCTGTCCTTTAGATGGTCAGGGTTGGTATGGCTGGGTCAATGGTATATTGTATTATAAATTCTATTAACACAGACGGAGCCCTCTAAATAGGGGATCTGTCTCTCCTACGCTGCTCGCTGAAGATGGTGTAGGATAGCAGCCCGACTGTCAGGTCCACGCATATTCAGGTAGACATGGTGGCCGGCTACATTCATACAAATTTCAGTGGGTGAATGTGTGCTTGATATTTGAGGAGGGTATTACCCATTATCCATTAGAGGGCTCCATCTGTGCTAATATAACTAGGGTTACAATATTGTAGCATTTGATATTCATTCATTGTTGTCTTAAAATTTTGACATGACATGTTTTTGTCACTAAAATGAAAAAAATCTTAATAAATTGAAATAATAGTGTGTCATCAACAATATATATATATATATATATATATATATATATATATATATATATATATATATATATATATATAAAATATTTCAAAACATCCTACACACCCTTGGCCCAAACACATGCACTCTCCCTAAAACTTTTTTTGATTCTCCATTCACCGTGGAGGCATGTAAGAAAAACAATGTTTTCTTCAAGAATCCAAATGGTCATTTTGACAGTAAAATATTCCTTTAATCGTCTTATATAACGCTCAGCAAGAAAACAAATAAACATATATCTCAGAATGTTGAGCTATTCCTTTAAATCAGAAAATATACACTATGAAGAACAGTAGATCAAGGAAAATGCTGTATGTAGGTAGATTCAAATTGTACTAATGTGTAATAATACATTTTAAATTTTACTAAAATTCAAATTTTCATGACAAACAATATTCATGTGAAAATCTGAACACAATTGATGGACAATCTGTTACTGTGTGTGTTTGTTGTGAAGTTAACAGAGCTGTATTTCCCACATCTTTATTATTTTTGGCATAAGACTTACACAATGACCATATTTCACCTCAATTTACTGAAGTGCTTCATATGCCCAACAAAATTCCTTGTGCACAGCCTCAGGTGTGATAGGCAATATCATATCTAATCAAAATCAATTTGTTTGACTGTAATGCTACAATTATACCTTGAGAGAAGAGCAGATTAAAGCCTGTCGTCTTTGGATGATTGAATTAGTACATGTTATTAAAAAGGATAATTAGTATGTGAAACCAAACATTAGGCTTTGATTACTACTCTCATCAAGAGGTAATATTTAGCTAAGTACAAAACAGCTTATTAAATGCACAAGCTTATCAGGCAAATAGTATTGGTAAATTAACCCGCTGCTCTATCACAACTCTCTGGACTGTGTTTGCCTATAAAGGAGTTGTTTTCCAGCCATTAATTAGAATGGAAATCATTTTCTCAGACCGGGGAAAGGGAACACAAAGTGTCTGTGTGTGTGTGTGTATGTGACTATGTGTGTGCGTGTGTATGTGATGCAGTCAGCTCACTTTTAAAATGATAGTCCTGTGAATGCGTTGGTTGGAAATGAATAGCTTCACGGATGGCTTTACTAACCAAACCTACCACTTGAATCTCTCGCTTGTCTTTGTAAAATGTGTTGATTGTAGGGTTTTGCTCATACCCAGAGACCGTATTGGTTGCACTTGTTGATAAAGTAATAGTAGAAGTAGAAATAGTGAAAAAACATACATTACAAGCTGAATAGTTAGAAAATATAAAGCACACAAAGTATAAATAAAAAGGACACAAACGCTGCTGCTTGTGAAGGGTCCAATGCTGCATTGTAAGCAAAGTGATTTGAGATACCTTTTGCCCAGACAAATAATTTGATTCTTGGAGGTTGTTGTTGGGTGGTTTTGGGGTCACCCATGTAGCCAGTCCCCACTCTAATAAAACCAGAAAGCCGTGCGGGACCAGGAGGCTAAAAACCCCCATTAACTTCTCTCCCATCAACATGGAGACAAGTGACCTCATGACCCTGCAAAGCTGCCAAACACCCTGGTAATGTGACGTGGGAGTTGCAGAGCTGATGACGAGGCTGGAGTCAGACATCATTTTAACAGAAAACCTACCTAGAAATACTTTAAGGAATAAGAGTGAAATAGATTGTTAATGCATTTTCCTTACCAGTGTTGAAGATAATGTCCTATCTTTTCATTATTTTGGTACATGTCCAAATGCCATAACAAGTCACTTTATGATTTTCTTGGTTTGATTCAAATATTCATGGTCTTTTCACTTCCACATGACCAACAGCTAAATCCATGTCACTTTATTTGAGTTTTACAGGACACCAAGAGCAATTCAGGCTGGTTTTGTTGAGCTTGGGAAAATAACAACAACAACAACCATACACAAAAACTAAAAAGAAAATACAAATTAAAGTATAAAAAATAGTCAATAAATGTAAGAAAATCCATAATTGCACAAAATAATTGGGCAGCAGCAAGCCTCCATAATAACCACCAACAAGTCTATGTAAAGACAACAAAACTATTTCTAACCATTATTCTTATTGTACTCAAGATACAAGATCTTAAAAAGACTATTCCCTAAAGTGAAGGAAACACTGTGGTTTCGTTCAAATGGCAATGCCTTTAATTTATGTATTTATTAAGGTTCATAAACAATCATGGTAATACTTTAAAAAAAAACATGTTGATTTATGTTTAAAAACTGAAACAAAGAGTCGTCTCCTGTGTTATCTGATGTTTACACATCCATCTGCCCTGATCTGCTTAGTCATTGACTTTGTCATCACCTAACTTACTCCTTTGCTGTGTGGTCATAATTACTATGGCCAGTAGAAGGCTTATCCACTTGGAACATGCCATTTTTGGGCACTTGCTTCTTGGGGAGAGCGTCTCAACTCTCTATTGAGCTTTCCCTCTTATGCAACTTCTAGCCCACATATCATCTTTACACAAGGTGTCTCATAATATGCAGAAAAAGGCAGACTGCAATTCGGTTTGCTGATCACATTCATGCTCTAAAAGTGATGAGCATTTCTGATTTCACTGACCTCAAGGCGTGTCCTGAGGTGCCACAATCAGGACAAAATTAACATTTCAAGCCTAAGTAGCTCAAACAACATGGTGTTCGTCATTCTCTCCATCACTTCCATATTGAACACAGTTGCCTGCTGGGGCATCTAGAAGGACTTCAGACTTTAGGTCTTATCATTTAATTACTATTGATTAATTAATTACTATTCTTTGCTTTTCCCTCTTTCCCTCTTCTTTCCTCTTCTACCCCCCACCCTCTTCTTATTTTCTGTTTAGTGGGACGCCATCACGGAGATGGACGAGCACAACCGACCCATCCATACTTTCCAAGTCTGCAATGTGATGGAGCCAAACCAGAACAACTGGCTTCGCTCCAACTGGATCTCTCGACAGGCTGCTCAAAAGATCTATGTGGAACTTCGCTTCACCCTGCGTGACTGTAACTCCATCCCTTGGGTGTCTGGTACGTGCAAGGAGACGTTCAACCTCTTCTACCATGAGACTGATGAGGCTCATGGCGTCAAATTCAAGCCCCCACAGTACACCAAGATCGACACCATTGCTGCCGATGAGAGCTTCACTCAGATGGATCTCGGAGATCGCATCCTCAAGCTCAACACTGAGGTCCGTGAGGTTGGACCCATGACCAGGAAGGGCTTCTATCTGGCATTCCAGGACATTGGTGCCTGCATTGCCTTGGTTTCAGTGAGGGTTTACTATAAAAAATGTCCATTCACACTGAGGAACCTGGCCTCATTTCCAGACACAGTGCCTCGTGTGGACTCTTCCTCGTTGGTAGAGGTGAGGGGGGCTTGTATTGACCATGCAGAAGAAAGAGACACTCCCAAACTGTTCTGTGGAGCTGATGGAGACTGGTTGGTCCCTTTGGGAAGATGTGTCTGCAGCGTTGGGTATGAGGAGATCGATGGCTCATGTGTTGGTGAGTTATTCCAATATTTCTGTTATTCATTTTGTTTTTCCTTCATTGGTGTAGCATATGTAAAATGTATAATATGTTAAAATGTATTAGTGAAGCTCTGGTTTAGAGTGTGGGCCTTGTTAGTTATATGATCCAACTAATGGGTGTATGTCAACCTTTGACATAACCATGACTTCATGATTTTTGTCAGCATTGGTAGCCCAATATCAGCTATTTCCCACTTGAAATATGTGTTTCATATGTCCAAACCAAACCTTCATGATGATGGTTATACTCATGGCATTGAATTAATCATTGTTCATGTGGTTAGGTCTTACTACCTAAACTCAAGGATGAATGTTATTTTCTTTTAATAATTACCAGATGAATTAAATCATGACATTTATTTACTTTAGTACTATTTGCTGTCTGAAAACTGATTGCACTGCCAAGTAGGAAGCTGCTTTCTCCTGTCTAGTCCATTAAACCTGAATGCAGCACTGTTCTTGTTTTTTTTACTGAAATGCCTCCCTCACTTTCACACTTTCTGTATATTCCCTCCTTATCTTATTAACAGTCTTCTGTCTGTCCCCATGTATTCACACAGTCTCTTATAAACATGATGCGACATACAGTATGATATCGTAACCCGACGAAGTACATTTCGTCTTTGTCTATACGTATTGATGCATCTGACTGTATTTCTATTTACTCTGCACACTATAGCAATGTATGTAATATCTACAAATGACAAAGGATATGTCAGTGACTGTCCATCAATCTATGAGCCTATATATTCCATGTACTACTACTACTAGATACACGCTCCTGCTGTGCTCTCATACTTCCCTGATTTACAAAAGAATCTTTATCTTAAGCCCCCCCTCCCCTTCTATTCCCTCCTGCACCCCCTCACCCCTCTTTCATTTTCCTCTGCTATCTCCGTTATTGCTTGCTGTTAACTCCCTGGTGAATAAGATGAAATCTAATGTGAGGGGATTGGAGTGTTTAGGGTTGTTAGTGTGATGGCAGAGAGCTTCCCGATTTTGCCTAAGCGTGTGTGTGTGTGTGTGTGTGTGTGTGTGTGTGTGTGTGTGTGTGTGTGTGTGTGTGTGTGTGTGTGTGTGTGTGTGTGTGTGTGTGTGTGTGTTTGTGTGTGTGTGTGGTTGTGTGTGTGTGCATGGTAGGGCTGTGACTTTTGCTCAAAAATCATATTTGAAGTTCATTTGTTTATTTCTATTAATATTTGAATATATTCAAATATTTGTTAATAATATTTTGACCATTAAAGATCTTCAGTAAGACGTTACGACCTAACTGTTTTTAATTAAAAGTCCAGGCCTCTTAAGTGTCACGCACTGAGCGTGACAGTCACTCTTTTCGGTCTTTGGTCACCCACTCCCAACACACATTGTATTTCTCACGTGGAAAAACAAAATATAATATGCTAAAGCTCCCAAAAAGTCTCTGGCCACAGCGCCGCAGCGCTGCTCTCTTTGCTCTCACTGTGGAACCGGCAGGAATCAAGAGCTGCCACTTGCGGCCAGCTAACGGGATTACACAACAGCCAATCAGAAAATAGGAAAGTTAGCCTGGTATTATTCATGTGATCTAGGAGCTCCGAGCGTCACTTTGAGCACAGAGTAAGTCACCTCCTGTTTATTAATGTTACATTACAACAAATTCACAACTTGAATGTTGTTTGATAATTAGACTCTAGATTTTCAATGCTGAGTGAAACAGCCCCATCCGTGACTGTTCCTGACTGACGCTAACGTCACCTACAGGAGCCCAGATTGCCAATAATACCCTTGCTAATCAGCTAGTGATTCACAACTTCAACAGGCGTGAAAAAGCCTCAGAATCTAAATTGAAAACAACGTTTACAAGCAAACGCATTTTCAAAAAATAATGTCCATAACAGGTATATTAAGGGCTGCCTAATATTTGTTTGAATATAATTTTCTTTTTTAATATTGAAATTATATTTGAATCAATCATCAAATCCCTAGTGCACATATGCATATGTGTAGGTACATTTTTAATTCAAAATACCTTGTACTTGGTTTGTTAGTTACCGTGATGCATTAACACTTTCTGTCGGATATATTTCATTCTATGGTATTTATTTCCCTTTGCTAGAGGTGTCCTGTATTGTCTTTTTGGTTACTCTTGAGATTCAGAAGACATCATTTTTGCAAGGCTAAGCTAGGATGCAGTCAGCAGTAACTCTGGTTATAGTACATATTGGCAAGCATGACAATCTTCGATGTGTGATGTACTGTACAAGAAGCTGTGCATCAGTGAATTGTCATTAACATAGTGCTGTGTCTTTTGTCAAGCCAAGAATCCAGGAATCAGAACTCATTCATTGGATTTGTACTTTGTTGTGTGATTTATATAGTAATGATGTGTGTGTGTGTGTGTGTGTGTGTGTGTGTGTGTGTGTGTGTGTGTGTGTGTGTGTGTGTGTGTGTATACTGTATGTGATTGTGCAGGCATGTAGGAATAATGTTGTGTATATCAGTGGTCTACCACCCGCTGTCCCAGGGGCTACCTTGGTGTGACAGATTATCTCGGCTGGCTTGGTAGCAGTTTGATCCTCAACTCTCTGATATGAGCTTTGGGTTATCGCTGGTAGCACCACTCACTGAGAATGCTGTAGTATAAAAAAAACATACCTTCATAAAGGTACTACACAACTTGTTTCAAGCCAAACAGCTGGAGTCTGAGCACGCTGTCATTCTGTCAAGTATCTTATAATATGGTGTTACTTGATTAAGACGGATTTAAACATCTGCAAGTCTTTTAAATTCACTGCAAACAGCTTGAAATAAAGAAAGACACTGGCAAACAAACCCAATATTTCATCTGTATCAGGCTAACATTTGTCAGATTTGAAAAAAGGCAATGTACCCTCACTATGCTTTTACCAGAATGTACTAGATTCACAATAGATTGAAGTATTAACACAAATTGGATGACACAGTGTAATTTTGTTCGCCTCTTCAGCTATCCAACACCAGCACAAACTATAGTCTTGCTTAGTGCTCTTTTGAAATATTATTAAAAACTGCTCTTCTCCCACCATCTAGAACCAGATGTCCTCGTACAGTTGATTACTGATTCATCTTGTGACACTGTTCGGCATGGTTTCCCAGTTGCACTTGCAGCTGCATCGCAATCAATGGGCCGGGGGTTAAATTGCAGCTGGGATTAGAGTTGGACGGTACCATAATGGTTCTTTCTCACATAGGCCCTCTACTGGACTCAATGGGTGATACTATTAACCAATAATAGAATTACATTCACCCACTGAAATTTGCATAAACATAGCCACTTAACAAAAGGGATTAGACACATTGACACAACGTTAACACTGCATCACAGCCAAGCCGGCGACCAAAGCCCCAGACTTATATCTTATACCTTATATCCTATCCTACATATACTTTCATTGAATTTCAATTGAATTTCCCCTTGCGGGTTTAATAAAGGAATTCTTCTTCTTCTTCTTGTCAAGTTGGCCCCATGACACAGGAAACTGCTGTTTTCCACCTTTAAGTGGATAGCCTACGAGTACAACAGACTGCCATTCGGCTAGTCCCTGGCCTCATGCACCTTCCGCATATGTGTGGATGAATGGGCTGTGTTGTCTCTAAAGGCTCTCCACTCCTCTGTCACACTCCTCTCTGAAGGCATTGTCATTCAAGAGTGCTTTGCTGCTTGCACTTACCTCGGCTTAGAGAGTGGGAGGGAGCAGGAAGAGACCTTCCACTGTGGTTCACACACTCTACACATGGTGTGGCAGTGTTGGCGGTGGAGTGGAGTGTTGAAGACATGTATAGCAGCATTGTGGTATATGCCCTGTCTGTTCATACTGTTCTATCCTTTGGACATATTAGGCTCCTTTTCAGGGTCTGTGCTCGTTGGAATGCCACAGGATTGGTAAAAAAAAAAGATGTGTATGTTTGTTGTTGCACCTGGCTCCCCTCAGTGCATGTTACACCTATGTGTTTCCAAGTTCCTTGACGATTCGGGAGATGTAGTGTGCGGGGTGTTTTTTGCTTGTTTTTTGCCCCCTACAAGGTTGCACGGTGGCTTTACCCAGTTTAGTTGCATACTGCCTGGGTTGGCTGGAGCCCCTTACTTCTCTGCTGTTGCGGCTCAGGTTAAGCAGGGGTAGGTGGGCCACTGTTTGGCCTTTAGCTGGTTAGGGCCAGTGCCGTTGGGTTGACATTATGTCGCGACAGGGCGTTCATTGACCGACCTGTGTGAGTTCTATTAGCACAGATGGAGCCCTCTAATAGGGGTCCCTGTTGCTCCTATGCTGCTGGCTCAAGAGGGTTAGGATTGCAGAGGGTGGGGTGTACTAGGTTATATACTGAACAACACATATTCAGGAAGGCACATCCTGATTGGCCGGCTACAGTTATGCAGATTTCAGTGGGTCAAGGCATGCTGTGATTGGAGGAGAGTATTACTCATAGAGTCCAGTAGGGCTTCACCTGTGCTAATAGAACTAGAGTTTATTATTGTTGTGTGACAGTAAAGGCTTACTAATGACGACTGGCCTCGCCCTTGAGGACTTGGAGTGAGTTTGCATGCAGGCGTTTTCTTTGTTCTAGAGGGGATGGTTTGATGCGGTGCAATTCTGCTGTTTTCCATCTACAACAATAAGCAAGCACAACATGGTCACCTATCAGCCTCTATTGTAGGTCATTTAGGTCCTATAGGCTTACAATATTTTGATTTCCCTCTCCCCTCCTTTCTATGCTTCACCCCTCGCTCTCTAAGAAGCAGATTTCACAGATGGGCTAAGTTTAGCCCTTTGGGCAATGTGATGACATTTTACTGCAATGTCAGCCCTGAAATGCAGCCCCTGCTCATTGTTCCAGGATTCAAACAAGGGTCGTTATTAAAAGCCTCCGCACAAGGTACCACTGGAGCGCCTTGGGCATTGAAGGAGAAAGACTGAGGTGGCTGGCTAAGCTATTGGTTCAATTTCAAGTTCACAATCAACTGGTGCTTTAAATGCTATGGCTGCTCTCTTAGGCTGGAAAGAAACGACAGGTTTGTTGTGTAATAAACTGGATTCTGATTTTGATCAGAGATTTCAGTTAAAAATACCATCATTGATAAGTCTTTATAAAAGCACAACATTCTGCTCTTCATCTCTGGGTGATTGTGTTATGGTGAGATTTAATGTTTTTGCAGCTCATGCTCTCACTATAAATTATTCTGTACAAGCACAGTTTAAAACCTAAAATTTAAGTTTTTAATGCAGGTTAAATAGAAGAAATTATTTAGTGTGTAAGAGCAGAGAGGTAAAATGTTGAACAACCTTCTCTAGTTAAAGTACAGTACTTTCACTCTTCAAATGTAACAGATGGTATTTATGAACATTGTGGTATGAGCCAAGGTGTGTGCCAGTGTTCTCATTACTTTGTTATGGTCTCAAAAATGCGCTGCTGGTCAGTTTTTTTCGTTTGATAACCCCAAACACCAACCAAGCTACATACTGTATATGTGACAGACTGAAAACTTTATTTATCCTAGAGAACAGATGAGCTGTGTGAAGTCTACATTAAAGGCTTTAGCTTCACTGTGATTGGAAGAAAAGGACATGCTCCCCACCCTGCTAAAGCCAAATAATCTTTTACTCCAAATCAAACCCAGTGCTTTTGGTCCCGTAATCCCCTATTCATTTCCTGGATGAAGTTTAGAGTGTCAGTGTGCTGCAGTAAGGCTGAAGTTAATCAAATATATCAGCTAACAATTATCCCTTTAACCCATGTTTCAACTGGCATGCTCCTCCATGTAGAGACTTCAGATTGCAGATTACTCCTCATTTAAGCACACATTGTCTTTTTTTAACTTTTCAGAGGATTTCAATACAATTACCAGTGTGATTATGAGACTAAAACAATAAACTTCATGATGTGATAAATTATATCTCCACTAGACGTTTAAAAGTCTACAATTTTTGTGACTACATTTTATAATTATTGGGGCATTGACTTAAAGTGTGGGGTCCAGGCCCCTTCCCTACTTCCTACCCCCTACTTATGGTACCCTTGCTCATTAGCACCCTTTTTCTCAAAGTACTTCTGATGCTGGTCATTTGTATGCATATGTATGTATGTATATATATATATATATATATATATATATATATATATGTTTACGTATATATGTTTACGTATATATGTATGTGATATGCTGTTTATCTTCCTTCTTCAATAACTTTCTTCTAGCCATATATACTACTTCCTTTCAAGATGCAAGTTAACTTCCTGGGTTCCTCTAGAGCCCCTTACACACCATGAATCTACACTTCCTTACAATACTTATTGCTGTGTTAGTTTTTCCTTAAGAACATTCTTCTCTCTGTATACTCTCTCTCTCTCTCTTTCTCTTTCTCTCTCACAGGCACATGTGGACATGATTGATAGTGCTCATGCTCCACATCTCACCCCTTGATGGTCACATTGCTTACTGGATAGTGGTCGATGTTTAATAGGAGCAATTCATTGTTTTGGCTGAGATGGACACACACAAACAAGCAAACACACAGATATAGGGCCATTAGACCCCAGCCATACCCCATGATAATAGTGGCCAATAGTTGCTTGTCTTATTTGTCTTAAATGAGGGCCAAAATATTAAAATATATATATATATATATTACTGTTTTTCTCTGCCGCTGTTGCTGTTTTTTTCTTTTCTTTTTGGGTACAAAAACAAACAGAGAAACTACCTTGCAGACAGAACCCTCTGTGCCTATTATATCCAACTTATTCTTCCGTATACATAACTGTGTACTTTATGATCGGGATTCCTGGCCATCATTAAGTGTAAGGAGACAGCAATTTTATTTATAAAGCCAGTGAACTAAATACCAGGTACCCAGGATTTGCTCAGAACGTGGTTGAGCAGCTTTCTCTTGTTTTGCGCCTAGGTCATAGAATAACCTCCAGAACAAACTACAGCTAAATAATGTTGTCTCCCTTGGAGAGTTATAAGCTCTCATTAAAAAAATAAAACATGTAACTAACTATGTATTTGTATTATGCATCAGTTGGCCCTTGTCTATTTTTGCCACATTCTTTTTTATATTTTATTTTATTTTATTTTATATGTTTTATACTCATAACCCTGTGTGCTATCTTTGCCAGGTATTCCACAAAAAATATTTAACTTTTTTTTTTAAATGTCATGCTCCTGTTCCAGTGGTTGGTATTCATTTCTTTTATTAATTTCTTTTTTTTTTTTTTCAGTAAATGAAACATGGTCATATGACTGTTTCATCAGTTAATGAGCAAAAAATTCCATCACAAAGAGGATGTATTTGGAGTTGTACTGTTTGCCTTAAGCCCCTGTAATGCTTATTAGGATTATGTAGAAATATTCTGTACCACTGCAATTTTTTTATTACTGATTTTGTTATGTTGCATAATTCAATCATTACTAATCGTGGAACTGTAGATGGAGTGAAATTAAGCTTTTTAAACAAAGTTGCACCTTCCCTTTAAAGAGAGGCAACAGATGCAGAGAGAGAATGAGCTGAGGGAGGCAGAGAAAGAGGCGCTTCTTTGTAAAGTAACCAGTTCTTACACAATTTATCTCCATTAAGTATTTTTGTCATCGTACCTTTTGTTATAGGTGGAGGTGAGCATTGTTCTTTGGACTGTAATATGGATATTTTTGTTTATATAATCTGCACTGCTGCACATTCTGTTTGCTTTTACATGCATGTAAGTGGACATTGTGGGTATTTTTTTTTCTTTCCAGCTACATAGATAGAGTGTGTGTGTGTGTGTGTGTGTGTGTGTGTGTGTGTGTGTGTGTGTGTGTGTGTGTGTGTGTGTGTGTGTGTGTGTGTGTGTGTGTGTGTGTGTGTGTGTGTGTGTGTGTGTGTGTGTTGCAGATAATGCCTACAATGCCTAATATGCATGTATAGGTCGGCACAAAGACACGAATGAACACAAACACACGCACACACAGAACATCAATAAGAGCCATTTGTTAATGTGTTAATGCAAAACGACGCACTGCTTCACCTTAATGATTGACACACACAAGCATTCAGTCGCTCACTCCCCATCTCCCCATCTCTCCATCCCTCACTGTAAGACAATCTAGCTGATGCTATTACCACTCAATGTTTTACAGCAGGTCTTGTGTGTTTGCCAGGCTCTGTGAAAGAGCTCTCTGCAGTGCTATGAATAATGTAATGACAGTGTGTTTATTTATATGTGCATGTGCACCAGTGTGTTTGAAGCTGGGCGCTATTTGTTGTATGCTGAACCAAAGTGGTCCTCCCCTGTGTTGGGCTAGTGCAAAGTAAGAGCAATCCATTTACATTTAAGACTAATGCTGCGCCACACACATGGAGAATTACTATGCATCTCCCATATTAAAGAATGATGAATACCTCCAAGCAGTGAAAACAACACAACATGCTGTGACATTCTGTTACTTGACTTGTGCTATTACATATTCCATTCAATTTAAAAATTTAAAAAATTGCCTCACAAGTAAAAAAAACAAAGAAGAAAGTAGGACTCGATTGTCCTGTTGTGTACAGAAGTGGAAACTGACCATGTATGCCATTAACTTTGGCCTGTTATCTAGAATCATTATTTTATTATTTATTTGAGATCACAACTTATCTTCAAATGTCTAAAAGGTCCCATATTATGCAAATTTTTCAGGTTCATACTTGTATTTGGGTTTCTTATAGTACATGCTTTCATGTTTATTCAACACATTATTCATGCATATTATTTATACTGTGTGTCTGAATATACCTGTATTCACCCTCTGTCTGTTTTATTAAGAACCCCTCCTAAAAAAGGCCCAGTCTGCTCTGATTGGTCAGTGTTTCTGGGTCTTCTGCATCTGCACTGTTTCTGCAACGGTGCAGGGGAATGAGTGTAACTGCAGTGTATCTGCACTGTCTTCCTTTTTATAGTACAGTATATTTGTGACATCACAACCGTTCAGAAGTCCTGACGGTTCATTTAAAGACACCGTTTCTGAATACAGTTTGTGTGCATTTCTCTTTGGATTAAGTGTTTTGATACTTTCACAGTATTTATATAGCACTTGGACTTATCTTATAATAAAAAAAAGACATTGAAATCTGACATTTTACAACATGGGACCTTTAGATCAGAAATTGTGCTAAGAGTTTTTTGCCTTCAATTTTATGCTAACATTTTAAACAGTCAAGCATGGGCACTGTATGCACATCAGGTGTCGGTTGGCTACACGCAGGTAATTGGGAAGCTAACAGGAGCACCTCTATTCATCTTAATTGGCGTACTGGTATACACATCCTGAAGAAAGTTTCACTTATAAGACATTTTCAATTACAGCAAGGAGACAGTCAGACAACACTTACAGCACATATCCTTGAACATGTCAGCTCGCCAAATGAGATGACACACAAACACACACACACACAAGAAGGAGGCTGGACAGGCAAAGATGCACATTAGGAATCCAATGAAACACACACCAAGGCAAAAACGCAACAGCCCATTGCACACGCCAAACCACCTGGTATCTTGGCCAACAACAAACAGACAAAAGCCTAAAGTGAACTCAAGCATTCACAACGTAGTGTTAATGCAAGAGACAACATTTTGCTCTCACAGAACATGCTCTAAGAAACACACAAGGAGACACACCAGGGGGTTCAGGCTGGCATCAGCAACGGAGCTGTTTACAGATGGGCCACACTGCAGGGAGACACTGTGACATTTCGGAAAAGGATGGTTTTAGTTTAACAAGCATGGTCCTTCAGGCTTAATTGGGAGCGTCTGGTGAGAGAGAGCAAGAGTGTGTGTGTGTGCTCGTAGTGGATGGGAGATTGCGGGATAAATTTAACCCCACTTCATTCAGCATCAACAGACACGCTCAAAGAGTTCTGAAGGATGTGTCTCTTCCTAAGGGCAAAGCTGAGGTATCAAAGACAGGGCTTGAATTTCTCCTTATCCAGCATGAAGACAGCTCTCTTAGTCTTTTCCTCTTTCTCTCTCCCTACGTATGCACTGCTTATCCAGCCCGTTCTCATTCCCAATGAGTTAAATGCTGTTTTTACACATTCCTTGGTGTTTGGCACTGAAACAGAAGAAACCCTTATTCACCAGGCAAAGCCATCCACAGTGACATTAGATGCCCAGAGCAAGTACTGCGGGATTAAGAGTGTCAAATTATGAGTAAGGAGAAAGGTTGGGGTGGTGGATGGGTAAAAAAAAATGAAGTTTATGTCCCATTCATGTCCTGTGCTTCCCATGATTCACTGTAGTTATGTTAGGAACACATTTATTTTAACCCCACCTACAATCTTTTCCTAACCCTGACCACATAGTTTTGTGTGAATTCACAACGTTAAAGGAGCTGTATTAAACATTCAGAACATGAATATACGTAGCAGCAAACAAATATTTATATGTAAAGACATAGTGAAGTAATGGCATCCTGAGCAGAGAATGGCCACTCTCCCTCTGTGTGTTGTAATCAGACTTTCTGTTGTTGTTTTGATAGTTTGTCCGCCCAAATATTTCACATATTGGGGAACTGGCAGTCAGAGTCGAGTTGAGGCAATTTCAGCCCAATATTTATTTTTTAATTTTTTTTACAACTCCTTTAATTACATATTCCTTGTGTTTAAAACAGCAACGATATTGTTGTGCCATGTGTTTGACGTGCAGGACTACCCAGAGTACTGGCAATTGATGTCAAAGGGTGTATTTATCAACACATTTTTGAAATTATTGTATTACATTGGTAAAGAATTTTATTCCATATTATTTTGAAATGGGCCATACATTTACTTTTGCTACTTAGTATATATTTTGATGCCAATATTTTTGCACTGTAACTTTTTTAGAATTCAGGACTTGTAACAGAGTTTTTTTTACACTATAGCATAGCTACTTTTTCATAAGTGAAAGATCTGCTGACTTCTTCCACCGCCTATGTGAATGCAAATCACACAGTACTGCTGAACTTCAAATGCATTTGCTTTTTGTTTGTTGTCTACAAAGTCATTGTATCTGTGTTTGCTTCTGCAGCCATCACAAATAATATAATTGAAAGGTCTTTGAACGCCAACCGTATGCTAATTCATATTTCCCCTGTGTTGTCATTAAGCTCAGTGTACCACGAAAGGCGTGGAGTTTCCCTGCCAAAGGCTTGATGTGACTGACTTGGACTTCTTAATAGGACTAGTTGTTAAATATCCCTAATATTCAGCACATCAAATGAACGTCATTGGAGAGGTCCTCTACTCTTGGGTGGGGTGGGATTTGGCAATGATCACGTGGTGCCACCAGCACGCATCATTGGGTGTTTCGGCCACTTATTTCAAGACAACCACAGGATGATCAGCCCCGGGTGTGTGGCGCACGGTGGCACCATGCGGTCACTTGGCAGCCAAAACTGCATCTTTACGTTTCAGCCATAGCCAGTGACTGCTCCGTTCTGCTGTTGTGGCAAGTTCTTTAACTGCCTTCCTTTGGGCCTGCCCTCTGATTCCTACTTCCTTCAGGAGCCTTATGGTGGACCTGGCTACAAAGCCTCTGCAGCCGACCTCCACTGGCCACACCTTCACACTCCAGCCCCGCCCCTCTGCTTCAGCTGCCAAGTTGGCATATCGCAGTCTCTTCTGCTCGAATGCTTCATAGATGGCATCTTCCCATGGGACGGTCAGCTCAATGATGAAGACACGCCTGCAGGTTTTGGACCAGAGGACCAGGTCTGGGCACAGGTTGGTCACTGCAATTTCGGGAGGGAAGGTGAGCCTCTGGGTGGATCCGGAGAAGATGACTTGGTCCCTCTTTTCTCCCCTTCCCGAACAAATGTTGCTTTCCATGGGCCTGTGGTCTGGGCGTTTAGAGGCATGGCATTGGTGGTTACTCTCCTGTTCTCAATTTCGGCAGCCAAGCAGTTCAACACCTGGTTGTGGCGCCAGGTGTATCTTCCCTGCGTTAGGCTCGCCTTGCAGCCCACCAAGATGTGTTTGAGGGTTGCCGGGGCTGCACACTGGAGACAGGCTGGGTCCTCTCTATACCAGACATGCGGGTTCGTTGGAAGGGCAGGACATCATAGGTGGCTCTAATGATGAAGCTTAGCCTGTTGGACTCCATGCTCCACATATCCCTCCATGTGATTTTCCTCCTCCCGACGCCTTCCCACTTCATCCAGCAGCCTTGCTGAGCTTGGGAGACCACTGTGGCACACCTGGCTGCTTCCTACTGGTGGCGCACTTCCTCTATCACCATGTGCTGCCGTTCAGCTGGAGTAGCCTTTTGCCATGTCAGTGTTGTTTCTTCTAACCCAAGGCAGCCTCTGCCTTGTTGGACATGTCCCACTATATCCCGGTGTCTGAGGGCAGTCTTTGCAACCGCGACTGCTGCAGATGGCTTCCATTTCCTCCCCGTTGCTAGGGTTGGAGCAGCCCCTCTGACGAATGGATCCCGGGTTCGGTTAGAGTCATCTCCAGCCTTGATTTGGCACATTTAAACTCCTCCACAAGGCTTGAGATTGGTAGGGAGAGTGCTCTGTTGCCATACAAACCTATGCTGCTGATGCATCTCTGCAATCCAAGCCACTTCCTCACTTGTGCGTTCACCAGTCACTCCAGCCGATTGGCATGGGATATTGTGACCTCATAGAAGGAAATTGGCCACATGAGACGGGGCAGCAGCCCAAACTGAAAGCACCACAGTTTAAGCTTTCCAGGCAGAGCTGTGCTCGTGATCTGTTTGAAGCCATTGATGGTATCTTGCTTGAGTTGCTCTAACTGCTGCGAGTCTTTGAGCTCGGCGCTGTACCAGCGCCCAAGGCTTTTGACTGGCTTCTCCAGAACGGTTGGTATTGGCTCGTTGTTGACATGGAACCTCTCATTGCTGAGCTGGCCTTTGACAATGGAGATACTGCGGGATTTGCTGGGTTTTATCTCCATTCGTGACCATTCGATGTTTCCCTGGAGTTTATCGAGCAGACGTTTGGTGCATGCGCTTGTTGTTGTTATTGTCCTCATGTCGTCCATATATGCCCTGATAGGAGGAAGACGAAGTCCACTTTTCAGTCGTTCCCCTCCAACCACCCACCGGGATGCTCGAATAATGAACTCCATTGCCATGGTAAACGCCAGTGGAGATATGGTGCAGCCCGCCCCTTCGAGATGCTGCCAGGCTGTTGTACTAGCCTGTGTTGTAACGCAGAACTGGAGATCCTGAAAATAAGCCTTGACCAGCCTAATGATGCCCTCTGGGACTTGGAAGAAGTTGAACGCTGTCCACAATATCTCATGAGGCACTGACCCGAATGCATTGGCAAGATCTAAAAATACCACATGCAGGTCCTTCTTCTCCTTCTTAGCCATCTGCACCTGGTGCCAGATGACATTTGTGTGTTCCAGGCATCCTGAGAATCCACTTATCCCTGCCTTCTGCACTGAGGTGTCAACAAAGTTGTTTCTCTGTAAGAATGCTGAAAGCCTCTGGGCCACAACACTGAAGAATATCTTTCCTTCCACATTCAGTAGACAGATCTGTCTGAACTGATCGATGGTTGAGGAATTATTCTCTTTGAGAATCAGGATCCCTCCCGCCCGTAGCCAAGCTTTTGGTATAATTCCTTTTTCCCACGCCACTTTCATCAGGCCTCCAGAGGTACTTCAGGACACCCGGCGTGTTCTTATAGAACCTATATGGAACGCAGTTTGGCCCAGAGGCTGAGGAAGTTCTTGCCCGCTTTACTGTGCTTTCGACTTTGCTCTATGTAGGGGGCCTTGTTTCCATCTGGTGCTCTGGTGGCTGGATTGGTGGCATGTCATCTGGAATGCTGGCTGGCACATGCCTCTGGTTGTCGGAGTAGGTCTTTCTCAGGTGTTCCTCTAGTTCCCTTACAGGTGCTTTGAGGGTCCCAGTTTTCTCCTTGACAAAGAGGTCTTTGACGAACTTGTAGGGGTCTCTGTAGAAGGCAGTCCTCGTTCATTCCTTTGTCTTATGTTGCTTTCTCAAATTCTGCTCTTTGCAGTGTTGCCAGACGCTGCTTGATGTCGGCCTGTAGTGCCTCAAGTCCTTTCCTTTCCACTTCTGTGGCCTTCTTCCACTGTTTTCTCAAGGATCTTCTTTCTTTCACAAGTCTCTCAATATCTTGTTGTCTCCTGGACTTGAGATGAGCTGCTGGTTCCTTCTGTCTCCTAGGATTCTTACCCTTCACCATAAATCTCTCTGCTCGATAGCTGTAGATGATATCTCCAATCTTGTCCAACTTCCTGTCCACGCACCCTTTCAGACCTGCAAGGAGATGGACAAAGACTGCGTCGGTGGTTTCCCACTCCTTTTTCAGGCAGGATCTAGGCCACAAGATTTGAGGTTTCCGTCCATTCATCTTCCTCTCTACTGCCACCTGTGGCTGGATGAGCTCTGGACTCATGTCCGTTGGTGGATCTGTTCTTGGTTGAGCTTCGTCTGTGGTGAGTGTCCTGCCGCTGGGCTTCACTCGACTTATTTGTCCTACCTCTGAGGAAGTAGTGGTCAATGCGAGGCCCCTCGCTAAGCTCTCTCAGGCACTTTTTCCTGCCCTGGTGGATCTTGAGCCCTTTCTCTGATGTAACCTTTTTCCATCCACAGATGCAGCTTTGTAGCTTGTGTCCTGCTAGTGCTGTTACTCCGTCAACTGCTGTGCTGATCATTTGATTCGTCGTCGTTTCCGTTGCAAGGTTCGTTACCGTGTGGTTAGCCGGTGAGTCAACTTCCACCCCCGCTCGCACAGACTCCAGGGGTGTTCTTCGTTTTGAACTTTTCGTAGCAATAGTTGGGTGGAACCAAGACACTGTGTAGTGAAAGGCTCCTGCCAACAAGGGTAGCTAACCCATACCAGCCCCGTTGGGGTCTATTCCCTCCTGCCAGCAGTCTCTTCAGGCCGTCACCAGGTCTTTCCAGGTTGTCAGCTGCTCTTTCGCAGCAATCACTGGTTTTGACACCAGACATCAGACTTCTTAATAAGACTAGTTGTTAAATATCCCTAATATTCAGCACATTAAATGAACGTCATTGGAGAGGTCCTC
This sequence comes from Echiichthys vipera, assembly GCF_963691815.1. Taxonomy (NCBI): domain Eukaryota; kingdom Metazoa; phylum Chordata; class Actinopteri; order Perciformes; family Trachinidae; genus Echiichthys; species Echiichthys vipera. Next base: position 13,612,460 of record NC_139835.1, on the reverse strand, counting down.
TACTCTTGGGTGGGGTGGGATTTGGCAATGATCATGTGGTGCCACCAGCAATGTGTGTAACTTAAGTTACACACATTGTAAATAGCATTTATCCGAAACAAAAAAAAATAAAAAACATTTAATACATCATAAATAATCACAAACTTGATGAATCGTACAACAGACAGTATATAATTGAACAAATGTCTATGATGATGGAAGTTGTTGATGTTTTAAAAACAAAAGAGAAAAATATTTTTTGAAATAAAAGTTATTACTTACCTAAGATTAAGCCAGAACAATGAGGTGCAATTAACATTTGAATTCTCTCATGCTACATATACTGAAGCTATCTCAGGACTGATAATGCCCCAAAATGAAAGCATTCAGTGTTTATTATATTCTTGTCAGAATGGAAAGTCCATTCATACATGGGACAACTTAAACCCAAAATAATAAAACGACTCTAGATGGTTTGTTAGTTTTTTAAGGCAGAGTTGGCCAAAAAATGCAAATATCTTCCTCTAATTTAAGTGGTACTGCTTTCACTCCCACTGCAATTGTAAGAACTTTCATCACTGGGCCACACTGTAGGCTTAATCACCATTGTGTTACCTCCTTTGTTGATCGTTAGTGTCTTTACAGATATTTAATCTTTGAGATTATTACTTTAAATTTAAATGGATGAATCCCAGAAAACCTTCAGTGTGAAACTCATTTGTCCTACTGATAGGTGTTGTCCATGCAGTAGGGATCAATCTGTCAAAATCGGTGCCATCTGGAGAAAGCCAGGCAGGACATTGACATGTGTGGCATTGAGTGGGGTCATAATATCAGTGGTCATCTCCATAGTCTTGCCACAGCTTGATCTTTCCACTACCCACCACTGACTCACTCACTGCAGGCTGTTCATGCGTTCCGTACACATAACGAAAAGTAATGCACGCTAATATGTGTGTGTTCCACGTATTGAAAGCATGTGGTATAGTGTAAGACAGGCAGGCTTGGACGGTGGATGGGTCCCAAAGCACAGCCTTTTTTATAACCCTTGACATACCAAGTGGTTTTCTCCCGGCACCATTTGTAGGCTAAAATTGGTCAGACTATGGTCATTTTGGTGCATTGTTCTCACGGACCACTTATGGTCTGTCACCATCACTTGGCCGGCTTTCATTCACGGTTTTGTAAGACATCATACGAATTTGTGTATACAGAACTTTTCTTACCATGCGTATGAACCTGTTCATGAGTATACTTTGCTCACTGACACACTCTCTCTCAGAGTCTCAATGAATCGCAGACAGGGAGAAACCGGATGTGACCCAGAAATTGCAGACAAGGCTCTAAACCAATAGCAAAGTCTGTTAGATGGCAGCATATGTACAAAATAGACCATAACACTGGTACTATGACTCCATCATCCATCATCGGTTCTTTCCTGCATTAGCAGCTGACCTGTACTCTACAGTTCACAGTCAGAATTTACAAATGTATATGATTATACCTTATATCTCTGTGTATAGACAGAAGTGTTAAGTAGCCAGTAATGTATTGCCAACATAGCTAGGTTGGTTCTGAACATAATATTTGACATTACAATCTTAGAATTCTCTCTGCAAAAAAAAATGTTGTGACTAACTTATTCCTGTAAATGTGCTAGTCTGAGTAGTTTGACTGTAAGTGATCTTCCAACTAAATACACTGTAGGTCCAAAAATTTATCTAATTAATTAGAGGCTTTGTAATTGATTAATCGCGGTTAATCGTATATCAATATTTGACACGTGAAGCAACATTTTTCAATTTAAATGGATTTTGGTATATGAATTCATTAATGCATAGACACAACAATGAGTTTATACAACAAAATGTGTGTTTATTTTTATCAGTGAGCAATAACTTTTTTGTCTTAAACACATTTCTTTTAGTTTATAGAAAATAAAACAGCGCTTAGTACGGTATATTCAAGAAAAATGAAAACCTAAAATTGGAAAGATATTCTCATCGGTTTCAAGTCTCTCATGTTGCATCCTGTGCGTTATTATTACGGGCTGGGTGGGAATTTGTGCAATGAGCATTGTTCCGCACTGTGCAAAAATAAATTGTGAATCATAATTAATGCGTTAAAGTCCCGGCCCTAGAGAGTATCAATGTTTTGTTGCATTTATCGGTTCGGGCTAGGTAATCTGATTTGACTCTGAAATTGATATTTTGTTCTGACAAAATTGGAAAACAACGTGCGTGTGTTTATCTAGAGCAGGGGTGGGCAATTCCGGTCCTGGGGAGCCACTGTCCTGCATGTTTTAGGATTCTCCCTACTCTAACACAACTGAGTCTAACAATAATCAAACTGTGACAAGCATCAGCTGCTTGATAACGAGCCAATCATTAGAATCAGGTGTGTTAGAGCAGAGAGAAACCTAAAACATGCAGGACAGTGACCCTCGTGGACCGAAATTGCCTACTCCTGATCTAGAGGGTCGTCTTTCGGCATTTGATTTGATGTGATAATAACTGGGTTCTGAAGAACACCTATAAACCAGCAGAAAATCGGTAAAATGAATGAACACAAACAATCCAACATCAGGAGTAAGATAATACACACAAAGAAGTAAAAACTGTCCGGGAACAAAAAGTCTGGTCTAAATGTCTGAAATGTGTTGTACAGAGAGAGCTGGAGAAGAAAAGCATGCTGATAGGTGAATGTGTGTTAATGTGGGTCCTACACAACTATCTCTATTTGCTCATTTATATTGTATACCAATTACATTCCTCCACATTGGTAGTACTTTACCTTCCAATGTCTCTCTTTAAATCAGTAACTTGATGATTATTAGAGGCTCTTGTGTTGTCGTTCTTCAAACTGTAATTGAGAACAAATGTGAAGAGGGAGAATGTTTAATTAGGGTTGTCAAGCAGGGGGTGGGTTTGTTGGGCACCTAGAGATCTCCTCATCTCTTTGCATTTTAACTGTTTAAAGAATAAATTATGCAGATTGCAGTTTTTGCGAGTCGTAGTTGCGATGTGAACTTGCAGTGACTTCTGCTTGCCCCCTCCTTTGCTGAGAGTTACTTCAAAGCTGGGAAGTGATCAAAGACAGTTGGAAAAAAAATTCCCCAACGTACCGGCACCCTGCATACATACATACTGCTACTGCCTGTCTCGAGACCGCATACTCTCTCAGTTAGAAAAACAAAGGCAAGCGACACAGTCTGATGTTTTTTTTTCCTTTTTTTTTCTCCTCGAGCGCAGTCCTGTCAGACATTGCAACATTTCAATTGATTTCCCTTTTTTCCTCATATGTGTTTGTTCTATTTTAGTACGTAAGAGACTGAGAGACGGAATTAGTCATTAAAGGTTATGTAAAGCACGACATAGCCTAGAAAAGACATCACAGGGCTGGATTGAGAAGCAGACTTGTCATAAATGAAAGTACATTTTAGGAGCTGAAGACAGCTCCTCCCCATCAGTAAAAAAAAAAATGAAAGAGAGAGAAAAAAACAGGGGTTATTGGGGGTTCAACAACAATGATGTCTGTATTTCCTCTCAGTGGCAGTTTGTTTATCCTGCAGACTTAAAGTAAAATAGTTAATACTCTCGTGTCCAATAATTAAAACATATACATGTTTCATCTGCCATGTAGACAATGAATGATTTATAAGCAACACTCATTAGCGAGAGGGGTGGAGATGGGGTTATTGAAAGTTGTTCTAATTAAGACATAACTATCCAGATTTTTCTCATGCATACTATTGCATGAGCCAGAGTGTGTTGACTCACCGCCTCATCAATACAATTACCCAGCCAATACCCAAACTGGCTTCACACCTGTATACAGAGATCAGTCTTGGTCAGTCTCAGTACCACCCTGTTAATGCATTCACCCCATCACTTTTGTATTCCTTAAGGCAATTATTTTGTTATTTTAGGACACAGATGTAGCTAACGTTTACTATGATATGATATGAAAACTTTAGTTCAGACTGAAAGTTGATAAAACAAACAGGACAAGTATAATACAAAAATATAAAAAGTCAGTCTATATACAAACATTTCAGCCGGTGCATTCTCAGGCTGAACTTACTGTATAGCGATAACAACTCAGAGTGGGATTTACAAGTCCCACAATAAAACTATTCCTAGAATTGTTTCATACATTTAAGCATAAGATTTCTTAAAAGTGCATCACTCCTGCAGTGACAAACATCTGGCTGGCACTGCTTTCTCTTGGTATTTTTTAAAAGGATGCGCATTAACATCATGGTAAGTAACTTGCAGCCTCTGCATGATACATTTTTTTGTAGTTTTACCATAAATGGGCGGTGTAAAAACATTGTAAAAAGATGTTTTAAAAAGAGCTACCTTCACCTGTGTTGAACAGAAGCTGAACTTGTGTGCAATGGTGGTTGGGTGTATAGTTTGCAGCATTGTCTGTACACATCATCATCATCATTCAAATTATCATTTATGAAATGTCCAAGGTATTTAGTCCTTCTACATACCTCAAGAATATTGCCAGACAGTTTGAACACAGGAACATTGAGCCTTTTAATCCTGCTTGGTTCTACATGTCAAAGCAGAATTTTTGCTAGCTTTGTACTTAATGTCATGTTTTAATCCATACTCCACGCAGATATAAAGGAGTTGCTGTAATCCAGCACTACTTGGGATAATAATGACAAGATCATCTGCATACATAAGTTGGTTCCCAAGCATTTCACCTGGGGAACCAGGAATCAGACACCCTTTGTACAGGCTCTTAATTGCATGGACAATTCATCAACCTAAAAATTAAATAAAATTAGTGACAAGATTTCTCCCTGCCTAACACCATTGTCAGCGCCAAAGGGGGCTGATATACTGCCTCCCCATTTAATCTGCATATTCTGGTGAGCCTACCAGTAGGTCGAAACCCTCATAATATACCTAGTTACGCCTCTTTGTGTTAGCTTCCTTATGTTGGCTTTGAAATAACTTTTGCTAAATATAAGTGAAACATTTTAAAGTCTTGTTTGTTTTTATTGTTTGTCACATGCAGTACCTCAGACATCAGTGTCTCATTTTGACCAAATGTAGGACTGTGATAAATATTTCAGTTTGTTGAAATATTGACACATCTTTTACAGTCTGGCCCAGAGAGTGACTATGTTTCCTTGTCCCCAAACTCAATGGCCTTCCTTTTAATGCTAGCACATATCTGGCAGCAGTGAAAACGCAGATGCCATGGCACTTTTGTTGGCAACCTGAAATGAGTTGCACACCTGAGGTTGTGTTTTCACAGAACAGACAGTACAATGCTTTTTTGGTTGTCATTGGGCATGAAACTGTTTCCACCTCCTCAATTTCTAATCAAAAGTGCATGTGTAAATTAGAGTTTCTGATACTTGTTTTTAGCTTTCATGCCTCTGAAGATTTATAAAAGATCATTCATATGTGTTAATGAAATCTTTCAACACGGTGCTGGGATAAATATAAGATGTTTCTTACTGATAATCTATTAGACATATTTAAACTTTAGATGGTGAACTAATCTGAGTACAGCAGAGTTAGACTAATAGTCAAATCTCCATTTTCTCTGGATGCCAGTGAAAAGAGCTTTCAGTTTTTCTGCTTACATGAAATAGTGTCCCACAGTATTGGCATTGTTGTGAACATGGATGTGTATGGATCATGGATCCAGGGCAGTGACTTTAGAATTTGGAAATGAAAATATGATGTGGCTTTTGAAACACAGAAAGGGTTGCCACTGATGATTTTTTTTAACATATCGCTCAACCCTGGCATGTGTCAGTCTCTATTTGTATAATCACATCTGTTATTAAATGTCGATAAGTTATATTTTTACACTTCTTTACAAATTACGTTCACAGCTGTCACAACATCTGACAATTGCAGTGACTGTATCTAATTTTTGTACTTAAAACAACATCCTATTACACATTATCACATGTACATAAGTGAATCAGGGCTACTATATATTAAACTATATAACATAGTGCAAATTACAGGAATACTCAACTGTACTCAAAACAGGCATAATCTAATATTCAATGATTCTTGACTTACAAATTTAATATGTACACTGCTATCACTAATAGAGAATTACAAAACATTTGAAATTCCAAACTTAATGTGTCACATTTAAACTGCATTAAACAATCTTCATCAAAAAGTGCAACTGTATCATTACCTGTAATTTTAACAATATAATGTGTAACAGAGTACAGTGTGCAAAGTAAAGTAATTAAACCTAGCGGCTTGCCTGCAAGACACAACGCAGGTAAACAAAACCTAATATCCTTGATGCGGGCGACTGCAGACCCAGCATTCCTTCGAAATCCTGGCGATTTTAAAGTTTGGCAAAATTACTCACAACACTATAAAATGCCTTTAAACATTCAAATAAACAAAGGTAGGCTTTACATGATGTATATTGGTCACATTCACCAACTACTAACCTGTAAAACACTGCCAAAGTGCAGCAGCGATGAAGACACAGCGCGTACAGCTTGTCATCCAGATTGCATCTGAACCAGATGCGTGTGGGCGGATATTTCCCCTGAGACAACCCGGCACGCAACTGCATCAGTGACAAAAGGTTCCACCTGGGTGCTGCTGATATTTGCGGCTCTTCATAAACACGTGGAAAAATAATAGGACATGCTTGTCACATAAACGACTGGGGATAATATTAGGCCCTTGAAATCAATGAGGAATTGTTCAACTAATGAACTTAAATAAACACAAAAAGTATTGCACAATTTTGGGGTGTACCACATCATTGTTCTGGATATGTGAAGGATAATAATATAAACTGTTTCCTTATATGAATTCAGCTCATACCATGGCATTGACATTGACAGCATATTTTTGGTATAACAAATATAAGTATTTTGTTGTTTCTAAAAACTATGCTGATCTGATAAATGCTTTGCTGTATTGCATGTGTATCTGTTTCAACTTGCACAAAAATGTAAGCACAGTAACAGAACTTTCCCCTCGTTGATCTCTTCCTTACCCCTTTTGAGGCAGATGACCCCAGGGTAAGAAAGGCTTTAACTAGCAGTAGGTGTCTCTCAATCTGCCAGACTGCAACAGCCAAGCTTGTTAGTCACACTGTTGGAATTGCAGACACACACGCTAACACACCCTCACACACAGACACACACAGACACACACATCCACAGTGTCCCATGGATAGACTTAATCCAGCTATTGAATGCGGCAAGCAGCGATAGCGGAACTGGGTCAGTTCTAGAGAAGACCAGGGTGTAAAAACCGTTGCCCTCGGGGTTGATTGAGGTCTGAACTTTGGCTGACCCCTCAACAAGTAAAGATGTACAATGACATCTCAGAATTAGCTTGATGGATTCTGTTTGAATTATTGCTGACAACGTCATTGATTAGGCTAAAAACTCAAACATATGGAAATAGAATTTTGCACATGGATAAAATAGAGTAGCTATGTTATAATTGGGTTTTCTTCATGGTGTGATTAACTAGAGAGGGGGAATTTCGAAGCTGAAGAGCTGGGAACGATGATGACACACTCCTCCTTCTGATGAGTACTTCACAGACATCTTAGAAATAACACTTCCTGGTAGAAATGTTAAGGGTGCACTTAAGAATACATGTTTTAAGTCTGTTTTGTACATGCAGCTGTTCTTGTACAAGTTAAATGGAGACACCTTCTTGACTGATTCTTGACTCTGGACTTGATTCTCACTCCCATCTTGTATACGTATCATAAGTAATGATTGAGTTCGTCACATAACTTTTGTGTGTTAGTTAAGTTTGTTATGTAAGTAAGTTATAAGGCTTGGTTTTACACAGGATATGAACAGTCTACTCCTGGGTGGAAGTCCTGTGTTTGTTTGAAACAATCAATCCACCTCAACCTCCTCTGTACGCAGACCTTGGCACTCTTTACACAAAGTCCTGTGTGTCTCATAGAGAGGCTAAAGGGTGCCTTGTGCGTCGTAAAGGGTGCCAGTAATCAAGTGGGTGAAAACGTGTTGGACGTTGCCATTCTTTTTTTAGTGACAAGATCATTTCCTAAACTAGTTAAAGGAAAGATAAAGGTGCCAATTATTTTGTTGTTCATGGAAAAATGTTGATGATTTCACTTGACTCAGTGTGAGTGAGTAAATTAACTGAGTAGAGACTATCTTGCGATGACACAGTGAGCGCACAGAACAATGTTTGGTTAGATGGAAATGAAAATGTTACTAACATGCCTTTGAGAGTGTTTACATCTTGTTCTTTACACCATCTTGAAAACTAGCTCTAATTATTTATATTATTGCAACTTATATAAGCTTTTAAAGCCCAAATAATATAATCTGTGTGCTTAAAATAGTTAATAACTATTGCAAAGTATTGCAGTTACAAAAAGTCCCATGGCTGGAACACACCATGGGACAGCAGAGGAATGGATCAAACATCCCTATTCCCAGAATATGGAGAAATGTCTGAAGCCATTGTCATATTATACAAATCCACCACATCTTTCAATGAGGCCTGAGTGTTGGCAGCCATAATGCAATATTTGTACTGTGTATGTCTGTTCATCTAGCCAGATAAGATAAATGATGGCAGTACTGCCACTATGGATACAGCTAATCTCATTGGGTTAAACAACTCCATCTGTGGGACTACTGAGTCACATTTTCTGTAACAAGCTAAATATGTTCAATCATGGAGCAGGAGTAGTATGGTGATGGAGAAAAATGAAAAGGTGAACGTACAGAACAAGTGTGCATGCTTCACATCATATATATTCATTTTTCTTTGCATGCTTTTTGAGTTTTTACTTTTACTGGTTTCACCCATGTACAGTTTGAAGCAATTTAAGTGGTAGAAGTTGGCCACAAATCAGCTGAACGTTAGAATATTGCCTTTAGTGGAGCAATTTCAAACCGTCATTACTCTTTGTAATGGTAACACTGCACCATTAGGCTTCAGCAACTAGTCAAACGGATGGTTCCTCTGAAATTCGTATAACCCCCAAAAATGCAAAGTGGCTTTTTATACCACAGTAAAGGCCAACAGTTACAGAGACAAAAGGGCACTTTGCAGTATTATATATTTCTTGTGTGTGTGTGTGTGTGTGTGTGTGTGTGTGTGTGTGTGTGTGTGTGTGTGTGTGTGTGTGTGTGTGTGAGACCATGTGTCTCTGAATCTCTTCCGAATGTGTTGTTTGCATGTGCATATTGTGTGTATTTATTTACCATATTCTGTGCTGTGTGTGTACTTATGTGGTTGCTATTCCTTATTATCTATCGCCAGCTGCAGCTAGTAGGCAGCTCATCCCACTCAAGCTGATGTATGCTTATTGGGTAGCAGAGGCAGAGACTGGAGACCTGATTTATAAACCAATACAGCTTGTTTTATGGGGAATTGATCTGCCTGTGTCTCCATCAGTGAAGCATTCTCCTTGTCTTTATTTAGAGTGACAGCAGGTAATAAAGGTTTGGCCGTGAAAGAGAACAATGAAAGTGTTTACAATTATACTACTTACAGTGCCAGCTCCTTTTCTGAGATTCATATATTACGTTGCAGTCCAGACATGTCAACAAGTTGAAACTTTTTTTGCACTAAGAAACCACAAAACCGCACCGACCCGAGGCATACACTGTTATTATTTGTACTGCTACTTTAACTGTATTATTTTTAAACTGTTTTAATATGAGGATGTAAAAAAATAACACTAGAAGTGGGCATTCTTTCATTCATAAATCAACATACAACACAAATTACATTTTCAACAGTAGCAATAGTATAACAATACAGGTAATTATGTGATGTGATATATTGCAACACAGTCATCCATGATATATTTGCAGAATAGTATAGACAACATAAATATCATGCTTTGTGCTAACCAGTTTCACATTAGGGTTCATTTAGTAGCTTTTCTTAAGCTTTGATCATAACACATGATCTTCATGGGCATACAGAGTTCTCCCAATGTTGATGGAATTGTAGAAAAGCTATCCATGTTGGCTTTAAAGCTTACATTACAAAGTTTAATATTGACCTTGAAAACAAGATCAAGGTCAATGTGGAACATGCACTGAAACTAATCCTTAGGGACACACACACAGCAGCAAAAACGTGTGGGGTTATTGGAATATGAAAATTATTATAAGAGGAAAAGGTTGTACTCCACCTCTTCCCCAGTAATGTAGAGAATCATAGTGCTGCTGGTGCCGTACTGCAAGAGAAGCATTTCTGTCATGTTAACTACCTTCATGTTAATCTGTCTTCAGTAGCTTAAAATGTATTATATTATAGGTGTGAATTAACACTATATTTGACACCATCATCTGGGCTGCATCACACTCAGTATGACACTACAGTATAACAGCCGTAGTGTAAAGCATGGGGCTAGCACATTGTTTTTGATTAATGCAAATTAATTCGGTGTTTGGTGTCCCCAATTTAGCATATTTCAGCAAGACAGAATGTGTATATGTCTGGCCCCAGACTCTTGTTTAGGCTTAGAATTAAACCCCTTCCTCCTGAGTGTTATCAGCAGCAGGGCAGGATCATGGACAGTGATTAACATCATATGGGTGTCAGGGCACAAGAGGACCCCAGAGTTTCAGACACAACATCTGCATCACTACTGTCTGTTTGCTGCCTAGCACGCACGCACACACACCCACACACACACACACACACACACACACACACACACACACACACACTCACTTGCCCATAGAATCAATGAAAAGGCCACTTACTGGATACCTGGTTCTCTCTCTCGCTCTCCCTGTCGGGCTTTCTCTCGCTCAACATTTCTCTTTCTTTGTCTTTTTTCAATCAACTCACGTTAAAAAAGAGGTGGTGATTTAAGCGAAAAATATCTGCAGCTGCTGTGGTCTTCAAAGCTCCTGACAACAGAAGAAACACACACACACACACACACACACACAAACTCACTCACTCAATATCGAAGTTGCAGTGGTGAAGAAGTAACTGGGGTGCAGCTCATGTGTGCGGATATGAAAGGCAAGATTTTGCTTCTTGCTGTTTGTGCGTGTGTGCGTGTGTGTGTGTTTGTGTGTGTGTTTGTCTGCACTATAATCCAACTGATTCTCATCTCTCTTCCGAGGAGGGACTAGGATGGGCAGTAATTCAATCATTTACTATCTTTTCATAAAAACCAGACCTGTTGTGTTGACCCTGGGGCATTATATTTTTGATATTACCACATTTTTCTTATTTAGGCTGACTATTACAATAGCATTTCATTAAAAGTCATTATCATCATTAAGGTCAGGCATCGATCCTTATACATATACATGAAAGCAACAAGCTTCCTGACAGCTGGTTTAAATCCTGAAGTATGGGTGAAAGTGTGTGTTTTTCTCATTTTTTTGCGGTGCTTTAAAACAAACATCTCAAGTGAAAATTGGCTACTATTACCACTGTCACTCTGCTGTATATCTCATTCTTTTTAGCCACATTCTTTCTCTTTTTTTCTGTTTTGGCTGTCACATAGAGAAGTCCATTGTTTCAGTACAGTGGCATATATTCCCGCCCAGATCTTGCAGCAGATGGTATGATAATAACCTCACTTTCCCAAAGGTGCCATTAGTCATTTGAAACTAGACTTAACAGCAGCATACTACAAAGTGAAGGCCTAATGCTTTTCTTAGATTTATAGAGTTTTAAACACCTTGCTTTTTGTTCCTTTCGGTAAATAAACAATGGAGACCTCGGTGATGTTTCAGAAGACAGATTATGCAGCGCCTACAGCCTAATTGAATATTTTCTAATGCACACCAGGTGGATGGCTGCATAGGAGAATCAGGTCCTTGCAAATAAAGGTGGTGGACTCCTGCAAATTGTCAGAGCTAACTTGATAACTGTGTATGACCTAACTGATATTTTGAATGAACCAGCTTTACTGCTGAAGAGTTTATTACCATAAACCTCGAAAGGAGTGAGTTAAAATGCAAGAACCGGAATATACAGTTTTCTTAGTTTACAAACAGTTAATTATGTTGAGTGAATGTCAAGGCCTAATAAAAAAAATGATAATACACGTTGTTTGATCAAAACATATTTGAAGTATTTAAGTCATAGAAAATATATAAACTCTGTATTTAGTATGTTTATCAGGATGACATTTAAAAATCAATGTTTGCAAATATTACTGATGCAGAGATCCGTTTGACAACAGAACTTGACCAGCAAAAGAGCTTACAGAAATGTACATAATCGGATTGTATATCCCTTTTAAGTCCTAGTTACATGAACACAAACTAACGGGTATCTGTGTATTCATGCTTTTGTCTGTCTCTGGGAACCTAGCCAGGCACTGCACTGTATTGTGTCCTTTGTTCTGTCTGTTGGCACAGGCACAATAAAAAGGTGAAGTGTTTGAATTGATGCTGCAGTAATGCTATTTCTGCATGCTCGGTTGTCATAGCCTTACAGGGAGACCTTTGGTTAGTGATATTGTTCGAAAGTGTTGAACAATATCACCACAGTTCAAAGCTTATGGTTTCAACTCAAAAAGAGAGTGCATCTGTGTTTCAACAGAGATGGAGGGAGAGAGTCTGTGCGCTCCTTTGCACCATTTTTTTTATGCGGACAAGTTCCTCACATCTGCAGTTTGCTCCGCAGGGAGGAGGAGAGGCTTTCTGTCACAGGCCTTAAGAGACAGGAGGGGTGCAAAGGTACCTAGTCTTACTATGGGTTCTGCTTAAGGAAGTCGCTACAGAGTGCAGGAAGGGGAAGAACTTCCACCTCTTCAAGCAGGCAAGAGACGATAAGACATAGGGAATGGAAACAAACAATGGCTGTGGTTGATTTAGTTGAAGGGGTTTTAGACTTCTGTTTGAAATTGTTTGCAGGTGCTCAGGAGGGTCACCTGCTGGAAACTAGTGTTTGTCAGAACTGTCACAGCTGGCATTTTTTTTTCTTTTTTTTTTTTTTTTTTAAATTATATTATAGTTTTCAGGACAGCGGATTGGCAGGTCCTGATACATGAAGTGGTCTCTGTTTTTTTTTTCTGTGATTTGCTAACAAAGGTTGTGTCCATTTGACGTTTTTTGGACCGCAGGCCATGAGTAAAGGCCTGTTAAACCCTGCTTTCAGATTCTATGAAGATGCTCCTGTTTAGATCTGGCTTTTTATTCCATTCCACGTTTTTATCCATATTTTACATTTTCCATCTCATATGGCAATCTTCTTTTTGTGTTTATGAGTGAATTCCCAGCTCATTTCCAACAAAATGTAAGGAAGTGAGTATTGCAGAGCTTCAATCTGCCTTTCTCCTGCTAAGCAATCACACAGATATCTGGCTGTCCAGAACCTGCCATGTTGAAGGCTGAACAGCCCACACACACACACACACAGAACAACACTCAGTGTTCTGATTTGTCCGTCTGATAGTGCTGTCAGTGAGACTGGGTGTCACAGAGAAGGAATCTATTACAGGATCGATTCGGCCATGCAATTAGGTGGCAATGGGAATTTCTCATTTCACTTTTCTCTCTGTAGCGTCCGTCTCTTGGGAGGTTTGAAGGAGGGATAAAGTGATATACAGTGATGGCTAGCAGAGGAATAGAAAAGAGGCTGGATTATAAAGAGAGAAGGAAAAGCATGTGGGTAGTTGTGGGAGGTGTTTATGCTATCCATAGAAGCACATAAAGAAGGTTGTAGTAGATGGGATCATAGTCATTTGTCAGCATGAGCAAGATGCACACATTTTATGACTCATTCACTTCGTGATTTGGCTGTTACTCATCCTTTTCTTCAGACAGCTCATCCTCCTTCTACTGCTCATCTTATCTTTTTCCGTTTAAGTATAGGAACTTCTCACTAATTGGCCATCCTGAATCCTGAGTGTATAAGCAGCATTTCTCTTCCACTTGCTTTTCAATTGACTTAAACAAATTAATAAAAAACTCATGCGCCAGATGTTCAACTTTGGAAACAGGCCTAATCCCTCTACCGATAAACATCACAGTCATTTGTGTATGCTTGATGTGCAAATGTGTGTATGTTCGTACTGAAATGAAAGCCTTCTTAACACCATCTATTCATAATGCTTGTTCATGTCGTTGAATCACTCAAGTAATGCTGTACTTCCTAGAGTTGTTAAACAACTTTCTACAACTTTTCAGTTGAAATATTAACACTAGCTATCACTATGACAGGATGTCCTCTGTAAAAAAAAATATTTGTCAACACTTTTAGTGTGTCTGCACTGTTACCATTTGAAGTCTACTTGGTGTTAAGTTTTTTACCCAGTTTGTAAATGAAGAAATGTAAAAAAAAATGTGGAGAATTATTTGAAAATGACTCTTAAATATCAGCGTAATGTAATACTGATAATAATAATACTGATTATTATTAATAATCATAACAATAATGTTTTGCAGCAGGTAATACCGTAGAGCCAGGCAAAAGAAAATGAAAGCATTGATCACATATTGGTATGTTCATCCACCTGAAGGGGATTTCTGCATCATGCCTAATTTCAGGTTCATACTTTTAGCTTTTATTTCTGGTTTCTACTAAAACATATTTACATGCTTTAATGTTCAAAAAGTATTTTTCTCATACTGTCTGTCTGAATCTACCTTACTTGCATGCCCGGGGAAAAACAAACCACATATCACTTTAATGACTGTCACTCATTTTAAGAGAATTTTTAAGATGCGTTATTGTTGTGTATTGTTGCCCAGTCTTCTCTGATGTCTCAGCGTTTTTGGATCTGCAGTCTTTTCACGGCACCATCATTCCAACCAAGAAATTACTGTGATGCCCTTGTAGCAGTACTTTCCACCTATATACAGTATAGTATAGTTGTGACATCACAACTGTACAGAAGTCCTGGCAGCTTGTTTAAAAAAGGAACACTTTCTGAATACAGGCTGTGTGCATTTCTCTGTGGATTGAGCGTTTTGATACTTACACAATATTTATAGAGCATCCCAACCTGATTTATAATCAAATAAGACATGGAAATCTCACATTTTACCTTACTGAACATTTAACCAAACAAGTAAAGATGTACAATACATTCAAAATACAGAGGAGAACATTGATATTTGAGCCCTAAAGAGGATCACGCAGCCCCTAAGGCTGTGCAACCAAGGGTGGAATTTAGTATTACGGAAGCCTTTGCAGAGTTTTGTGTTTATATTGTACTGTACAGTGTTCACACATGACTCAATTGGGGACAGTGGCAATCCAAAGAGTTACTCCATATAACAAGAAAATTGTCAAGCCATCAGTAGTGTCAAGCTGAGGGGAAGAATTCTCTGATTTCCCCTTGTCACTATGAACTCCTACCTAATGGGAGTGAGAGTGTTGTATCAGGACAGGGCGGCAGGGCGGAAGAGAAAAGATTTAATGAAGCTTACTCTGTCCTCTGCTTGCTAATTAAAATTTCCCTTGCTCCGTCATCAAGCAATGTATTAACAGGAAGTCGAGAGAGAAGACAGCCTGGGAGTTTTCACATTGAAACTCTACTGCAGTACCGTGTGTGTGTGTGTGTGTGGGGGGGGGGGGGGGGGGGGTGTTAAAGGTTTAACGTACAGTATGAGTAAAGCTGTATATGTAGGTGTTTGTATGTTTATGTGTTCATGTGTTTGTATTTCAGTGCCACTACTCACCAAAGATCCCAATATTCCATGTTTTTCCGATTACATTGGACCTAAGGGGGTGATTCTGAAAACACACACTCGCAGCAAAAGTGCTCCTCAAAACAGAAATAAAGTGTTCCCCAATATTCATTCTTCTCCACACCCTCAGTGTGCCTGTGGATAGGCTAATGGGCTGCGGCATCATCCTCTGACAAGAGACATTTTTCTAATATGTTTGAACTGCTGGAGGACTCCACTGGGGTTTAATTGCAAGGGACGTGCACGGATATGTACTTAATTAAATACCTTTACTGAGCCATGTTGTCTTATACCTGCATTTTATTTAGAGGTGAAGCTACTCTTTTAACTATGTTGTGATTTACAGAAGAGTGCCTCAGTTCTTTATTATGGAACAGTCAGTTGTTGTTGTTTTTTAATCTCTATTTGTTATCATTGTAATGTAGCACAGATAGGGGATAGCTCAAGGGAGCTTTTTGGCTCAGTGAACGTGTTGGAGAACTGCACATTCAACTTTTAAATTATTTCAATATGCTTATTTTGATATACTGTATGTCTGCTAGAGGGAGTACCTAGCCCTAGAGCATTTGTGACTGTATTAAACTGTATTGCGACAAATACACTAAGCTCAAAGTGAATAGAAGTAAATATCATGGTAATAAACTCTTTGAAAATGGGGAAAATCTCATATTTGGCTCTTGAGTCACTTCGTTTGGGCAATCACTTTCAACTCTCTCAGTTCACCAACTGTATTCTCCTGGCAGCTTGGTTGATACTGTACATAATGTTTGTAGGCTAATGTAGCTATATGCCCCATGGTAAATTGACTTTATTTATAGAGAGATTTTATCAAAAGCGCTTTACAATTTACCCATTCACACATTCACTCTGATGGCAGCAAGCTGTAATGCACAATTTGGGGTTCAGTGTCAAAGACACTTCCACATGTGGACAGGGGGAGCCGGATATCGAATCATCAGTGGACAACCGGCTCTACCACCTGAGCCATAGCAGCCCCATGTAGCCACAATGACCTAGATTCCACTATACCATAGCATAGGTTGTTTATTTGGTATTGACTCTGTACATTAAAAATGATATATTTCAAATAAAATTACTATTACATGTTAATGTGGTAGATGGCAGGGACAGAAAACACCTCTGTTAAGTTCAAGGGCTTGTTGGAAGGCAGGGAAATGCTTTGGATGACCGTTTCTCTTCCTTTGTATCTATTTACACCGCGCAGTAGTAATAGTGTTCTGAATTGACTACTATGTATGTTTTAAGTTCCACTGCAGACACATTTAAAAGTATTTAAAAACTACTTTGCTGCGATTAATATTTTGGTTAATGTGATTTTCCCAAATAGAAGGTAAAAAAAAAAACTCAGAGAAGGGTCTGGAAGCAAATTTTTTCTTTTTCCCTCGGCCTCACCCTCCCACCGCTGCTCATGCAGGTACCAAGAAATACGGACATATTACTCCTGTGCTTGCTTACTTACACTGGCTGCATGTAATGTTTCATACTTATTATAAAATTTTACTGATCACTAAAGCATTAAATGTATTGCTCCAAATTATATCAGCAATTTGTTGACCCCTATGTGCTTGAACATTCCCTTAGATCAGTGGATAGAGCTCTGCCGGTTGTTCTGAGGTCCCGGCTTTCGTTCAAAGCTGACATGGCCTTTGCTGCTCTTCCTATTGAGATCGGACTCACCACAACCTTAGTAAATATTCATAGATGTTTTTTTCCTATAAAAGAAAGTTTTCAGAAGGGATTTAAAAGATTCTATGTTGTTCCGTTTTAAGTATATACGATATATATATATATATCGTTTTATTCGCCATTTTTTGTTTTATGTTAACCTGATCCCACTGTCTCTGTCTAATGTGGTAATGGCTTGTTTTGCTTTTTCTTTTGTTTTTCTCGAAAGCACTTTGTAACTTTGTAAAGAAAAGTGCAAAGTAAGCTAAAAAGAAATGTATTTCTTTATTATTATCATCATGATCGTGCCCACGCTAGGTTGAGACTCTTCGTTGACTACGTTCTAGCTTCTCCCCGAGGCTAAGCATTGAAATAGCAGGGTTGATCAGGATGGCTTTGTTTTTGTTGTTTGTTAGCTTGTAACTGTCAGTGGCCGACAGCTGTGATGGCAGTGTGTTTTCTCTCTGTACTGACAGTCCGCTCTGCGTTGGAGGTTTAAGGTTGCAGTGATGATACCAGCACTTCAGTGATGTGTCCATAAGGAAAACTGAAGCCACACTAATATGAATGTAACACACCATCTGTACTCAAATATGATCTGAATCCTTGAACTGGAGAGAACACAAGAACATTAACCTAAAATTGAATTTTCAAGGCATTCAAGTGACAGCACTCTGTATGAAAGAATATGATAGGAACGGGCCCTTGTGGAGGATCCATTTAACCATTGGAAGCCACATTGCTCGTCCAGCAGCGCCAGTGACAGCTTTAATTTGGTAGCTGGCGGTCAACATGATTAGGGAACTGCAGGGGGCTTTTACAAAGTGGACAAACAGCCTCAGCTGCCCACAGTGTGGGAGGAGACGAGCACGGGACAAGCAGTGAGAATATTGTTAAGATAGAAACACCCAAACTGTGAATATCAGGTGTGGAGGTGCTCTTAACAGGTGTTATTTTATTATTTTAGGACATAATGCGAGGTAGGATTTTCTGTTTTTGTTTTTATCCACGTGAATAGCACATAGAGCACAAACCTAGTTAGATAGAACATACAGTATATTCTACGTGCACACACACACCATTCACACCTTAATTTCTTATGCAAGCAGAGGCCCAGCCACTGCTTCATTTTCCAGTTGGCAGGGAGTTGATGTACTCTGATATGATTTATTGATCATGTTGAGCACATTAGTTTACCCACTGTGTTCAGTTAAAAAGCAATAACACATTTTACACCCTCTGTTCCATGCCAATGCAATAACACTAAACTGGGGACAACGTTGTGATTTGTAAAAGCTGCATTCCTTCTCTGAGACACCCTCAGCAGTAATATTGGAAGTAATACGCAGATATTTGATTAATTCATACATCCTCTCTTCATTCACTGACTGATATGGAAAAAAAGCCATAGGGCAGTGACAGTGTTTGCATGTCATAAGCAACCCAGTTAATACCCAGACTATTGACTTGTCATATTCTTGTCAAGGACACTTTCCTTATAATTTATTATTTTAACATCAAATGGTCAATATAATAATATAGGGGATCAAAGTCATCTGCAAAAAAAAAAGTTACAGGTTTTAATGTCAAAAATGTAAATATTTTTTTTTATTATAGAATCAGCATTTCACACCAAGATGAAATTAATCTAGGATGAAATACAGATTTCTCACAGTCAGAAGACAAATCAGATCCGGTTTTAAATGTAAACTAGGTCTTACATTATTTATATTAGTATTTATTTATAACATGTGTTTATAATATACATGTTAACATAAAATGTTGTACTTTTTATACGTGTTTTTGTAATCCATTTTCTTTGCACAAAAGTCCTGTCCATACTTTTATTTGACCAGCTTTGTTGTGCTTGTTCCTAGCTGTTGAGCTGATCTGAGAAAAAAAACATTTATTGTATGTGTACTCTGGCCAATAAAGGTGATCCTGATTACATCATATCTTGCAGAGGGGCCATGTGTCATATTACTAGCTCTACAACCTTTATTATTTTTAGTTTATATTGTGCTCACATGGTGTTTTTTTCCTAATTAAAGTCATGTTTCATCCACAAGCTAACTGACACACAGAAAACCATGGGCCAGTTTGTATCCCAATATAAGAGGATAGATCCTGGCTCCCTGTGCAAAATACAATGATGCTGCAATCTATAGTGTACTTTGTGCACTGTGGGTGATTGTAACTTTAACTTGAAGGCAACAGGGGCCCAAAAGCAATCTTTTTGCACTTGGGTCCCTAAACTGGTTAATCTGGTCATGGACATACGGCACACCTATGGATGTGTCCCTGCTTTTAACTCTTGAACAAGACAAAAAAGGTGAAACTCCAATTGAGGTCTTGCTGTTCCAAGTGTTCATTTTGATGAAAACTGCTTTTAGGATTTATACTCCGTTTGCTAAGGCAACCTTCCCTAGGACTTGAAACGTAGTCACTCTCTCTTTCTCATATATTTTCTCTGTTGTCTTAGAATCAACATTTTCTCTCTGTTACTGAATAGTTTGTGTAAATGGGCGTAGATGATTTTTGTTTAATGTCAATGTGTTGTTGTGTGAGTGAGGGGGACATTGAGAGTTAGGATCATTTTCTGTTTTACTTCCCTGTGTACAGGGACATAAAAGATGTACTTAGAGTAAAATGACCTCCATTTATGTTGATTTCTTTTGGTTGGACGACTATGAAAAGCTTGTATTGTGCTTCAGGAAAAGAGCCCTCTTTGTAGCAGATTGTATCTGCCAAGCCTGGCAGAGAAGGCAGAATATGTTGTTTAGGACTCAGTTGTAAAATAACCCGCAATTTTGTAAGGAAATGCAAGGTATTGAAATGTCTAAATACTGCAGCAGTACTTTCAGTGTTTCTATAACAATGAGGGTTGGGCACTGTGTCACTGTGACACAAAACTATATTTCAACATAACAATAAGAGTTTCTCATCTCATTACTTTTTTCTTTTTTTTTAGAGCATGTTTTCCAGTGTTTGAAATGTAATATGAATAGATGTGGCCCTGTTTTGCCTTATCTTCACATAGACAAGCCTCATCTTAACCAGGTTTAGTTGTGGCATTGTAATGTGTGTCATAACTAAATGCTGGAATTTACTAAAAATCCAAAACCCAAAAGTTGCAGAATCCTGAATCCTCACTATGTAAATATAATTCAACTGTTTTTTTCTGTTCACACACAAGCATATACATGGAAACACACACACATCCATATATATTTGAAGGCTCTGTGTGTTTGCCACCCCTAGGTCTCATAGTAGGCCAATCAGTATTAATTTTCCCTCATCATATGCTGTTACCAATCTATAATAAAAAACATATTAAACTTAAATGAAAAGAATAGCAAAGGATTTGAGGAAATGTAGCTTCCATCAGCTTTTTTCCCTCTCTCACATCAGGGGTAATTGATATTTGAGGCCTCATTTTGCGCCCCGGCCTACTTTTCTTGAAATGAGCTTTTAGAGCGCAGAGAAAACAGCTGAGGCGGTGGAAATGGAATTGGTTGTGTGTCGGTGCATGAGAGAGTGGGATTATCCCAGCGTAATGTCAGCCTTATTAAACACTATTACACTCTATAGATCAGTGGGATCTGAAAAGGATATACTTCTAGCTCATCTGTGTGTGGAAGTGTGTGTAAATTGGGATTATATGCCCATAAATTACAGTTTTTCACTAAGGACCCGTCCACATGAAGACGCATTTTCCTGTAGCTGCACAACTTTAGTATCGGTTTGGCCGACCATCCAAACTCAGCCGGCGTTATCGGAGCCTGAACGCGGTCTTTTTTTTACCCAGGTCCCAGAGTGGGAATATTTGAGAACGCCCCCCGTGGTGTTGTCGTCTGAACGGCGAAACTACATACTTTGCCGTCATCTCCCCACCTTTCGGCCTCTAACCCCTGTGACGTCACATAACAACAACAATGCGGCTGCGTGGAGAGAGACACGGACCCATAGACTGAACTGGACTCTGAGCCACATGCATGGGAATGTCAGTGAGGATGCTGATTACTATTTTGTGTTGCATGATCATTAATGTAACACAGAGCATATATGAGCAGTGTAACAGTTGTGAATCTATGAAAATATAGATATGAATATGAATAGTACTGTGTAATAATGACTAATAACCTGTAGTGATAATTAGATAGATAATGAGGCACAGAGGTGATGATAGGCACGCATAAAGTCTCATTGCAAGGTAGTCATGAAATTTCCCTTAGCAAGAGCAAAGGGTGTAGGTCAGGTGAGTTGTGTGTGAAATGATCTATACTTGGCTACAAAACAGTTTCACTTTAATTTTGTAACAATATGTACGGTAATTATTTCACTAGGGACAAACAAGATGTCGGTGTAAAAGATGTTTTAGTCATGTGGAGGTGGTCTTTGCCAGTACCATGCCATCTCCCTATGTGAGATCAAAGTAGCTGTAGTGTTAGAGCCAGAGACCAACTGCTATTCTGTTGTCTGATGTAGGGTTAATACTGGCTGTTTATCAAAAAAAAATTTATATCAATGCGATTAAAAATAAATAAGCAACTGACGGGAAAAAAAGGCTTATTGATGTTAACAGGTCCATTATTTATGATGCATTTAAGCATAAAAATACAAATTTTCCACATCTTTCCTACATTAATGGTATTATCAACTTTTTAAAATCATTCATACTAATTGATCCCATTTACACTTTTCCAACTATTCCTACTACTTGGCCTCCTTCTTACACACAAGCCAGCCTTGCAGTGTATCGTTAGTTTTTCAGCATTCACACCGCAATTTCTTCAGAAATTACATTTTCTAGTAAGGTTGTGTTCTTTTACCTTCGTGTTATTGATTGAGGTTGTGTGGCTTATCCAAACTTCATTAATAAACTATGATGAATGCTTCTTCCCCTTCCTTCCTCTTCTGCACTTCCTCCTTATGTAAAAAAGGTGTCCGATGGAGGAGGTAGGTCCGACCCTGGAGCTCTGCAGCTAGACCCTTCTCAAGCTAATTCTTCCTTTCACAGGTCAAAGTAAAATATCCTTTGTAGAATATTTAATCGTCAGCCTCCGTGATAAATATACAATTAAGAATTTGAATTCTGTCGCTTCAGCAGGTAATTAGGCCCTAAAGTAGTGCACTGCCATGTCTTTGCCAGACTAAGAGGACTTAGAAGAGTTTGAATGTAGAGACTGAGCCAAGCCTTTGTTCGTAGCTGCCACAGCATGGCTACAATTGGCAGACAAGGACCCCCTTTAATGTGCTTGTGGGGAGGAAATGAAGACAGAAGCTGGAAGCATAATATGAACTTTGATAAACTCAGGAACAGTATTTCCTCTAAATGTTCCACTGTCTACATGTATTCCATCTCCCGTAGAGTATATAGGTTCTTTATGTTAAGTGGAAATGAACACTGTGGATATGTTGAAACATTTCCTTGCTCTGCCTCATTGTATCTCTGTTCATGCGTTGGATCACTGATTGGCACATCGCTGTCGAGTTCAGAGGAAATAAGATTCAATCTGTTCCACTCGTCAGATGTCACTTGATGAAGCTGCTTTTGATATAAAAGATCTGCGATGACGTCACACAACTGTGTTAATATGAGTTTTTTATATGTGTGTTTGTTAATACAGTCAGCGTGCAGGGAGAGTGTTGTCCTCAGATCATTAACAAGAGAAGCTGGTGCTCCAATTGTGCTCATTCTCTCCTAATTACTGGAAAATGCTCCCCACTAGTCCCATGAAGGCACACTCCATCACCCCAGATGACTGCACAGAGTGCTTTCTGTCCTCTGCTAAGTCACAAACTGCAACTGGACCAGAAATGCTTATAGTTTACAATAGCATGCCAACCGTAAAGTAAAGCAAGTGGAATACATTTCCACTGACAGAAACTTTGTATACAGTTATAAGTCAAAATGAAGATAACAATAACAGTAATTATATATATATATATATATATATATATATACATTTCTGAGTAATGAGTCTAATTGCCAAAAGGGGCTAATAAATTGTATACATTTTTCCTGGAAGTGCAATTTGACAGATTGTTAAAATCTTGTTGGTGTCAAACCCTCCTCCACAACTAAGTCTTCATTGTTCATCATGGAGCAAGGCATCTGTGGTCGGCTTTAAATCATGTTGGTTCAATGGCTTTCTAAAATGAACAAAACAGTAAAAACCATTTAATTGCAGTTCATCTGCATGCTCGGTGTATTCCAAACACTATATTGTAACCCTCCAATCTTCATGAATTCATTAGCAACTATATCAAACTCTAACGAGGCATCTGTTCCATTGTTCAGGCAACTGCACATTCTTTCAGTCCCCAACCATATGACATAAATTTTCACCAGATATTTATGTCGATGTATATTTTCTTGCCTTTTCTCTACCATCATTGTTTAGAAACTTCTTTTAATTGAATTCCCAAATTAATTCATAAAATACTAGACCTGTTGATCATCTTCACCTTCCTTTTTACAAATGGAAAACATGGCCAGTACTCCCTTGGATATCCTGGTGTGCACATATGGAATGAGCACCCTCAAGGGCTTGTTATCCTTAGACATTTTTAATAACAAATTGTTATCTCATTTAATTCATAATCTAATTATATCTTGACATCTATGTACATATTTTTCTTCTTCTTCTTCTTTTTCCCCATAATAATTTTCATGCCTCTCTTTGTTTTTATTGGATTATTGTCTACTGACTGATCTCATTTCATATGCTTCTGATTGACATTTAATTTTGTTGTATCTTTTCCAAATCATCTCTTTTTTTCTTCCTCTTTTCTTATTGCTTGGAGTCTTCTTAGGTTGAAGGGAGGTCTGTTGTATAAGTTTTCATTATCTGGATTTTATGCGTATTTGTGTACAAATATATTTATATATATATATATATATATGTATATATATATATATATATATATATATAGAGAGAGAGAGAGAGAGAGAGAGAGAGAGAGAGAGAGAGAGAGAGAGAGAGAGAGAGAGTGAGAGAATAAGTCATTCCTTTTAACATTTTTATCATCCTGAGGGCCAAAACGCTAAAGTTGTCCACATTGCTTCTAAATAAATGTAGATTATTCTGTTTTTACCATTAACAGCTGTCAGGGGAGACTAAAAATGACCACCATCAGTCACCAAATCCAAGTCTTTGTCTAAATGCCAAGAGAAGAAAATCATGCTGCTCCCAGAGATATCTGATCGACTCAACAGTATAATCACAGAGTCGTATTTTATTCCTTTAGCTTTGTCAATCAGAGTGGCACTTGCTCTTATCACAGTTGTGCAACGCCTTCACACTCACAATGTGTCAACATGATTTTCTCACTTCCAACCAAGCGGCATGTTGACATGCATGACATCTACACTGCTGCTTCTGAGAAATCAGAAATTCCAGACACTTCATCTACTGTATTGCTGTATCACTATCATCATTGGTGTTTATTTCACCATTGTATTTACTGGACTCCAAAAGTGGTTTGCTTTCGAATATACCGACTTATCTGAGAAGAATATCTGTGAGAAAATACTTATGCAACTTGTCAAATGCTTTTCACGTACCTTTTGAGATTTTCTTTTTGAGATGTTTTTTTCCATCATCTCCTTCATTTTTGTCAACAACAACTTCTATCTTAGTACTATTTGTTCATCAGAGATACTCAAGAGCCTGTTTTTCTCAAATGGGGTTTACAGTTACAAATCATTGTGTCCATGGTCTATGTGTAATATACTTCTTTGCATCTGTAAATATTTTTCTCTGGTACACTTGACTGGATTTGAGCCCACAAGAGTGAGGTTTTAAGGAACGAAAAAGAAAGAGAAATCAAGAGAGAGAGAGAGAGCGACAGCATCGCCAAAGGCATTTCAATTCACTGATCCACTTTAATTTCACTCCCGTTCCATTATATTGTTGTTGATGCTACTAAAGAGCTGCCATGTCATTATCTCCCTCCTTTCTTTGTGCTGTTTTTGAGAATATATTGCCATTGTTTATTTTTTCACAAGAAGGCCTTAATGCTAATGCAACCTCCGCGAAAGACGATTTGCTGTCAATTTAACAGCGTGTTAAAATCACAATCAGCATCAATCATGAAGAAGGGAGTTAGGGAATAGTTTGGGGCTAAGTCACGCTAATCTTGATAACAACATCCATCCATCCATCTTCAACCACTCATCCCTATCGAGGTCGCTGGAGCCGATCCCAGCTGACATCGGGCTTGACGCGGGGTACACCCTGGACAGGACCATCACAGGGCACATAGAGACAAACAGAGACAGACAACCATTAACACTCACATTCACACCTACAGGCAATCAATAACCTAACACGTGCATGTATTTGGACTGTAGGATTAAGTCGGAGAACCCCACAGACATGGGGAGAACATGCACACTCCACTCAGAAGGGCCCCAGCCCGTATTCAAACCAGCAACCCTCTTGCTGTGAGGTGACAGCCTATAGGCCTATAGACACATACATGTTGATGCACATTCTCTATTCTTCAAGAGGCATATAGCCTTGCTAGTTTACACAAATGATAAGTGGTACGGATCGTTTCATCTAAAAATCAGCCAGAAAGCGACCAGAGCAACCATGAACCCTTTTCCACCAAAATAAGTGCATGTATGCAGTTTTAAACATGGGAAAACCATGTAACCAATAGGTGGTTCCCATTGTCAGTAGACAACTATGCCTTTAGTAAACACGACTGTAAAAAGCAGCATGGAGTGCCAGTGGTTACTTATTTTCTATAGCTGTTACTTATTCAGTCTCTCTTTCAAACTCAATGCTGAGTAATTTAGAACGATGTCTGAGCTCTGCATGTGGAGACGCAGAGAATTTGTGCCTGAGATGGCAAAGAGTACAAGTTACTGATGGAGGCAACAACTATCAAAGGGGGGGAAAGGGCCAAAAAATGCGTGCCGATTTATGTTATGTTACAAACTCTTCCTATTGGAGCTGAAGTCGTTGAATAACTGTGACTGCTGCATTGAGTCACTGACTGGAACTGAGTCATTTGTCGATTGCAACCATTCCCACTAAAGACAAAGGCCAGACGTAAGTGTTATTGTTTTTTTGAGCTTCACTGAAATCACTATCCATGCACTGTCCAGGGCAACAAGTGTCACATTCCACTAGTAGTTGATTGGGTCAGTGGCCACTAGCCATCCATAAGCACTATCATAGATTTATGTTTGTGATCATGCATTAGAGATATCCAAATACAGGTCACTGCTGTCTTGGGGCCATTCAAGACATTACCTCAGCGGTCAAGCTGAGACTATAAAAACACTGCTCTACTGTCCATCCAGCCACAGTTTTGTCTCCAAAGTAAGATTTAGAGAGGAGCTCTGCTCTGGCTCTCTCAGAGTTACCGGATGTCTTTTGTGAAGTTTACTACTCTGTTAGTTCATTTGGCACAGGACTCTCTCTATGCTGCTATAAACATTGCTATAAAGGGATCAGTGAGGCTGACCTCTGTAGAGTCCATAAAAAGATCTTTGTCGCCGATAATGTCATTGATATATAAGCGATGACTGCCCTCAAAGGAGCCCTTCCAGCACTGTCTTTGGCGAAAACTGGCTTTTACGCTTGCTGTTTTTTGTTTTTATCTTCATCTCATTGTCTGGTTGTTAATCAGCTGTGTCTGTCTTTGTTGCACTTCTTGCCTCCATCTCCCTTATAAATATCCAAATCCTGTGTACCAATACATCTACTAAGATGGATGCCAAACTCCGAAACGTGGATGTGTTGTTGAATACAACCAATTATACAAGAAAACATGTTTCTATTGAAGCCAGGTATCTCTGTTGTTGCTATAATTACACTTGCTCCAGAAATGTACAGGGGCATTCACGTAGCACAAAAAAGAGAAATAAATTGTGTTTGAGTTTTCTACATTAGATTGTTTGCTGTTAATATGGGAGGACTAACAATTATTCGAGAGGATACATGCTGATTGGTGGGCTGTTTGTCCTTAAAATCACAATTACTGAAACTGGATTTAGTTACACGAAGTACAGACAATTTTGCAATTATGTTGTTTTTTAGTGAGTTCCTCTTGTTCCAGTGTTCAACATTGACATATAAGCCAAAGGTATCCTGTAGAGTAGTAACACTATGAAGCAATCATTTTGTGTGTGCTTTCTGAGGTACGTTACTTGAGTATTTCCATGTTATGCGACTTTAAAAATCCACTTCACAACATTTCAGTAGGAAATATTGTACTTTTCACTCCACTGCTTTTGTTTGACAGTTTTAGTAACTGTATGGTTTAAATTACAGATTCAGAATAGTAGAAACTAAAACTATTCATTTTGAATTTAGGACTGTATTGCTACTTAAAGTGTAATTCCGGTGCAAAATCCCTGTCTTTTTCGGCACTTACATACATCAAATAAGCCATCGAGACAGTTTTTTTTTCCGTGTATGAACTATCAGCAGAATAACCCTCAATTTATCTGGTCCACAAGGAGTGGATTTTCTGCAGACATCTTAAGACCATGTTCCACTTTGGGTGCAGACTTCACTGCTTTAATTACTCAATATGCATTGTGACTTGGATGTAAAGAACAAAACAAACTAGTTATGAATGTGCAAAACAATTACTTTATTAAAATGTTACTCAAAACATGTTGGCCAGAAACAATAGCCAACCACAGTACAATAGGCGTGTTTCCATTGGACCGGTAGAGTGGCCTCCCAAAAAGTTTTAGGGCAAACCCTCTCAAATAGCCTTTCACTCGCTGTGTTTCCATTTTCAAAAAAAAGGCCCGAGAGGGAATTATGAGAATCCGGAGGTGACGTATCTTTCTGAATGGGTTTAGATCGCCGATGATCAGCTGATCAGTGATGCAGTGGCGTGTTCTTCCTCAAGATAAATACAGTATAGTTGATTTAAGGTGGCCCGTATGATTCACAACATCAACTTATGTACAAGTAACATGAAAGAAAACATTCCACTTTAAATATTCGAGGCGCTGTAAAAGTGTTTCGTTGACAGACAGGCTGTCACCCCACTGCAGTACAGTGCGTGTGTGTGTGTGTGTGTGTGTGTGTGTGTGTGTGTGTGTGTGTGCATGTGCGTGTGCATGTGTGTAAATGGGAAAGAGAGAGGTATGGAGCATGCAGCAAAGGACCACAGGTCAGAATTTCAATCGAGAAACCGTGCACAGATCCTTTTCTGCGCTGTGTTCTTCTACACCACTGGATAAAAGTGTCTACTGTACTTCGCTGTGTTGTTGTGGCGTCTGTACGACCACACGTCACATCCCGCTGAGAGCTACATCCAATGAGCAATTGGATATATATCTCAGGGCACAAAAGAGGCCTGCTCTCCGATGTGCCTCTTTCTACTCGGTCAGACGGCCTCCTGAGCAACTTACGTGCAAATTAGGGGTGTTTTTGGCGAGATAGACCCGCCTAATTCAGGGCAGTCGACCATAGAGGAAACACACTTAATATACAGTATACAGATCTAAAGGCTATAGAGGTAATCAAAATACATTTTATTATATCAATGACAATAGGGCCTTGAGAAGGAATTGAGTCCAGAGAAGGATAAAGGGCATAAGTATTTAACAACATCCTGTTAGAGTTGAAGTAGAGATTGCATTAGGTAGTGATTTTAATGGTGCTGAGAGCTCTAAGTGTAAGTGATTCAAATCCTTAATGTTTCAAACACTCCACAGTCTTCATGTTGTCAGTGGAATAGATCATTAGCTCTGATTATCCCTGTTAATAGTATTGTCTCATCAACTAACAAAGATAGCCTGCATTAAAAAAAGTTTATTACCTCTAATACCTGTGATCGCCAATTATGAATCTCCAGTCATTGTATCTTATCAAAGCCTGATTCAATGCAATAAACCTCCATGCTACAATATACCAGTCTAATTAAACTGAAAAAAGAAAATCATTGCAATAGATGAAGTTCAAATGCTTTTGGCAGGAGGAACAAAATGAACACATTAACCAGAGAGAGTGAATGATTTGCATTAATGGAATTACATTTATTCAGAAACGGGAAGAAGATCTAAATTCACACACTAGTTTGTGGAGAGAGACTCACTCCCCTCTCTTCATCATTGTATCCAAGTCAGTCTTTACTAGCTTGCTATTAAACACCATGACATCAGCCTCTATGATCCAATTTCATGGTAGAGATTTAAATCAGGAAGCAAATAGGAGTGAGTAAATACATGAAGGTAACAACCACCAGGTTGTAAAGCCTCTACAAGATATACATAGCAGGTTGTAAACTAGGTTCATAACAAGGTTGCTGGTAAGGCTGTGCAAACATGTGAATGTGGTATGGAAGGCAAAGTGGAAGGAATAAAAAGGTTTAATTGATTTGCTCAAAATCATTTAAAATTTAAAAGCGATACAATCACAAAGTGGACAGCTCCAAGTACAGGTGCGAACGCACCCCGGATGTACTGAGATCCTCAGACCACATTCAAAGGTGGCCTCATTCTGTTAGCAGTGTGTATGTGAATGTGTCCTGGACTACACACATACATACAGTGTGTATGTGAATGTGTCCTGGACCACACACATACATACACACATACACACACACACACGTATACTAAAATTTAAATTTTTCGATCTCCAGCGAAGAAATTCATAGCAGCACAACAAATAAATCGTATCGTAATTGTAATACATCAATTAATAAATACAGATCAGTATGAAGTAATAGAAATAAATTATAAGATGTACATTAATTTAATAAGAATAGAATAAAATAGCAACTATACTAGGGTAATACAAAAAACTAGAATAGAGATTATACAAGAATACTTAGAGACTAAAGGACATGGTAAAGTGACAATATAAAATGTTTAAAGTATTCTACATACAGAACAAATAAAAAACATCACGGGTAGTGTCCTCAAAAGTAGCGGTGAAAGTATCACCTAGCATAGCAAACCCAGCCCTGAAAGCCCCTACAGCTATATGTATATCTACACTTGCATCAATAGCTTGCAAAAGAGGTAGGCTATACTCGTATGGGGAGTGCGCTCCTATACCTTTCATCTGCGTGCATAACAAATTATTAAACCATGGTTGGGAACTTGTTGAACCAAAGTGGTCCAAAGCTCATCAGAGATTATGGCTCTCCCTCCTCCTCCTCCTCTTCTCACTGCTCTTGCCTCTCTCTTCTATGTTGGCATCCATTCCTCCAAAACAGAAGAGCTCACCCAGCCTTTCATTTTTTTTTTTTTTTTATAGTTTGAATCGCAGGGTGGTACACGTGAACACAGATTTTACTCAGAAGATCGAGCCAAATGTATGGAATTATAGTGTATGCGTGTGTAGAGTTTTGAAAAATGAATGGTGTAGAACTGCAACCTGAGTGTAAAGCAGGAAATGTGCTTGTATTTAAGCAGAATTTGTTCAGGAGGTTGGTACAAGAGTTATAGATTGTGGTCACTGTGTCTCAAGTACCAGCCTTTAGAATAAGACTGGCTGGAGTGCAATAGCTGAAAGTAGCTTGGCAAATATTTGGCGTGGTTTCGATATAATCTGAAATAATAAGTAAATCAAGGGAGATAATTATTATCGTTATAGTTATTCATAACCTTTATAACTAGCTTTCAAACGTCAGGCCTGCTCTTCCTTCCTGTCACCTTCTGTTTAACATTAAATTGGGGTGTCACTTCTGACTATCTTGGGTGTTAGCTGCATCCATCACAAATAGAAGCAGTGAAGTTGTACATGTATGTGAGATTAGTGTTACTGGCTCACAGGCATGAGGGTAATAATGTTTATCGGATTTGTAACATGGCACTTTATCAGGTAAATGAATCTCACTCATATTGGCAGGCTTTTTTGTTTTGTCTAGAAGAGAACCTGAATATCACGAGCAGGGGAAATAGGGTTGTAATTTCCCCCTGGTGGAGTATGATGAATATTGTTATGTACAGAGAACGAAAAGGGACTAGGCACTCCTATTCTGATAATATGCAAGATATGCGTGGACAAGATGTGTACTGTGTCAGCACAGAGAAAAAGAATAGAGAAAAAGCAATAAGGCTTTTATTTGTATTGTTTTATAGTTTTTTTTATAGAAGGTGTAAGGCAATGTCTGGGGGTGGAATGAAACTGAAAATAGTCCTGCCTTTTTTTTCATATGCAATAAGGTTCTGGCTGCATCTCGCCTATAACACCGCCATCTCTGCAATGATCGCTCATCCTTTGCATCGCCTCCTCACCACGCTGCCTTTGATTTCAAGAGCTGAACTATTCTGCAACATTTGTTGATGTGGATCTGAAAGTAAATGCTGCAGAATTGTGCTCCTCTTGGAATTGTTCTTCTTCGCTGCCCACCGGGAGAAGGAACCCACCATCATCGGCTATGCATCGCAAAGACCCATAGGGTCTCATTTATACATGCACACTGGCACACCTAACACACATGCAGATACCAGTAAAGAAGCAGGTTATCATATGGAATGTGTTACATTTGACGTATTGCCAGTGATTACAGAATATGTCTAAAACAACATTTAGAGCCTAATAGGACACTAAAACGTTAACCTGTCAAAGCTAAACTACATTAAGTGAGCTCAGTTTTCAGTAGAAGGTCAAAGTCTGTAAAACATCCACCATATAAGGAATGATAGAGACTGACTGCTTAAATTTTTAAACACGGTGTACTTATTATAAAATGAAGCATATTTTTCATGCACGTTTTTGGATGTTTTATGATTATGAGTTAGCTGCAGTTGAGAGATAACAGAAAGTTAGGGAAGAGTGAGATTCAGGAATGGCATGCAACATGGTTGTCTTCTAAACCCCAAGGCCACCAGGTTGCCCCCATTAAATTAAGCAAGTTTTTTAAGCGTTTTCAACATTATTCAGAACCTTATGTGGTGAATTGTTTAGGAGGAAAAAAAGCAATTGTTTCCAGAGCAACTGCCATGTGTGTTGTTTAAAAATCAGGTGGTTACACAGAGAGAGTTACATTTATCCAAATGAGTACTTATTAATGAGTTTGTTTTAAATCGGATTGCCAGACAAGATATTCCATATTGAACAATTCTGCTCACCTCATGCCAAGATTATTTTTTTCTAATTGTTTTTTTCTACAATATCTGCATTGGAACTACAATGTGGGGCATCAGGAAACATTTTTCAATAGTAGGTGAACCAATTATGGTCAACGCTGTCTTTAGACAGGGCGGTGCATTCATACTGTTGCACAAATCCCTGTCACAAACTATTTCTTTTCAGATATTTGAAAAATAAAAAGAATATAGGTAAAACCATCAAATTGTCCAACTACTAAGAGCAAACTAAGTAGACATTCCAGCAGATGGACATACAGTCCAATATAGACAGTTAGACAGGCAGAAAAACACAGACAGGTCTACTCCCCATACATGGCCGGCCTGCCAGTTGCTCTGGTGTTGTTCAGGTCCAGTGAGTATGAAGCGGCAGGCCTCTCCAACCAATCTGTTGCCTCTGGGTCTCGGGGCCTGGCTCAGGGCTCTGTGATGTAGATGTTCTGGATGACTTCCAGATCTCATTAACCTTGGGCTGAGGGCCTTGACTTAGATTTGAGCCCAGAAGACCAGTGGGTCAAGATATTATTTTCTCATACCCTGCTCCCCCTCCAGTCTACTCAGTACTGCAAGTGTCATATACAAGGAATCCACACAATTTTTTGTTTTCAGTTTTGATAAAACTATCATATGGTGTGTATCTTTAATGAATTACCTGCATAATTGATTGAAAATACATTTTTAAGTTCTCATATTGTAGAAATTGAGATTTCCATTACTTTTTTTTTTAAATTATAGAGCGCATGGAGGTTCTCTATGAATAATATGAAAGTATCAAAAGGCTAAATCCACGGAGAAACCCAGACAGCCTATATCTAGAAACTGTGCCTTTAAACGAGCCATCAGGACCTCCGTACGGTTGTGATGTCACAACTATACTATATATAGGTATAAAAGACTTCTACAGTGCCATTACAGTTATGTGCATTAAAGCATTAAAACATGTTCAAGTAGA
Source organism: Echiichthys vipera (assembly GCF_963691815.1). Lineage (NCBI taxonomy): Eukaryota > Metazoa > Chordata > Actinopteri > Perciformes > Trachinidae > Echiichthys > Echiichthys vipera. Next base: position 13,579,109 of record NC_139835.1, on the reverse strand, counting down.
AACCCAAAGTGTAAACATGAAGCTTGAAAATAAGCAGAATATGGGACCTTAAAGAACTGATAAAAGCCTGTTGCTTGATAGATTTCATAATGTCACTGATGATACATTATTGTATGTGCTGTCTGCTGAGTCCCAGCTGTGATTTTCTTCTGTGTTCCCACATTTTCACTTTCAATATCTGTCATGGTCTCTGGTGTCGGAATCAATAAACAATATGATGGCACAGAGAAGCAGACAGCACAATATGTTCTCACAATAACATATCAGTCTGTCAATATATCCTTGCAACCAATACAGCCAAGAACCTTTTATGTACTGCCTTATGCATTTTCCATGCCAGTGTATTCAGTTTGAGTATGAGCTTCACAGAAAATGTTTCCCAACCTTTTAATCCTGATGAAACTGGGGGATTCATTTTAGTAACAAACACACACGACACGTGCCTTTCCTTGCTGACCACCTTCCACTGTGCTTTTTTGTTTTGGCTGTCATAGTTACCACATCATCAGCAACATAACGTGCAAACTCCATCAGCGTTTTTTTTATTCATATGGATCATATTATTCACATACAGGTTTCTTGTAATAATTGCAATATTACTCATACAGTCCATATAACTGCTTAAAAGTCATGATCTCCAGGCTTCATTCATTTGACAAGCCGTCAAGTTCAATGTACTTCTTGTCAGTGCTGTTGCCATGTCTATTTGTGTGTGTATGTGTGTGTGTGTGTGTCTGTGTGTGTGTGTGTGTGTGTGTGTGTGTGTGTGTGTGTGTGTGTGTGTGTGTGTGTGTGTGTGTGTGTGTGTGTGTGTGTGTGTGTGTGTGTGTGTGTGTGTGTGTGTGTGTGTATGTGTGCGTGTGTATGTGTGCCAGCGTGTGTGTGCTAACCTCCTTGTCACCATGTGTGTGTCCATCCTCGGGTGATGCATGGTCAGCCATTGTACAGCACCACTGTGGCCTTGGAACAGAGCCTGGCCAGACAGATTGCAGCAGAACGCAGCGAGGTTCGACAAGGAACATCCCCTCCGTTCACTGAAGGTCAGGGAGAGGCATCATTAGGTTGACAGAGTCTCAAACAGGGTCGAGCGGAGTGGGGGAGTTGACTGACGTTTTTTTGACTCAAGGACACACCGTTATAAGAGGTTAATGACAGAGGCAGCCTTGGTAGCCTATGCCGTAGGCGGTGTCACTTATCATACTGATGTACAGTATGTGCTTGCTGCATACATGTGTGTATTTTTAAATTCAATCGGTAAATATTCAGCATGATTAAATGGAACATTTTAATAATCTATCTTTCTCAGGCACAGGACACTAGATTTTTGATTGAAATAGAGGATATTTATCATTATTAAATAAACATTTTCTGGTCAATACATCATAAAAAACCTGATTCCATCCCACGATTGCCATTTTCAACAGTGTAATAACTGTAATTAATATAAATGTTTAAATTAACACAATTCAACAAACAAACAACACTGTGTGTGTGTGTATGTGTGTGCATGTGTGTGTGCGTGTGTGCTTGTGTGCGTGTGTGCGCATGTGTGTGTGTGTGTGTGTGTGTGTGTGTGTGTGTGTGTGTGTGTGTGTGTGTGTGTGTGTGTGTGTGTGTGTGAGACATGTGTTAACCTCTTTGCCTCCGTCCTAATTGTCCCCATTTGATCCAACTTGTTGTGGTTTCAAGCGCTTCCTTGTCCTCCCTACAGCTCCATTTATCACAGGCAGCCATGAGACACACAAAGGCCCTTGGTGCTTCAAGGTGAATCCCTTCAAATGGCTCAGCTTTTGTTACATGGTTAAATCGATGTGTTAGGTGACAACTCGCAGCAAAGGGAATCTCACCAGGCAGCAGACTTTAACACGTCTCTGTGACATCAAGTGCTGTGAAGCTTGAGAAAATGCTGCCTGAAAGATGGCGCCTAATGACTTTTGTTAACACCCATTTTTAATAAGGGAATGTTCTTACTGGAGCAGTCACTTATTACAATTTACTTTATCAGTGTTTTATAGAAAAAAGGAGTTGCAGTACTTCCTTCCCTAACTCCTTTAGCCGAGGAAGGGAAATGAGACACACTGGTATTGTTTGCAGTTTGTGAGTCCGTGTCATCATGGCAAAATGTGGTCCTGGAGACACCTACTGTAGCGTGAACTCCCATATCACCCAGTGGGTTTTGAGTATTTTGCTAGATGTTTATATGTCAGTCAGCCTGTCATGTGCATGACAGTGTTTCAACCATTCAAATACAGTCACGAAACCTTAAATGTGTTCAGTTAAGATCAAGATAAAGGCCGAGTTCAAAGATGGATGTGGTCTGAGCAAGTAAGGGAAGTAGGGGGTAGAAAGTAGGAAAGGGGCCATTGCCCCACATCTTCACATCCCGTTAAGCGTTGCGGCTGGTGTGATCGCATGATGGTCTCCAGTTTCATATGTTGATAGAAAAGTCACGATGCGCACATTCTCTTTTAATTCTGTGAATTTGAATACAAAGGGGTTGGGTTTGATAGTAATACATGTGTTACCAACAGAGACCCTCTTCATTACACGCTTTCATACACAGGGCTAGGTTCAGCAGCTAGTAAGCTATTATAACAAAAACATGCATTTTGGCAACATTCATGCACCAAACCAGTGTTTAAAATCCCTTTCTCTGTTAGGAAAGAGTATGCAACTGACTCTTATGCCCTTCATGGCCAAGCTGGATGTGAAAAAGAGGTTTACACATTTACATAGCCTAAATTAAGAAAAATTGTGTAAGCGTTGTGGTTCTCTGACCCCCATGATGTTTTTCTGAAGGTGAAATGTAAAACACGTTTGTCTGGAAACGTTACAGCAAACCAATTGTGTGTGAAAACATCATCAGTGAGATGTTATGTATTTATGTTTTCTGTTAAAAAAGAAAAAACTTTTATCATCACGTTTAATTATTCAGCTCTCATTATTCATAGAGGGTTACACACAAGCAGTAAATATAAATGAGGCATTAATGCTCTATCCATCCTCAGGGTTAACCTTTTTTATCATTTAGGAAGGGAGGAGAAAAATACATGTGGGTTCGGAATAGCAAGTGTTCCGGTTGTCAAAATGTTATTAATTCCCAAAAAAAAGGACATTTCATTTTAAAAAGCACATGCGTGTCTGTGAAGCCCCTTTGTTTTCATACTTTTTAATACTTAGAGTTAAAGTTTCCAAAAACCAGAGCAGATGGTCTCATTATATTATTGTGAACCTTGCTGCCTCAATTTCCATATTTAAAAAGAAAACCTGATTTTCATAAATCTGTTAAAAGTCATTAATGCTCTAAAACATAAAAATAACAGACACCATTAGCATAACCGATAATGCTTGATTCATGATGATTATTGACAGACACCAGGTTATTCCAATACACCTGCTTTATTGATGTTATAGGTATGGCTGCTTTAAACAATTAATATGATGTAATATTTTGGAAACATCTGCTTGAATCCTCATGCGTTGGGAAGTATTATAAGGATATGTGATGCTTTTTCTGATATTTTTACCTGCCTGCCCATAACATAGACTGGCTTTTCTCTCATCCATGTCATATTGTCTTCCTGTCCAACCCCCCAGCGTGCCACCCAGGTTTCTACAAGGCATATGCTGGAAACATCAAGTGTGCAAAGTGCCCTCCACATAGTTTCAGCTACGGAGAAGGGGCTACTGTCTGCCGCTGTGAAACGGGCTTCTTCAGGACTGAAAGAGATCCTCCAACTATGGCTTGCACTCGTGAGTATACCGGTGGGGCTTGATACTTTAAAAATTTCCCCCTCGGATTATTGAAGTATTTCTGAATCGGATTCTGATTATTTTTGCTCATTAGACACATGACCACAAAAATGTCCAGGGCTTTTTGTCATACATTTTGATATGATTAGAGTCATGGGAGAGCTTTAGCCTCACTGCCTCAGTTGTTCATCTATGATAAATATCTCTATACTTGTGTATGCCTGACACTCTGGGTAAGTTATTGCTTTGTTTCTAGAGCTGGTGGATTACTCCAGTGGTCGCTCAGAATTAGCTGAGGCTGGAAATCCACTCTAGTCTGCAGGACTTATCTGGTGTGAAACTGTGCATTAGAGAGTCTCTGGATGAATTACATGGCTTTTGTTCGGCTGTCTCGTCTTCATTGATGATTCTCCGACTGTCATTACGACTTCATATTTGCATTAAATTACAGTTTAACCGGACTAATTCTCCTTTAATTAAAAAGCCATTTAGCTGTCACTGAGATAGACGGGGGCCACGTCTGAGAGCTCTACAGGATGGAAGAGTGTATTTGTCTTTCACAGCAAAACAAAGCCAAGTCATTTTTGAGCAAGTGTACAGTTCCCTGCAAGATGCACTGTTTGCAGAGGCTTGGCCCTTCATACAATGTTTTCATCTCTAAGTTTAGAATCAGCTGATGCAATATATTGCTTCCACTCACAGAAATTCATGCATTTATACCTACAGGCTTTCAAGTGCAACAGCAGTCTCTTGGTGTTGAATAGCTAATATATACAGTAATGGTAAATGGACTTATAGAACACATTTTTAGTCTCCTGACTTCTCACGGTGCTTTTACACTCGTGATATTCATCCATTCACACATGTTCATACATTGACGGCACAGGCTGACGCACATTCACACCCAGCAATTTGGTGTTCAGACTGGAGGAGCCGACCTGAGTAGTGAACAACCTGCTCTTTTCCCTGAGCCACAGCCGCCCCTATTGGTATGCCAGTACAAACACAGCATAAAAACTTTTCCAGCAAATGATGTGAATTATATGAAGGAATTAGACCTGTAACCGGGCTGATGGCATCTAAATGAATATTGTTTACATTGAATATAACACCAGCACAAGGCCACAAATTATCATTGAGTTATGAACGATAACTCTGGAAACCTGGGACCCAAACACAACACACAAGCACGGAGTAAAAGTTGAGTGATTTTATTGCGATGTATACAAAATACTGTGCACAGTGAACAGGGGAGGGGAGAAGGGGCTGGTGAGTCCAGTGGTGAGCGGTGGTGAGCTCTCTAGAGCGTGCCCAGTGAAGGTGAAGTGCATCCAGGAGAAGCATCTGTCCACGTGGTAATGACGGTCTCCAGGTCAACAAACAATTCCCAAACCAAGAAACAGCGGCAACAGAAAACTAACAAGCGGGCAGGCAGGCAGGGATGCAGGTAGGCAGGATGAGGTTAGCAACAACTGCAGCAAAGAACACAGGGATAGCTTGCCACAAAAACAGTAGACACAGGGAGACCACTAAACATGCAGAAGCTAAAATCTCAGCAAACTACCACTCTTGCTGACGGAACGATCTGGCGACGAGTGACTATCAGGGCAGTCTTCTTATACTGGAGGTAGGGGGATTAACAATGGTGAGTTTCACCTGGTGCAGCCTGCCGGAGATCACCACGCCCACAGCTCACAGAAGACACACACACACACACACACACTCACACACACACACACACACACTTACACACACACACACACACACACAGACACAGGAGAACAAGGGAGACACAAGTAGGAAGACATACAGGGAAATACAAACAATGAAACAAGAGGGAAGAAGAGGGCTGCCACGATATCCTCATGACAATTGAATTTTGAAAATTAAGTTTAATAAGTTGTATAAAAATTCACACCAATTCCAGACTCAACACACAGCATTGTTTTTAGTGCCTCGTTCAAGCTAGAGCTCTTCAACAGTTGTCGTTAGTTATTGAACTAAATCCTTCAGGAAAAAGCACACCCTAAATCTCCTGTATAAACACGAGAGGTTTGTGGGGGTGTGACAACCCAGCAAACTAAGAGGGGTAGACTACAATATATATTCTAACAAGCTGTGAGTTCTGTTTACTCACATAATGCATTTTAAACAAGAGCTTGTAGGCGTCATGTCCAAGTAAAAAAGAAAAAGAAAAGAAAAGAAATGGAGATTAAGGACTGAGTTCCTGAGGGAAGACAAAGGTAGAGAGCAAGAAAGAGAGGATGTCACAGTAGGAGCGATAAAGGTGGAGAGAAAGTGTAAAGGCTGGATGGGAAAGACAGTGAAGAGAGAAAGGAAGGAGGGCGCTGATACTAATCTCCCCCTAGAGGTGAATGGGAGCTGATTGATGGCAGTGGGGTTACTCTACAGGAGGGGAGGTGGGTGGATTCTCCTCGATGGAGAGAATAGAGGACGTGAGATAATGGCCAATAGACGCAGAAAGAGATAGAGAGAATGGACATCCGCTGACAGAAGTGGAGGAGGGGTAGGAGGAGCTTTCCTGTCTACTGAGATTTTTAGCAAAGGTAGGGAGAGAGAGGGATGGAGGGATGCTGAAGGAGAGGGAAACATCCTATTGTCTAGGCAGACAGTGAGCTTGGCAGGACAGGAGTGTTCAAATCCCTCAGGCCTTTTAACTCCTTCCTGTTGACAGCTGGCTGCCTCCTATAGCACAATAGTTACCCTGACACAAATCCAGAGAGCACAAAAATACCTCAACAAAGTGAAATATGCAGGAAGGAATATTATTTACAATGTTTACTGCGTGGGAGAGGAATTGATATGAAGAGTTATGTGATACAGCAGTAATAATAACACATTTGTACTGCAATCTACCTGTGTGAAATATTTGCAGAGCATTTAGAATTCAGTCTTAGATGCGGTGTACCTCAGGGGTCAATTTTGGAACCTGTGCGTTTCTTATATATGTATATCTTATATATCTATTGTATATGTAGTATTGTATTCTCTCCTGCATAGTAATATCGGTTAGTTATTGCTTGGAAGAAACACAAAATACATGTATGAGCCAGTAAAGGAGTATAATAGTTTACTTTTAAAGACAGAAAATAGAAGCTAGAGAAATAGCAGGAATTCACCCATAAATGAATAAAAGCAGGAGGTCAAAGGAAGCATCAACCTTTTTTAAGTTTATATGAAGCCTCATTTGGGTCAAAATTAAGCTATTGGACAATTAAATGGATCTATAGGAGAAGTAGATGTTATGCCATTGCCACCAGGGTTTATAAGCCATAAAATACTAACAGACATAAATACACAATTAGCTGTGTGGGGTTTAAACAGTAGTCACAGCTAAGTGTGTATGTTCTTTTCCTAACATCAAATTCAAAATATTAAATTACCTTTATAACTGATTTATCTATTCATATTATTATTATTATTTTCCAATACTGGCAGGCCCTCCATCTCCTCCCCGCAACTTGATGTTTAACCTGAATGAAACCTGTCTGATGCTGGAGTGGTCACCTCCCAGTGACAACGGGGGCCGTCGGGATCTCACCTACAACGTCCAATGCAAACGCTGTGGCCCCGGGCCCGACCAGTGCCAGTTCTGTGAGGAAGAGGTGCGCTTCCTGCCAAGGCCGTTAGGCCTGACCAACGCCACCGTCACAGTCATGGACTTCTCAGCACACGCTAACTACACCTTTGAGATCGAGTCCCTCAATGGTGTGTCAGACCTGAGCTCCTTCCCTCGCCAGGTGGCCATCATCACTGTCAGCACTGACCAGGGTGGTATGTATTTAAATTTTATTCATCATTTAGAGGTACTTGTATGCTGTGTCACTTACTGCAGCACTGTGATCTTTAAAAGGTAGATTATGTTTTAGGATGCTTCCAATATCCAGCACAAGTTCTTAACAGTATGTCAAAGATCTTGTTTTAAAAATGTAATATTTTCTTAAGCAAGATTTTATTGAGAGGTAGTTTAAATCTATAGCCGAGCTAAATGTTATTCGATTTTATTTTTATTTTTTTTCATCATATATTCCCCTATTCTTTCTAGTGTGAACTCCTCCAAAATCGTTTTCTATTGTAAATGGGTTCCACATTACTTTTTTTTCCTTCATTAACTTTTTCAAGCAATGTTTTTATGAGGCAATACACATCACCCAATTGCTTAACATGATTACGCCACTCAAATACACACAAAGTGCCTTTAAGGCAGGAAAAAGGAAGACTACTAGCAAGTAACCATGTATTTGAATTAATTCAACACATTTGTTAGCCCTAGGTTTGTTTACAGAAAACTCCCCTTTGCAACTTTTTTCACGTTGTTTCTTCAACATTTCTCCTTCAAAATTTCATCCACTTCTTATTGAGTATGTGTTTTGTGTGTGTATACAACAATATGCTTATGGGACCAAAAAGGATCTTCATTATTATTTTTAAAGGACATGCAATTTTCCTGTAATTTTTTACCACATCCATCTACAGTTGGAAAATAACTCTTGTGATTAGATTCACAAATTTGGAGATGATTGGTGCACTCCCATCTACTTACAGTTACTTGAGAGATTCAAATAACCATAACTCATTGCCTGGAGGACTGAACCTGCCACTAACATTTTTTTTTTACTTTGGCAGGTAAAAAAAATCACTCATTGGTCATGAATCTAACTCATATGGAATTTGCCACAATCCTTTCTTGAACACTTATTCCAAAACAGTTCTCTATTCTCTAAAATGCATGACCACCATAATCCAGTCAGTATGTCTTTCAGTGTATATTTTGGATCCATACACATGATAAACTTTTTTATCATTTTTTAAAATAACCAATTAATAGGAATTGTTGAGCCTTGGTTGTGAGTGGGTTTTTTTTTTCAAATGTAAATTTTGGATACTCTGGATACAAAACGTTATTGTTTTCATGAAGCATTAAATGCAGATGGTAGAATTAGTATAAGAAAGACATTACAGTTAATGTTGTTCCAGTATTTTAGTTTTGCATCCTTGGTGTAAATAATAGGAGGCCAATGAGAGGTTGGCTTTATCTACATGCTCCAAATAAGGTGTTTTATGCTGACAGGCTCATATTTCCTCTGGGACATTGGTCTGTATGGGAACCCTTATGCTTTTAATTTGTGATTTGCAAACACATTTTTTTCTGTTTTCTCACTCCTCCCTCTCCTGTCCTCCCTCGACTGTTCTCTCTTTTTTTCTATTGGTTGTTTGTCCTCCTTCTGCTTGCTCTCCTGTTTTTCCCCTTCTTTCTTCTTTGTTCACTCTCCTGCCTTCTTTTTCTCTCCATCCTTGTGTTGCTGTGGGAATCTGGGAGCAATACATTTTCTCATACAGCCAAAACACATTAAATGTATTATCCTATGTCACAGGGGACAGCTCTAGCCTTTACAGGTAACTCAATGTTACACGAAACCTCTTTATTTCATTAGGATGCCCAGTTTAGCACATAGTCTTGGCAGGTCCCCAAGCTGTACACAAGACCCATTTCATCACTAATATACCAGCTGCAGCTGTTTAAAATGCCCAAGGGAAGAGGCAGATTTCTGGCCATCATCCAGTAGAGTGATAAGTAGCGTGATGATCTATTTTCCTACAATCGCCTTGACAGGAACAAGAGTTTGGTCAGTGATTCAATGGTCAGTGTCATTCATGTGCCATTTGATGGAGGTAATTTTTTTACAAAGCTGGCTGTATGTAGGCTTTACTTTTAATGACAAGTCTGGAGAATGAGAACACTGCCATCTAGTGTCTCAAAATCGTAGTCACAACAACCAAAAATAATTCCAGCAGTTGGGTTGCCAGGTTCATTGCAGAGTGTGTCAGCGATCAGCCTGCGCCATGTAAAGTGATGAATCATTCAGGGTAACGACTAATTTCAACTAATCAATTAATTTAACGACAGTATTTAATGTTAGCCGGTCTTCAACAGGAAGTCTTTCTTTGAGTGTATTTCTAATCGATTAGCTAGCTCTCAACTCAAAATGATTCCTTGTTTCTGTAACAGACTACCCTGGCAACCCGCAATGCCTGCCATTTTGGCTGGTACAATGTTAACAGAACGTGACAGAAAGTCATTGTCAAACCCTTCAAAACTTATTTAAAATATGAATTCAGACTAAATATATATTTTTATGGACAAGCAATACTTTCATTCTGTACCCCTCAAAACACCCCGTGGGTTTATTTTTTAATTATTATTTTTTTAAATATAGCTTTTAATAAAGATTCTACATAAAGTGTTCAACCTTTAGGTAGGCTAAAGATACTACTCAAAATTAAACAACTATTTCCACATGATTATATACTGTACCTTATTTCAGCATCAAGAAATTATTTTGGTCCAACTCAATGCACTTTGTCTCTGCTAATACCTTCACATACCTGACACTTACTGAACTGATTCTTGTATACTGAAGAATAGCAAACATTCCAATTCAGCAGATTTGTTCCTCTATTGGTCTTCAAACACTGTCCAGAGATTGTGTTCACATTTTGTTGATAGACTTCTAAAAATTATGAAATCAAAGTATAATAATGTTTGTGTTGCTTTAATTTTAGTTTTAATCATTTCCATTCAATTCTAATTTCTGCTTTTCCAATGATACAACTTACACAAGTGTGCTGAATAGAACTCTGGGAAATCTAACCATACAGTCGGATTTCTTATTTGTAGGAGCTCATTTCAAAGGAGTTGTTACTGGATATTCTTCTTTCGGCTTTGTTGGGAATGGAAGAAGAGTGTTACTTCCCACAAATATCCAACACAGTACAAATTACTACAGTTGTGTCAGTTATCATATTATCGCTCTAAGACTGCAAGGAAAACTTCCCCTAAAATGTCACCAAAAAAGAAAAAAAAAATAGTGGTGAGATATGTACTGCTGTGTGTACATTTCGTTGACTAAAGCCTTCATCTTTGTTCAGAGTCAGCTTCTTATCACAGGTAACCGGTGCAACTTCATCCCATTCATCCCCATAGCACCACAGCTGTACACAGTCGGATGCTCAGCTTCTACTGACTTTAATGGGGAAGTGTAGAGTGGGTTGTTCCACTGCAGCAAAACTAGACTGTCATTGGATAAATGCTGGGCTTCGTCCCGCCCATCGGACACTCAGCGTCTCTGGGGGTCTTTTGGACAGTGGGCTGGCCTGGACGCTTGACTTCTGCATGATGATTGGATGAGCTGTCTGAGGAGGAATCCTTTTTTGATTGACAGCTAAATGAGCGAATCAGAGATCTTGAAGAATAAACAGCCATCAGAGCATTTTCCAAGTTTTTCATTCCGTTGTTCTGAACTGTTCTGGAGACTTTACTGATTCCCAGCGACTTTGTCTTTGTTAAAAACGACTAGCTTTGTGTTTGGCGACTCTGTTCTGTCACTCTGTGGTTTCTTTCCCCAACGAGCAACGGCAGCTGTGGAGCTTCTTCCCCCTGTCACGATCACTTACACTCACAAGCGGTCACACTTCATAGTAGCAGCTCCAGCTAGGTCAAGGCCATTAAAGCAGCCTAGCTCTGCTGGCCATTGAGAGGACACTGGTCAAGTCCCTGGAAAAGAGGCCTAGTTGGTACGACAAGGTCCCAGATCATTTTCTTGAAAAGGAACGAAGGGTAGAATTCACATATAAATAAACAAACACATTTATGATGTAGGACGGAAAAATTAGCTTCCCCTCCTTGAAAACCAGTGTTCCATTTGTGTAACCCTGAGATTTCTTATTCTCTGCAATTAACTATGTTGCTTTTTATAAAGAACAATAATTAGTTTATCATCACTATGTTACACTTCTGCAAACACTGATTAACAGCAACTACAACATGGCAGGAAGAGGAATCAGGTCCATCAACCAGACATATAGTTTTGATGAAGATCTTTTTTTCTGTGACTGCAGTGATATGCATACAAACAAATACTTTTGCACATATGCTTCCCTGGACACATCCACCTAAATCTCTCTGTAATGGGCTTGTGTGGGAAGGTGCACAGAAAATTCTAACACCGTTAGCATAGCGTTGCCATCAGCAGAAATGAGATAGCAATGTGAATTTCTCTGAGTTGTGAGAAGAGTCTCCTGTAAAAATGTAGGCTTGCCATAGATAAATTAGACTTAGTCATTAAAATGCAGATGGCCCCTTTTGGTAAATGCTTTGTGTCAGTGAGGTTAGTATATGATTTGTTGTGCCAATGATTGGCTTTGCAAACACACAGACACACACCAGTACTGTGTACATGCATGAGCGGCTCATAGAAGTTAGCCCTGTGATAATTTCCTGTCAGGCATAACCTTTTCAATATTTTGTGATTTATACAGTGAAGCAAATCAGATGTATGCACAAGCATCACTCTTCATAACACACACGCAGGCACTGAGATTCTGTGTGGAGAATTATAAAGCATAAGGATTAACAGCGGGGGAGTGTCTTGGCCTGGAGTAAATCCCTTCATATTTAGAGAAAGAGAAAAAGAGTCTGGGGAAATTATGTGTGCATTTGGAGTTCTCAAAGTTGACACCAGGAACGTGGCACTTCCGTGATCAGGCAGACTTAGAAATTTACAGCTCTAGGACAGAAGATCACCTGATCCTTCCAAAGGCTGAAGTTTTACTTACATAGCTCTAAAAACAGAATTAAACAAATCCAATAAATACATTTGCATACCTGCCAACATCCTGTTGTGGAAGAGAGGGAGATTTTCCTGGGGTATAGGCAAATGGCCTACCCTCAACACCCCTGCCCCCTCGTAATCCTACACCATAGATGAATAGAATACATATAGGGAAAGTAATCTTCAAGAGTCTGAATTAGACTGATCATCAAAAGTCAACATGTCTCATTTCTGAGAAGGCCTGTGTGAGTTGTGTGTGCATGTGAAATATGTTTGGACTTTTGGATAATTGTTTACCCGCAGCACCTGTGGATGTCTGCCACTGACACCGCTGCACAAGTAGGGTCAGGTAAGGTATTGTTTCCATGGAGAGACCTGGAAAGGAAATGCAGAAGTTGCATAGCGTTCTCATTTTTCTATTCTGTGTTTAAACAAGCATCTTTTGGGGGAAATCTGCATGCGTACGGTAATGCAAAAGTGTGTGAAATTTGACAAATATACTCGCCAGGCCACTAGGTGGTACTGTGAAGCACTGCCACACAACACCACCAAGAGCTTGGGTATGCGTAGAAACTTCCGTCTACTCCTCTCCCCAGTAGCTGAAAAGCAGATAGCCATCAGTGTGAGAGAGATCTGCAGCCTCCCACCCAGGCAACTTGAATGTCAGACTGATGGAGATAGTCATGACATGTTTGTTGTTGTTTGCCTGTACTGCACATGGATGTTACATAAACGCCTATGCAACGAGAGCCAGCGTGAGTTGATCAGAGCACACTTTTGCGTTTGTAACCATTTAGACGGGATTTCCACTCTGGAGGAAGATTTCACTTTTTTTTGTTTTTAAGCTCCAAAAACGGCATCGCTGACAAAACGAAAGGCATATCTGATGAAATATTTTGTCATTTTCACCCGCGAGCGTCATGTTAACAGGGCCTACAGTAAGTGTTGCATTATATTGTAACTGTTCAGTTTTATCCAGTCTGAGTCTGAGTCTGAGGCTGAGAAAGTGCAGTCAGGCAGGCTTGTTTAATGCTCCAGACTAGATTGCCAGATACCACACAATTTAGTGTAATGTGTGTGGTAAGTCTAAGGTATGTCTGAAAGGGCTCATCTAATCTTGCAACATATATCCCACTCAAAAACAAGTTAGAAACACCCATTTGATTTGTATATCAATATGGGATCTGCAGAGATTGTTGGCAGGAATGCATTCGTCACTACTAAAATGTTTCAATAGTTTCTTCCCACATGCATCAAAAATATGGTCCCTTCCACAAAAAAAAGCAGTATCCTCCAAAACAGCAGGCAAGTGCTGCCATTCCCAAGTGTTGCCTTGCTCAAGGGAACTATGGGTGCCTTCCCAAAGTAGGTGACTAGGTCAGGAGGAAGAGAGAAGAGCCAGAAGCAGCTAGAGGACAAGTGACTGCTGGATGAGGATGTGGAAGGTTAAGTGAGCAGAGAAGTGAAATGAGGGAGTAAGCATAAGAGGTAAATAGAGGGAGAGAGGGAGAGAGAAATAGAGAGAGAGAGAGAGAGTTATGAAAGCTGGAGAAGAGTGGGACAGAGAGGGATGAGGTCACAGAAAATAAAGAAAAGAAGATAGAAAATGAGAAGCAGAGTAGGAGGAGATGATTGAGTGAGGTGATGATCGAATAAGCAAAGAAGGGGGAGGCAAATGTAGAAGAGGGTAAACTATAGATGCATTTCCTGCGGAAATACGTGGAAATGCTTTAATGCTGCAGCTACAGTGAAAAACAGCACAATGTTTGCAAAAATATAAAAACAGAATATTTGAAAAGAATATTAAAAAAGCTGAATATGTGCAAACGTTTAAAAAAGCTGAATATTTGAAGAGAATAGTAAAAAAAAACCTGAATATGTGCAAAACTATGACAAAGCTGAATATTTGAAGAGAACATTAAAAAGCTTAATATGTGCAAAAGTATGACAAAGCTGAATATTTGAAAAGAATATTTAAAAAGCTGAATATGTGCAAATGTATGAAATGGCTGAATGTTTGAAAGAATATTCAAAAGCTGAATATGTGCAAAAGTATGAAAGAGTGAAAATAATATTAAAAAAGCTGAAATTGTGCAAGCTCCGTGAGAGCCAATCAGAGGCCAGTTCTGTGAGATCCAATCAGAAGCCAGCTCTGTGAGAGCCAATCAGAGGCCAGCTCTGTGAGAGCCAATCAGAAGCCAGCTCTGTTAGAGCCAATCAGAGGCCAGCTCCCCCATACAGGGACTCGAACCCTATGGTCCCCAGCTGAGTTCTGTTAGGACTGCCCTTTTGACCTCATCACCCTGCGACATATCAACGGTTTCCATGGCAAAGGCCTTGCAGTTTATACTGTATGTAGGTCAAACTAAAGCATTGTTCTCTGCACTGAAATGCATAGAAACATGCTTTGAAACAACTAATTCTACGGAAAAACTATGACTTGTATTGTATTGCAATCTGGTTTATGCTGTCCAATGCAACGAGGAATGCAAAGATCTCTAGATTGGAGAAACAAAACAACCACTGCATAAACGCATGGCCCACCACAGGAGAGCTAACTCCTCAGGCCTGGACTCCGCTGTCCACTTACACCTCAAGGAGAAAGCTCACTCCTTTGATGACAATAATGTCCAGATCCTGGACAGAGAGGACAGATGGTTTGAAAGAGGAGTAAAATAAACCATCTATGCAAAAGTAGAGAGACCCTCGCTCAACAGAGGAGGAGGTCTAAGACACCACTTATCTCCAATTTACAATGCTGCCTTTTCATCCCTAGATCCAACAATCTAACCTCAAAGAACAACTGTTCACAAAAGGCCTCCTGTGACTCCAACAACTGTCTTTCAGACTCATAGAGCACTAACAAAGTCGAAACAAACTTCCCACCAACAACTGCCACTCTAACGACGGCCGTTGGCACTTGGAGCACAAAGGGTCTCAGTGACATCACTGGCCTTGTGAGAGGTTAAATACCTGGATCTATATCTACACCCGCTATTTGGACCAGTCCCAGCCTGGTCAGATGCATACATGAACTGATGAAGCTTCTTGGATGAGAGGTGAAACGTCTTCCTAGACAAATAACCAGGTCCAGTTGCTTTTGACTTAAATTGCTTTGAGGATAACGATGAAATGAGAATATTCACAGGCTATGACTTGTATTGTTAAGTTTTCTTTACTTTGAGCATTGTGAGGGTTTGGTCAACATGGAGACATATTTTTTTTGGTGTGGAATAAGTTAAAAAGGCCTGCTAAATCATAGTTTTAAAATCGTGAAGCTATCTTTCTCCCATCATTTGGTTGAACACATTTTGTCATTGGAGTCAATGAGAGCAGGGAGGCACTTCCTGGTGCCTTTAGCCACAGAATTAAAAAATAACTAAGTCCTAGTCCTACAATGAGCACATTTTCTGATAGAAGAAAAGTATGCCTACATTTTGAGATCAATATATATATATATATATATATATATATATATATATATATATATATATATATATGACAAGTAAAGGTAGTGGAAGCTAGAGAAGATTTAGTCAGAAAGAACTGAACAGCTGAACGCCAGAGTGGGGGAGAGATCAAAGGGATTCTCTTCACTCTACTGGCGCAATACACACTCATTATAAACTCTGATCAGGTGTGTGTTTGTGTACTGTTTAAACTAAAACTTGAAATCCACATTGATGCCATATTTGATACATAGCTAGTTAACTACTTTGTGCATGCTCATTTTGTCATATTGGTAACAACAGGGTCTTGCAGATTTTGGAGGGGTTTGCATCCACCATATTGCCTTCACCCCAGATTGCTTAGTGGAAACATATTTCAGTGTGATGTAATTCAAGACAATACCACCACACACATGGACTCCAACGCCAAACTTTTTTTAAAGATGCATGTTCGCTGAGATGATGACATTGTTTGACTTTTCTGGCCACAGATGTCAGTCTTTTTCGTGCCAATCAACACGCACTGTTTTAACAATCTCGAGAAATCTGTTTTTCTTACTTAAAGAAAGTTACATGAAGTCAAGTCAAGTTTATTTATAAAGCACATTTCATATTACAGGGTAGACTCAATGTGCTTCACACGACATGTTGTGACACAACATAAATAAGAGACTCAAAAAAGGAGATTTGCAGATTTCACAGGTTTAATTCTCAAGAATGAAGCCAATAAATATTTCACCTCAGTTATATAGTGTTCGGCGGACACCTTAAAGATATCCATAGACATTACCTGTTTGTCTCAGATAATCTTGTCTTGAGACGGTTTTGTACAAGTTCTCCAAATTAGGTCATCTTGTTCTGAATGTTTATTAACTTCTGCTTCAGCTTCTGGGAAATGCCCCTCTGTTTTGCTTTTATATCTACCAAAACATATGTTTTAGAAGACTTATATAACACCTTTACATCTGGCATTAAAAGTACAGATGTAATTGCACCCAAGGACAGATTGGGATCCGATGAAGCTGGTTACAAGTAAATCACATCTGAATACCTGGCAACGCATTTTAATGCCAGGTGTACATGGGGTTTTATTTTTCTGGGATATATAAACAACAATGAAAATCATTGTAAAGATAGGTATCTATTCCAACCACTCTAAAGTCTTCATTTCCAAGCAGCTTTTTGCACAGATTTATAATCAGTGATCATAGTTTATATGTGACTGCGAGCAATAAGCACTTCAGTCTGTATTGATTTGGCATGAAACCTGACTACCAATTTTTGTCAATATACGTATGGATAAGTTGATCCATCTTATTATTTCTTAGACTCAGTTGAGTTGACAAGTTAACAACTTATCTCTACTTTTATGAGCTTACTCAACATAAATAGTGAATCGTTGGTTCCTGCATCTCATATGTTGTAGTTTATTTAGGGTTAAGGATTGACAGGCATTTAAAAATGTATGTTTTTAACATTTCAGGCAAACGTTTCATAGTTTTATTAAAAAACTTAAAAAGTTCATTTCTGAAAGTTTCACACTTAATATCATTATCAAAGTGACAAAAATGGTCATGTTTATTAGTATCATCGCGATATAGTTAAAACGTGCTAGAAATACTCAAAAAGGAAAGCCACCGGGAATAATAATTTTGATCTATTAAAACTGTACTGGGCTGGTGTACTTCAGTACATTTTCTATTGTGTTGTGTTCTACATATCAAATCGTTCAGGTAAACGCCCTATTCTGTATCCAAGTACAGCCTACTTCTGTCATCATCTAAGTGACATTTGTTTGTGCTGTACAATCGATAACAAATTTATTTGCAATAGGATTAGGAGCTGCTGCTATTGGGCACAGAGCTCTCCACTCCCCACCGTAACTCCGAGCGTGTCTGATGTGGAGACATCAATCTTGAATTAAGACTGAAAGTTAAAAAATCTCTAGAGATTAGATAACACTAATCGTCTGGAATTGTACGGCCATTTATCATTAAACCGGTAAGCATTTCATCCTAGTGCATGCTTTCCATGTGATTCTGTAAATTAAATCAAATGTGCATTAGGACCGAAGCTGACAAATTCAATGTGTAATTGATGTTTGTATGCAAATGTGTCTGCATGTTCATCTACAGTATGGTAACGGTTAAAAAAGTGTAAACAGCATATGGACAGGGGATTTCAGAATTAATAGCCGGATTTCATAATGCAATCTTGGAAATAAGCGCTGAGAGGGGGTGGACAGGTGTATGACTGCAGCAAGAGGCAAAGGAGGAGGATGAAGAAGAGGAAGAGGAGGAGGAGGTGGAAATGGCCTAGAAACATGAGAGTTGCTTTAATCACAGGAAGCAGCTGGGTAATTGTGAATGTCACTGAAAGCAGTCAGACATATCGGGTTCTCCGTTGCTGCGACACATTAGAATATACTTGCAACAACTTGAGAGACTCTAATCAGACGGTCTTTTGTAGATGAAAAGCCGGTGGGTAAAACTAACAATCTGCATGATGATATGGAACAACGTGCGAGGAGCTGGCGAGGGGAGTGATGCTCATTGACTTGGCGTTGCCTGTAAGTGTCCAGATCATTTTCATTTGTTCCACTCACCTGCAGGCAGATGTAGAAATTGTGCAAAGATATTATGCCACCATCCACAATCAAAGTTGATACGAAAGTGTAAATGTCTACATGTAAACCATATGTATGACTTCAGGGTTCATGGTGATGTCGTCTTAGTGTGCTAATCATAGCAAAACTGAATGAAAGCATGCAATCAAAGCTATGTATAACTGGTGTAATGTCAGCCTCTCATAAAGCACTGATTACACCATCAGTATTATTGTCTTCATCTGCCGTCTGCTTTCTCTATTAAACGGTGCAAACCACACGGATATGCCAACGCCGTGTATAATCTGAGACTTCATCAAAATCTAAATTGATTTGAGAATGTGCTTACCTGGCATGCAAGCACACTACACCATGCACACAGAGGGTTCTGAGTTAATGGTGTGCAGAATAGGGTGTATTAAGGAAGATAAATAAAAATGATGATACCGTGGTAAACGTGAAGATGTTGGTGCACAATGCTCAGGGATGCTACCCATTACAGCAAACCTTAGCCACACACATTGTATCTGTCAGTATTATAGTGTGTGTAATATATCTAGATATTATATAGTGTCATCACAATAGCTTTCATTAAAGATCACTACAGGATATGTAATACTTGTCGCTGATTTCAAGTCTTAGAGAAATATTTAATTTAAATTCCAAGGAATTGTTAAGAATATACACATACAGTATATATGACAAACAGTATATATAAAGATATCCTAAACCTGCCGCAGTAATAAACTTTAACGATCCCAGACTTTACGGACATACAGTTTTTAAAATCTTTTGAAAACATGGCACTGAGTCAGCTGACATGAGACTGAGAGGTTTGTTCAAAAGTGTTTGAGCTCAAAAAGTAAAATCATGAAATCCTTTTGTCCTTTGCTGGGACTGAGGTTCATTTATCAGAAATATATAAAGGAGATGAACCACAGAGGGCTTTAAATATTATCAAAAGGATATTTGAATGAACTCCAAAATGAATAGAAAGTCAATACAGAACTAGAGTCAAAAATCAAGTGGGAAATGGTATCCATTACATAGTGACACTGACTTCTCACTGACATTTGGCAATTGCATGCCTTTATTAGATACAGCTGTGGATGGACAGGAACAGGGGAGAGAGAGGGGAAGACATGCAGCAGTTTAATGTCTTTTATTTCACAGACTCCTTAACTCTGTTAGAAATAGAACAGTAGATACAACTTTAGTGGCAATGTAGTAAATGCTGTTATTTTGTTCAGTTACTCCATTAAGGAAAGTGTCCAATGGCATTCATTGCTGAGAAAATGTGTGTGTTGTAGCATCTTTAAATCCCTGCTTGACAAAACCTTTATCACTTGCCTTTTCTTGTCTTTTATGAGCACTGCCAGTACAAATGTGTTCTCATTAAAGCTTCTTCTTTGTGGACCTACAATATCTCCCAAGTTAAATTATTAACTTCTTGGTTATATGAGTCATGAGCAGTTTTTTGCACACTTTTGCTCCTTGTTTCCTTGCCACATTTACACACAGTTTTTAAGATGTGCTGACATCTTGAGAAAGAGTGACAATTATAGTCAGCAACGGTACATCTAACAAATCTGAAGTGAAATGTGATCAGCACATTCAAAGAAGACATGCTTTTCCTTGTTTTCTGTCATACAGTATGTACCGTATTTCGCAGTTTTTTTCATAGTTTGGCGGGGGTGCGACTTATACTCTGGAACGACTTATGTGTGAAATTATTAACACATTACCGTTAAATATCAAATATTAGCCCGGGCTATTATTTATGTCAGTCACGTAAGATACTAGGCGTATATCAGCAATCGTCACACACACACGTCAACCAATCAAAATAACGTACACTTATTCAGCCTGTTGTTCTCTATTCTATTTTTATTTTTAATTGCCTTTCAAATTGAAATGTCTATTGTTGGTGTTGGATTTAATCAAATAAATTTCCCCAAAAAATGCAACATATACTATAGTGCGACTTATATATGTTTTCTTCCTTCTTTATTATGCATTTTTGGCTGGTGCGACTTATACTCCGGAGCGACTTTTAATCCGAAAAATACGGTAATGTTGCAGTGTCATATGTTCAATGTGGCCAATGCTTCAAATTATGAAGTAAACATGTAAAAGTAAGGCCTGGGACCAAAAATATTTCAGTTTCTAACAGTTTTTCAGCTCCCGGCTGAAACTTACATCAACTCGTGTTGGGTTTCTTTATATGGTCAACTGCTCAGGGCACGCTGCTAATGTCAGGGGAACCTGAAATTTTGGTTGCAGATGTTAATATATCCCCAGTTTCAGACCACACTTCTTGAACATGTCCTGTCCCGTGTCGTTTTTGGTTAAGAGGCCCACAGTAGAAAGTGTAACTATACTCTTAAAAAGATAGGTGCTAAAATTGAGCGTTTCAGTCAGAGGGTGAAAACAGATACAGCGCCATAGGCAGTATGAGAAAAAATTTGTTTTTTTTAGCATTAAAGCATGTAAACATGTTGTAGTAGAAACCAAAAATACAACGAAATATGAACCTACAAATGAGCAAAAAATGTTTACGTTTTAGGTCAATCTCTGAAGCTGTCTTTCAAATAATTTTGTCATAAACAAGTTGATTTTATCTATATAGCCCAATTTCACAATCTGTACAACACCCTTTATCCTATTTGTATGATCCTAACTGTTAACCATAGCATGTTCATAAAAAAAATTAACAAGACCTTCTTTTTATTACATCACATTACAAGTCCTTCATTGAGCACAATATTAACTATAGTACTATAACCTAACTGCACAACGTTGTCCTGAAGCAACAAAGACAAAAGCCCTTTATTGTAAAGGTTCATGCACATTTATTAATAACAATAATATTTTTATTGTCAAGTTATCTCTATTTAAACATGTGGAACAGTGGAACGTAGGTGAGCTTCCACTGCCGCCACCTCACTTGTCTTCATAATAGGAGCATGATATATCATACCTATATATCATACCCATATATCATACCCATTGCAGGAATAAAAAATTGGGGGGAGAGATGGGGGACAAAAAAGGTATTCAGTAGGCAATACCGGGTTAAATGCAAATGGTCAGATCCATAGATTTAAGTCCTGTTAGAGAATCTTTATATAAATAAGTAATGAACTTGTAAATAAAGTTGTCATTGATAGTCAAACACCTATAAATATCAAACTTTAATAGCGGTATGTGCACAAAATTGTCCAAGTCAGATTCTATATAGCAAAACCTCTGGCCCACCTTGATGGCCATCTGCCATGCGCAAGCCAGCACCAACGTACTGTAATCATGCAGCACTGGCTATGAATGAATAGTGTGTGTTAAACTCCTGGCCTTCTCAGCCATCGCACCCCTCTCAGGCAGCACTCTCCCGGCATAGCTCCACGCTCTAACTAACTATGACAAATTAGCCCCACACTTAATTACCAGCCTGGGAAAATCACAATGATGTTTATTAGGCGCAGCATCATAAAGCGGTGTGTCCATGCCCCAAGACCAAAGCACTGTGCCGGAGAAACACTAATAATAACAACAGCCATACAAATTGAAGTGGAATGACCAGGGTCCCCGAGGCGCTGGCCGGGTTGGGGTGAAGGGGAAGGTGACATTCCGTGGATGAATCAATACTGTTCTGCGCTGTGCTGAGCTCCAGCTACCATTGTATAGTTCTGCCTGTGTGTGTGTGTGTGTGTGTGTGTGTGTGTGTGTGTGTGTGTGTGTGTGTGTGTGTGTGTGTGTGTGTGTGTGTGTGTGTGTGTGTGTGTGTGTGTGTGTGTGTGTGTGTGTGTGTGTCAGTGGGATAGATTTAGCTGTGATCCTTACTCCATTATGGGTTAACAGGAAACAGGAGCCACTGATGAAAAATGCTGAATATATCACATTATAGGATACGTTTTTTTCTTTTTGACATACAGTGTTATGGGCATGTGTATCTTGGGGGTCTTCTGTCTGATAAAGATTAAGTGTGCGTGTGTGTGTGTGTGTGTGTGTGTGTGTGTGTGTGTGTGTGTGTGTGTGTGTGTGTGTGTGTGTGTGTGTGTGTGTGTGTGTGTGTGTGTGTGTGTGTGTGTGTGTGTGTGACCACAGCTGGGCTGGTGGCACTGGCCTTGTGGAGAGAGCGGTCGTAAATAGAGCCTCTGTGCACTGCGGCTTATTAACAGTTGATTTATCTGCCTCTCTATAAGGAATGTGCGCCCTTGGCACCCAAGCCCAGAATTTGGCCCCAGGGGGCCCCAATTACCCGGTGCCATGTGTGTATGTGTAAAGGGAATATTTTGCGTTGTGGTGTCAGGGATGCGTGTGCACGTCGTATGAAACTGTATACATCGGTGCAACTTTTCAGTACCAGGGTCATCTTCATCATCACTCCCACGCACACACACACACACACATGCACACACACATGCTTTCTTGTACCAACTGCGGAGAGAGATACAGGGGGCGAACAATAGGATGGGATAAATTAATTTGACAGCTTTCTGCCCCTACAGTGATTTATCAGAGTATTTATCCTGCTGATGTGCCTTTATCTTTTTTCTCTCCTCTCTCTGCCTCTCCCTTGCCCCCCTCAATACTTTTACATTGAGGCCATGTGTGTTTAAATTGTGTCTGTTTATCATTATAAGTACTGACACTACATGCCATTATAGTTTACTGTGTTAAGACAGCTGCGTGGCATTGATTTACTGCATTAAGGCTGAAGTTTAAAGGTCTCATCTCATTTTATTCATGATGTTTGGCTTTCTTCCCCTGTGCATTTCAAGGATATGTTTCCTCTATAATCATATCTGTGAAATGTCATCTGGATCAAATGTGTTTATTTTTTTGTCTCCCCCTGTCTGATCTTTTTGTCTTGTGAAAGCCATATTTCACATATTTCGTTTGCATTCTTCGGCAACCGTTACAATGCCAAAACTGTTTGATTATGAAGTTATGAATCCTGTTAAAGCTAGACACAGAAAATAAGGATTCCTGCTGCAGGGAACACAATTAAGGTAATATTCATGTTGCATAAGGTATTTTTAGGATTATTATATTATGACCTCTATCAAGTAGGTCTGTCTGTTGTTGGCTTGTTTATTTGTTTGGCAGCAAGATTAAGGAAAAACTACTGGTGCGATTTTCATGAAACTTGGTGTAGAATGGGCATAGGAAGAAACCATTCAAATTTGGAGCTGATCCAAGTCACAGGGTGAATACACCAATTATTTTCCACTTTTGTTAAAATTGCTCGATAGGGCATTTGTGCTTCATTCCTCTGGTGTTGGAATAATGTGAAAAATTAGTTTTTTACACATTAACATTGTGAGACAGGACCTGCCTTGGCAGAAATCTGCGCTCTCCAAGTACCCTTCTAGTTGTTATACAATTGTTTTTAATTATTACCCGCAATCACATTTAGACCTATTATAATCGTTTTTTGTTGACAGCCAATTTTCAATAGGTTTGTGAAGACCTGCTGATTTTACCACCACACTGACTACTTGACAATTGTCCCCAGCTACAGTAAGCCTCGACATTAACAGTATATGAAGTGTTTCTCTATCATTGCCTTGGTGTATGTTCCACATAATATACAGCACAATTTAATTCATTTAAAACACCTGAGGGTAGAACAAGATCATCACAAAATGAAGATTGGATTATTCCCTAATAACTTTCTTTTACATGACATATTACATGATTACATTTATTATCATAAACAGTGTTCACTATCCATTTAGTCATTAGTCATTGTATTTGAACACCATGTTTGGTGAGGCGATAGCTGAAAGGATGGACAGTAAACAGCTCACTTCAGATTAGATCACATTTGATTTTTGACTGTTGCACACTGTGTTACAATGTGAGGGGGGGGCAGTGTATCTAGACTTTGCAGCATGACATATCTTTCGGTTCATCACTAAATGTTACTTTTACAAAGTTTTACCCAACATTTGTTTTCCTGTGAATCCCATCTGACTATTACGTGTGAAAGCATGTGTTAAACATGAAACAAATGTTACTGTGTGGAGGTGGTTATGTGTTTTCAATTTATGCAGACGAAGGGAGGCAGGATCTGAGATATTACACATCGCCGCTTCTGCTACTCCCAGAGGCATCATCAGTAACTATCATATTTAGACCTGCCCTGTCTACTAGCTGCTGCATACCTCATACTCAACCCCATTGCTGGTCCATCCTCATTTTCACCGCTCCGTCTCTTTTTAATAATTCATTAAAATTAAACAAAATAACTTTAATTCATTTAAATTATTTTCACTTCTTTTGCTAAATTCAGCATTAGGAACACTTTGACATTTTTGTGTATAAAATGATTGTGTCCAAGTTTTATTGTAATATTAAGACTTATGAGACATATCACGCTCCTTTTCCTTTCTCCAAAAAAGTGTGTTCATTTGTTTGTCTTGTCTTCTGGATTCTTCGTCTGCTCTGCTCATGCTGACTTGAAACATCCAGTATCAGTACCTTCATCACTCTTTTCTCACTTAATCAATGCTTTATGTTAGCACTAGCTAAGAATAAAACATATACCTGTATACACGTATATGTTATATATGGGTCAACAACTTGCTTAAACAGCAGTTGTAAATAACAAAACTGCTATAATTGTTTTGGTTTTTTTTTTGTTTGTTTGGTTTTTTTTGGGGGGGGGGGGTACACAGCAGAAGTTACCTTAGTTTTCCCTTGGGGAATTGAGAGCAATCTTTCCATCGCTGTGACTGTAACAGAACGCTACATGAGCTGAATGATTCCCCTGCTGTGGAGGTTTTACTTTAAGTGTTCAGTGTGACTACCCTTCTGTTGTGGTTTCTCTGTTAACCTTTCCTACCCTATTCAACCCCATCTGAGTGACCTCAGCACTCATGGGTCACTGATCCCATCACAAACCCACCAGAGATTCCCCACATTGGTTCCCCACCATCATCATCTCTCCGTCTTTACACTCATTCTTTTCTCTCTAAAACTGGTGATGAATACGAAGCGCAGATCAATCAGATCAGGCTTCAGCTCTACTGCTGGACATAATGAAGTGTTTACTGTTGTTGCTTTGTTCTCGTGTTTATCCTAACATGAGGAACACAGAATTTTCTCCCACTGTGGTTAACTTTGTGTGTTTATGGTGTATGTTGCAGACTTGTATTGTTTTTGAAGAGATCATTAAAAATTAAACAATGCTACAACACAAAGCTGTGTTTTTAGACAAAAGGGAGATGGAAATGACTTATGTATAATGTAAGCTCTTATTTGTATGTGTGTAGTTGGGTGTTTGCAGACATAGAAACTATATGACTTTTAGTTTCACACAGGACACAAACCATGGTCTCCCGGATGGAAGTCTGTATTTTTGTGATCCATCCACCCCGACCACCTCTACCTGTGGACCTTCACAGACCTTGATTAGAAAGGTTTTCTTAATCCATCAAAAATGGAAAAAGTTGTCTTGCAAATGTAAATTGAGAATGCAGTTTAGTTGTATGTGATCGTAATTTTTAAATGAATTTTTAAACCTGCAAACGCCCAAAAGTGTAAAGTTATGGGCCAAAAAACCAAAACAGTGAGTTGAAAGACACTCAAAAGCTGCTGAGGGGGAACTGAGAAGTTGTTGGATTATTATATGTGGGACTATCACTGCAAGCAACTCTTTTCACATACAGATAGTGCTGTGATCTATTGTTAATATAAAAAATATTGATTATAGCTGCTTTTAAGCCAACATGAAGAAGAAGTCCTTTAAGTCATCATAGCATTATTATTTTCTCCTCTTTGATTTTGTATGTGGTATTCGGAGCAGTCGGTATTATATCATCATCCGTGTCATGTTTACTTGATGGAACTTCTTACCTTTGTTCTGCATTCAGTCTAGGATTTATTCAGCCTTAACTTCTTCAAAAGAACTGTCTACACTGAATCAGTTTAACAGATAGCCTTCTCCACTTTGACTCATCTGGCCACCTCAGACATCAACACAGTAAAGACAGCTTGCTGTCAGCCAACATTGTTGTATCACATGTAATCAAAGACTCCACACACTTGAACAAACTACAAAAGCACAGTGTGGATTCACTTCGCCCCGGGAGTGTACTGGTGTTTTAACACAATTGCAACCATAACATCCCTGCTGCATTCAAGTCCACCTTTAAAATGTCGTCCCTATCTTCAAACTGTGTATGTATTCATATACTGTATATATATATTGTTGTCATGACATGTCGGCTATATACAGTACATGCATAAATGGCAACTGCATGTGTATGAATATCCTGCAGCTTAGTTGTTCTCTGTACTTTTTGTTATAAGAAGCCATGGACGTACGTGTGAAAACCAACCTACACATACTGCATCCATCCATATTATACAGTGGGAAATGTTGAAATACTGTATATATTTTTATAATATTTAAAGTGGAAGGACACAAGATCAAATCTAAGGGAATTCGAACCCACTATGCCTTTACCATGTCTCCTACTTATTATGTTCCATAAACATAAAACGGGTGTTACTTTCCATGGCGAAGTCCTCCCTCGGTTTGAAGATAACGCTCTATTGTTGTTATTTATTCATCTTGTTTTCTGCGCCGTTGCTTCCTTGTTTATTCTATTTACGGGTCAAAAGCCACTGCCTCGCAGTGGGGAGGGGGACTTAAAACCAACGGAGCATGCGCAGATGTGGAACCCGATATTACTCCGGGAAGGCTGTTTACATGCATAAATACCCCAGTCACTAAAGAAGTTATCTAGGTTTGTTAATCGGGGTAGAGAACTCCGTGTTTACATGGTGTTTGAGGAAACCAGAGTATGCCTTTAACCCGAATATAATCGGGTTTTTAAACTGCATGTAAACAGACTGACTTTTAACTGCATTACTGTTTTCTAAATAAATAAGACTTATTTAACCACTGTAGCTGTAAGAATATATATTTTACTCAACTCCAGTAATAAATATATCTCAAATAGTTCCTGGCATGCTTTCTGTGCATAAACTTTAGATTGGCAGCCATGGAGCCACACTCGCATAGCACATGACAGTTAAGCTGGGACCAACACTGACAAATATGACTCACTGTCACTTACTGGCTACCAGCAACCCAAAGGAGCACTTGTGCTTTGGAGTAAAAATCTGCACTGCTTTGAAGGTGTTCACCCTCAGTGCACCTCTGCACTCTCACTGGACCTCTTTTTCTCTTCTTCTCTTGGTGTCTGTCTACTGTATAACTATACTGTCTCTCTCTGCTCTTCAGTGTGTAATCATGACACCTTTGAAGAAGGACACAAACAGATGAAAGAGAACTGGAATAAAAGGAAGACAGTTTTCAGAAGGGTGTAGGTAGTGGAGGCGAGGGATGAAGAGATGACTCTATATCATCTTTGTGCCGTGGGATAAAACTTAATTTAGTATACAAATATTGCTGTTATAATGGTAGTTACCCAAACCTAACATCAGACAGAGCGTTGAAGTCTGACTATCTGCAAAACCCCACATTACCTTTCATTTCATTTAAATGCCAACATTGTTTCGTTCTTCTTGTAATGACTGTATTGCACATAATACTAATAATGTATTTCCAAAGCTGTTTTTTGTTGTTGTTGCCAGCAAGAACTCAACAGGAAGAGTGAAATGCTAGATTTTATTGTAATTTCAAACTCTCTATAGTCATTTATTGCTGAGAAGCTCCTCTCATCCTTTCATATGTGAAGGTCTCAGCTGTAAATATGTGTTTGGTTTTACATATTTTCTAAAGTTGACGAACTTTCAAGCTTACTTATCATGTTGAATGCTGTGAAGAAAAGGTGGGTGATTGAGGGTTTGCGTGAATGTTCGCATAATGCTGCTTGTCTTCTTCTGGCACTCCTGACTTTAAATACATTCATTCTAAAGTCCTCCAGGAGAGCAAGGAGAAACACAGAAACACACACACAGACACAATGAACTTTCTTCAACTCTCTTCAAGATGCATTATTAATCTTCACATTTAAACTGGTCTGTCCATGAACCTGTCAATTTAAGATTGAACCAAGATTGTGTAGTTTAGTAATGTGTTTTTAGTAAGAACTATGGTTGATAAGGCACAAAGGCAGTAAACAGTAGAAGTAGTGCTTGACCCCATACCCATAACTTTATCTAACTTTCCAATTAATTATTTCATAATGTCACCCACTTCATACACAAATGTTTATATAACAGAAATTAATTCTGGTCTCTTTGTCTTTACTTTTGCATGCATTGATGCTAAATTTGTAATATAATGTATGTCTAGTTGATTAAGTCTATGATGGTATGTCCAAGTCCCCTAAAAGCATGTGTTTTGATTGCTAGAATGCATTGGTCAGAACTGAAGTCACATTGTCAAAACTCTTCTTCACACAGTCACTAAAACAGAAGTCTATGGGTCATTCCACTGAATCGGTGCCATTTGGGTGTTGTAACTGTTCAAAGTTAAACTACAAGTTTAGACCTGGCCTAGTAGCTTACAGGAGACCGGAAAATCGCACCATAAAAACAAGTATTGCATAGGAGTTTGACTGACAGTTAGCTTGAGCCGTTACAGTTAACGGTTAACATGAAAGTTAGATTACCCATCAACGTCAGCTAATTCCTCCAAACTCCCAGGGCTGGTCTGTCTGGCTCATCCTTTGCAAAGTACCTTATCAACTAATCTTACAAAGCAAGCAGCGCCAGATCCATGCAGCGTAGCAAGTTACAGCCGAGACTAGTACAAAGAGGCTAAGTCACCATCAAAGGTGGCGCTGCTTTAGGGGTATTAAACAAGAGCAGTAAAATCTGGTCTGCAATTGCCATGATGCTCAATCATTCACAGCGCTGCTCCAGTTCCACTGCGCAAGTGTCATACCGCCAAAGCACGGCCATCTTTGATTGGTGTCCATGCCTCCTTCCATAGCCTTGGTTACAGCTAGCTGGCAAATTTTAGCTTGCCTGCTAATGTTAGCTGACCGAAACCTAAGCTGGCTGTGGCTTGGCTGCAAGTCATCGATCTTTCCATTGGTTACTTTGTGGAGCCGACTGATGGAGTGATTTTTGCAAACAGTAATATAGTGGTATTGTAAATGTTATTGTAATTCATTGTACAGCATTACACCAATATGATGCTGGTCAAATATGTTCAGTCTCACTGTTTTGGTTAGTATTTGCTTGTGGCTATGGAGTGTGGGAGCACGAGGGCGTGAGCATCAGGATGCCGACTGCAGTTCACTAAGGGCCACTGGTGTCGCTAAAACAGGGGTTTTCTGGAAGTTACACTGACAGAGAACCTTTAACTAACATATTGTGTATTTTGGATGAGAAAAACAAAATGGAACTAGAGTCACACTTCAATCCAAAAAAATAAGATTTCATTATGATTCTTATTGCACTCTCCTAGGAACGGAAAAGGCACCGATTCTGGGAATAATTGTGAATTTTTAATTGCCTTCACACTTAATGCCTTATATGACCTTGTTTTCCGAAATCCATTATCTCTTTTCTCATTGACACCACCAACTGCATAACTTGGTAACCTGACACACTGTTTTTCAATATTGTAAGTAATTATCACTTTGCTGTAGATAATTAATCAGGTCTGCAAGTGATTATAATAAGTGCAGCATGACACTAAACATAATTTTTAAAGTACATAAACATTAAGCTTTAGTAGCAAGACAGTTTGTGTGGCAATTTTTGTGGCAGTGGCTTGCCGTCATAGGGTTCTTCCCAGCTCTCTATTTTGTAATTCTGCATCCCCCTCTCTTCTCCTCTATCCTCTTCTCCTCCATCCTCTTGTCCGTGACCCAGGTCGATCTCAGTGAACCATCTTGAATGATCTTGTATGTAATTCCTAAAGCAAATCTTGAGGAGAGATTGCCGGAAGAGCTATGACCTATAACCGAGCCAAACTACAAATCTGATGAAGCTGATGAAGTTACATCTACTTCAAAAGTTTCTATAAATTAACCTGAAAGCTAAGTGTCCTGGTAAGTCGTCAACCTTTCACAGAAGCTTATGGAGGTAAATTCACAGTTTTGTGCGCGCCAGTTAAATAATGCTGTATTCGTGAAAAATTACCATGATTGAGTGCACTTGTCAGGAGGGACCGCTGTATGTATTAGGAGAGGGGAGTGCTGTGTTTGCAATTGTGCAAATAGCATTGTACACACAAGCACACACATGCAGACGCACACATGCATAACAAACTCACAACAGAACAAGGGCTGTGTGAGAAACCCTGCACCTGTAATGGAGTGATAATGCTGAGTAAGACAGACACACACAAACACACACACACACACACACACACACACGTACATGCACACGCGAGTACACACACACACACATACATACACACACACACACACACACACACACACACACACACACACACACACTTTACCGCACAAATATACACCCACAAAGACATAATGACTATAGCTCCATCAAACTGGCGTGGGCTGCAGAGTAGTGACCTAAATGTGTTGGGATTGCAGCATCATTGGTGATTACCATTGAAAGCCTTTTGATAAATAGCACCTATAAACGGTCTTTAGGGAAACAAATTCATTCCAATGCCTAGAGCTATGTGAAGTCTGGGACAAATACTGTATATCCATCATTAAGAGACATCCCTGCACATCTGGTACATAAAATAATATTGAGTCTTTGAATAAAAGCAATTTAACTTTTGTAGCAAGAATTACCACAAAAGTGGCTTATATTAGGATGCTAATTTGTCTTTTGCATATGTTCTGCATATTTCTACCAAATTGACTATATCTGTTGGTTAGTTTACCAATAATTTGCAGTTGGCATATTTTGTCATAATTATATAGATTGCTTGTTTTTAGCACCCTTTGGTCCTCTGATATGGTTTATCCTCTGTGGAATTTACTTACAGATTCTCTCATTTGTTTTGGCTCAATTCTCAAAATAGATTTTTTTTTTTCAAAGCACTGACTAAAATTTCTCTGTATACTTCCACAGCAAATTAGAATGTCTCATCCATTTAAGCAAATTGTACAGTATGTGCTTTGGCTCGTTTGCAAAACAGTAAGTACAGTTGTCAACAATTTGTACAATTACCACTTGCACATGGACTGCTGATCGAAACTCACTGATCAAACTTGATTCTCTTCACAACTTGTGAAACTCTTCACAGCTTTCAAATTCATTCATCATCCCAGTCATCACATGCAGAATGATCCATTCAAATAATTACAAATCGGTTAGATATCTATGTATATTCCATAAATATCAATGACATGGGATGTTTGTGATGTCTGCTACCAGGTGACAGTAATGAGTTATGAGTCCCAATCACCAACCAAGTGGAGGACAACTTGTAGTTTTACGCACTGTACAAGTAGGAGAAGGTACAATTTGTTGTTTTTTACTGAACAACTGCAGTGTTTTTCATTGTTGCAGGAGACAAACTCGAACACTAGCTTTCTAAATTAGGTATAGCTGTTTGCAAACCTTTTTTTATATATATATATATAAAGTACTGAGAAAAGCCCATTAAAGTAGTGCAATCTCAAAGAGGTCAAATATTTTAGGTGTTGTAAAAAGCTGACTTTGTCATGGCCCTAATTTGTTATCAAAATTCAGGTCAGAATCAAAGATCACTGTTTATTTCAGTATTTGATATCATATCCACAATTTGTCTTTAGGTCTGTGGGATTTGTTTAGGGTTATTGTCATTTGATGATACTAAGATATACATTTTTGAGTATCATCAGCATATAATGATATGTGGTTGTCCTGCATATGATTATCTAACATCTGTAGTTGCTAAATAAAGGGGGGCCTAGGGTGAGTCTTGGGGAACTTCACATGTGATTTTAGTTCTTTCTGAAACAAGTTCTACCACATTAGAAACCATGCTACTACTTTTACTTCTACACAATTATAGCACTATTACCATTTTACTACAGCTTCTTAAATCTGACAAAGCATCCAGTTACTGTAAACGGGTGCTATTTAAATGATGCACAAGAGGGAGTGCCATGCTTGGCCTTTTACTTTATATCACAGCACACATCTAATTATGATTTACAAGGTAGATATTAATTACACAGATGACCAAAGACTTTCCACTAATACCCTTTAGAAACTTAAGTACAACAAGAGTAGAGGAAGTAAATAACAGATAATGACGAATAGTACTTGACAGGTAATGATTTACATTTTGCAATCAGTAAAACATTGACTTCTCACTGTTGGTTTCTTTTGTTGCATAATTTAAGATCATCAGGCCTCATTCACCAATACCTTATCTCTATCTTCACTTCTCTCTACTAAGTTTTTTCCTAAATTTGTTTTTAAGAAAAGTCCTTTAAAAAAAGTCTACATTCATGACGTGTACTTAACCTGCAGAATTTATTTGAACCTCTGTTCTTATGCTGATGAATCTCATTTCCTCCTAAGTGTGTAGTTGATCTAATTAGCATAAGTAAATGCCCTGCAAATCCCCATAAAAGGGTATGAGACTGCAGGCTCGGTGCACATAGTCACACACAGATATGGAAAAGAAAAAATGTGAAAATCAAGTCAAGAATGTCTGAATGAAATGATTCTATGTGATCTTGTGTTATCACGAGAATCGGCTGCTGTGCAAGGTAAGAGTCAGTCATGAAGAGGAAAATAAACACAGAAAAAGGGGACAGAAACTCAGCCAAAGCTTTGCTCACTGGTATATCTAAGTTAGTTTGGTTGGTGGAGATACTTAAATAAAGTGACCCATCTAAGACTTATGTAGGGGAACACAAGTTCTTTAATTTATCCTATGTGTGTTAATAACATTTAGACATCTTAAGCATTATTGATTCTCACACTATTAACACATTAGAGCCAGCTGATGGCCAGGTGTCGGAAGTCTCACGAAGAAAGTGCATTTATTAGTTCTTGTA
Organism: Echiichthys vipera; assembly: GCF_963691815.1. Classification (NCBI taxonomy): domain Eukaryota; kingdom Metazoa; phylum Chordata; class Actinopteri; order Perciformes; family Trachinidae; genus Echiichthys; species Echiichthys vipera. The sequence continues at coordinate 13,545,754 of NC_139835.1, read as the reverse complement.
TGTGTGTGTGGACATTAAATACCCATCTATTAGGGTATTTATTCACTTTATGCCACGCACTGTGTGTATGTGTTTGTGTGTGTGTGTGTGTGTGTGTGTGTGTGTGTGTGTGTGCGCGCGTGTGTGTGTGTGTGTGTGTGTTTGTGTGTGTGTGTGTGTGTGTGTGTAGAGCCACAGATGGATGACACACATAACTCTCTCTCTCTCACACACACACACACACACACACACATGCTTCACAGGCAGTAAATCCCCACAGACTATACAGTCCTGTTACCAGAAGGTTTTCATGCCCTTGACTAAGAAAGTCAACCCTTGCATGCTCACTCATCATAAGTCAGCTTAGAACATCTGCAAGATTTGTAAAATATTATGTGAATATTCTTGTAAAGAGTAGCATAGAGCCACCATAAGAAGCACACAGAGAGTTGTACTTTTCTCTATCAAGCACAACAGTTTCCTCAGACAATGTTGCAACAGTAATAATCATCACAGCACACACAGACGCAGATTACGTAACCACTCATTATTTTACCAATACTTTTTTTATTACTGATGTTGCGTAACACAACTGTGCTAACCTGGCAACACCAGACTAATATACATTTGCGATTAGTTATCAAACAGACACAATTGGTAGACCTTCAACCAATCAGAGCAACAAAATGGTGGGGTTTGCTCAATGGAAAAGAATAGCAACCAGGTAAGAAACTTTCTCAAACAGTTAAATAGCAACTGCGCTGGCAACTGCGCTGATCTGCAGGCTGGATGCATGGTCATGGTCTTAAACCCGCCCCACACGAGACAAACGGTTGTGATTGTCTGTACTATGTCAAGACGCTGGATACCTGTCTGTATGGGAGAAGGGCCAGAGTTACCTGCCAGAACAAATTAAACATTAGTTTGGCTGGTTTCCAGGCTACAGTTATACATTAACATCATAAGAAACACTTTATGTACAATCAACTTTGATGGTATTAAATGATGACAGTCAGTTTTTGGGAAAACACATCCCTGTACTGTATATTTCTACCCAACTAAGTCTTTAAAGGGACTTTTATTCCTTAGTTCTCATAGTTGGTTTGAAACTTTCTCAATATCTTCTCAAATCAGCCCTGAAAGGTTTCACCTACATGACCTTAGAGGAAGCACTGTACAACTCTGAAGTGAAACGTGTCCAAGCCAGCTGTCTTGGAATATCTTTAGGGTTTTACCCAACAATAGCCAAGGGACAGAGGAATGTGTTGAGGGGGTTGGTGGACAGAAAAAAAAAAAACACGACATATGAGAAAGGGGAGAGTGAAGGAGTATAAGAGAGTCAGGATGATGGTCCCCTGAGTAATAAGAGCCAAGAGAGACATGAAGGGTGGTGGTGACAGAGGAGATGTACAATTTTTCATGCCAATAATATGGTACAGCATTGGCAACACATGCAAACCAAAATATTTTGTTCACTTTATCTCTTTATTCTATTCTTTATCATTGCACAGTGGAAAATACTTTGTACGGAATAACCCTATACTGTTATGTTTTGAAATCAACTTAAATTTGTTTAAATTCATGTGAAATGAAAAATACATTTTTCCCAGATAATTGCCAAATATATGTAAAAAACTAACTTAACTACATCAGAGTATTTTTCAATTAAAATCTCAATCTCTTCTCTTCCTGTAAAACAATACTAGCTAACTCACAACATGGAGAAAGATAGAATGAGATGTGTGTTTGGATAACACCCGCAGTTGTATTCAAAGCCAGAGTTACAGTACATAACCAACATTTCATTTCTAAAGCAGAGGAAGCTAAAGGCGAGCAGTACATGTTGACTTTTACCAGCGGGTGAGCGGGGAGCTTCGAGCCACTGGAGGCATGGAGTGACTGGGAGGCACGTCTGTGTGTGCTGACCGCTCAACATGGAGGCGGTTGAAAGTTCCTGTCATCTCTCCCTCGTTCTCCTACCCGGTTTGCGTGCGTGCGTGCGTGCGTGCGTGCGTGCGTGCGTGCGTGCGTGCGTGCGTGCGTGCGTGCGTGTGTGTGTGTGTGTGTGGCTGTAATAACTATTAACAGCTGAAATATTCTGTTTCACTGGACAATATATCACAGTACAGAAGCTAAAGATGCTTCAACTTAATTTCACATGGACTTTAATGTCTATTTGAGAGTGTGTGTGCATGCTTGTATGCAATGCTTGGCATAGTGAGGCAATAAGAATCTGGAACCCCAGAGAAAGCACAGATTTAATAAACATTATTATGTTTTCTATTATTAAAAGATCACCTTCAGAGATTTAAGGATTTATTTAAAGATGTAATCCATGAGATTTTCATCTTGTCTGTTAAGTTACTATATATCATAGAGTGAGTTAAAACAATGGAGATTGATCATATGACATACTTAATGACTAGGTTAAAGACTCTGTTTACGTCAGGTAGCAGCGGTTGGTCTGCCAGGTGGAGCTCGTCACTGAAACGTACACTGCGTTTCATTGTAAACGGGAATCGGGAACCTCCAACTTCTGAGTCAGGCTTGTAGTAAGGGCAGAAGTGTAATAGGAACGTGTGTGTGTGTGTCTGTGTGTGTGTCTGTGTGTGTTTGCGTACTCGCGTGTGCATGTGCGTGTGCATGTGCGGATTTAAGAGGGTAAAATATAGGGAACGGAAGCCAACACGCATAGCGGCCGCAAAACCTGACAAGATGGAGGGCAACAAAAAAGAGGCTGCTTGAAACAAGGTATCTCAAATCTTACGGATTACAGCTTTTTTTTTTTAATTACTCTACTACAATTTGTGTCTGATAAAGTTTTTCACCAAAGAAATTCAATTATCTTGTTAAAATCCTTAAAAATTATATGAACTCCTTCTCCTCATTAACAATCCAGAATCTATTAATGTAAAGGAAGAGTTGGGGAAAAGATGCTGCTTCACCGTAAAGTCCACTCCTAATGTGGGTGCACTGGAGCTTCAAGTTTCCACATCATATTTGTGTTATATGGCTTCCAAACTATTAACCACAAATCATGCTTGTAGTTCCACCCATTACAATTGCTTTTTCAGTGAGCAAAGAGAAACTTTTTACTTATAGCAGATGAATTTTAAAACATAACTTTGAATGTCAAACTCTGCACATACATCATTCTGTACAGTGAAGCTCAAACATTATACAGCAGGAACAAGAGGAAATACATATTTTTGAGTAGAGGGGGACTTTAATAAAAGTACTGTCAGCCCAGGAAATTAGACTAACCGTTGCAGAGAGATAGAATGAGTACGCAGAACAAAGTGTATCCTCCCCTAAACACACACACATCTAAACATTTTTTTCATTCATGGCCTCCATTATTATCATTGTGACTGTATAGCTTCTACTGCAACAAGCCAATTTCCCCAAAGAATTCATGAAAGTTTTATCTTATAAGAAGATTTTGGGGGGAAGTGGGGAAGATTTGGAAGTAGAGACTGGTCAGGAATAGATACAATGGTAAGATGTCAGATAGAGAGATATAGAGGAAAACCGGAGGAGGGAGAAAGAGAGAGAGAGAGAGAGAGAGACAGTGATTCAGACTCAGTGGTGCGTAGCGGCTACCAGCCCATGTTGTCATTGACAGGAAGTGAAGGGTACATGCCTTCCCAAAACCAGCTTATCCCGCTGACCTCATGGGGACAGTGTGTGTATGCATGTGTGTATGTATGTTACAAAGAGAGAGAGAGAGAAGCCTTGGACTCGCTGTCTCTCTCTCCCTCCAGGCCTGAAATGAATGATGCTCCCAATGGCTTGGTTTCACCCCACTGAACACACACGCTGAGCAAATGGTGAAGCTGTGGGACAAGATGTGTGTCTGTGTGCACCCTAGCAGTACTCAAAAGTGGGTGCAAACTTAATAAACTTCTCACATGCATCTATATGTATGCCTGTTGATGTACGCAGGAAGGACATTTTTTTTTTAAAAGTTGAGGCGATGCAAACATTTTTTTGGTGTTAGAATGCAGAGAATCATAAAGATATCAGTTGGAAGCTGCTCTGAAGGATGTGTTTTTTTATTGGGTGGCTCATAAATTGATATTAAGCAATGTTTGCTAAGTGGATATTTTGTCCCAGGGTTTTATTTTATTTATTATACACTACATTACACACACACACACACACACACACACACACACACACAAATCCAACCAGGTAAGACAACAATTCTAATCTTCATTAATAACACAATAAAATGCAAAAAAAACAAAAAAAAACCAACAGAAACATATCCATGGTGTCAGAAGTAGTTGGACCTGACTGAACCAGATTACACTAGTGTGTATACAGATAAATTCTTGACCTTTGTTGTTTTCAGAGCACTTCAAGACATTTTCAGTACACTGCAAAGAAATAGTGTAAGGCAAAAGTCAGTAGGGAATACATAGATATATAGATAAAGAGAAGGTTATTTCATTGCTGTAGATACATGGCCCTTATTTTATCATGACAACGTATAAAACTGGTCGGAAAGGCACTCTAGAAACATTTCACCCAAAGGAAACTGGGAAAAATGATTAAGGTTTAGATATTTTGAATACAGCTCACCAGGATACAGGATGGTAATTGTGTTTTTCATATCAAAGTGTTACCTGGAGATTATTATTCATTAATTAATTCCTGTGAGCTGAAATTGAAGAGAGAGCCATATGTGAAAAAAAACACATGCTGGCACTGGTAGAGAGGAGCAGAATCAGGGGTGCCTTAATGCACGGGATTACCAGAGCTTAATTTCCAGACCTTGGACCAAGTAGGAGCTGCACAAGACATGACCTAATATATATACATTACAGCTTTGTGAGGCATAGCCGGGAAATAATGGCCCTACTTTTTTTTTATGGGGGCTTGACAAATTAACCCTTGTACGTGTGTCTTCACTTTTGGGACCCGATGATATCCCTCGGGTCAAATTGACCTGGGACATATTTGGGGTTTTTAAACAAGTCTGAAATCAAATGTTACTTCATAAAACATTATCATATATTGTCTTCATCTCAATTTCAAACAATAGAGATGACATACATGTTAAGCAAGCAGTCTCTACTAGAACCCAATTAACAATGGAAGTGTGATTATTTTTTTGTGGTGGTGGTGGACATATGGCTAAAGAGGGGGTTACAGTGAGAGCAAACAGCTTCTCAATGCTTAGATTATAATAATGTAACATTATCTTTGTGAGTGTGTGTGGGCATTTTTCTGTCTGTACATGTTTATCACAGAAAATGCTAAGGCCATTCAGTTTCAGGTAGAAAAAATATATACTTGTACCATTTTTCTTCTTGCAAAAACTTGAAATGGAACAATATACCCAATGTATTTGTCAACCCAAATACCATAAAAGAGATAAGTCATTTTTTCATGCTTCTTGAAATGGATCAATGTACCCAATGTATTTGTCAACCCAATTACCATAAAAGAGATAAGTCATGTTTTTAGGCTTCTCTTTATGCAACAATGGATTCATATTTACCAGCCGCAACAATGGTATTGAGAGTCTACTGTAGCAGGGACTAACAAAGAAGCGGTTTTGACCATTGTTCTGTTTTTTTTTTGTTTTTTTTGCAAGGTGTCTGTCTGTCTGCTGCCAGATATTATTTTTGCAGTAGCGTTGTGACTGTGCAAGATACAATCACTTAACGTTGCAGGTGTGTAATGGGGACATAATAAAGGCCAAGTTCAATGCTTGTGGCTCGTGCAAGGGTGTTGGAAGTAGGGTAGTAGGAATAAGAGAAATTAAATTTGATATATGAATATCAATTCATTGTTACCCGATGATGCAGCCTATTATTTATAAAAAATATCAATGTATACTAATGTCGTGTAGTATCAACCCACTATTAAACATTACAATTCATACACAAACAGTCCAAGGTCACTAATACAGTGACATCATGACAGGTGCATGATCAGCACCATGGACAGTATTACACATCATAATAATGATAACAATAATCAGATTGGGGCCTATTTATCACACTTCAATGGCTCAGGTTGGACCTAATGAAGCTGCAACTGGCATTTCCCCACATTAATGGAATCTCCTTACACTGCTCAATTCTCCATGAGGTAACTTGTACCTGCTGGTGGCAAAAAAAGACAACCCAGACCCTGGTAATGGCAGGCCTCCAAAATGTCCGTAGCCCCAGGGTTATATTACGGCACCTTTGAGCAGAGTGTGAGGTGACTGTATGTTCATGAAGACCACAGCGGGGATACCTGTGGATTACTTGTAGCAAAATGTTGCAGTTTCACTTTTGTCACAGGTGATTTCCAAGTAATGGTCATATTTTGACTAGACATATGCATATGTCATAGCAATGACTGCTACACTGACGATGATTTAGGAACCCCATTGAACTTGCTACTCCCTTTGTGTCACACATGGTGGACGCCATTAGTCAGAGAACAATAGGCAATCCACTTAAATCCCAGTGTTTGCAGATGTTTTAAACTGTGTGAGATTTTCAGTGTTGCTAGCTTTCTCCACTTCCCCAGAAAACTTAGGGGAATCGGCTCAGTGGTGGCACTTCTGAATTAGTCTTTTTCATTCCCCATTGAACAGAACACAGTTTTGAAAAGTATTTTGCCGTTTTGTCCTTACATGGGCTCATTTTAAATCAGATGTAAAATGACTTGTAGGACGGTGTTACCACCTGAACATACCTATCATCCTTGATAATACTTCTTAGTCCTCCCTTTTTGGAATACTAAAAATGTTATTGAGCTGTGGTCACACACAATTGTTAGTTAGTGCTATGTAGTAAATTTGAAATACTCTTGTAGAGTCCATTGGATTCTCTGAAACTACACTTTGTACTCTGATAAAACGTAACTCCTTGTGTTGACCTGACAGAATCCTGTACAGTTAATTTTGATAGGCACCTCGGAAGACAGTCTCATTACTGGTAGAAGTCTTATTTGTCCTCCCTAAATGTGACACAAGGACACAAATAAATAAATAAATAATACATAAAGTAACTTACAGGCTGATGCAACATGCTGAACAATGCAGGATGTTTGATCCAAAGCAAGAAACAACAATTAGGATTTCAAATACAAGAGGCAAAACAGGGTATACAATGTAAGAAGCAGCCTTTTCAAGGCCTTGCATGTTGTATTTACTCTCTAAGGCACAATATACGTACACGATTATAGGGGACCTGTTGTGACAATGGGGAAATAAAGTACCACACAAACACACACACACACACAGACACACACACACAGATTAGTCACTCGTGTGTGCTTTTATGTATGAGTTATTGTATTTTTCATGAACTGCACCTGTGTGTATTGACTAATTACATTTTCTCTTTTTATTTGATTATCCATACTAGAAGGCAAATCAAACCTCCAGTCTTACCTATGAGTATTTGGGGGTTTAGCTGGGATATTGTGCCTCGAAGATTAGCTTTTCTTTCTCAAGATGTTTAAATATGAGGGTTAAAACTCAGCTTATTGATCTTGGAGTTTGGGCTGGAGCTTGTATAGCTTTTGCTGCATTCACATACATTTTCCTTCATCCTGTCCTTTTGTGCCCAAGCAAGGTGTTGCAGGGCTAGGATGCAGTCTTGCATCATATTCTGAGATGCATTTATACACATATTATTGTATACATACAGCGAAGCTAAAGGCATGAAGACACACTGACACAACATGTATGTTTGTTTCCTCTTTGTTGTTCAATCATTGCTATCGCACCACACATATACACACATTCATAGAGAACTTTGTATAGAGAATGAAAGCAATGATGTAGAGTCAATAAGTGTGACATAGATGCAGAGAGAATGGAAGAAAGAGTGTGTGCATGCGTGCGCGCGTGCGTTGTGACGTGTATGTGTGATGGTGCATCAGTATGACAGCTTTCAGAGCAGCACTTCTTGGCCAGCTGATTCTCTCCCATCTGAGATCCTGAGTGAGGATTATAAAACCAATCAGCACATTGTGATTGCTGCAGCCAGCCTGCGATTGGATCGCAACCCAGCCTCCACCGTCAGTTCTGCAAAGAGAAAGAGTAAGAGATGAGGAGAAAAGAGTGCAGGGAAAGAAAGAGAGAAGGAAAGAGATAAATAAAGAGAATCGTCAGAGAGTGGTGGGTGAAAGACCAAAGAAGAGAACAACACAGAGGGAGAATATAAGATCAAGAACTCCTGGGTATCCCATCAGCCTTCGCTTTCTAAGTCGTACTTACTACCGACAGCACACACAACAGATTTACTCTGTGTGTTGCCTCTGTTGGTTATCTATCATATGGACACCTTTCAATCTCCTTGCTTCCCTCTTCAACTAAAAGATTATCTATTACACTCAAATAGAACATAGTTCTACTCTACATCCTCAGTTAATGGTGCAGGATTCCCACAGCATGTCCTAGTTTTCCTAGCATTTTAGATGAAAATACTCACATAAAGAAGAAAAATTAAAGCGCCACAAAAAAGGTCAATTTCTGACAGCTGTTTTGAGGGGTTGAAGAGATGAAATGGTGTCTTTTCATCTATGTTTTTCCCTTGTTTAAGGCTGATTTTAATGCAGGAATGCTGCCTCACATAGCAACAAGGTCTCAGTCTTTAATGCAAGCCCTGGTCCTGCTTTTGCTTAAGTTTGCATGCTGTTTCTGTGTTTGTGTGGCTCTCCTCACGATGCACAGTTTGCCAAAGTCCAAAAAAGCGATGTAGATCACGTTGGTCTGCCTGTGTTTGTCTGCGTGAAATTTTTGTGGAAAACTGGAGACCTATCCAAGTTTTTTCTCTTCTTTTGCACCTAATGCATCCCGCAATATTCTCCAGCACACAGTATATAAGAAATGCTACAGTAGAGGCCCCTGACAGTCTTCAAGGAAAGTGGAAAGGGCAAAAGCTACCTTGAAAACTACATTATTAATTTACAATATAGATACTCCTCAGCCATTATATCATGGGATTTAACAGCTTGTTTACAGGAGACAGCAATAACAACATGATTAAATCAATTGGCTCAACCTCCGTGGTGATACAGGTAACTGGAGAAAGCACAGAAAAATAGAAAGTTGTTCCTAGCCCAACATAGTCACCAGGATAAAATGTTAGCATTGTATGTTTAAAATGTTTGTATTGTACGTTTATGTAAACTACAGATATTTTGAATTCAAAAGTTTTTAGACTGCGGTCGCAGTTTTAAACACATGAAAATCCTGAGTGTGTTTGACCCAACCATCCACTCCAACCTCCTCCGTAAGCGGTGATTGAGGATTGTTATACAACATCACCCGACTCAGGGAGCACTTGTTCTGAATGTGGTATATTAAAGTCTATAATTTTACATTGGAGTCAGTTGAAAGCCCAGTGTGTCACATACAGACATAAAAGGGTGTCAAAAACATTGAATATAAATTTTTCCTTGGTTTTCAGAAACATGTAATGCCAACATTTTTCCTGGCAACAAAGCTGACCAGCCACAACATCAAAGCTGGTATTGTTTTCACCTTGTGAGTCTGTGTGTGTGTGTGTGTCATCGTGGCAAAATGTGGTCCTGGAGACAGCTACTGTAACAGGAACCACCACACAGGCGGTATTGAGTATTTTGCCAGGTCATTATATCTCTGTCTGGCTTTGAAAGATGCAGTCATGAAACTCTACAGGTTTGTCGTCATCAAAATGAAAGCCAAGTTGAAGTTGGGTGTGGTCCCAGCAAGGTCACTACTACTACTGTAGGGGGGTAGAAGGTATGAAAGGGGCCATTGCCTCACCACTATACATCCCCTGGCTGGATTTGGCGCCACAGCTGGTGTGATTCCTTTGCATGATTGTCCCTAGTTTCCTTTAATATCGATGGGTGGGTCATAATTAAATGTGATTGTCAGCTTTTTCTTTGAATATAGCTTATAACTTAAAAGTGTCCAATATATTCCTAGTTTGGAGTTCGTGTCACTCTAACATTCCTGTTCTTACTTTTATTCCACATGACCTCACCGGTTTATGATCACATTAAAAGCTCTCCACACACAGCTTTAATTGTAAAGCAGGAAGTGTTGATCAAGTCCCTGACATTAACAACCAACTGCTAAAGATGTGGACAATTCCTGGCAATTTCATGTCGGATTGTAGGCTTTCAAACTTTTCATACTTCGATCCTGCAACACCTAAAGTCCAAGGTATGGTAAATAAAAATAACATGCTAGGCAATATTTATAATGGCATGCACTTTAAATAACAGAAATAGAATGGATGCAATGTGCATCTATGATATGCAGTGCTTTAAGCGGAAAAAAATAAGTGCCAGTACTGCCTTTATTCACCTGTGGCCTGTGTACCGTATGGCTGACTGCATTCTGAATTTCTACAGTGAATAAAAGATAATAATAATACGGAAAGATAATGCTGATTTACACAACAATAATTTATTCAAATATTCACAGCGGTGTAAGAAGTATGCAGAGTTTTTAGTTAAGTAAAAGTAGAAATACCACACTGTAGTAAAAGTCCTGCATTCAAAATAGGTAAGTACAAAACTATTAGCATCAAAATTTACTAAAAGAAAAACTTTACTAAAAATCTAAACATCATTATATTATAATTGATAGATTGATGTAAATATCACATTGCAGCTGATAAAGGTGAGGGAAATTTTATTTATGTACTGCTGTGTAGCTCAATCCAAAACAATATATGATATATATGTTGTATTATTTTATTATTATAATTGAAATATTTTGTATTGAGATTCAGAATCTGTAAGTAACTAGTAACTAAAGTTACCAAATAAATGTACTGGAGCAAAAAGTATATTTCCCCTGAAATGCAGTGGAAATGAAGTAGAAAGTAATCTTAAGTTAGTATAAAATGTATTTTCTTAAGTAGGGTAAAGTACATCAACACTGTACTTAAGTACAGTACTTGAGTAAATGTACTTAGTTACTTTCCACCACTGAATATATGTATACTTGCAGAAATGGCAACGGTGTATTCAGGATTTCAACAGAAAAAAATGTGTCAGGTTTTTAAAAAATACCATACTGAATCCTTTGACCAACAGTCTGGACATTCATTCATCTTGAACAAGGTTATTGCTAACGTCGCAGTCCGTAGCATTGGTAACAGGCATTGCTATAACAACAGGCTGTTTGCTAACATTAGCTTGTTGCTAGTATTTGACTTTCGGAGAGGTCTGTCATCATCTGACTTGTGTTTTCTTTTAGGAGCCATGCCAACTTACTGTCGTGTTTTTAATCTTCTGCTTTTGCCTGTTTATCCATCACTGCCGTGGATCATGAGTTAGTGTTAGTTTCACTTCTGTGACAACAAACTAGTGGGCATTACGTAATAGCCCACAGGAGAGAGCACAGGCATGCGTCACATAGTGCACTCTTGGTAATGTAGTTTAACTACTATGAATCGCTGAGAGACTGATTTTGAAAGGAAAGAAAAGTGTTCTGGGAGCTTGAGAGAAGTCCGAGAACGCTGAGAAAAGTGACCGTAGGCCATGGGGTAAAATCTAGAAGTGGGGGTACTGCATAGCGGAGGGTACCTGCCCCATTTAAATCACTGGCGATATGATGTCAGCAGGTGTTTGCTCACTGTGTTTGTTGGCAGGTTTGTTTAGCTGGCTTCTCATGGGGCTTAATGTGACCTGGGGCATCTGTTGCCCCCTGCCCACTTTGTGCCCTTCAGCGCCCTCTTTTATCTTTGCCCATGGCCTGCTGCTACCAGACACACACCAACCCATACATACACCTACATAACCTCAGAACAGTTCAGATTGTGGAGAAAAACAACAGATGTGGAGTCAAACAATAAGAATACAAAAGGTGATTGTCATAAATACTATATGTCTGAACCTTGACATATCTGCATTTTGGGTGTATGGGATTTCGTTTATATTATTCGTGGAGGACAACGAGAATGAGAGAGGTGATGAGGCCTAGAAGAAATGAGGTGAGGAGGGGCATATTAGCACAGCTGGGCCCAGTAGGGAGATCAGAGTCTATGTTGGCCTTGTATCTGTTTATTTGTATTCAGGTTACAGCATAGAAATATGCACCTGCTTAATATGGGTAACAGATAGGGTTGGCTAGGGACAAAGTCATACAGTTAACACAAACTTTAGGAACTCACATAAAGGATTAGTGTGAATTACTTAAGAGATCTGTATGAAGTCCCAAGTAATTGATGTGCTTTCGTGGAATCTAATCAAAATCTCCCGGAGGCTTATCTTTTGTCATTGCATTGCAAGTTCTGACAGCAGTGAAAAAAATAACTGAAAAAAGCGTAATTTGTTCAGAGACAGGAGGAAGGCTGGGGGGATAGATGGGTCAGACACACATAGGACTTTCACCTAGGAGTCTGCGTCCCGTGTGAAATGGTGACTTTTTAAGTTACATTTCTCATGTTATGTTCTTTAGTCAGCTATTTTAACCTAAACCACAGTCTTTTCCTAAACCTATGTAGTTTTATTGTCTAAATATAATTAAGTAATGTTTGTTTTGTTTAAATTCACAACGTGACTCCCAGACCGTTACACTTGCTAAATCATTTCCGCGGCAACCAAACAGAAAGGTCTGCACTTCTGGTGTTTTCCATTAACCTCGAGTCAGAACTGGGAATGACGTCACACCCGCATTCCAGTTACAGTACTTGGTTGGGGTTATTTAATGAGACACAAATGAGAAAGAAGTGGATAAACAGTGAATAACCAAACTAAACAGTGTATTCCTACAGCTTTAACTACAATTGATGCCAGGTGTCGCCATGTTGGATTTTGAGGTCAGGGCTCTGAGAAATTTCCAACTGGAAACTGAATTTCCGAGTTCAACTGAATGCATCATTTGTCAATTATACAGCGTTTGTACAGTAAAGTAGTAGTAGTAGTAGTTCAGTTTAAAATCGGAGTCAGTGAATCAAAAAATATAGATTATTTTTATTATTATAGAAATCGCAGGATGTCCCATGTCGTGCAAGTGAATAACCTCTCTGACCAATCAGTGGCTGCAGTGTTTTAACCTTTAACCTTAACCTTTAAGTATCAGCTCAGCTCAGGCCACACCATGCAGTAGAATAATCAGCATGAGTTTACCATGTTAGCCAGCACTAAACAAAATTTGGGTCATAAATGTAAGTATTTAATACTATATAATAGATAAAAAATTACCTGATGATGGCACTAGAGGAAGACTTATCACCAAAGTAATTACAATTACTCGTGGAAGGCACGGGACAGTTGTGGCATCCATCCAGTAGTTATTGAGATATTGCAGTCTGAATAAAATATGCATTGATGATGCATTTGTGCGAAATAAAGTCAGTGCTGCTCAGTTCAGAAATAATGGTTTTGGCGTAGAGCTCCTACAGGAATAGTCATAGGTAAATCATACGGTACAGTATGCCACAATCTCTGTGATTATAACTCTCATTTAGCATCTGGAAGGTGGCTGGATGCTGGATTTCAGAAAGACCTTGAAGGTTTTTTGCTTTAAGTTTTGAAGGCTGTCATTAAGCTGCCCCCATGCACAGTGGTGTGTGTGGCTTTATATACCTTCAGCCAGACCCTCTGAGCCTTCCAGACATACAGTAAGTCACCTACAGTATTCACCAGTCAGCGTTAAGAATAGCTATTCCCCAGCATCGCAATTCAGCAGTGTTCAGAGCAGGTGGGGAGTTGAGGGAAAAGAGATTAGCTATTTCTACTCCACAAAATGATTTATGCCCAGACTTTTATCAGGAAGCTCCCCCCGCAAAGATCATTTCCCCTGACTTCACCTCACAACGGGAACTATTTTAAGCATTGGCTCATTAATACAGAGTGATTGGATTCATTGTTCTGCAATCCTGATGGATGTTCTCTGAAGTTTTCTCTCTCTCAACTCCCACCTCAATCCCCTCTTCAATCTTCCGGTTGAATTTCCTCCCAAGAATGCAGCCCCATTGTCTCCTGAAAGTTCGATAAATCAGTTGCCAGTGCCTTTTGTCGCTTCAGTTCATTTAAATGAATTTGCATTAGCCTCACTCCATAATACCACTCATAATGACAGCAGTTCTAACTTCCATCTCTGTAGACCTTTAAACATTTTAACAACCACTGGGGACACACTCAGCTTAAGGTCTTACAGTTTATACTCCATTCCCACAGTGTATTCAAATATATTCAGACTGAGACATCAAATACAACTGAAACATTTGACACTTTTTCTTTTATCACGCTTACTCTTCCTCTTTATATAAAACACATCGTGTGCACACCTGCATGCCAGTCACCACTTATGCATTTGTTCATCTGTCTCATAATTGACAGTCCTTGTTGCACTGTGAATCTGTAACCTAATACTGTAGGAGTGATATTAGTCTTTTAGTGCACTATCCTCAATCTGCAAATGTGCCTTTGTGAGCAATAGTCTTTTAATATTGATTAGTCCGACCATTTCTATGTCCTAATTAGTTTGTCCCACTTTTGCCGGCAGGTACACGAAAGTGCCAGTTAGTAAAAAAAAATGTTGTGTAGTCAACCAATGCAGTTACTCTAATGGTACTTGGAGCATCTCTGAAAATTGTGTTTTCTTCCTTCCATAAAAAAATTTAACCTGACCTTTTACATATTTGTTAGTTGCAAGTGTTCAGGACCTGCATTATTCCTTAACACCTGTACTGTCACCTTATGTATTATGACTGCTCTTAAAGTGAACACTCTCTTCTATTCAAGCAATCCTTCATGAACCATTTACACAGCATTAATTGTGTGGGCAATTTTTAACTCCAGGATGGTTCTTTGACAGCAGAGTTTTTTACAGATGGCTCTGCTTGAAATGAGCTCTGTGAGAGAGTATTGCCACTCTGTCTGCTGTGTGTTCTGCTGCAGTAAGTCTGCTGTGTGTGCTATAGGAGGGCCAACTGCTAGTTATACTGTACCTCCACTGCTGTGGCACTTCACTCCTCTCCCTATGCACTCATATTTAGAGAGGAGATGAGATTTCTAAGCTTTACTGAAAGTTTTTATCATGTTCAGTTATGCAATACTAACTATATTAAGTATTTTCTTTTTCACCACCACCTGTATGTGTATCTGTGTATTTCCATCACTACCAAGTGCATCATCACAGCCCAGTCGTCAGAAAAAAGCATCTGAGGCACCTGGCTTTCAACTAACTCCTATGTAAAACTGCCTGCTTCAATATTACACGCTCAGAAGATCCAGAGATTAGGTGACGTATTATAACAAGCATACAATTGAATATTAAGTAACATAACAAACATACTTATTGTAACCCACACAAAAATGTTTACTTAACCTAACAGAGTAGTTAAGATGCTCTATTATGCTACTTTTCAGATTCGTATTTGTCTTTTTCAGGTCAGCTACAATAGGCTTACATCTTTTGATCTTTAAAAAACACATAATATTTCTCATACTGTCCATTGCTGCAGCAGCTGCACCTCTGTGTCAAGCTCTGTCTGAGCATCTGCCCCCCTCTCCCAAAAAGCCAAGTGTGCTCTGATTGGTCAGCTGATTGGCTCTGCTATGATTGGTCAGCTGTTAATGCTGCGTGCAGAAAAATGCCCCTTACCATGGAATCAGTGACCTCAGCAGCTGAAAACACTGTTTATATGGAAGCTTGCCCTGAAGTCGCACAACATGCTAACGTTATCTTTAACATATTAACCTCCAAAATAAACACCAAAAACCGCATAAAAGTGGCCGAACTCACAGCTTACTGTTTGAGCCTGTGTGTAGCAGCATGGCCAATAGGGAAGTCAGGATTATTCTACGTAGACAAATTCCGGAAATTTGAAGAAATCCTTATTCGCGACTGACACCGTAGCGTTCAGAGCTGAGCACAGCCGACCCAGACGGTCGACTGAGCTCACGTCTAAATGCAAGTACTTCTTTATTCGACACTTTGGTATTGTTTATGTGACTATAAAACATTAAAACAACATTTATATCTCAGAAAAGACAGAAAAGCATAATAGCTCCTCAAAGATCCACAAAATAACCACATGTTTAAAACATGCAGGTTTTGAAATGTTGAGTTAACATACTTAGAAATGTGCAATGCCAACATCTTATTTCATTGTGAAATATGATTTATATTTTTTAGTAGAATCAGTTCAAGTCATAGGCTAGGCAAGTTGTATGTTTAAGCTTTTTTTTTTATTACTAACTAAATACACAAGAAATCAACAAAGCCTATTAATGTGTTTTGGATTTCATTTTTTAAATTGATGGTGCAAAATGTCTCCAAACATTATTTCACCAATGGTTATATGTCAGAAGTTGTCCAAAATATCATATTTTTTCATATTTCCAACTTAATTTATGTTGAGTGAAAATGCATGTGTTTTATCTACCCACACTAAACTTGTGACTATGAGGACCTTTCTTTTCGGTTTTTATCCTAAAAGAACATTTTGCGCATCGACATCTATGTCTGCCCATATCTGTGTCACTTTCCAATACTGACTGCTTGGTTTCAACCATAATGAAGCTTTTAAGTAGCAGCGTGAGAAGTGGACAGGGTGTTAAGAACAGGGACCGGCAGGGAAATCAGCTGTCAGCGGCCAGATACTTCCGTTCTTCTCATTAATTACTTTTGGGAAAAGAGAGGTGGAAGCCAAATGAGTATTGATTGTGGTGGGCCAGTATAGGGTAGGTTTCACTGGCCTTTCCCACACGTCATTGCTTCTCCACGTCCCCATTAAGTTGGAACAAGAGGGATCAGTGACAAGCAGGGACCCTATTAAAGATGGGACCTCAGAGTGTCAGACAGGCTAGCTAGCACACAAACCTCCTCCACGAGACAGTAGACAACACTTCTTTTCACTTTGTATCTATCTGTCTGCCCTTTAATCCCTCCCCCCGCTGCTTGAGTGCTGATTGTCAATGAGAAGATAACGGTTTAAATGTAACAGGCTGTTTGCAAGTCAAAGACCATCCAAAGTCAGGCTTTGTCTCACTAGGTTTCTTTGATTTACTTCTCTTTCCTTCTTTTTTTGTTGCTCTCCCTACTCCTATTTTCTGAGAGGGTGGAAATAGCTCTGAACTTGCAGAAAGGTCTCCTTCCTTCTCTCTTTTTCACTCCGCCTCCTCAATCCTTGCTTTTGTTGCACGACTGATGATTTTAATTACCTGTTAACTCCTCGTACTCAGCATATACACGTGATAAATGGTCCGGGTGACTGATGTAGCCACCATCTGGATGGGGTAAATGAGTCTTAGGAGCTTTTCTCCACTGTCATACTAAAGACAGCCACCACAGCAGGGAGATTGCAGGTTTATCGAGGGAGAACAAGAAACTGTCCCAGTTAAGATCCAGTTGACAGCTATTTGGTGTCATAGGGGTCACATCAATTTTCCTGTCTGAGACTGCAGGCAGCAACAATATACCTCTAAAAGAAGCCTATATCACCACAGTTGGGCGAGATTGCTGTAGACAATTGGCCAGCAAATTGCAGCCCTTTGTATGGAGATTGTAGAGAAGGAGATGGGCAAAGGAATCTGTAGCTACCATAGGTAAACAGGTGAATGGATTCAGAAGCAGGCATATGTACCATACACAAGTTCTATGCGATGAACAGTATCATCTTCAAAGTCTGAATCCAAAGCTCCCAAACATTTTTCAAAGAAAGCTTGTGCAAGCGTAAAAGAAATATCTGGGCAAAGCGGATTATAACACTGTTTGGGAAATGGATAGTCACCAATATAAAAGCTACTATTAACAAAGGCTGTGTCCAACAGCGGATGTTTCATTACACTGTCGGTGGGGGATAATAAACGTAAAGATTTCTCAAGAGCAATTCCTGAAGGGGACACTAAAGATGCCGCCAAAAAGACTATCACACACATATAACTTTGAGGTGTTTTAGGGAGTGCAGTTATATTTCTGTTACACTCAAGGAACACAAGTATCCCATCCTGAGAGACAGGGTGTAGGATTCTCTAACAATTAAGCCGCATCTGTTGGCTCTCCTGGCTCCACAATGGTGGAACAAGCTCCCCACTGACATCAGGACAGGAGAAGCCCTTCACATTTCCCGTCGCACACTGAAAGCTCAACTGGCCAGAATGCCCCTTGGACCATGAAAATAAATAGACTAAAATAAAAACTTCTTTCTCAAATGCAGCACTTTTGCCTAACAAACAGGCACATACTGCAGGGAGATCCGATTCTAGGGTGTTAACCACAGAGGTCAGTGCTAATGAGGCAACAACTCCAATTAAACTGTGCTTGATCATCTTAAGCAGATCATTCACTTATTTATACTCTATAATTAGACTTAGACCCAACAGTTTATTTGATTGTCAGGTCTCTGTGGTGAGGTCTGCGTGTTTATGCATAGAGTTCAAGGCAGAGAGCAGATGACCCACATCGCAATGGGAATGACCTCCAGCATTAATGAAGGGTAACGACGATAGTCCTCAAAGCCGACCGCATGTCACTTTAGTTTTGTCTCGCAGTTTGTAAAAGCAGCACACACAAAACCACACGCACACACATACAAACACACACACACACAAACACACACACACACACACACAGACAGCCAGACATTAAGACACACACACATTACAGATTCTACAAACATGACATTGCTCCAACTGATTACTTTAGGGTCCCGGTGGTAACGTTGGAGACAACTTCAATTCATTTATTCCCTTAGTTCCCTGAAACAACTATGAAGTGCTTCTAAAGCATGCCAAGTACGCACCGATGTCAGGCGCCGCTTGGAATCAAGTCGCATGGTATTGAATTGAACTAATTTGAATCAAATCAAAATTATGTATGAATATTTGCACAGCAAGTGTGTGTGCGTGTGCGTCTGCGTGCGTGTGTGTGTGTGTGTGTGTGTTAGTAAATAGTCCAGTAATTTCTTTTTTATTCTATCCACCCATGAAGATACATGCCAAAAGAACACTTTGAATCAGCCGCAAGACAAACACAACTGCTGTCTCTAGAAAAGAGACAGACATATCAATATGACAGTTGTAAACAACAGCACCTTTATTGTGTGCGTGTTTCTCTCACACACTATCTCTCTATCAGCAGTGAATCAGTGGAGTGTTAGGACATCGTTTAAGCTCTCGCTCAGCATCAATACTGGCTCTATTGATTTTTTTCAAACAGTTAATGGAAGCCTTTAGGGCAGGAAAGCTAATTAAAATCATATGCAGGTCAAGCTCATTTAAAGACTCCCCATTAGTTTATGTTTAGCTTAACCACGCTTGACTGGAAAATCCATCCATCGGGCATCGTAATTGACTGGTGTTTCTAATGGCTTTCCAATGCTCCTGAGTTCCTCTGGCAGATTTCATGCTGCAACTCTAATAACCCACATACAGAATCATTAAAAACAGTTGCTGCGTGTCCTGTATCCTCAAAAGATTATGTAGATGCCTGGAGACAGTGATGTGTTTCACACCCCAGCCTTTGGAAATATGCAACCACAATGCACACAGAGGCAGACACTGTAGTTTCTGATGTCTTTCAACTCAAATATCTGTCTCAAAAAGTTGTCCAAATGGAATTGAATGCAGCTCTGAAATTTGATGGGACCACATGATGTCTAGGCTTCGAGGTCATGAGTTTTCAGGGATTGTTTAGAAAAGGTTCCCAAACTTTTTCAGTTGGAGACCCAAAACATAAATTTAGTTACTCCCCAGGACACAAAGGTACACAACACATCATGAATTCATGTGATCGAGAGTCAAGGAATCACAACAGTCACACTCAACGGTTTCTCAGCCAGAGAGTTTGAACACATTTTTCACTTCAAGGTTCATGAGAAGAGAGAAAAGGAGAGCACATAGCATCGAGCTGAACAAACCAGAGTATCAAAAAAGAACACACTTCTTCTATTTCACTAAGGAAAGCAAATTCACATATCAAAGCATTTGAGACTGGTTTACACAATATATAGTACCCACTCATGTACAGAGTTTCCAGTGCAATAACGTAGTTCTTTTTGCAGTCAGTTCAGGTTCAGGGCTTCTCCTCCCCAAACTCTATTTATAGTTTTGCATTTTGGCTGACGCCATATTGTTTTTTTTGTAGCTAGAAACAACCAAATTTTGGAAGAGAAGGTGGAGCTGGGGACGAGCTAAATAGCTAGCTAGCTAGGTTAGCATGGTGCATCCTCCAAACAATAAACAAGACATGTTTGGGAAACCAAAAAGTTAAAATTACTTTTCATGAACTGAAAACACACTGAAAAGGACAACGTTTAAAGATGAAAGCACGGACTCAGTTCAAAAAACATTTCGTGGCTATTTAAATGTACACATCGTTCATGGTAGTGGCTAGTCAATCACAAGGTAGCCACACCCTAAAGCATACCTTGCTTCTAAGTCAATTTACTCTAAATAGGACCATAATTAGAAAATGAGCACCCTGCTGTTCTGAAGAAGACTGGAAACTACAGTCAGACTTCAATTTGTCCCCCCACATATGTTCAAGGCATTTTCACACTGGCTTCACTTTTCAGGCTCCTACATAGACTCATAATCAGATTATAGTTTTCTCCCATCCATTGTGTAAAATAACCCAGAATGGCTCTACATCACAAAAGATTAAATCCGCACTGTGAGCACAGGAAGAAGCATACGCGAGCTGAAAGACATTACTGCATTATTTTTCTTTAGGTTTGTGAAAATGGCTCAATTAGAGCAACTGTGGCTTTTGTATGATTGCTGTAGGAAGCCATTTCTGAGTGTTGTGTCATGATGAGTTCTCTCTTGACGTGCAAGCACAGCTGCCACATTTCTACATTACTGCCTGTTATTTCTACCAGACAGGCTGTGATCCTGCTTCTTCAACAAAGATATTGTCTCCACACACGTCGGCTGTCCTCTATTCGTGTGTGTGTGTGTGTGTGTGTGTGTGTGTGTGTGTGTGTGTGTGTGTGTGTGTGTGTGTGTATGTGTGTGTGTGTGTGTGTGTGTGTGTGTGTGTGTGTGTGGGTGTGTGGGTTTGTGTGCATTTGTTTCCTCTAAACTGTGTTCCCTTGTTTACTTGCACACCTCGTGAGTGTGCGCTGTGCAGTGCCTTGCGGTGGGAGGTTGATTTGAATCTGTAAGTCAGGGGGAGACTGTATTTAGGATTTGTTTATTGTTTCCTATCAGGGAGCTGTATGCTCACAGCAGATGCCAACCATCTTGCTGTGTCTTAGTTTAATGCCTCAACTGCATGACTCTCTCCGCAAACCACACTGCCCTGCCGCCACTGTTGTACCCAGCTGGCATAAGCAGCACAGCGCAGGAAGTCTTGCTTCAACAGAGTTGTTCATTAGACAGAGTTAGATCAGATAAAATCCCCCTGAGATAATATATTTCTTCCACCGAGGAGAGATGGAACAGAGAGTATAACGAGTAAGCTGTGAGTGAAATGGGCATATGAGAGGTTATATGTAATAATAACACCTAATAAGATGTCAACTGCGTTGGCTTGTTGTGTTGCTTGTGAAAAGACGTTTTATTTTCTACTCCAGCTGCCCAATACTCTCGTTTTAAGATAAAAACATACACATTCACTCACATACAGTAAACCCCAACATACACGTGTATGCACACACACACCACTGCCCTTTGAGCTTGCTGATTATATTAATATTATTAGCCGTTTTCACTCACGCATGATATTGTGTTATTTTTGTTAACATTTCAGACAGCCTTACATGGCTATTAAGTTGGTGGATATTAAAGAGAGGCCAAGCATTAAAATGTGTTTAATGTAAAAGAGCTGGATGCTGCACAACACTTGTATACCTAACCCCTCCAGCTTTTTTTCATACATTACCATGTTTTTATACAGTTAAAATTATCTATTGAACTAAGTTGTTGATTGTATGATGAAGTATATGTTTTAGTCATTTGTCACAGTTATCATGACTTTGCATGTGATTAATGTCCAACATATTTACAGATATCCCTCTTTTGCAAATAGAGCTAAGACTTTTTAGACACACATTTTCCATATTTAAACCAATACATTCACAATGATACTTAATATTATATTATATTAAAATTGTATTCCTATCATATTAGACCCACAGCCATAGACTGTATAAAACCTGATGTCACCGACATCGGTTTCTGAAGAGCCAAAATGAAGGCTCCCGGTGGCTCCATCCATTGCCACCTAATTTCCGGCTAATCCAAAAACAGGCAAAGACATGGAGCTGAGGTGGACTGAAGACTGGCTGTAAACATCTTTATTTTTCATGTTCATTTTCCAGCCCCCGGGGGTTTGCTGCTTACCCACAGCACCATTGAGGCAACGGAAATGCGTCTTTTGCACAGAATTTAAGCATTTCTGCTCTTCTTTTGCGAACATAATTTTAAAGTAATGTGTAAATCTCCATCTCTTCAATTCTCTTCCAACCAAGTTTGAACTCTTCTCCTTTTTTGAGTTCCTGTCCATAATATATCCTTTTAATTAATTTCACTCCCATTCTGAGTGAAGAGGGAAATTTGGAAATGTGCAGGGAAGGAAGGAGCTGAGGACAGAGTGTTAAAACCATGTATGAGGGTATGAAGAGATAAAGCCAACAGATCAGCAAATGGACAAAAAGAGGCAGGAGGTGAAGGAGAGAGGGGAGCAAGTAAGAGAGGGATGAAGGGAACAGAAGTGTTCACCTTCTATCAGATTTGAAGCAGTAGGCCTCTGGCTAACAAGCTCAAACCCCTACAGCCCACGGCTCTCATGTCATCCAGCTCCCAACCTCTAACCCCAGGATTCTCCTCCACAAGCCCCAAAACCTAAACCCCATCCCAGATCTCCCATGCGTACCCATTACCCATCATCAGCCGATGTGATAACCGTACACAGCTTCCCCAGGCACACCACTGTAGAATAAATGGATAAAAAAAGTAAAAAATATTTGCATCACTTTACTGTGAATACAAATGAGAAAAGCTCTGTAACATTAGATGTTATAATAGACGATAATGGCTCTCAGGGCAGTTACATCTGCTGACCTCTTTTGGGAGCTCAGAACAATTATTTACCCAGCAGAAATTCATAGAGCAAAGCTAATGCAATTGAGTCCAAGAAAGGAAAATGTAGCTTCCTCAACTTATTTTCGCTTAAAACAAGATGATCTTTCTCCAGGGACTTGAAAGGAGCCTATTTTTGAAATATAATAACTGAGTGTCAGCATGGATGTGGAGTAATTATTATAATTATTGCAGACAAGGTGGACAGGTGTTAGTCCACCTCCTGTTTTATGTGTATGCACACCCCCATGTTGTCAACCATTGGATTTCTTTTTTTGCTCAATGTATTCTCATCAATGGGTTCATATGATGGCTTACCTTATATGACGTTCTATTTAAAGTTGTGAAACACTGACTGGTTCATGACTGTGACGGTCGAGTTTCATTGTGTGCACTGTCTACAGCCTTGTTGTATACTGGCTGCACCATAGAAAAGCTCCCCACTCTGTAGTCAGTGCACATTCTTATCAAACTGACTGCTTGCTGAGGTCAACTGGTTCCCCCTAATTCAACAAGACTAAGCGTCTGCAGCCACACGAGCAGCTCTTACAAAAACACTGTTAGCATGGTGATATTTAGCAGATAATGTTGAACATGGCATCATTTTACTGTACCGTAGCTATTAGCATGCTAATCCTTTTTTAATTGTCACAGAATACACCTGTGGTTAAAGGGTATGTCATTAGTTTTACAGGTATTTGGTCCTTAACCAAAGTACTAGAAAGTAAAGGTAAATATGCTCGTTACTCAAAATGACTTAATGCATCACATTCTTCAATGTAATCCATCATCCATGGACAATGCCAGCGACCTGCAACATAAACAACACAGAGCACAAATGGTTTAAAGACCTCAAGTAAAATTAAATCAACAAAATCAGCCTTGTGCTTGTTTGACTCGACCATGCAGCCCTGTGTCTCCCTTCCCTCTCCAAAATAATGAGAATACACAGCCGCTGAACATGAACTTGTGGACACACTGCCCCACAACACTTCACTCCACTGTCCTATTACCAACCTTGCTGCACCTGGAAAAAAAACTCACTCGATGCTAATACATCATGGCTGCCAACCAGCGGTGGAGCTAACAAGAACAGGGATTTATTCATCATGTATCATAACTAACTTAAGTTGATCATAACATATCGGCTATGGAGTTAATCTTTAGAGGCTCTGCTTCAAAATGAGACCAAACATTTCTAATGAGGTAAGGCTTGTTTTTAACTTAGCTAAATACCTTTTTCTACTGAAGCAGTCATTGACCACATATGGCCCCTAGCGGCTGGTTAAGGGGAGTCAGGAGTCCACAAGAAAAATGTCTAGTATGCCATCTTTTGCTGTATAAATTAATATACCATATTTATTTTATTTACTTTATTCATCAGGGTACCCACCAAAGATTGTCTGATTCATTACATTTTTGTGACAAACACATTATAATAAAGACATTAAAAGTGAAACTGTTTATTTTGTATTCAAACCAGGTCCGTCTGTGGTTGGGACTCTGAAGAAGGACTGGGCCTCTCCAAACAGCATTGCTCTCTCCTGGCAGCAACCCGAACAAATGACTCTGCTCATCCTCGACTACGAGATCAAATATTATGAGAAGGTACAGTTAATTCTGCCTCTGTCCAGGTGTGGTCTAAAAGCGTGGAGATGTACATTTATGATCTTTGTTCAGGTCAGAGACTTATCTGAAGATTTTTATTTGGTCAGAGGTTAAGGATAATGCAAGTGTGTAAGATGGGATAAAGATTCTCCTTTCATCACATGCAGGAAGCTTGGCAAATCCTTATGTTTGGACCGAATAAAATAATTCGGTCTGACTTTTAGCAAAAATATATGAGGATTGAATATTTTTGAGCTTCAACACCTGGTAGATTTATTTTAAATATAGTGTACCATACGCTTATTAGGAGCATTTTAAGCCAGAAAGTTAAGAATTGCTTTAACACCCTGGCACAGCAATGTAGTCCACTCATTAAACTGTCACATGAAGAACTGTTGACCTGGCTGGGATTTGTTATGTTATCAATTATGTTGTCCAAATACAGGTGAGTAGTGTGTGAAAAGTAAAGCTCTTCAATAGAGCATCAGTGGACATTGTCTGTGCATCTAGAGAAGCCAAATGTTTAAATATATATGTAGAGGTCTCCAATTTAAAATCACCCTGTTCTGATTTATTATTGTACAGATATATTGAAGATAAATGGTTTAAATGTTGATTATTGTCCAAGCCATTCCTCCTAAGAGAAAAAATGGGATTTTCCTGCAGTTTAAGGGTCCAAAGGAACAAATAGAATCCATAGTTATATGATTTTAAGAATAATTACTTATTTTAGATTGAATAGACAACCAATTTATGCTTTCTCTGCACAGTTATGGGCACAACATTATTTTGAATATGATGTGTATGCAGTACGTCAATAATTGGTAGCTAAAGTTTGAAGGCAGACCTTGTCACTGGTGCTTTTAGCAGCAGCCAAAGCGAAAACGACACTAATTACACACATACTGTGAGTGTAAATTGAGCTAAATATGTCCGTCAGTCGTGAGATTGTTTCTCTCCCACAGGAACATGAGCAGTTGAGCTACTCGTCAACACGCACCAAGGCCCCGAGTGTGATAATCTCAGGTCTGAAACCAGCCACCTGGTACGTCTTCTGTGTTCGCACCCGCACGGCAGCCGGATACAGTTCCTTCACCCCTAAATATGAATACAAAACTACAGGTGACTGTAAGTACCCAAGACCATCTACAGTGCTTTTTAATGGGTTGGGATGAATCTGTCTTTATGTGGATGTGTGTATTTGTGCTTCCTTTCACAGCAAAATGACAAATATGGAAAATAGTCCAACTACCTCACCCCTGCAAAGAACTAGAATAAAATAAAGACTTTGGTCTGGGGTTAAGATCATGATCAGCACTTGGTCTATTTCAGGTTAAGGAGTAAAAAAAAAAAACAATCGTCTCACAGGTGACCAGTGCTAAATACAATTTTAAACGACCACCAAGACACATTGCGATCTGATTACAGGAATTAACATGAAAACACGTCATAAATGCAGGACATGCCAATGCTCTATAACTTAAATTAAATGTTTTGTAAATGTTTTCGTCCATCATTTTTCCCTAAAGAAGGAGATGTGTTGACAACGATATATATATATATATATATATATATATATATATATATATATATATACAGCTCAATTAACAACACTGCCAGCATGACTGCCATGAGTATGGATGTAATTATTGTGCACGGGGCTCTTTGACCTTCTAGCTGAACTGACATAAGCCACTTGTGTTCCAATCACCGAAACGCATTTTAAAGTGTTAAGTGTAAACATGGCCTTAATGTCCGGTTGGGTTGATGCTGGTGAAAAGGGCGAGCCATCCCTTATTAGTCTACATTGTATGAACAGACAACATCAGTAAGTATGAACACACAGTAGCACTTTCCAAATCACATTTATTGGCTGTATCAAAGCCAGTTAAAACCTTTGCTTTTGCATGAAAATAACACTTCAGGCTGAGATGCAGAAGCAGCAGCAGCAGGCTGCAAGCAGCAGTTCAGGGTCAGATGAAGTTCATGTCCTGTCGCCTGTAGCAGTGCTGAGGGCAGCCTGCACCAGGAGCACAACAGCAAATAAGTTAATAAATGAATTCCTGGAGAATGTACCCAGGAAAGAAGCATATACAGCAAAGAAATTAAATTGAATAGAAAGTTAATTTCCATTCAGATTAACGTAGCAGAATAGTCAGAGTTAAGTTTAACAACTTTTGCTTCAACCACAAACTCCCATCAACGCATTGGAACACACATTGCTATTGCCAGATGAGTGCCACTCTTTTTCTGTGACTGATGGGTTATGGGGGCATGGCAGCATTAGCAATGCACTTTCCTGACGAGTGCTCTCACCATGACAATGAAAAAAACAATCGCCATTTTGTTTTGTGCTAGTTAAATTACCACAGCAAATGGCCCAATGCCCTTTCTATCTATTCTATATACAGTCACAAAATCACAAACACTAATGTCCCAATCAACACTGCTGGTCCAATCGATATTATAATGTGTCTTTATTTCTGAATGTTTTGTTCTTACCACAACTTAATTTTACCACCATATGAAATCAACCCGCACTGTATATTTTATCACACTTAATTTGGGACCATAAAGAAGACACTTTGAACTAGCCTGGTCATGCAGTAAAAGTCTAGATTGAGTTTGTATACAAAAATATCAGCAGTATGGTGTTAAAGCAGTAAGAAGCTTTAACATCCAAATCTTGATATGTGGCTAGGAATATTGTTCAGGATTGCAATGATAATTTTTTAAAAAATGGTTACTGATTCAAAAATAGATGATGCTATGATTGGAAAGTGTTTGGCAATAATGTGAAATATTTGCGCTTACTATGGGTTAAAACATGGGGAAATATAATTTATAATAATGCACTTTAAAGAAATGTCTTCTCACTTTATGGTAATAGTAATTATTATTATTATTATTATTATTATCATTATTATTTTTTCCGATTTTGCTTAAAACATCTTACATTTGCTTGCTGCAGACATTATTTGTCCTTTTCAATATGAATTTCTATTTATTTTCGTAAACTTAGGTTTTTACTGAAGAGGTAGTTCAATGTTTTCCTATTAAAAATTAATATGAGAGTTTTTTTGTCACAAATTGTCACATGTAAAACCGGGGGAAGGTGTAGCATTCCCAAATAAATGGAAATAGACAGTATGTAATGATGAGTCAACCGATAAGGTTCAGGTTCAATGCAACATTTTAGCCATTAATGTTGTGATGTATTTATATATCACATGAATATATTTTGTTGATTTAATTACATATTTGTCACATATGTAGGAGATTAAGCCTACTTTTATTATGGCTAAAATATATTAGTCGCTGAATTAATTATGAATTAACTCGACTCGTTAAAATTTCGGATTTATTTTACCTCGAAGTAAGGGCACCACACCAAAATAAGACAGGATGTTTATTAAACTTTGGTGAAGGTTTGATACTTGTTAGTTATTTAAAGTAATTGATTATTTAAATTTTTATCAGTCTCGTCTTGAACGCGTTAATTCCTACCACAGCCTTTATCAGGGACCAACACTTTCTGCACAGAACGGAAGACTCTCATAACGACGTAAAGTTATAAACATTTATTTGACTACCTAACAAAGAGAATACAGGACAGTGCAACACTGAATAGAGAAGTGAAAAAGGGTTAAATGTGGATATAAAAGCTTAAGACTAGAGTGATTCAGGTCTATGGGGCTGGTTTATAATGTTACTGTCGGACTTTAAAACTGGTTCTAATTAGCCTGTCAAAAGGAACTCGGATCAGAATCTAACTGTCACCAACGTTTAACCAAGAGTTGCATTAAAAGGCCAACCTTACTTTGCCGTTGATATTACAGTCGCCCTGGCGTCTTACAGTACCGATGCAGGTTTGTAGGTCCGCGTCCCGGTGTTTGGCGGACCTTAGTTCTGGTTCTGTAGACTGGGTCAGCTGCGCGGTTGGATCGGCGGGTCTCGTCGGGTCCCGTCCCGACTCTTCAGGTGGCTGTGGCTCTGGAGGTTGTTTGTAGGTTGACAAAAATGTTCTGACTGGTTCTGAACTAGAGTTTGATGCAATTTGTCGACCGGACAAAAGGGAAAAGACGGCACGAGGGGTTTTACTATACTTAGGAAAAAATAAAAACGTGTCGTAGAAACTTATAAAGTTACTTAAAATAAACGAAAATACTTAAGTAAGAAAACAACATCTCTTGCTTACTTTGGGTTAACAAAGTTAGACAAAAGAACAAAGGGAACGAAGAGGGGAGAAGAGATAAGTGCAGGAGGTGAAGTAACAGAGGGGGTCAGAGGTGCAGGAGAAAGTTGAACGAAAAGGGGGGGTTACTATACTTAACCCTTTGGCTCTGAGCCAATCAACTGCTTTTCATGCCGGAATTCTAATAAGAAGCTGTGAAGGGCCTTGTTGAAGGGCTCCGCTGGTCACCGATGGGGAGTTCTGCCCGTCGTCGTTGAGGAGGCAAAAATGGTTATGGCACAGCTCATGGTTAAACGTTGGTGTTAATTTTATAAAGGTAAAAGGGAATAAGGAAAGATAGGGCATACCGTTAATAAACAAACCTGACTATCTCTAGACTGATTTCTTCGGTTATTCGCATATTTATAGAAGGCGGATGGGGGCTGGAAAAAAATAACCTCCTGTGGCTCATTGCTCCCTTCCTCCACAACACGGAGTCCGGCGGGAGGATGATTTGGGTTTGTCCCTCTGCCTCTAACTATCTTGGCTAACCCACTGGTACACTTGTTGAGCTTGCATTGTAAGCTTTGGGTGCGTTTGAGGTAGAAGAAAGCCATGGCGAAAGTTATAAAATAACCTAATACTACCGCGGCTGCGAGCACTGAGTCAGGGGTCGACCAGGCATACGTGATGGGCTGGATAGGGTGCTTCTTTTGAGAGGAGATTTCTTTAAGTACATCATCAACCGGTGTCAGATCAATGGTCCTAGTCCCTTCGTAGTGCACTTGCTGAATGGTCTCTGGGCATACTTCTGAGTATGCTTTCTGAAGAACTCAGAAACCTCAATCTCACTTTCGTATTGGTCCGAGTCCAAGTAGTAGAGAGCCACGTCATCAACATGTAGGATGGGGTTCTTTGGTACGCTGATCCATAATGTCTGGTTGGGTAGAGTTATGCGGGTGGCAGTGTCATGCTGGTCGTAAGTCAGAGTAGCTGTCCTTACTGATGTGTTAACCAACCAACATCCTCCTACAATTTCAGCCTGAGTCGTGGTGATTCGGGATCTGGGTGTAACGGTTGTTGGGCAACGAGAGTCAATAGTCATGGCTTTTAGTCCACAAATTCCGTCTGTGTTGTCCCGTAAAAAGGGCTTACTGGGACAAAGGTAGTGAACCTTCGTGAGGGTGCACATCCTCAAATTTGGGGCCAAATACAGTTCCGGGTTGTTATCGTGGTAGGCGATGAGTGACGGGGTCTGCACCTTAACGTGCCTGTCGCCCTGCCAGAATCCCACATTCACCACGTCCTTCAATCTGTAAATGTTCTCAGCAGCAATGATAGGGAGGTTGATGATGAACCCTATCTCTCTCTGTTCTGGATTGACATACATGGGAACAGCACTACCTAGAGAGTATGCTAAATGGGCCTGAAGAGGGATGACTGCGTCCCTAGTGGTGGTTGCCAGAATGTTCTGCACCAGAGAAGGGGGAATGAGGTATGGGGGAATCTTACCCATCGCTAAGCTATCCACTGACGATCCTATCTCTCTAAGTATGTCATTCATCAGCAGGGTAACTAGTTGAATGTGAGCATGATCAACCGAGACCACTGACAGGAGAGAGGTTACGGCGCGGATGGTCTTGTTCAGGACCTCGCTGTGAGTGTTCACCACGAGGATGGTTCCTTTCAATGATTGTCCTACCACTTGTAACTCGGGCTGTTGTTGGTTAACCTGAGCTCTGAGGTCTGTAATTTGGGCCTGTAATTCACCCATTTGGCGTTTTACCGTGGAGAGGCTGACAGCGTTGACTGAGGAGAGTCCCAATCCAAAAAGGGAGCTAACGACAGCCGCCACTGTCAGGAGTGTCAGCAGCCAGGTCATCTTGGCGAGAAGAATACACCTGATTAGATATGCAATTTAGTCTGTCGGCTACCCCCCTGAAGTGTCCAGTACTTCAACTGGGTGGCTTTGAGATGAACCTTCAATCAATTTTTTATGAATGAACAACACAACAAAAACAAAAATTAATAATAATTCTGATATCTTTTTTCTTTTCTACTTGCTATTGGCACCTTTGGTGCTTTAGGAGTTTTGTCCCTTTTTATGACCTAAATAGAGGCGTTGGCGTCCCCTACAAGTCCAATGGGGTTTTGTGTGGTCTAATCTGGTTTCTATGTACCCATTTAAACCTTGGCTCTTCTGCATCTGCTTTCTCTTGACCTCTCTCTCTTCACATCCCTTGCTCTCTGCACCTCCTCTCCTGCATCTCTACCTTTTCGCACATCTGACCACCCCTCCTGCTGTTCGTTCCTTTGTTAACCCAAAGTTAGCAAGAGACATTACTTTATATTTTGTTCCTTACTAAAGTATTTTTGTTTATTAATCTATTTTTATCGCGTGACTTTTTAAGTTTTCTACGACACGTTTTTTATCTTTTATAAGTATAGTTAAACCACTCGTGCTGTCTTTGCCTTCTTGTCCGGCCGGCAAATTGCATCGAACTCGCGACTCCAGCCCCACAGAACCGATCAGAACTTTTGTCAACCCACAAACCACCTCCAGAGGCAAGCCACCGGAAGTACCAAATCCAGGCCACGACGGGACCCGACGAGACCCGCCGATCCAACTGCGCAGCTGACCCAGTCTACAAACCGAGCCGAGGTCCACCAAACACCGGGATGCGGACCCACGGAACCTGCATCGGTACTGTAAGACAGTACAGGGCGACTGTAATATCAACGGCGAAGTAAGGTTGGCCTTTTAATGCAACTCTTGGTTAAACGTTGGTGACCGTTAGATTCTGATCCGAGTTCTGTTGGCCGGCTAATTAGAGCAAGTTTTTTTTATCCGCCAGTGATATTATAAACAAGCCCGTAGGTCTGAATCACTCTCGTCTCAAGCTTCTTATATCCACATTTAACCTTTTTTTCACATGTCTATTCAGTGTTGCACTATCCTGTATTATCCTTGTTAGGTAGTCAAATAAATATTTATAACCTTACGTCGTTGTGAGAGTCTTCCGTTCTGTGCAGAAAGTGTTGGTCACTGATAAAGGCTGTGGTACGAATTAACGCGTTCAAGATGAATGAATGAAAGACGAGACTGATAACATTTAAACCATCAGTTACGTTAAATAACTAACAGGTATTAAACCTTCACCAAAGTTTAATAAATATCCTGTCTTATTTTGGTGTGGTGCCCTTACTTCGAGGTAAAATAAATCCTAAATTTTAACGAGTCGTGTTAATTCATAATTAATTCAGCGACTACTATATTCTAGCCATAATAAAAGTAGGCTTAATCTCCTACACATATTTCAGTCATTTAAGGCAAAATGTGAGTTAAAACATTTTAGGCGTATAAAACAAAGTTTCATTTATGCCATGAATATTAGAGAGATGTGTGTACAGTATATTTTATTATGACTGATGTCATTGGTAAATGATAAAATTCACTAAGGCTTTTTGTTCGGTATCTGTTAACTGTGATTACAGAACATTTGGCCCTCCTACAGTATGCATTTCATACACTGTAGGTTTCCTTCACAAAACTTAAACCCCTTAAGCGTCAGGATATCAGTTGTGAAAGCAAGTGAAGAATTGAATACAATCAAGGGAATCTGACAATTCAGCCTAGATGTTCGCTGTATGTTTTCTTTTTGTGTCTGAGCAGTAGCTTTATTTCAAGACTACTCATAAAATACAAAGGTCCAGTTGCCCTTTTATGTTGGTTCAGGTATTGTTAAGGGGTGATTTAGCTTCATAGTGGCTCTCTCCCTTCGAAAGCGGCAAAGCTGTGCTTTATCTGCGGATCAGACGGTGCTCGGCCAAGCCTTTGTATTGCCTGGCCTTTTATCTAAAAGAGAAAGCAGATTTGGCCCCTGTCGCTCTCTCGCTCCCTGTCAGTCACTGTCTCGCGCACTCGTTTTCCAACCGGCTCTGTATCCGTCTGTCACTTTTGCCTCTCTCTCTCTCTCTTGTTTGTCTTTACCTCTTTTCTGTCATCCGTTTTCCCCATCCCTCACCTTGCATTTTTCATCCTGTCCTCTGCCGCCCCTTCTCTCTCCCCACACAGACACACACAAACACACACACACACACACCTTATTATAGCAGCATCCTTCCAACACATCTGCTTCGTTAGTGATGTGAAGAGTGTGTGAAGTTGACGTCTGGGGAAATTGTCTCGTGTGATCTGGTCACCACCACTTTCACTCTTCTTCTCTCTGAGTGGTCTGTAATTACTTTTATTCAGCAACACACACACACACACACACACACACACACACACACACTCTCTCTCACACACACACACACACACACACACACACACAGACATATTTTTGACAGCCTGTGCACACATACATGCTTGTGACTAAACACCCACATACTGTATAAACCCACATGAGCCTCACTCTTCGGGCTAGCGACCACGCACCCTGATCTTCAATTCATATTCATTAAGTGTGAAATATTATAGAAATAAGTTTGGTAATAGCAATCATCTTTCAATTATCTTGGATTCGTTAGCCTTGTGACAAGACACAGAAAAAAGAAAATCATGAATATCAAATGGGACCAATTTAACCAAATGATCATGGACTAAATCACAATTTCATGAATGAATAATATTAATTAAACAGCAGCAGGCATATGAATCATTCCAGTACGAAAGCCGACAGAGAGTTTTTTGCATTACAAAGAGCTGATCAAACATCTCTCCGTAAAATCTGCCTATCAAGATAGCGTACATGGTCTATGTATGGTGTATTGATGGAAAGGAATATTAAAGATGATGTTGAATGAAAATTTGCTCTTTCTTCTCACTTTATCCTGCCGCCAGTCTGATTTGCTTCTTTTCTCTCCTCACTGCTTTTATCATCCATACCCGCTCTTTACGTTCAACTTCTCCTACTTATCATCTTCCCTTTCTATATATTTTTTCCCGGTTTCCCTTTTCCCACCATCCTTTGGTCCCTCTTCTTCTTTGCCTTGTTTTTCACATATTCTCTGTCCAACCCTTTATCTTTTTCTATCATCCTTACAATCCTTCCTTCTCTGCCACCTTCAGCATCAGACATCGCTTCTGACCAAGGCCAGGTATTGGTGATCGTCACAGCAGCGGTTGGTGGCTTTACTCTCCTCGTCATCCTCACCCTCTTCCTCCTGATCACTGGAAGGTAAGAGCGCTTCTCCACCCTTGATTTCAATTTGTGCAAAGAGTGTCATTCATTGGGTTGCTACTTAACTTTACAGTAAGGTTTGATTTGAGTTTTGAACCGACTGACCTGTCTTTGTATTAAGTTGACACATGACTGTTAAAATCAACCAGTCACTGTCGCCTGCCCTTGATCTGTAGACATGCAGATCCTCTTATGAGACTCTTAACCTTAACCATGTGTCACAGTGCCTAGCCTTAACCATCTTGCAAGAGTTTCGCAAACCTTGGGTAACCATCTACACATGAACCTGAATCTTGTTGCTGAGGCTTCTACATCATGACAAAAACTGAGCTCTTGGATCTGCTCTTGGGAAAGACCTGTTCTCCTTTATCTTTAGAAGAGGTCTATTCATCAACAACAACAAAAAAATCTCTGTGGGTCCATAGAGCCATTATTGGTCCAAATGTCCTCATGATGTCACTGCATTATTTAAAACGACTTACATTTTTGCCTAAAAAACAACAATTCAAAAAAGAAATCATATAACTCTCAAGTGAGGCACGTTTCACTTTCTGGTTGAATACAACTTGTCAGTGCACCAGCATACCCGGCTGTTCTCATACACATACAATAGTAATAACAATGAAAAGGAATGCACTGGAACTTGTTTGTATTCCATGAATTTATTACTGTCGAAATTACATCCGGAGTAAAGAAGAAAATCAGGTGACGTAGCTTAAGACCGCTTAACTCTATATAGTTAGGTAGAGTCCAAAAAAATCAAGTTGTTTTGATGCCTAACCTCAACCGTCAACTATCGTTGCCTAAACATAAACGTCGCCCCTTCTATTGCGTTGTATGTCAAACAACTGGCCAAACAACATACACGCACTGATTAAGACATATAGAACAAAACACACAGTATTAGCTCACAGAATCATATGCCTTAGAAGACATATAAGTGATATTAATTATATCTTATATCCTACAGTTTTCCTGCAAAGTTATGTCAAAATGTTATGAAAAGGGCCTACTTTTTATTATTCAATATTATTTAACCAGAGTTTAGAAAACTAAAACTCACTGGGATTATATTATCTTTTTCAAGAGTGTCCTGGCCAAGACAAGCAGCAGAGCAAGGACACAGTTACAGTTATGTACAAACTATTCATTTGTTGGGACAGCAAACAAACTTTAAAACCATTTTTATTGTTTAAGATTTTTTTTGTACTAACTGCCCTTTGGCTTTTCCGGGCAGTTATAAGTGTTTAATATTGGCAAAACCTTAAACTCAAGTGATGTTTGCCTTTTCGTAATACACGAATGTGTGTTTAGTGACCTAATAATGATTATGGTTATTACATACCATTACATTACTTATGGCCATCCAGCTCAAACAAGACACACAGACAAACATCAATTTATAATGGAGGAGGTAGAAACACAGATACATAAATATTCAGAGCAGAAATGAAATCAAAAGCAACACTGTGCTTTTGTGTGAGTGAGGTGTGAAAAAAACTTTTTTTCAGAAGTGTGAAGTTGAGTAGGTGTGGAGTCTAAATAATGTGCCATTTCACCCTGAAGTAACAGAATAAAAAATAAAAAATGAAGTTGCTCCCAAGCATAGACAGAAATATTCAACAACACACACATTCACAGACTATCTCACATAACACATATTTTCTTTATATTAGAGAGTACATTTTATAGTACTTTCATTCTGACAATGAGCTAAAACTCACAATAAATAATTATTCTCTGTAGGTTTGTTTCTGTTAGCGTCCCGTTAACATTGTCACAGTGCTTTGACATTGTTATTTTATACAGTTTTATTGTAAAACATAGATTATAGCCTCTTCAAAGATATGATGCTGCTTAGATGTTGCATTGCAAATAAAGAAAATCCAGTATCAGTAACAGATCAACTTCTGTAACTTGTAAACACCGCTGTTGCTTCAAATGTTTCTATTTTGGTACCATCGAGGAAGATACGCTCGTAGTCTATATCACATCAAAGAGGACCAGATATAATAATTATGCTTGATTGCACATTGTGCGGAATTTACCAGGGTTCACCTGATTTGCTAGGGTCGGATTTGCATAAAAAGTCTCAGCCTCTGAGGGCATGTACAAATAATGAATGTAATTCAAATGACAGTTATGGTGGCAAGGAAGACCTCAAATTGACCTTTATTTTACAGACATCTAAATGTCTGCAATAGTGATTATAGATAAAACTGAACTGATTGTTCTAATGGATATGGATCCATCTATTTACTAGAAACTCTGGGGAGAATACGTCCTAAAAGCTTCTCTGTCAAACCATTAAAACATAAAAATCAAATAGTTTATGTGGTTGCCTACTGCACTACAGTCAGGAGGGTCCTTATTCTTTAAAAAAAACACAAAACAATCACAATGACATGCTAAATGACCACAAGTATACACAAAATGCCTATAAATGACCCCTAGAATGACTACTAGAGACAAATATGACTACAGATACAAAACAACTACGAAGAGATGCTAAATTACTGAAAGAGGGCACAAAATGACCACAAAGAGACAAAAAGCGATAACAAAGGCACGCAAAATGATTAAAAATAAATGTAAAATGACCACAGAGAGAAACAAAGTGACCACATAGAAATCCGTCTAAAAATATGTGCACAATGACCACAAAGAGACTCAAAATTCCTAAAAGTAGACTGAATTTGGGTGTCTTGTTCCTACATAGACAGAGTGGGGGCCTCTTAGATGTCTGTGCCCAAGAGCACATTGTCTCACAATCCGTCCTTGGGTGGCACCGGTTCTAGGATCCACATGTGTGGGTATACGCATGATCTTTGATTTTCACATTTATCATCAACAGATTCAGACATCAAACTAATATTTTGAAAAACTCTGTAGAATTGTTGAATCTGTTGAATCTATTGAACGTGACACATAAAAGACAGTCAGAGACAATCCACCACTTCTTAAAGAGATGTTACCCATCTGGTGACACTTACCTTACAAGCAATCGTCATTCTACAGTTTTGATGTTTGCTACTACACTTGGTATTTATTAGCTGTTGTTTCCAAGAGGCCTGGTCTCATTTTAAAATGCCATAATCAATTCATTTCAGTGGTTGCTTGCGGGGATAAAGTACATTTACAAAATGTTTGACTTAAATTTGAACTTTGGTGACACTCAAATATTTTAAAGATATTGTCTCGTTAGCGATTGAGCTAACAAGCTTGCCAGCTGACTGTGAGGTATTGGTATGATCGTGATTTTGACTGGTAGCTTGCTCCCAGCTGGTTAGCTTGTTAGCCTTTAGCACGCCACACATCACCAACGTGCCCTATGACTACTGTAGTTCCTATGTCACCAGCTTCTACCACTGTAGACGAGGATACATTAACTTTACTGTGCCACTTACTTATGTGACTTGGCCATTAAATATCAGTGTAGCTTCTGGATTCAGCAAGAGTGGGAACATCATAGATATGTATTATATATATGTTCATTTTAAAAATGTGTTTCATGGTTGTCTTTGAACTCCTGCCTTAGCAAATATATATATATATATATATATATATATATATATATATATACGGTATATATTGTTAGGCCATTAGTCTTTCTATACAGCCTTACTACATCAATTCTTGATGAGATTACTTTAAAAGATTTCAGACAAGTGAATGATTGAAATGCACCTCCTGAGCTCTCTTCCCAGAAGAATGATACCATCCCAGGAGATGATTGTGTGAGGCATAAATTTAATAAACACGGCACAAACTTGCATTTTCATCCATTTGGCCCTCAGCCTTTCTGGAGCCAGGATCTAGCACCCATTAGAGAAACTGCAGCATAAAACACTTTCATATAAGCCGCAACACTGAACTGTGCTGGTTGCCAGAAAATTTCTACGACGAGTGGTGATCTGTTGTTTTCTTTTGTTGTGCACTACCTCACTGTGAAGTCCTCTAGAGTTGGCATGATGAGAATGTCAAAGAAATTTTTAGTTTGTCTCTTTAAAAAAGTCTGAAAACAGTACATTTATAATTGGCTTTTACAGTGTTTTACTCATTTTTATGATGTGATCTCATCACAATGTGTGTAGGAGGGTCTGTGTTCCTGGTTTATTTGTCTCTCTCACACAAGGTGCAACAGCTAAAGTAAGCCCTTTAAGCTTTTTGTGTTGTAGCACAAGAAGGTTGGGTTTTTTTTTACCTGCAGCAGCAGTTGGAGTGTTTTTTGGCTTTATCACAATCTGTCATATCTGCGATCCCTGCCCTGTGTAGGAGGGTCTTTAACTCTCGTTTCGGTTCTAAAAAAGCTCCAAATGTACTTGAGCTGCCTGAAAAAGATGAGAGCTTTCAGTCACACAGCTCTCATGGATGTGGTTGTACAACACAAGTGAGGGTGTAACAGGAGCTGCTACAGTATGAGGGGGGTTTTAACACCCTGTTGCCCTAAAAGCTTCCTAGATTTACATTTGTTTGTATCTGCTTGTGCTAAATCTGAAGAGCAAATACTTCTTCCAGAGCAAAGCTGTTACAACTGCGCAGACGTAGCCTAGCTGAAGAGTTTTACTCTTTATCCTTGAATTTTCTGTCAGTCTCTGCAACCTTTTTTACTTACCGAACAACTAATACCTGGAACTCTATACCTAGTGCAGTACGTGACCTAGCTACTCTTAATCAGAATCAGAATCAGAAATACTTTAATAATCCCAGGGGGAAATTGTTTAATTTATCTCATTTTACAAACATTTTAAAAAATGGCTTCTGGAAAATCAAACCTGTTGTCACTAGTTAGGATCATTTTTAATTTGTTCACTGCTGCTGATCTGTTGTTGTCTGTTGTTATTTGTTATTTATTTATTTAGTATTTGATTTTAGGGACCATCTGCCTTCGAGGGACTTTGGATGGAAATTAGCCTTTGTCTATAATCCTGTATATTTACATTTTTATTTTTTAAAAATGTTCATCAATATACTTTGTCCCTTTGTGAAAATAAATAAGCCTCAAATTTATTGTTTTCTTCATATTATCTCTCATCCATCCCTCTGTGCCCTCTGTAGCAGCAGAGAGATGAGCCATGGTGAGGTGACTGAGGGCTGTTAGGGCAGGAGAGGAGTGGTTTGAATTACACTGATGCTTTGATTAGGGCTCTTGGCAAGGTTGTTTTACTGAGGTGTATGTGTATGTGTGGGCGTGTAAAGTGCTTGTGAATATGTACTGTAACAATGCTCGACAGCCCAGAGAGCAGTGGCAGAAGCCAAGGTCTTTGTGTGTGTTTGTGTCTGGATGTGCGGCCTCTTTTTCAACATAAAAGCCAGTGAGACAGAGGGATAGGCGGATAAAGTGGATCAGAGGATAGGACTGGAAAAGACTGATAAAGGCACATGCCACCATTTCTTTAATGAACAGCTTGACCCCATCAGCAGAGGTCAACAGTAGCTTTCCAAATCCCCTTCTTGTCCTCTCTTCCAGTGTTACCCGCCATGTTATCTGCTCTGTCTATCTGTGTCCAGGATCCCACAGACTTCACTGAGCCGATGCCCAATCTGGCAACCTGCGGCTCGTAGCCCTCTGACACCTGCTCTAATCTGGCAACCCCGATTATGTTAAGTCTTCAAAGAGGAGGAGGCTCACATGTGATCACATGAACCCACACACACTTATACAAGCAAGCACTTACACACACTTTCTTCGTAGTACATTATGAGCATTTTTCACTCCTGCATTATTCAATCGTCCTCTGCACAGTCGCTTCATTTAGTCACTTTATTGGGCAAAACAATACCCTCATTATTTTTTGGATTTTGTTTTTGTTGATTATAAGTTATTAAGGCAGCACTCAGTGTATTATTTAACGAAATATCCTGCACAGTTTATGTGGATGCTGATCAAACATGTAGCAACATGTAGTTCAACATGTAAACCGTAGCAGAACGATGCACAACGTTTTCAGACAAACGTGCCCCATCTTGACAACTTTGTTAGTCCTACCCAGGGCTCTGATTGGCTACTCTTTAGTCCCCTGTGGTGCTCATTGGCTCGAATGTGTTTTCAGTCGAGAAACAAGCCATAAGAACCAATCAACTCGGTGGATTTAAAGGTCTGGAAACACAATTTCGCTAAAAACGTTATAGTGATCCATATCTATAGCTGGTAATCTTGCATGTCTTTTCTCTTATCTAATCTGTCTAGATAACATTTCTGTAACAGCCACACTACAGAAGAGCAAAGGTAAATATGCAGATATATTTAAAGCCTCCTGTAATAGATGTACCACTTGGTTATCAGCTCTTGCAGAAAATATGTTAAATATCTGCTAATGAGCTATTTTAAAGTCGAGGAGATTCTTCACAGATCAGTCTAAAAAAGTGTTTTGAGTAATCAGTTAAGTTATTTCTTGTTTGTTCATTTTCCAGTGCAGAAAAAGGCCAACCTTCCAAAAACTGTCAGCCTTAATCCCTGCCAACTGCCATCAGCATTATTATCAGAAGAAACACACACAGCATGTGAGCAAATAGGAATTAAGTCACAACCTCAGGTGTTGTAAATTTTAAGTATACTTGGGTGCTGTGGGACTTTCTGAAACAGGCAGCAGAATTATATATTCTATCTAATAAATGATGAAATATGAGAACATTTATTAGGGGATCCACATGTGAGAAGGGGGAGCGAGCGTCCCTCGTGCTCATGGTCATTCATTAAGCCCTCCACTGCAAAATAGGTTTTAAAATTCATCAGTGATGCAGCCTGTGAGAGGACTCAGAGCACCTTTCTCCCTTCATATAATTATTTTCCATCTCACTGCTCTTCTCCAGTTGTGCCAGTTAACCTCCCAAACACCAGGTACCAAATATTTTGAGAGCATTGCAGGTCCATTTTGTAACAGCCTTGTGTGAATGAAGCCTTACTGAACTTTCAGGTAACAGTCAAGCCAATGCTTGAACACCAGGCCAGATGTTTGACTTAAATCAAATCATAAATTATATCTAACCATGCCGATAGTTTCCATCAATGTATTTAATAATGAATTTTTTTGAGGTTTAGAGCTGTGACCATAGTATTTGGGTTGCAGCAGACCTTTCATTTAGTTGTAGCTTAGTTCTTGTGTGACTGGGATCAATCTGAAAGGACTAGAAGTTCCCAATTTTGCTTCTATTCATTTATTTTTCTCATGGGTCACCCTTTTAAAATTGTACCTGAATGTTCAGAATGTGAATGTGAATGTCACCGTGAAAATACAATTTTAAGGAATGGAAACAGTGACAATGAGACCACAGGTTTTAATTATGATTTACTTTAATACCTGAAATTTTTGTTATAGTGCAATTCTTCAAATTTTCTGAAAAAAAACACTCTTCTAATGGACACTTTTTGCATATTGTAGCAGCAGCACAATAGAGTGTTTCCTCAGCAGAATGAAATTACTTACTATTATAATGACTCATGTTTGCACTTTATGATTAATTATCATCCTCTTTCAGGAGTAAAGGCACAAGTGCTTTGTCATTTTTATACTCTAGCAAGGAGGAATATGTGGTGGATGGTTGGATCCACAAAGTGTGTGATATGGGAGGCCGTGGTTGATGTCCCGTCATTAGCCAACAATTGAAATTAGTTTCTTCAGCCATTAGAGGGATGTGTTCCTAGCTGTAAATTTTCTCACTATAACCAACTGGATTTAATGGCCTAAACTTAACCAAACCTTAAACATAGTAATAGAAGATCAGAAAAGTTCCAATATGGGTCACTTCTGGGATTTCCAAATGGGTCACCGGGAAAACAATTATGTCATCTACGTATGAAAACGTATTGATATGTTAGGTCCACTGTGACAATTGAGCAGAGGCGCTGTCTTCAGGTTGCCCATACATACAGTACATCTGTCCCATTCTTGTGAATGTGACTTCTCAAGAACGCCTGGAGGGAACTTCTTCAAATCTGGCACAAATGTCCTCTAGGACTCAGGGATGATAATTAGATTTTGGTGGTCAAAGGTCATTGCGACATAAATTTAACATGAATGTCCAATAGGTTAAAATGATGAAATGATGACTTGACAATGAAGTGATGGCATAACTGAGGAAGAGAAGGGAAGACATTTGATTGGTTACTGAATTGATGAAACTTCAGTGATCGTATAGATTTCCTTGTGCTGCCGGGTTGAAGATGTGTGTGAAAGGTCCACATTTTGAGAAGAAAAATACCCTTAAAACCTTTTGTTAAATTCATTAAAAGTCTTGACTACATGTATTATATATAGGTCTGGAGTAAAGTAGGCTTTGCATAAAATGAATTCAATTAAGACATAATGGAGTAATGTCATCCTGAACAGAGAATTAGGTCACTGTCCCTGTGTGTTTTTCTACAATGAAATTTAAGGATTTCCAGAAATGTGTTAAATGTAAATATATTCATGTTTGCTGGTGTATATCATGTATACAACATTCAACAGTTGGTGTATTTTTGACTCCTTTGAAAGTGTTTGAGCTATGACTGTACTTTGCCATGAATGCTATTTTCGGGTGATACCGGCTTTCACGATTTCTTCACTTTTTTATTTCAGCGTAACATCCGAGCCTTTATTTGGATAAATTCTCCCGTGATCTTCTGCAGATGCTGTCATCTAATCTCTCAGCTTTTCATACTTTCTTGGCAGCAGCTTTTTATCAGTCGCTGGCTGTCTCTCTGTGTCTCGGTGCCCAGATAAACTCTCATACAAACGCACTCTCTCACACTAACGCACAAAGGAGGACAGGGGAGTTTTTGCATCAGTGGATGCAAGTGTTCTTGCTTGTGTTAAGAAAAAAAACCATCTCTGAAAAAAAATCTGTGTGTTTATGTTCATATCTGCATGCATCGGTGAAACACATCACTTCCATCTCCATTACTTAATCTGCAAATAATCTCTTCTAAAGCCAGACTTTCACCGTCTGCCCGCTACATCTTTCTACGAAGTTTCAATGATCAAACAACCTTGCTGTATTGTTTAGTTTTATTCTATTTAATGATAGCTCATAAGATATAGTTTTATTGTAACTTTCATTGACTAATTAGCCTCTGAGGCAGAACCTCTTTCTTTCTCTGTCTGGTTTGTGTCTAAATGGTTTGTTCTATATCATCCTCACATTTTATTTGTTGCTTTTATACATGTATAATCTCTTGTAATGTCTCTTATTAACTTTTGAATTACTGTCACATTTAGCACTTTGGGAAACTGTTCTGAATGTGACAATGTTTTGTCTCTTTGTGGTGTGTGTGTGTGAAATGAAACACAAGGAAAGTTGCCAAAGATTCTCCTCAAGAATAATTTATTTTTGTGTGCTAACTGCAGAAACCTAGCTAAACATACATACGAGCATGCAATACACACTCATCAGGTCTGTACTTAACCTGCCTCTCCTGTATAAACCTTACATACAGAACTTTATGACCTGTATTATTGCCATGTCAAGCTGTTTACACTTGTAACATAACTGGACAGAGGTTGCCTTAAATAAGTATATCACACCTGAAAAGATGGCCTTGTCACAAAACTGGGCTGTGTGTATATTTTTGGTTGGTGCTACATGATCAAAGAAAACGGAGCAAAGAGGCTGTGGTATTCTCTTCTGCTCAAAATGTAGAAAAATTAAGACAACCAGCATGCACTGGACTTGTTACTTTTCAAAGCTACTCCCAGGCCACTCCAATACAGAGGAGAAATAATACGTACAGTAGTCAACAGTGAGAGAAAAAACAAATGTTTTGATCCCTTTTTGAATTGTGCAATGAATTACATAGGATTTTTGTCCATTTAAAAAATAATTTTGCAAGTCAAGAAAGTCACAATTTGTTGTAGTACACTTTAGTT
Organism: Echiichthys vipera; assembly: GCF_963691815.1. Classification (NCBI taxonomy): domain Eukaryota; kingdom Metazoa; phylum Chordata; class Actinopteri; order Perciformes; family Trachinidae; genus Echiichthys; species Echiichthys vipera. The sequence continues at coordinate 13,501,967 of NC_139835.1, read as the reverse complement.
TTGTGTGAAACCGCTTGGTGAACTACAGCTCTCATCTCACTCAGTATACGCAACTTAGCTATGTTCCACACATAAAAGAAATATTATCTTACCTAATGTTTTTTAACCCAGAAGCCAAAGCATGTTGCTTGTTTGAGAAACGTAACATCATAGAACGAAACACACCGGCATCGTAACTTCAGCAAGACATCACTTACGTGACTTTTGGGTGTGTAGTCTTTGTGATTAGGCATTTTCATCACATTATACTTCAACAGTTTACTGACAAACTGTGACTTTCCCTGACTTTACGTGACTTTTACGAATTACTTTGTGTAATTTATGGCACAATTCAAAAAGGGAACAAATACTCATTTGTCTCTCTTCGTTGACTACATATTCTTTCCAAAATAATGTCGCACGATTGTCAACCAGAAGGGGAGAAACTTCTGTTGTGTACTGTATGTAACTATGTTATTACTGTCTTTATTCACTTCAACTCGCTTAATTATGTTTTATTTAAGGCATTCTTGAGGGCCCTCTGCATGTCCAGCTCTTCGACAGTTAGTTCCAGTATGAAGTAATATTGTTGCACATTTGAGACAAATCCCTTTAACTATGTCCATTAATGTGTTTTCCAGGTGTCAGTGGTACTTTAAGGCCAAGATGACTTCAGAGGATAAAAGGAGGACCAATTATCAGAATGGACATGGTAAATCAATCAGTCTACTTCTCCTTTTTTATTGTCTTGGGTATATTTTTCTCTCACTCTGACCCTTTTCAGACTTCATATAGCAAAACGATTGAGCCAATTAATTTTCAAATTTATTGTAATGACAGGAGGGGGAAGGCTGCAAGGTCAAAGTTTTATATTTTAATGGAATGTGTTGGAAATGACTTTTGCCTGAACACCATTTGGTAAAATGGTTGGGTGTCAGGTTTTGATTTATAAGTGTCAGGTTTTATTTTGTGTTGTGTACTTTCCAAGATGAGAAAGGAATGAGATTCTGAGCGACCGTTAGCAGATAGCAGGCTAGCCCCGTGCTTTTATCTTTGCATTCGACACGCACAGTGTACTGCTGTATGGATCATTTCCCATGTGTTTCTGTGCCTATGCATATTTGAATTTCACTGGAATAATGGTCCTCACCGTAAAGCGTGGTTGCGCAGAATGCAAAATCATTGATTTGCTATTGTTACAAATGATAGCAAAAAAAAGGAGCAGATGGGACATTTAGTTTCAGGAAATAAACTGCTGCTTAAGCTCCTTCATCTTCGTGTCTTTCCTCCTATCCTTTCTTTCCAGCACTCCTCCTCACCTTCCCTCAACTTTCATTTCATGTTCTACATGAGCTTTCCTTTTTCCTTTTTTTGATTAATCTGGTTACGTAGCTGCATCCCTGAGCTCTCTGCTTCTGCACCCCTGTATCTTCCCCTTTGCCTGGCTTTTATCTTTTAATACCCCACTTTTATTACCAACATGAAAAACACAAATTGAAATGGGAGCTGCAGAGTGAAAAAAGAAAGATGTGTTGAGTGTAAAGACGAGATTGGGGCGAAACGTGGAAAGATTGCTAGAGGAGAAACAGAGAAGGGCAGGAGGAGGGAAGGGCAACCCGGTTGAAATGTTGAGCAAGACAGGAGACGACAAAGAGAAATGAGAGTTTTGAGAGAACGCTAGAAACAGTAAGCCGAAAAGAGGGAAGACATAAACATTAAATTAGTTTTTGAAGGTGGCCAACAAGCTGCCACATAGTTCTCTGACATAAAAGATTAAAACCTGTGTGTGGTCAAAACCTTGTAACTCCCGTGCCTTGTCTCAGTGTGGTGTCGAGCAGAAGCTTTGAGAGGAGTCCTCTGGGTTTTGCAGGTGTCGAGTCAAGCACAGACCACAGTTGTTTTGTTTTTGTTTTTGTGAATCTGTATCGATCCCTGAAGGAGAAACCAAGCTTTTGACAACATTTGACAACCCATATTTAACTTTGTTGTAAGGAAGTGCCCTCTAGTTGCCGTAATAACTATCGGGGGGGCAAAGAAGAAAGTAGGGTGACTATGTGTTAGAACTCCAAAGTCCGTGTACTGTGGAAGGTTAGGACCTGTGCTAATATTCCGTGTGGTATCAAAAGTCAAAAGTGACTTTTCTAAAGCAACTGTGTTACGGACATAAGTATGTCCAGCGGTTACGTCCTTGACTCATTTTAATCCATGATCTTTTCCTAATCTTAAGAAAGTACCGTAGTTTTGTTGCTGAAGTGTTCCGTCACATGTTTAAAACTTCTACTGTGTGTCCATTATGGGAGAAATAAGTCTTATGACTTAAGTATGACGATGTGTTGCAGATATTGAACATCAGGGTAACTCCTCTTATTTCCTCTCAGCTCATAATTAAAGGTAGTTTAGAGATGTGTCCGTATGTGCCAAAAATCATTTCTCCAAAGTGTGAACAATTATTGTATTTAATTGTATTTTCTCCTCTGGTCCATATGTTAAAGTGTCCTTGGGCAAGACACTAAATACCAAATCAAAAGCGCCTTGAGACAGATGACTAGGAAGGCGTTATATGAGTACGAGTCCATTTCCTATTTATATATGTAATGTTCTGTGACTAGAGGACGCTTTAGTGTTACTTATTCAGGGCGGCGGGGTGTGTCCAATGTAATCAATTGTTGCTGATAGTTTTTAAGTCATTTTGACAAGAAATAAAGATCAGCCTCACTTTCATGTTTTCAGTGTGTGGGTTTTTTTCTACCTTGACCAAATGTTTTAATCAAATTGTAATTTTGTATTAGTTCAAATTCCACAATCTTTCCACATCCCTCTTGGTAACTACAGATGTAGCCCCTTTGGTACCAGTACACCTAGTTGGGTATAATTTGTAGCCGGCGCAGCAGCAGCATCAGTAGTAGAAATAATAGTACTGGTGTCAAAAGCAGTATCCGTAATATGATGTAAATCATTCTATGAATTCCATATTCATGAGTCTTAAAAAATGGTCATCAAAGTTATTTTAACTTACTAATTTTACTTACCAGCTTCGTCAACACATTAAACACACCCTCACACACTATCTCATTCTCTGTCTCTGTATATTTATCTCTGTCTCTAAAGTCCCTTTCCCGGGAATAAAGACCTACGTGGACCCTGATACATATGAAGACCCCACGCAGGCCATTCACGAGTTCACCAAGGAGATCGACCCCTGCAGGATCCGCATCGAGAGGGTGATCGGAGCCGGTATACACACACACAGGCCTGCACACATAGTTAAACATAGTCCTCTTGGGTTTCTACATTTCACCATGTGGGCGCAAGAGGATCTTTTCATGTTGTTAAGAGTAACAATAGCTTTAAATATGCCATAGGAGACCATCTATTTTCATTCAACACATATAATGCTGTGAACCCTCTATACTGGCAGAGGATGCTTTTTACCATTTCCCAGTGTCTCACTGTCATTTTCCCTGTACTGTGGAAATATTAAATCTTAACAGGTTTAGAGAACAAAAGAAAGGATAAGAATAGATGTAGATTTTTTTTTAGAAGGTGAAAGAGAATTTCATGAAGTGAACTAATCAGAGAAGAGGCAATAATCCTGTTTAGATGGGAGCTGCAACAGTGCCCCCAGGTGGCAGACCGTGCTGCCTGCTGATGGTGTGTGGTGGTGATAAACTCCTCACTCTTTGTGTGTGTGTGTGTGTGTGTGTGTGTGTGTGTGTGTGTGTGTGTGTGTGTGTGTGTGTGTGTGTGTGTGTGTGTGTGTGTGTGTGTGTGTGTGTGTGTGTGTGTGTGTGTGTATGTGTGTGTGCGTTTGTGCGTGCGTGTGTGCGTGCATGTGTGTGCACGCATGCTTTAGGTGAGTTTGGGGAGGTGTGCAGCGGACGCTTGAGAACACCAGGGAAGAAGGAGATCGCCGTGGCGATTAAGACACTGAAAGGTGGCTATGTGGAGCGTCAGAGGCGGGACTTCCTGCGTGAGGCATCAATCATGGGCCAGTTTGACCACCCCAACATCATCAGACTGGAGGGAGTGGTCACCAAAAGTAAGTAGGATTACGGGAGATGTAATTTAATTAAGTTTGAAGATGTGATCAGATTACGTCCTTGAAAGGGATGTGGCTCTAAGAATACGCTTGAGCTGGTCCAAAAAATGGAATATTAAATATAGATATCCATTCCCAACATGGACATGAGAGACTCCCTCACATCTGTAGTCTCAGCCAAAATTAAGTATGAATAAGTTTTATGCTGTGTAGCTATTCAACAACATAACATATCAACACTTGCACTATCCTTCTATAAAAAATACTCCCCTGAGGTTTGTTGTCTGGGGGCGACCCAGATGCTGCCCTTTGCTTTAAAAGCAAAATGAACTGTAACCACAGCAGCATTGCTATCTCTTTAGCTGACACACGGTTGTGACTGTTTACCACAGTCTGATGGATACATTTACAGTATGTCTTTGGTTGTTTCAAATGGTAAATTACAGTAAAAACAGTTTTTAAGGTTGCTTTTATTTGGTATACGAAATACCAAGTCATTATGTGTTTTTCTTGGTATTCACAAGATTGCAGGAGTGCATGATTCTGTTCTGTTTATTCACATAGTTTTGTTTTTTGTTTACGCCTTGTGTAGGGCATGCATTATCCTCTACACAGCCGTAATGCTTGTGCATGTGCAAGTTTATATTGTGTGTGAGTGCAAGCATGTTCATGTAAGTTCTGACACCCTGTTTTTTGTGCGGGAATATGCTTTATCTCCAAAAGGTGTGCATTTTTGTGTGCTTGCGTGCGTGCGTGCGTGCGTGTGTGTGTGTCTACATGTTAACGAGCTTTTTTTACGGGGCTCACCCGGTGCAACATATGGTTGTTTTTAGTGGGGTTGTATAAACTGAGACACTGCTGTGAATTTAAATGTGTCACCTTAAGACTTTCAACATCCCCCTCCCTCCCCTGAATGTAGATAGAGGACACTCCTCAGCTCTGACCCTGCTGACAATTATTCAGCTGATAAGGGTATTTAAAGGCTGATGCCGATATTATTGGATTAAAGCTGCTGATTGCTGTGTTTTGCACTGATAGATTTAACTGTAGTTTTTATAGTCTCTGAAAGATGTTGAGTGAAAAAATCCTCCCACACAACACTGAGATGATTGCTCTAAGACATCTGAGGATTTTTTTTTTTTTTTATGGCTGGGGAGTTCTTTTCATCAAATCAACAGCGCTTCTGACTGCACAGATTTGTTATTTCTGAGCTCTAGATATCCCTCCACATCAGGTGTATTATGATGAACTGAAACTGAAACTTACAAGCAAATGAGCAGTGAAAAATAGACTAAACTAAAAATAGAAAATACATTTTTTGAGAAAAATTTAAATGAACTGAAACAATATTACCTGGTTAACTAAGAAACAAAAAACAAATGAAAGTAAATTCATTTCAGTTTTAGTTTTTAGCTTTAATATATCACTACTGGAAAAAAAGACGAACTCTCCTGACATTGAACCACAGAAACTGGTCAGACTTGACATTCCAGGAGATGACGCTGCCGCAGTCACGTCACAATTAATGTACTCAAGTATTGTAGTAGATCAAATGCCATTTAACCAAGCTAATGTTAACCAACAGGGGTCGGGATGAAATTGCAGGTGACAAGTTTTCTTTTGAATAAGGATGTAATAGAGTTGTCACATTGATTCCCATATCAAAAGATTTAAGCATGAAGGCCAATTACTAGACAGTTATCAAACCATGTATTTTTTAAATATAACGTAGTTATTATACTTAGCCCTAACGAAAAAAATCTAAAACTACTATAAAACTAAAACTTATCCTTTCTGAAAAACTGTAACAAAAGAAAAACACACTCTCAAAACTATCTAAAACTAAACTAAAACATTAATTTCTTACTTTTTCATCAACTGTATAACTTTATTTTGACATCAAAAAAGAACTAAATCAATAAGTCAAGGTCCACTTACCAGCTTTTTTTATGGGATGTGATTGAAATAGAGCTGCAAAGAAAAATTGATTGCTCCTCAACTATTAAATAAATCACCAACTATTTTGATAATCAATTAATCTGTTTGAGTCATTTTTCAAAGGAAAATAAGTCAAAATTATCTACCAGCTGGACTTTCCCTTATGACTATCTTATTGCCAAACCTCTTATGTTACACGTATACTAAAGTGTGACTTGAAATAAACATGTTAATACACTTTAGTGTTTTCTGATCATCATTGGTTTGCCGTAAGTTACTCCGTTGATCTTTTCAGAGTCCTTTAGAGTCTTTCAAAGTAGTAGTAAGTCCTGATTGTAGATGTGAGGTAAAGGTCTTTTGATTGCAATCTGTGAATTAGAGTACAGTAGATCTCTCTTCAACAAATCATTGAAGTTAATGAATGTGAAACCACAAATTAAACATTATTCTTTATAAGTATGCCAGCACTGGACATGCCATATCATTAAGAAGCAGACTAATAGGACAAAGTATCAACGTTTAGTATCTTAGACATAGTAAGCAAACGAACTTGTATCCAAAAGTAGGAAACTTCTCTGCATTCCCAAAACACATGCATAAATGAACCAATCTAATTGTCTGGATAACGATTTGGTGAAGAATTAAGTTCATAAGATAAGATACGTTTATGAATTAAGTTAAAGTGTGTTTGCTGATGCAGTTTAACAGGTTCTTAGTCATCTGTGTTTATAAAAGAGAAAGTTATGAGAGCAAATAATTTCCCATGACTACCCATCCGGTGGTACTTGCGCACATACACATACACACACTCACACACACACACACACACGCACACGCACAATACACACCAAATCATGCAATCAAAAGCCATTTGTGTTCGGCAGCATCATATATAAAGGGACATCAATTCTGAATATCTCTTTTCTGTCTGCTTGCCTGTCTGTTTGTCTTTCACTCACTTTCTCCATCTTTCACTCCCTACATCTGTTGTTGTTCTTCAGAGACTAATTACGGAGGGTATTGTGCCATGACTGTCTGCTATACCTGCTCGCAAATAACAGGTGACACATTTGACTCTGGCAAACAGGTGCGTTTGTTTTTGTTCAGGCGCTCCACTGCATAAGTATGTATTCTTTCCAGGCTTTGCTAATTAGCTCAGGAAAAGCCAAGCTTGATCAAATAATTTCCTGTCTCTCCCTCCTGGATTGGTGTTTGGTGGGGGATTTTTTTTCAGATTTAAAAAAGAAAAATAATGGGCCTATTTGATCTGAAGTAAGTCCATCCATCCATCCATCCATCCATCCATCCATCCCTATACCCACCGTGCCTTCTTTTTCTCTGGTGACAGGAATGTGGGGTTAGGATCAACATTCACTTCTTGACGTTTGCTTCCGATCTGACTTTGATTGTTTTAAATGTTAGAGAAATTCAAGCTGATTCTAAGTGAATGTAAAGAGTCAATACTTCTCAGTTTTTTTCCCCAAAAGCCTTACTTACTACTTACCCACTCAACATTTAAAAAGTACAATATAAAATGTTCAATAAGTACTTTCCAATAAAAAAAAACATAAAGCATGTGCTTTTTTTCTTTTTCATAATAGAGTTGCATTTTGGACAGTATGCTGTAGCAATTTGATGACGTGGACGTGCAATTTATTGGCACATCCACAAGTGAAATTTCGGGCTAATGCTCTTCCTCTAATAGCACTTAAGGGAGCTACAGCATGAGGACCTTTGCTCATGTTTTCATTGCTTTCTTCTATTGGTCCAGCACCTGTCTCCTACGGTACTTAGTTGTGCGCAATTACTATCCATTATTTCTATTTTTGACAGTCCCAGATGCTTCCTACAGACATATTTTCAATGGTTTTGTGATGGTAACCCAACATGCATTTGCCAAACTAACCACTTAGTTCTCATCCTTTAAGCCTCAGTTTTGTTAAAAATAAAACATACTGTTTTATTGAAGCATAAATCTGAGTTTGGGTTGCAGACTGAATGGTCCGGTTGCTGCCAGCAGTCTCAGACGCTGTCTCCTGTCTTTCTAATGAGACAGTGAGTCCCTTAACCCCCTCAGTCCCAGCAGAACCCATCCACTATTAATTTGAAGGATATACATTAACTGATTGGTCTATCTCGTCGTCAATCAATACATCAATAGCCTTGATCCTTAGAAGCAAAATGAGTTGCAACCACTGTGTGATACAAGTTGGTAACATTTGTAAAGACAATGAACCGAAATTCTACGCGTTTATACATCCATCATAAATCTTGAATGCCAGCTATTCACAACAAATATATATTCAGGTTCACTGGGGACACATTTCTGGTGCTTGGAAAGAGAGGACCATGTATGACATGGGTTGTTGGGAGGTATGGCGGGATTCATGTTGGGTTTTGTTTGTTTTTTTTGTTTTAGTCTCCGTTCCTTTTCACTTTGAAGCAGGCACACTGTACGGCCGTTATGATCTTGTGTACTGGCAAAAAAAAAATTCAGCTTCAAAAAGTCCTAGTTGTTTTAGAAAAGAAAATGTGCCGTACGTCCAAATTTGAAGCTAGTAAAACACACCACTAACTTTGTTATTGCCTGTCTCTCACAGCAATTACTGAAGACAGCTTTTTTAGAGGGGATGAAGCATTGGTGACAGATGTCATTTCGACTTGTTGTGATATGTCACAAGCTGTGTGATATCTCATTGTGTCTGACATTCGGATAAACTGCCTTTACTCTATGAAGTGACACTGCTAACACAAATCGTGCCCGTGTGAAAGAGAAAGTATTGCGTATCCTATGAAGCCATTCAGATGTATTAAAGGAACCCTTTTACAAATCTTTGCATTGACATTCTGTCTTCTTCCACCATTTGATTTCTCACACTCCCATGTGAGGAAAAAAAAAGGTCGGCTTGAATCTAGAGAGTGATGTCATGGTGTTATACCTTTATTTCTTTTTGTAGCCATTCAGAATGTTTTACAGCTCAGCAACACACGGACCTGGACAACTGCCTCCCAGCTGTAAACCAGTCAATCTGTAACACCGTAGGGCTCCTCTCTGGAGAAACAATAACATTTGGAGAGAGAAACTGTGCTTGCACCTGTTTCTAACTAATGGTATGTGTCATACATGAAGTGAATACTGAGCAGTGCGTTAGGAACATTGGAAAAGTTTTATGAATTGAGCATTTTGACTCGATGCATCAATCAATCGTTGATGGTCTGCGCGTTTCTCCAGCCTTCTCTTTGCTTTTTTCTGTGTCAGCCTGGCTGTTGCAAACACACATATACACAGCTGATTCCAGCTTCTTAAATTGAATACTTTCTGGTTCCTTTACTCCTCTTTGTCATTTGAGGACGTCATCTTAGGCATTGGGAAATACCAGTTGACATTTCTCAGACTGGACAACTAACCAATTAATCGAGAAAATAATGGACGGATTAATCGACAGGGAAATTAATTGTTAGTTGCAGCCCTGGATTGAAAACTCTGGACCTTCTATCATGACTATTTTATTGTCAAACTTCTTATTTGTTAGTGCACTGAAGTGATTTCTGGTCGTCACTGACATGCTGCAAGTTACTTCACTTACCCCCCACTCCCTTGATCAGAGGATATTTTGTGTCCTTTAACTAATAATTTGATGACCTTCATTCAGTAATTTATCATGCTGACAACAGTCTTTGCTCCATGTTGTCCTGTGGTATCTGTATGCACAAGCAAGTTTAGATGGTTACATAATAGATGATGACGGATGCAAAAACATTTGAAAATCGGGGCGCCAAAAATGCCCTCAGATTTATTCAGCATAACGCACATCTAATATGATGGATGTAGTTTTAGTTTTACACTGGTTGTTTTACAAAATACCTTAAACTGACTTCATTTCTAAGTAACATTATCAGATTATCCACAAGGTCCCACATTATGCAAATGTTCAGGTCCATATTTGAATTATAGGTTTCTACTAGAACATGAAAAAAAATAATAATAATCTCATACTCTCTGTCTGAATATATCTGTATTCAGCCTCTGTCTGAAATCATCTTTGATCAAACGATATAAATCCTGATATTTACCTTTTAAAACCTGCCAGAAAATGTAATCACAGACTAACACTAATTACTAACCGTCATATGAGCTTTGAACTTCACCTCACGACAAATAGAGGTGGCTCAGGTCTCATCACATTCTCCTTTGACATTACTTCTTTCTTGTCCTTCACCCTCCACTGTACACTGTCCGTTATAGCATCATATTTGGAGAAATAAGAAGTGTTAATGTGTTTGCAGGCAGGCCTGTGATGATTGTGGTGGAGTACGTGGAAAATGGATCGCTGGACTCGTTTCTGAGGGTGAGTGTTTGAGGTGATCAGAGAGCTCAAGTTTGATTATGTCTGTTTCTTACCTCAGGTGGCATTTATGTGGCACATGACAGTCTGTTAAAGCCATTCTTACAGCATATAGCAAGATTACCTTTCATAGGTTAAGGACAATGGACACAGCTGGGGACCAAGCATGATATATTTTTAAGAATTGTAAGAAAAACATACAGTTTAACCCTGCCACTGTTTTGGTAGGGTTAAACTGCATGTTGTTAATAATTCTTCTACAAAAATAACTTATTCGCTACAGTAATGTTGCTATACATATATACATTTTTATATTTTTATACATATTTTTTTTTGCTGTCGTCTCTGCTGTCTCTGTTTTTTCCGCAATTGCTCCTCATTTTTTCTGTTTCCTGCTCTCCCTGTCAGCAACATGACGGTCACTTCACTGTCATCCAGTTGGTTGGCATGCTGCGTGGCATCGCCTCCGGCATGAAGTATCTGTCAGACATGGGCTACGTTCACCGAGACCTGGCAGCTCGAAACATCCTGGTCAACAGCAACCTGGTGTGTAAAGTGTCAGACTTCGGCCTGTCCCGCATCATGGAGGACGACCCGGAGGCTGCTTACACCACAACGGTACACACCTGACAAAAACCTACAAAAAACAAGCAGCTGCTGTTAATTTATTACAATTCTAAACAAGGCTGAGTTAATCCTGTTCTAGTAAATGCTTCCTCATATTACAGGCTGCACTGGGGTTGAATTGATTCATTATTTGGTGTAACGAGAGCAACATTTCGAGTCACATATGATGGACATGAAACCACTAGTTTTATTTTGTACTTTAGTGCTTAAAGGGAAAGTCAGATAACTAATTTTCTTTGCAGAAAGTTTTGCCTGTTTTAGCTCTACAAATATACAAACACAAACAAAAAGCAACAGCGCTAAATATGTCTGGGAATTAACATTACCTTTATACTATTAGAAATTCCGCCACTTGAAAAAGTAATCTGAAGGCAGAGGTGGTTTCCTTAAGGTTTTAATCTGCTATCTTCATGCCGTGTGTTTTACATTCAAGCAAAGGTAGAGAATTATGTAGTGTAGTGCTTTTTCGGTCAGCTCTCATTGTTCCAGCAAACTATCTAGCTCACAGTGTCTCCAACCATCCAGTAATAATAATGTGTCTTCCAATAAGCCATCATGCAGATGGGTTATCAGAACGATATATTCATTTAAAACATAATGTTATATACGTCAGCTGTGGCAGCACCACACTAGTAATAGCAAGGATACACATTTTTTCTCAGTTCAGTCATATTCACCGTCAGTTGGCGCCTGGTCTGTTCCTCTCCTGTTGAGAGAACCTCATTAGAAATATAGTTTGACGTCTTTAATTAGGAAAGGCACAGAATAAAAGACCAAACCAAACCGCAACTCAATTTACAGAGATGTACAGAGAGTTTCAAGACACTCCCTGTCAGCTGTGCTGGGGCTGGTCTCTGGTTCGCCCAATAACAAAAACCAGTTACCTGCTGTTGTTTAAATCTAAGTATAAGTCTTGTCAGTGTGAAAAGGCATTTTAAGTTTGGGACACTTTCATTTCCCATTCAAAGATTGTATTTACAGGCTGATGTCAGCAAACGGACGCCCTACTCCTACTTTTTGCCTTCTCTGCTGAGGCCAGCTAAATATGGAGCTGCCTTAGATGGCAAAAGTCAAACTACAAAAACTAAACTGACGCTGTTCTGTAAATCTGTCTGAGCCCATAGTGACCTCCATTTCCCCAATTGTATGGAGGTTACTGTGTGAAGGAAATGCTACGTTTATGGTTCCAAGTTTAGCTTTCAGCTTTACAACACTGAGGTTGAAATCCACAGAAGAGAAGCGAAGGGTGAGGTAAGGTGAGGAGAGGGAATGGGGAGAAGAGAAAGGTGAAGTGAGGGAATGAGGAGAGAACACTTGAATATGTGATTTACCAGATGTACATTACTTATATACATTTTTACAATATTAGTCTTTCCATACTGTGTTTGTGTGAACAGGGCGGTAAGATCCCCATCCGATGGACTGCTCCTGAAGCCATCTCATACAGGAAGTTCTCCTCTGCCAGCGACGCATGGAGTTATGGGATCGTCATGTGGGAAGTGATGTCATATGGGGAGCGGCCATACTGGGAGATGTCCAATCAGGATGTGCGTATTGTAGTCATCACAGCGGTGGTTTGTGTAATATGAGAAACAGGTGACCGGGTCGGGAAAATGTTCTTTAGAGTTGCAACAAAGAGCTCCACAACTACATTATTATGTCTCACTGACTTAATCCAGAAACATTCTGCTACCAAATTTGAAAGTCTTAAATACAATGTACTGCATATTCAAGACACTTAGAGTCAGATTCGACGGAGAGGGACCATGACACAAAGTAGCTTTTAGATGATGAATGATGATGAGTAGGCATCAGTTTGACGATTGGTAACTGCCGTCAAGTCCTGCCGTTGCCAATTTTTTGTCATTCAGAGGCTGTAACAGGGTCATTTTTAGAGAAAGGGTGATGCCATTGGTACAACCATGTCATGCTAGCTTTCTGGGAAGGGGGCCTAAATTTTGGGGACGGAAAACTGGCATATCCACTTTCAAAGGGTCCCCTTTACCTCTGACCTCAAGATATCTGAATGAAAATGCCCCAATCCTAAGCAGTTTGGGGCATGCAAAAAAACAAAAGAACATGCAGTCTTTCAAATTACATTTCCATACAACATTTTTATTTACATAGGGAAACCTATTTTATCCCAGATTATGTCAGTAACCATAGACTGTAAACAAAGATGGATGGCTGTAGTATAGGTCCCGCCCCCTGCATGTTAGCTAATGGGGCATGGGCCAGAGTACACTTCATATATTTTTTGGGGGGGGGTTTTGACATAGGAAGTATCGTGTATCATGCTGATGTTTGTTCAGGTGTTCATTTTGCTGATTCGTTTGGGTTTAAATAGTTAGATGCTATAAAAAATGATTGACAGCTGTGATCGTCGTGTATATATATATATATATAAATTGACACAGCTGACCCATGCTGGCGTTTTACCTTTTGAGAGAACTGTTCCTCTAAGTGATTTTCTCTGCTGCAGTGATGGTTCATAGAGGATGGAGGTGACTTGTTTATGCTGTCTCTACAAATATTCCTCTCACAAGTCTGGCTCTCTAACTTCTAGCACTACAGCGTACCTCAATATTGACTTCTCATTTCAAGTCCTGCTCCACTGAGTAAATTCTGAGTTTACTTTCCATTATATCTGTTAAAATTGCTGCCCTCTAACCCGGTCCCTGACTGTTTTCCCACATCAAAAGCCTACCTCTGAGAGAGAGGAGGAGAGGAACAGAAATGCTGGTGTGGTTCACCAAAAGGATAAAAAAGATGAGCGAGATGGAAAGGAAAAGAGCAGTGAAGGTCAGAGGTTCAGAGGACTTGGGCCGATAGAGGGGGAGTTTAAAGCTGTGGATTCAGTGTGGCTGAGCAACCCCGCTGATCCCTGGGCTGTGGTCAGGGATTGGAGGGACCATGGAGGAAGCAGATTCATCCCTCTCTCCGCTGAGTGTGAAAGCTCCAACGTAATCCCTTCAACCCCTTACATGCAGCCTCGTACACATCCATACACAAACTCCCACAAATGCACATTCACTGAGGTCCCAGGGTTTGGGGAGGATTTGTGCTGTTTGGGAATTGCTTAGAAGTGCTTTCCAAGGCAAAAGGCCAAACCAAGCCGCTAAAAACAGCCAAACACTATCTCATCCTGTTCAGCCACTTACAGTACCACTGCTCCCTACAAAGATACATGGATCTCTACTTACCCCATAGACTCACAAATATGATATGGAGATCTGCTGCATGGGGGCTACAGTAATACACGCTGTCAGCTCAGATAAAAAAAGGGATTTACTTGCATGCAAAACATGCTAAATTGATCGTTAATACAGATTAGGTTTTGGCACGTGAATAAAAGACTGCGATCAGATTTTTAACCATCCAAGGTTTTCAAAACATCCTCTGATGCACTGACTTGGACACATCATCAGTGTTGTGTCCTGGAGTCACTGGCGGTTTCGGGTCTCACAACAGGCACCCTCTTCCAGGCGACCCGACCGAGGCTGATCAGACCCCGGCCTGTGTCCAAGTAGCGTTCTACTGCCCACACCTCTCTCCCCTCCTCAGCCAGAGCCATCTGGAAGCTTTGTCTGCAGCCTCAGCGTTGCTCTTCATGGCTCTCCTCCAGTTTGCCCCTGTTATGCCTAGTATGCCGTAGGCCTTGCTCAGGGAGTGACTGGCAAATCCCTGACTGCCCACCTCCACTGGCATGCATTTGGTCCTCCTACCGTTCCATCGGCATTCCTCCAGCAGCTCCTGGTACTTTTCTCTTTTCCTCTCTTGTGCCTCCTCCATCCTCTCCTCCCATGGAACTGTCAGCTTCAAAAAGACCAGCTGTTTTGTAGCCTAAGAGACCAGGATGATGTCCGGTCTTAGCTTGGGCTGGGCGATGTGTGATGGAATTTTCAGTTGCCTCTCCAGATCAACTATCATCGCCCAGTCTCGGACCGTGGAGAGCATACCAGCAGAGCAGTTCTTAGATGTCTTCTCTGGCTTCTGTCCTTCCTTGACAAACTGGATGGCCTTAGCTGTAGCTTGGATGCATCGACTGGCTTTAACTTACTGCGTCAGTGATGGATTAAAGTACTTGATCGTGTCTCCATCAATACCAGCCCTCAGCCAGCACCTTGGAACAGCTGCTCAGGATGTGCTCTAGTGTCCCTGTCTTGGAACACAGGGGGCACGCAGGTGTTTCTATCTTGCCCCAGGTGCACAGGTTAGATGGGCTTGGGAGAACATTGTAGACCCCTTGGACTAAGAACTTAATCCTCTGGGGGTTCCACTGCCAGATGTCCTTCCAGGTGATGTGCCGCTCCATTGCCTGCTCCCACTTCATCCAAGCACCTTGCTGCTTCAAGGAAGTGGTTGTGATAAATAATAGAAGCTTACAAAAAGCATTTAGATATATTTTTTATATATTTTACAATAACAATGTTTCAAATGACAACATGTTATGTGAAAAGGGTTTTTAGCCCAGCTAGCAGCATGGTTCTAGGTTTAGGGAAATTCAGTGTCACTCTGTCAGTTGGTCCGTCAGTCCACTGAAATATCTCAACAACTATAAGATGGATTGTTATGAAAGTTTGTACAAACATTCATGACCTAGAGAGTATGAATCCCACTCACTTTGGAAATCTGTAGCATTATCATTGAGAGCATGCAAGCCCTTCTGTGCTTCACTCATGTTGTTACTACTCTTCAGTGTTAAAACATGTTCAAGTTCACCGCTTACAATATTCTGATGCTTTGTGAAAAAAACGTCTAGATTGGAACCTCAGTTTTGGTCTAGTATCCATCAAGTGTAATGTTGGTTTTAATAGAAACTAATTTTGAAGAAGAATGTTTATATAATTTGAGTAGGATCATCTCTTAGGACTGCAAAGCGTTATAAATGTAAACCCTCTGACCTAACATGCAAGTCTATATAATGCCAAACAATGCTACATCTATGTTATTCAGTTTGTCTGGTCTGCTGCAGTCTGCAGGGGGGAAAAAAATCTATTTCAAGACTCCAACAAAAACTTTCCAACTGTACAGATAATTCTATCACCGCAGCCATCTTCAACATTCAGACTTCATCCTTCATCACATCACACTGTCTCTCCAGGTGATTCTGTCTATTGAAGAGGGTTACCGGCTGCCTGCCCCGATGGGCTGTCCCGTGGCCCTGCACCAACTGATGCTGCACTGCTGGCAAAAGGAGAGAAGTCATCGGCCAAAATTCACCGATGTTGTTTCCTTCTTGGATAAACTGATCCGGAACCCCAGCAGCCTGCTGCCACTGGTAGAGGATCTTCAGAGGTACGCTTTGAAGACTTCCTAGTATCATATAAATCCAGGCAAAGGATTTGGGCAATTATAATCGTAAAGAAAGTTTCTAATATACTCTAGGATCAAATGGACTAGTTAGTAGTAGTTAGTTAGTTAGTTAGTTAGTTGTTAGAAAAACTGGATCAGGAGCTAACATTATCTGTTTTGTGTTGTTTTATGTATTAGTCTACCAGAGTCTCCAGGGGAGGAAATGGACTACCCGATGTTCATCTCCATTGGCGACTGGCTGGACTCCATTAAGATGAGTCAGTACAAGAGCAATTTCATGGCAGCTGGCTACAACACATTGGATTCTGCGGCAAGGATGAGTATTGAGTGAGTAGTAGAGGCCAAAACACAACCATTATTTAAATGGAACGAAACCAAATCTTAATTTTAATCTTTGTAGCAGGGTGATTTAACGCAACCCTCCAGCAAATTTAATCATGAAGTTCAGTTCACGTTCATTACGAGGAGTACTATTCAGATTCTCTCCTGTTGCTCTCAGAGGGAGCTCTCTCAAATCTAAGGAAAATAACCCTGATGATGTCATGGTGATGTCATCAGGGTTATCTTAAATACAGCCTGACTTTTACCTGTAACAGAATGATCATGGTTCAAACAGGTGGTGTGAAGACTGAAAGATGTGGGAATGTGAGCATTCAACAGGCAGGGAGGGTTTTCAATGAATAATGCTGTCAGGGGAGTTGCATTATTGGAAGTTTATGATCCAGGGTTTTTGGGGAATGACTCATACTTGAGGCTTACAGTCAGGAGATATCGGCCTCTGCTGTTTGGATTATGACCATTTCTCTCACAAACTAACATTGGGTATGTTATGTATGTGTTCTACTAACTTGCAAGAATGCTCCTTTAATAACTGAAATAATTCAGTGTTATTTCATTAACTGTTTACATCACTAGATGAGCTTGTATTTTCTTACATACAAAAGAGATGTTTCATAATGCACACCTTTCAGCACACTGTTAGCACCGAGCTAATTAGAGACACAACGTTTCAGTAAGGTCCAGCATCAAATTCATAATGTGAAATTACACATCTTCATACTAAACCACAGATCTCTAACCTGTCTCTCGTCAGATGACTTTTGTTCCGCCTTGACCCCACTCAGCTCCACTTAACCATCTGGAATCAATCCATTGCAGAGGGATTTCAGGGACCACAAAAAATGGTTGAGCCAATCAGGAACTCCGGGCGGGGTTTTATAGATATGAAGTGGCGGAGAAGCGACTGTGACAATAATGACGGCGTCAACATCGATGCTGCTATTTCATCCGTGTTGTCCAATCTAGCGGATATTTCTTCTTTAAAAGAACAACAGAGAACAGCTCTGAAAGCTTTTGTTGGTGGAAACGTTATCACCTGTTCTCCCTGTGTCGCTCTCTCATCAGCGTCACAGGTTGGTTTCGATGTGAGTTGTTGTAGTAGCACGTCAATAAAGATGACGGACAAGTTGTTTATCCAATCATATGCAAGGATTTTTGATAAGGCCCAGCCTCCTGAAAATCACTTTCTAATGGATCTAATGGATCCCAGATATATAAGTGAAGCAAGGCGGAACGAAATTCATCTGGCGAGAGTCAGGTTAACAGATCTCAACACTTGAGCTAATACCACATCAACAATTGATAAAAACATGTTTGAGATTGATTGGTTGATACAGCCCTGTGGTTGTAGTGTACAGATGTTTTTTTGACATGTTTCGGTCACTGTCTTCAATAAAATAAAAGTGTTCACATGTTCTTGCTTACATACGATGTGTTTATAAGAATAGAAAAATGAGGGATGCGCTTCAAAGTGACATCCTTTTATTAATCCCCTCAGCCCTTACAAAACTGAGGACAATTAAAGGAGCTTTACTCAACATTATGAACATATAGCAGCAAACAACAATTTGCTATATAAAGACATAGTGGAGTAATGGCATCCTGAGCAGAGAATGAAGTCATTCTCCCTCTGTGTGTGTCGTAATCCAAAGTTTTTTGATGATAAATTTACAATAAACTTCATTAGAGACACTCCCTGTAAGATTTAAAGCGTTTTGTGCGTGTTTGGTTTTGTGTTACCCTTCTCGGCCTAGAGATGTGAGGCGTGTAGGAGTGGAGCTGATCGGCCACCAGAGGAGGATCACCAGCAGTGTACAGACCCTCCGCCTTCAGCTACTGCACGAACAGGAGAAGGGTTTCCATGTATGAGGACTCCCTTTAACACAACCTTGGATGGACAGATAGATGGACCCGAGGGAAGTGAAGTCTAGACCGTTGGACAGACAGTCTACAGCCTGTGCCTGTGTCTTAACCCCTCTTACAGGAGGTCATTGGACAGACTAACACAGCAGACATGCCACCTGGTCAACCTCACATCCTGAAGTAACAGACTTTTTCCTACTATACACCACTTACCCAGTATACCTGGCTCTGCCAGACTATTGCAGCCTGGTAGACTTTAGAGACTGGCCCAGGCTCTCACTTAGGGGAATGTAATGCCTTGTTGCAGCAGCAGTACTTTTTGTGTGGAGAAACAATATCTAGAGATGTAGATTTGCAAACGTAATCTACTGAATCTTTTGACATATGTTCTTTTCTTACTTTTCTTGCTCCAAGTTATGTGCTCATGTGGCTGCTATCAGGTGTGCAATCAAAAAGTATTTGAAAAAAGTATCCGTAATATCTTTTATTTTTGGAATTTGATAATTTATCATGAGGGTATTATTTGCATTGCTTTGGTTTACCCTCTCTCCAGAGCATCTGGTTCGCTAATACTTGAAGAAAGAATTGAGAAGCAAGTTACAGAGATTTCTTGAATGTTTAAAAAGTGTATAGACAATTAATCGATAATTATTATCATAACCTAATATCTATATATGTGCAGTCCTGTTTGTGAAAGCCCTAGTAAATCTGGATCTTATTTAATACATTTTTATTTATTTAAGATTTATATCCAAATCAGCAATACAGTATTATGCAGTCACCTCAGTATCTCAGAGAAAGATGAAGAATTGTGAAATGAGAGAACTCGTGTTGACATGTAAACATGAGGCTCACACCACACCATCCACCTGTTTTTGTCGTCACATGCTAAGCTTGCAGAACCTGATCCTTTGCCTTCATATGAATAGTCATACAAGTCTACAGTTTTCAGCAACCCGTGTACTCACAGTTGTGTGATGATGAGGATAAGCCTGATTTACTTGGTTTGTGAATGTTATACATTGCCTGAAAGTACACAAATCTCCACTGTCTTAACACATGAATGTTCACAGGACTTAGATATAGATAGGAGATGTCTGAAATTGTCTGCAAACTTAACATGGACTTATATGGTTCTTCAGAATTAGGCTGGAATATTTTCATATACATTCATTGTTTCATTCTAATGCAGTGCACTTCTGGGACAAAGTTGATCCAGATGTCAGAGAGGGATAATCTGTCGTAGGTGCAAAGCTGCCGGATGGATTTCTCAATATAATTCAAAAAACATTGTGGCCCTGTAAAAGTTGTGGCATTCGTGACTGTATGGGAAACTAGTGTACATAGAGGTAGTCTGGATTGAAAACCGTTGGATCTGAAGTAGATGATGTCAAGTTATCAGCCATTAAAATCAACATTTTTCTGCATTTGCTAGGTCAGTGGTGAAAAGGCAGTGCCGCAGAATATAACTAGTTAGTTGAGTTGGGGGCAGCAGAAGTAGTTAAAACCTAGATGGAAAAAGCAGTAGTCTTAGGTTTGCGTGATCAGGACAGAGCTGTCTGGCAGAGAAGAGACTTGTAGGACGGCAGAGATAGAATGAACATAAACAGCAGCATCGTAAGTCATCGTGTCATTTTAACATCAATGGTAACAAACACACACAAACACACACACACGCAGAATGCCTTACAGTCCGTTAACCATGCAAGACAGAAAACACTTCAGGTGGTTCATAACTTTCAGTGCAGTCACAGGACCTAGCCATTACTTTGAGTTGTATTCGGTATTCAAAAGAGTGGCCGCCCCTCTACAGCTGTGTTTTTTTTCTTACGAACGGGGGTTTAATGTCGAAGGCAAACTGGATCCAGAGATCTGTGCCTTTCAGTCACAGCATACGGTAGTTATCAGAAGCAGAAAAAGGCGCACGCACACATCCACACACACATCTGCACACACGCTCACAGTCAACACCCCCTCTACAGAATAAGGAGAATATCAGATGCTGTTTGTTTAGCATGTTCTACTGCTGAGCAATGTTAGAACGTTCTTTTGTACAAAGTACAAGTGTACTTATAATTCTTGTATTTTATTTTTTTATCATTTCCAAAGAGATGTTGTAGATCTTGCACACTGTAAGAGGCAGTTACAGCGAATATTTATTTGCAAATAAAGATGAACAGTTCTGGTGGTTGACTGCTCATTTAATTTTGTTTCCATTTTTAACTCAAAACAACATTGATTCAAGGGAAGACTATCTTTCAGGTTGTGAAATGTGAAATTATTTTCAATGTTAAAATGAAGGAGAAACTTCATAGACACAGTCAAATATCAGAGCTAGCCCCATCTATTTAATAAGCTTTTTTTTGCTTTTTTTAGCTTTTTTGTCAAATATATCAGACTTGTACCATATCTTACACCTGGCAACATACAGGCAATTGTACATATAACAGATAACCAAAAGAGGGAGCTGTTGGACCACTGACCAGTCCAAACTGAATAACATGTACTTTAAATGGGAACTATACCCATTTTCAAAATTCATACATGTTATTTCTATGGTCTAAGACAGTCCAAAAATATTAGTCCACATGAACAACTCTCTCCCAAATGCAAAAACTAGAATGCTAACATTTAAATTTGTGATCAATTATAAAGTGTGGGAACATAGACAATGAATTGTTAAAGATGTTATATGACACTGAGAGCACCCAGGAAAATGTTCTGAGTATATGGGGATATTATGAGAATTGAGGACACCACAAAAGAAACAATTATGAAACAATGTCAATGGACAGCGCCAGACTTTATACTTGACGACATCACAAGTTGAGACTTTCTGGCTTAAGAAAGAGTCGGTTGTGTTCCTTGGACATGAAAATAACACATTGGAATTTTTAATTTAGATGGTGTTTTACCTTTAAAATACATATTTCCTCATTATGGTTACATATACCTTTATATGTCTGTAAATAGTTCATAGTTTTGAGATATTTAAGACCTCGAAGTACCAATTTACTGTGACATTTTTGTTTATGAGTCTGTTATTTCTAATTCATTGTACATCACAACAGAATGACACAACATATTAATAGTGGCTCCAGTTAAGATAATGTAAGGTAAGATCTTAGAGTAGTAAATCAAATGCATCAGGATGGGAGGCTTGGAAAGCTCCATACTCCATGAGCAGGTCACCGGGTGGTTCACAGAGCTTAATTCGCCTTAATAGGATTACCTAGTCACAAGCTGGGATGCCCAGGCAGCATCTCAGCTTGTGGTACATTCACAGCCAGGACTGGGAACACAATTTCCACAGCTATGTTTATCATTATTGTCTGCTTCCATAAATATTTGCAAATTTAGTTGGTTTTATTTCTGATTTCAGATTATATATGGGGTGATGCGTTAAAATTTAAATGGTCTAGAATCCATTAAGTGTAATGGGGCTGCTGGATAAACTGTCGGGCTGGCTCGGCCTGAGGAAAAAAGAGGTCAACGTTTTGTGTTTGGGACTGGACAACAGCGGCAAAACTACCATCATCAACCAACTCAAACCGTCTAATGTAAGTACATGTAAGTGGGTATTTTTGGGAGAATTATTTTGTTGGAAAAATTTGGAGATTTGCGTACTGTAATCTGTAATATGGGTACACAAACTTGTAACATGGTCATTTAGAATAAATGTTGTGACAAGGCCTGTCAAAATCTCCCTTATTTCACTGCAATCATTCACTGATTGATGTTTTCAGCATTCGAATCATTTAGGCCCATTGTCAGAGGAATGGAAACATGTTAGTCAGGTAAAGCCTATATCATACTTACCTTATACTATTTCCTTGTTGACATACTTTTGCCGTTACTTGTCTGTTTCTGTATGTTTGTGTTTGTGCGTGCATGTGCTTCTCTGTGCATGTTTGTGCATGTGGGTGAATGCAGACACAGGCACAAGAAATAGTCCCAACAATTGGCTTCAACATTGAAAAGTTCAAGAGTTCAAGGTAGAATTTTATAGACATATATAATGTTTATTTATTAGTTTTAGACTACCTGACATACATGAAATACAAAATTACTACGTATAATTTTAAGCTGTCTCTCTCTCTCTCTCTCTCTCTCTGCATGTAGCCTGTCGTTTACAGTCTTTGATATGTCTGGGCAGAGCAGATATAGAAACCTATGGGAGCATTACTACAAGTATGAGACAAACAACATGCTAATCAAATATTCAAACATGTTACACTAGCATGACTGTGTCAATTAGAACCTTTTGTCTTGTGCTTCTCAGAGAAAGCCATGCCATCATATTTGTCATTGACAGCGGTGACAAGCTGAGAATGGTTGTTGCCAAAGAGGAGCTGGATACTCTTCTCAATCACGAAGGTATAAAAGATGGAAAACCCTTTGTATAAAGAAACAGTGCAGGTACTATTTTTTACAGTAAAAAGCATCAAATCACATGCTGTGCCTCGTGCGATAGGCCTTGTATAAAATGCATCATGGTTCAGGGTTCATATCATATTCTGTGAAATATTGGAAATTATGCCGTTTGAATGAACAGTCGCATTTGTATTACTGAGTTTCAGTTGTTAGTCCAGTGAAAGACTACATAAGTACATTTCCCTGGCCCTGGTCATTGGGTGTCAGTTTTGGTTGAATGAAAACCTGCTAGTTACGTATATAGTCATCCATCATTGCACATGTTCTACTATGGTATAACTTTTTAACTATTTATGTTTTATTTTAAGAAAATTGTCACACTTAAGATGCATGTCCACACTGACTACAAACTCTGCTGATACTGATACAGGATCTTCCTGTTTTCCATTGATTCAATGGTCTTAACGTATGTCTCATTGTCCAGATATCCGCAGCAAAAAGATGCCAGTATTGTTCTTTGCTAACAAGATGGATCTACGGGACGCCATGTCTTCTGTCAAGGTCTCACAGATGTTGTCTTTGGAGAACATCAAAGACAAACCCTGGCACATCTGGTAAAATATCCGTCTTTGTTTTCCAAAACCGGCTGCACATTGTCATTCCAAACCAATATTTAGTTTATTACTTTTCTTATTGTCACATATAGTACTTTGGTCTAACGTAGAGTCCTACAAGGATGCTGTGACGCTAAAGTGGCCGCATTATTGTAAAGTATTTACCCTGATGAAAGGTCTAGATCGAGAGATATCGTTAAATAGTTTTCCACAGAGTTCACTTGTATTAAATTGGCTAAACTGAGTCAAGCCCCCCATCATTTTGTGCTTCAAGAGTTACAGCTTAACGTCTTAAATAGAGACAATACTATAAGCAGGGATGTTTACTCACTGCCTCCTTGGCCTGTTTCCAATATGTTGTTTGTTCTTTTCCACGGCTCAGGTTAAACATTATTAGGAGGCACGGCAACATGCAGCTATTCAAAAGCCTGGTTACCAGCCTGTGTACTCATTAGACAGATGGAAGGCAGATGGATTAAGAGCTAGACAGCTTTAAACATCCAGGATCCAAGAAAAGTCATGAGAAAGTACCACAAGGAGATTAGCTACTTGACTTCTACTTGTTGTGTGGGTTTTTTTTCAGTGCCAGCAATGCAATCAAAGGAGAGGGCATACAGGAAGGGTTGGATTGGCTACAAGGTAATGAGTCAGTTCGGGCGAAAATAAAATAAAATGGAAATTGTTCTCAGGATTTTAGTGTGAATATTCAAGTGGTCTGTATTAAGACTTGTCTTTTTTTTCATACCCATAGAACAAATTGCACAGTAAGTCATTATGTTGTATCATGTCAGCGTGTAAAGTGATGTGGTCGTAGATTGTATCGCACTATAGATATATGTTTATACGTAGATGCAATATCTGGGCTTGTTTCGTCTCCTCCATCTTGCTTCGGGGTTAAGGCTGTATGTAAAGACTCATTGATTTTTGTGCTGCTTTTGGTTACAATACACAATTAATATTTTTAATATTTCACTGTTACGAACATATTGAATTTAAAATATCACAAAAGGTATGTCCTAATCCTTCTTTGACACCAACAACAAGTTAATTGTCCTGTTATTAAATTAAACGCTTCCTTATGTCGGGTATTTAGCAATTAGTAATATATCAGTAAGATGCTTAAAATTATGTCAGTGTGTATTATTTAAGTGGCAACCTTGATGCTGAACTGCAGTTCCTCGAATGGCCACCTGAGACGTTCTCCAAGCGAGTCAATCCTCATAGACAACGTTAAAAATGCCCAACTTTACAGCAGAAATGAACACGTTTACAGCCTGATACCAAAAAAACAGTTTTGAAAGGGCTTAAAAATGCTTATTGTTAATATCTACACAAGATAGTTAGAAACCTGCATTTTAAATTCAACCAAGTATCATGTATCATAAATACAAAGTCTGGCATTTGTAGCAAACTAACCCGCTTGAAAACCCGTCCCAAGATGGCAGCCACATTGACGTATCGCTCCAATGGACATATCAGAACAATGCAGCATCTATGTATGTACTGTATATATATATATATATATGGCATCTCACTATATATCTGGATGGGATTTAAGTCATTTTAGGCCATATGAGCATTCTAGGACTGTGAAAGTACCAAAACGCTCAATCCACAGAAAAATGCACACAGCCCCTATTGTGAAACTGTGCCTTTAAATGAGCCGTCTGGACTTCTGTAGGGTTGTGATGTCATAACTACACTAAATGTAGGTAGAAAGTTCTGTTACATTCAATTCCCGGCTGCAGAGACATAGAGAACGCAGATGCAGTAAACCTGAAAAATCAGAGCAGACTGGGCTTTTTCAGGAGGGCAGGACACTATGGAGTTTCAGACAGAGGGTGAATACATTCAGACAGACAGTGCGATAAAGTAATGTGTTTTAAATTAAAGCATGTAAATATGTCATATGTCATAATATAAGACCTGTACAATAAAGAGAAAAATCATGTAATATTTAAATTACTCAACTTGCCCTACAGAAATAAATCCCATCCAAATGGAGCTTTTGTGATCTATATACTGTAGAGTTCTTTTATATTTTTTTCCCCTTTTTGTTTTTGAATTCTTGATAAGTTAACATTTGGTTTCACTTACTTTTATCAGTTGACATCCAAACCTTTAGTTGGTCATGCTTAAAGAAAGCGTAACCATATTCCACATATAATATCTACTTTTTGTTTTTTGTCCTCCCCCTGCCAGATCATATCAAAACAATGAACACATGAATGACTGATATGCCTGTGACCATGGATGCGATGTGGAGGTGGTAACTGGATCTAATTTACCACTTGAGAGTATTCATCATACTTGATGTTGTAGGCCTTAAACTTGAATGTCAAATGCCCTAGTACTTGCTTTTGCATGCTATAACTTTGACACCATGTTTCATTTGGGAAAATAAATCCTGCTAAGAGTTTGTATTTGTTATTTGTATATAACTGATCTGTAAAGTGATAATTTGAAGCACCTGCTAATAGTTAGTTGTCCGTTATACTGTAAGAACTTTAAACTAAAAAATATCCTTAATGCTGTTTCTGTATTCAGTAACATTTGTATTTGAAGCCGCTTCTTTTTTATTCCATGGCACAGATCATTTAACAAATATCATCAACTGAACCTTTGAATATTGTACTTGGAGAATAATAAATGCTTGTTATATGCTGAGTGTGCTATTTTTCTATTTTTTATAAGGAAGCCAAAAGACAAAATAAAATGTGCAAATGAACACAAATTAAAATTGAAAATACCAATTTAATAAGTCATACAAAAACAATGTAATCAAGCATTTACAGAAAGGGTCATTGTGAATAAATAATAGTCTCAATAAATATTGTTACCGTTAATGAATAAATATTAAATACAGTTTACAAAAATTAACATGCAAGATGTTTATGAAGAACAAGATTTTAAAACTTTGAGAGAAATATAAAAATGTGTATAAATAGCCATGCTGTTTGAATGAAGTAATTAAACAGCTCCTCCAACCAACACATGCAGTGTTGTTTATTGCGTATAGTGAACTGAAACCAATTTCACCCTCAGACTACTCTGAACTCTCCATGTTCAAGTCTCAGTATTATTGTAAAGGTCCATCCCTCTCTTTCCTTCACTTTTATGAATAACCCCCTTCATTATTTATGTTTGTTTCTTCCCTAACTCTTCCTCCTTGTGTCACTTTTCATCTGCATCATTCCTATTTGAGGAACATGTGGAGGAATTTAGTGTGGAAGCGAGCACTGGAGTCCAGGAGGATACACAAGGTCTGGAAAGCCTCCCTGTCCTCAATATGGTTCCCTGAGAACAGATGACAGTGTTAATTAATTACTTTTTATGAGTTTCTTTTTGACATATTTTATACAGTCTATGGTAAAAGTATGTTTTTTACTAGCTTTTTTTAAAATCTGAGAGGTAAACTTCACTCTTTGGCTGAACTGTTCGCTGCTAATAGACCCATGAAGCCTTTGATGAGGGGTTGTCTTTGGTTGGAATTGCTTTAAAGGGTCACAAGTAGGGGTGGGGGGAAAAAATCTATTCTTAGATGCATCGCGACTCAGACATGAAAGATTCTGAATCAATTCACAAATGTCAAAATTCGATTATCTAAATGTTAATTGATAAAGTATTATTTACAGAACGCAAAAGGCGGCACTCCATCCCCACACACTATAAGGAGATGTAAACCACTGCGTGAAGTTTTAAGTTGGATATTTGGCAGTTATTCACTCCGGACCCAGGTGCAACTTTACTGAGGTCCGCCCACTACTACTTAAATGGACATCCATTATGTAAAAAAGAAGATGCATCAAGCTGCATTGATAATCGTTTTATAATCGCATTGCAGCCCTCTGAATCTCTCTAATCGAACCGAATCATGAATTGCCTAGAGATTCCCACCCATAGTCACAAGCCCAAGATGTTGAGAGCCAACTGTTCATATGGTACAAATAGATATAGTATGTGAATGTTTAACATTCACTATGTTCTGTGGCAGAGCTGGAAATGGGTTGCTCAGGTATATACAGTACAGACCAAATATTTGGACACACCTTCTCATTCAAAGAGTTTTCTTTATTTTTTAATGACTATGAAAATCGTAGATGCACTTTCAAAGTTTTCCCAATTTTTTCGGACTGACTGACCTTCATTTCTTAAAGTAATGATGGTCATTCGTTTTTCTTTACTTAGCTGCTTTTTTCTCGCCATAATACAAATTCTAACAGTCTGTTCAGTGGAACTATCAGCTGTGGATCCACCTGACTTCTCCACAACACAACTGATGGTCCCAACCCCATTTATAAGGCAAGAAATCCCACTTATTGAAGATGACAGGGCACACCTGTGGAGTGGAAACCATTTCAGGTGACAACCTCTTGACGTTCATCAAGAGAAGGCAGAGTGTGTGCGAAGCAGTAATCCGAGCAAAAGGTGGCTACTTTAAAGAACTAGAATATCAGGCGTATTTTCAGTTGTTTTACACTTTGTTGTCAAGTACATATTTCCACATGTGTTAATTCATAGTATCGATGTCTTCAGTGTGAATCTACAATGTCAATAGTCATGAAAAGAAAGGAAACTCATTGAATGAGAAGGTGTGTCCAAACTTTTGGTCTGTACTGTACAGGTCCTTCTCAACAAATTAGCATATTGTGATAAAGTTCATTCTTTTCCATAATGTAATGATAAAAATTAAACTTTCATACATTTTAGATTCATTGCACACCAACTGAAATATTTCAGGTCTTTTATTGTTTTAATACTGATGATTTTGGCATACAGCTCATGAAAACCCAAAATTCCTGTCCCAAAAAATTAGCATATTTCATCCGACCAATAAAAGAAAAGTGTCTTTAATACATTTCCTTCTCCCCAGTCTTCCTCCAGACTCTGGCACCTTGATTTCCGAATGACATGCAAAATTTGCTTTCATTCGAAAAAAGTACTTTGAACCACTGAGCAACAGTCCAGTGATGCTTCTCTGTAGCCCAGGTCAGGCGCTTCTGCCACTGTTTCTGGTTAAAAAGTGGCTTGACCCGGTGAATGCGGCACCTGTAGCCCATTTCCTGCACACGCCTGTGCACAGTGGCTCTGGATGTTTCTACTCCAGACTCAGTCAACTGCTTCCGCAGGTCCCCCAAGGTCTGGAATCGGTCCTTCTCCACAATCTTCCTCAGGGTCCGGTCACCTCTTCTCGTAGTGCAGCGTTTTCTGCCACATTTTTTCCTTCCCACAGACTTCCCACTGAGGTGCCTTGATACAGCACTCTGGGAACAGCCTATTCGTTCAGAAATTTCCTTCTGTGTCTTACCCTCTTGCTTGAGGGTGTCAATGATGGTCTTCTGGGCAGCAGTCAGGTCGGCGGTCTTACCCATGATTGCGGTTTTGAGTAATGAACCAGGCTGGGAGTTTTTAAAAGCCTCAGGAATCTTTTGCAGGTGTTAAGAGTTAATTAGTTGATTCAGATGATTAGGTTAATAGCTCGTTTAGAGAACCTTTCCATGATATGCAAATTTTTTGAGACAGGAATTTTGGGTTTTCATGAGCTGTATGCCAAAATCATCAGTATTAAAACAATAAAAGACCTGAAATATTTCAGTTGGTGTGCAATGAATCTAAAATATATGAAAGTTTCAATTTTATCATTACATTATGGAAAAGAATGAAATTTCTCACAATATGCTATTTTTTTGAGAAGGACCTGTATATATATATACACCTGTAAATACACACACACATTAGCTCAGTGTTAAATAATGCAATAAATGCACCACTTCAGGTGTATCTTATCCAATTAGCATGGGTGCCGAAATTCAAGGAGGGCCGTAATCAGAGCCAAACAAATTGGGGTTTGCTCCAAGTGGCAAAATTGAGACGTAGAAAATATTTTCAACAAAATAAGGAGAATCATGTAGCTCGCATTTAATTCCTGTCTGTCTGAGCCGTCACAAAAATACACAGCCAACCATCGATACACACACTTTCCAACCAAGCTCCACCACAATACAGGCAACCTCATTATCTCAACCGCTTGAATGTGCTCACACATACCCAGAATACACTTGAATGCTTTTTTCTCTAGATACATGCATGCATACAGTACATGCAATATATATTTAATTTATGATCACTGTCTACACATACTGTATAATGTTATTCTCGCTTTTGTTTTCTTCTTCTTTTGGTATTATATTATTGTAGCTTTGCCCACTATCTTAGTGCATACTTATTGTTTCATGATACTTTTATCATGACAATATCACAATAGCTATATTACTTTTCCTCGCAGTTTTTTCAAGATAGATTTTTGGTATTAAAGAACAGAAGAATGAAATTCAACTGACACTCCAGGAAGCTGTGCAACCTCACCTGTTACAGAAAACTCAAAAAACTCCCTGGTGACCTCCGAAAACATGTGCTCCAGTTGTTGGATGAAGCCAAACCTTTCATGAGCCGTGCTGAAGACCTTGCAGATCTGCTGCACCATTTTCACGGCCCAGGACATGTGATAACCATCTTTCTCACACACCTAAGGATGAAGCCATACAAAAGAGAAAACTGAAGTAATGTGCCTTTTCACAGCACACATGTAGTTGTAGGCTAACTAATGGAATTAAGAACTTTAAGTTAATCATAGTTTCGATAAGGTGTGTCAGTTCCAAGGTCCTGGTATTGTGCACAGGTTACCTGGTTCAGCTGACTGCAGTTCCTTACCCTAGAAACCAGACGAATCTGCCAAACTCATGTTTTTTCTGGCAGATAGGTCCGGCCCATCTCACATAAGGACAGATTTCTAGCGGCCCTGGCTATGTGAGGACCAATCACAATCCTTTTTTTATGTGGGCCGGGTTTAAGACAATGACTGCCAGCATCACCGTCAAGTCTGCAGGTCCATACATTGCAGTTTTTCAGGCTCACGAAACTCATATAGGTCTATCCAAATGCATCCGGCAGCATTTTACAAAGAGAAGTACATGATGATGATATAACCTTTAAAGCCACTAACATGTTTGAATTAGAAATGCAATGGCACCTCTTTGAGCAGGTAACAGAGCTATTGATCAACACCATCGGACATCACGAGTGACTCTTAATAGCCCACAGATGACTGACGATTGAGAATGTTGTAAGAGAAGAGAGACCTGTCTGACCTATTCCCCTGCCCTTTGCCTATGCATGCTGGGTCAGGCTCCAACCACCTAACCATGAACAGGAATGAGCAGATAATGGCAAAATTAATCACAACAACCGGTGCAAAACAATAGGTGATGACTTTAAGATGACTAATTTTACTGTCTGCCTCGAGCTTTTCTGGATGCACACTTGTCTTTAATCTAAATTTAATCTGATATTAATCAACTGCACAATTACTTTGAAGTCTGACTGCATCATTTCAAATTAGATCAGAGATGGACAAATATCTGTTACTCAATTTAAAGCCAATCATGGCCCAACATACCAGATTAACCATAAATGGGGCTTAACTTGAAGCCACTTTCCTTTAATCTATTCAACTGATGACCAAATAACTATTCTCACCAGTATGATGTACACAATGAGTCTGGAGATCTCAGGCAGTCGTCCATTGACGGCCTTGCTGGCCAGAGCAGTGTAGCAGAGACTGCTGCCGCACAGCACCAACAGACGAGCCACATTCTCCACATGCCACGGCTGAGGAATGACTGGAACCAAGTATACCATCAGTTACTTTACTTACTTATCACAAGCGGGTCCGTAACACGAATATGTGTATATTTGTGACATGTAAACATTTGAGAACCACGGAAGTATGATACCAATGAGCTCATCCAAGATTGTCAGCAGCGAATTAGTGGTCTGGCCTTTGACTTCTAGCTTGCCGAAAAGCAGCAGGATGGCCTTGGCCAGGTCCCACAGAGCGTTGTGGGGCAGCCCCCTCTCCACCAGATCATGCCAACCGAGGGATCCTGCATGGAGCAGAGAGGCTCACTTATTATGAAATGAAATTAAGAAATGATGAATGAATAATAAATAGGAGGCACACCAAGTTTACCAACACCAGTGTAAGCTACCCAGGCCGTCTCTACCATAGCACGCCTTTCCTTTTTTTTTTTAGCTACTGAACATCCAAACCTGCCATACAATTTACATTTTAAGGCTGGGCAATAATGCAATATGATCATTTATCATCTTCCAATGAAATCATACCGTGATGAAATCATATATCGAGATATTGTGATGCAAAATGATTTAGACTAAATAGATAATAACAAGCAAGTACTAATTCAAATTTCTCCGAAAATCTGATGTGAAATATTTTGAGTGAATATCATTTGAAGATTGCTATTTGTGTGCAAGCATGTAAACAAAGTCAGTGTATAGCTGGATCTCTATCATTTCACTTGAAACTGTTCATTTTTATTTAATTAACAAATGAGTAGCCTATACAAAAATAGACTTTACGATGTGGTTATTTCATTCAGACTATTTATGATCGAAATAGGAAATGACCTATATTTTAAAAAATAATATTTTGTTCATATCGCCCAGCCCTAGTACATTTCAATTCAATTTCAGCAAATTTCAACATAATTATCAACCACAGACAAGAGATAGCAGTCTTTTCTTTTGGTGATGAGAAATCTGGTGCATAAAGCAAAACTCATAAATAGTTGCACTTTTAAACTATACTGCAAATCAAACAGCACTGTAGGATGGATGATTACAGTCAGTGTTTTCAGAGTGGCAGCACCTTCTCATCAGCCCAATTAAAATGTTCTCATACAGTCAAATGAACACGAACCTCAGCAACTGTTTGTTTCCATTAACTGCAAGTATAAAAGTAATTTTACCCTCAGGCAGCAGGGGTCCATAGAGGATGAACAGTAAGTGTGCCTGGCTGACCATGGGCCAAGGCTTCAGGAGCTGCAGTAGCCAGAAGTGACACTCGTGCTGGTTTGGCCACGGGTCAAGCATAACCTGGCGGCAGAATAGACGGATCTGCAGCTTTTGATACCACCTCACCCCTGAGGACAGAATAAAGAAACGTGTTTTTTGTGTCATGTCGTTTAAATCTTTCATAAAGCTTAACAGGAAAAAGCCCAAAGTCAGTAAAAAGCTGTAAAGTCAGGGGCACCCTACCCCTCTGCAATGCAGTTCTGATTTTTTAATTATTCAATTTAAACCACCTCAGAGACCAAGGCATGTTGCAACACCAATCACCAAGGATCTGACCATGTGAAACTGAGATGAATAGCTGAATGGCAACACACACTTACCAGTTTTAGCCAGTACCTGTTTACAAAAAACAAACACATTCAAAATAGTTGGAAAAATGTAATAATGACATGGAAAGAAATCCACACATAAAGTAGTAACTGCAGTAGAAAGAATGGCTGTTCTCCAGATGACACTTTTACTCTGTCCTGTTCTATATTCAGCCACATGTTCACTCTCAGACACTGAAACACACACCTGGTTTCCCGGTGATGACTGCCCCTATTTTTTGAAGCAGATTTGTGAGGTCACACAGGAAGTTGAACACCCTGTGGCACTCCAGCTCATCCCACCCTGCAATCAGTCTCTGTAAAGAATTCAACAGAACACACCCAAACATTTTAGATAACAGAAAATAGTCATATTTCACTGCTGCAATGTTTTCATGCAGAAGGATGTGATACAAAAGTAAGACATGATTCATAAGAAGCCTATGATTTCTCATTTGTATATCTTCAATGTTCCTACCTGGAGTTTATCGCACACATAGCCGTACGTGGTTTGTGAAACATCCAATCTTCAGTTAATTACACAATATTCTCTGTATGAGGCCCTCACCTGGAGGAAGACTCCGTAGCTGGAGAAGCCAATGCAGTCTGGTGCTAAACACTCCTCCAACAGGAAGCAGGGAATCTTAAACAGATCCGTGGGAGAACTTTATTTACTTTGCCTCATCATTAACAAAGGTTATGATCAATATTGGGGCTGAATAATATAGCCTTGTGTTACGCATGTGCAGCATTAAGAAGGATGTAAGGAAACTATGTAAAATGAACCAGTAAAACCATTTAGCTTTTTCATGACTTGACTGAAACATAGTTTAATCCCTTAGATACATAAAATCATTTAGCATGATGTAATTACATTTTCTTTGTTGATGTGGCATTTAATATGTCTTGCTTGTCCTCTCATCTCTCATTTTCTTACCTGTGAAAACCTGCTAAAGATAAACTTTAACCTGTCCTTTGTTGGTAGCAACAGGGTGCATCTCTTAAACAACACACCTGAAACATTGAACACAAAGGCAAATTAAAAAAATACAAATGATGGTCCTACCTATCCCTTCACTTGACAGTGACATTCATAGTGTGTGGTGATCATTCAAGTGTATGTTAAATGCTAGGAGAAGCAGTGATATGCCCGTCACAGATCCACAGATTTGTTACATACAGTCTGGAGAAGAGCTATACTCAGATAAAGACGCATTGTTACATACCAAGGTCTCTGTAGTGTCCAATGGTGGATCTCTGTTCAAGGCAGGTGAAGTGGTGAAAGCTTTGAATGAGTGTTTTTTTCTTCCAGGCCAGGGTGGAGATGTAGTCCACAATGCATCTCGTGATTTCCTTGGACACCATGCTGAACACACTGATCTCCAGCACTGACAAACACACATTTTCATCTCATTCGCAATATTTAAACTGAATTGTCAACTTAAAATATCTTAAAAAATAAACATATTTTCAAATACTAGGACTGCAAAGGCATTGCTTTATTTCTAACTTGCTTAAAAGTATCCTAGAGGAATTGCTTCAGTGGAAGAAATTTACTTAATTGTTGGTAAGGTTACACACATTCAACCTTGTAAATTATAGGCTATATGCTATGCAAACCTAAATATTGTTCATTATTTAATCGATCAATGACAATATCAGTTATATCAGGTAGGTAACAAGGCTGACCAGTAGCACCTACCCGACAGTTTATCCAGGATCACGTGAAACACCTCTGCCGGGAGCCTGTGAAAGAAGCTGCCGCTGCTGTTGCACTGGCTGCGGGTCATGATGGTTCTGGTCGGACGGGGCCGATGACGAGTCCTCTTGCGAGATTTGTGAGTCTGCGTGTACTTCCCAACATTTCTGGAGGTTTTCCTCACCATCACCACCACCGCTGAATCGAATGTGTTGAACAAGATAAGGGAAATTTGACTTAAAAAGATACCATCAAGCTAACCTAACGCTAGCTTAAAACCCCAGTAAACTGCTGACAAACTACATTAATACAGTTGTAGTTGCATTAACGTTTAGGTTTATGTAGTCACAGACTGAGACATATAATTAATATAATACAAGATAACATTAAAGCAAGTAAGTTAGTATCTTACCAATACGTATTTATTAATCTTGATGAGCTGTAAAAGTCACGTCACGTCACACATTTAACAACGGCGCGAAATCCATAACTTCACAGACAGTACCGCCGACAGGCCAGGACCCCGCGCTGCGGCACGCGGAATGGGGCGGGGTCTGACAAATCATGCCCCGCCCCATTCCACGTCATCCACTACAAGTATGGTAAAGTACTCAAAATGTCCCCAAAGTAACCTAACAACAAAAAAGAGTATAAGCTATGGCTATTATTAATTAAAGTTAAGCAAAATATCACAAGTTACCGTTATTGTGAAGTTTCTGTTGTGCTGTACAGTATGTGGTCCTCACTGTAGGCCTCACTCTTCACAATACAGGTGGGTACCATAGACTGTATGAAAAATGGACGTAGCAAACCCGTCGAGGTCCGTTCTCTCAACTTGATCCAATCTTACTTGGCTATGGGTGTTGCCATCTTGTCAGAGTTTGACTCCGCCTTATTTCCTCTTACCAAAAAAGGTCATGTATGTGACGTTGGGGGGAGGGAGATACGTCTATCTGGCTGACGTGTACCTCAGAGTAGAGGTGAGGGACAGCCGCTAGCTGTCACTCAAGAGACCACGCCCCCAATTATTCATAAACTTTAACCTCCAATAAAATAGTTTGTATTTTATTGGAAGTTTATGAATAAGCCTGGTACAAATAAATTCACCCACCTCAGTGTTGAGTTAGGGTTAGGGTCATGGAGATATGACCTAAACATACAGCGGCCACGTCACAAACTGCAGTTTTTTAACCATGAAGTCGCTGTGGTGGGGGCTTGGTGGGTACATCACTAATGTTGCACACAGTACTGTTTAATGAACTCAAAAAATGGTGAGAACCAGGGTGCTTATGGAAAATAGCCAAACAAATTAGAACATTTCAACAGCATTTTTATGTAAAAACTTTATTTCATCTTTTAATCGTGCTTATTGTACTTGAAAGGGCAATGCCTTGCAGCCTGTAGCACCTTCCTTGAGGGAACAAAGGTGTGGGCCGGTCCTGAGAAATTCAATTTGAAGGCAAGGAGTGAGCGAAGGGTAGAGTTGTCCATCCTCATTCTTTTCTCTGTCACTGTCTTTCAGAGTGCCGTAGCATTAAATTCTGGGCCCCATGAGGTGGCTTTTTTTATTTGCCGTTGGTTGCATGATCTTCTTCAAATAAAGTTTTTCCCCCTCAAATATCAAATAGTAATTCAGCAGTAACAGATTTCTCTTGCACCATAGACTATTCCTAGTATTGCCAATGCAATTACCTTAAAGGTGTTATGCCACACCCAGACCGGTGTTTTTAATTATTCTGGCTGATGATAAGTGATGAATGTCGGTCATCTACTAGGGCGGGAAAACTCTGACCTTAGTCTGTGTCTACTAGTTCATGAAGTTTGGTGTCCTGAGAAAACTCCTGTCATCGCTCCACCCAACCTCACCTTGAGCAGAGGTCTAATCAGCCAGAATGACCTTTAAGATAATACAAGTTTGCACTTTATATTGAGAATGGTGAGTGTCTGCAGTACGAAAGAAGAGTGCAGCTTTTCAGACCTCTGAGACATAAAAACACTTAAAAAGAAATCAGAAGGCCTGTCCTACACACACCAACACGATTGTGTTACCCTCCAGCACCGTGCACAGCAGACCAGCTATGCTCAGCGGCTAATCGCAGGATTATTCTGCTTAACTAAGACTATTAAGTGTTCCACATTCAAATGGCGTCTCCCACAGGCAGACCTTGGAGAGGATCATCCCTTCACTATAGAGCTCATACAGAGGACTGAATACTACATAAGGGACCCAGGGGAAGGGCTGGGAAAATGCCCTTGTATACCAACAGGATGTCACGGTTGGTTACACTTGGGGCACAGAGGGAGAGAGAGAGAGAAGAGTTGCGAAGGAAGAAGATGGACCTCAGAGGAACCCAGAGATAAATATGCAGTTCCGAATGACTTCACCTGGCTTGCACAACAGTATGTACCACACACACACAATCGGAAACACATGCGGCAGCCTACTACATTACTATCAAGTACAGTTTGGCTATCAACTTTGCAGTGTTTCTTTAACTCTTTAAATGCCTTCTGATTGAAATCTAATTGTAGTCAATATATATTCATGTTTTTCTACAAGTTACTTATAAGTTGTTGATTATTATTTTTATTCATTCAATAGTTTTGGAGATGCAAAGAACTGAATTATTGAGGAGTAAAAAAACACAACCAGTGAGGACAATATCTCTTCTGTCTGTCTCTGCTCAGCAACACTGCTCTGCCTCCGTATCCACAGGTTTATCTGCCCGGAGCAACGAGCCATCACTGGGACTGTCTCTCATGTCATCTCTGACACGATGCCCCTGATGCTGACAGGGACAAATGCTGCTGATGGTGATATCCAAAACTGATCACTCATATATCTGTAAATCCTGCAGCACAGGCACACATTCCCTGTCTGCTGAGGGCAGCAGCAGAGACAGAAGGTAGTCAGTGTGGAATCAATGCCAATGGCCCTGTTTATCTGGAAGTGTACCGTCTGGACACCTGTGACCATGGCTCTGTAGTCCTTGTGCGACCTTGTCGGTGAGTATCCAAACGTGGAGAGTTTTGTTTTTTTTAATAACTCTGAAAATGTCAAAGGATAAGCAGCATAGTGACAAAGTTATTAGAGTATCACACTGGCTTTATCACAACCAACATGAAACAAGCAGCTCATCACAGCCTTGCCTTTGTTCCTGTGGCTCACTTGTTATGCTGTCAGTGTTGTTAATCATTAAGTAGACACAATGAGGCTTGTATCTGTGATATTTTAAAAGGTTCCAGCAGTGTCAGGACTAACACTGAACTATAATCAGTCTCTGTTCTCTGAGGAAGTGAAAACAATAATGGGTCTGTATTAGGGGTGTGCATCTCTCCCTTATAAGATCATTCGATATGTATCTAGATACACGGGCTGAAATATGGGCTGAATATTCAGGGGATGTTACATTTAAACATATAACGATTTGGTGCGATTTCATTCAGTGTGGTTACGTGCGACACGATGCAATCTCATATTTTTTCTCATAATGTCCGTCTGAATATTAGATTTATTGTATTCACCCTCTGTCTGAAACACTCCGTTTTAGCTTATTAAGACCCCCTCGTGAGAAAGTCTAGTCTGCTCTGATTGATCCGCATTTCTTGGTCTTCCGCATCTGAACTCTTGGCATCGCTGCACCGTCATTGTAGCCGGGGAATGACTCTAAGGGCTCTGTAGCAGCCCTTTCTACCTATATATAATATACATATAATATATCACAACAGTACAGAAGTCCTAACAACTGGTTTTTAAAGACACAGTTTTGGATACAGGCTGAATGCATTTCTCTGTGGATTGAGCATTTTGATACTGTCATTGTATTAACATAGCACCTTGAAATGCTTCATAATCACAAAAATACCTTTAAAATTGCAAAGTTTTATTCTTGCAGGTAATTACCGACCTTTGCATTTAAATGGGTAATTTTCCTCATTTAATTAAAAATATTTTTATTTTTCAGAGACTTGAGTTGTCACTGCTAAAAAAAAAATTGTCCACTTATTATTGAGCATTTTTTCACAAAGAGAACATTTTGTTCAAAAACAGAAGGAACAAAAGTAAATAATTAACTTCAAATTAGTTTCTTACTGTGGCCTTGAGCTTCCTGGAATTTTTTTTACAGGCGTGTGAATTCATGAATGTAAAACTGAGTGCCAGATGATCTCAGGTCAGAGGTTACATTTGACACAATATAAGTTGGGCAGTTATTACAACACAACTCACTAGAACTACCCCTTATTGTCACAGTGTGGGGCCCATCAGCTAGAAGTGCTATGTCATCAAGCCACTCTGTCAAATATCCTGCAGAGGTGTGAAAAATGTTCAAAGTTAGCGGTTTATAAAAGCACTTTCAGCTTGGGTGGTTTCTGTAAATGTTTAATTTCCTCTCTCTCTCTCTCTCTCTCTCTCTCTCTCTCTCTCTCTCTCTCTCTCTCTCTCTCTCTCTCTCTCTCTCTCTCTCTCTCTCTCTGTCTCTCTCTCTCTTCTGTCCTTAGGGGTGGTCGGGAGCAATAGCCTGCTGTGGTTTGCCACAGAGCGTTAAACAGGTGAAGCCGAACACCGCTCTCATTAGTTACAGATGCAGTCACCTGCCACTCAACAGACTGATGCGAGAAGATTTCCACAGCTATTTGTGCCCACGCTCCAGAGACACTTGAGGAAGGGCTCAGACTCTGTGACTTGACGTAAGCTCAGTGGAATTTACTGTACTTCTGGAGACCAACAGGAGGAATCCAGCCTCATCCCCAGCCTGTGGGACGACTCTGAAAGTGTTCCTTTTTTATGTGGCAATATGTTGCTTCTGCGGGTTGATTTCTGTGGGTCCATTGTGTATTTATGAGCCTGCTCACTGACTTATGTATTTTGAAACATACACACTCATCGACTCTTCAAACTGTACTTTTGTACTTTTGCAGTTTGAGCATCTGAGCAAGTGAGCAAACCATGGCCAGCATGGCGGTTCAACTCCTCGGCTTCTTCTTGGGGTTGTTGGGGTTCGTAGGAACTGTTGTTGCGACTCTGCTCCCCCACTGGCGCAGCACGGCCTACGTGGGCTCCAACATCATCACAGCCACAGCCTATATGAAAGGCCTGTGGATGGAGTGTGTGTGGCACAGCACTGGCATTTACCAATGTGAGGTGTACAGATCTCTACTGGCACTGCCACGCGACCTGCAGGTACTACACATTCACCATTTAGTGAAAGTTTTATATCCAAAGCCTGTTGTCTTATTATGAGAAACAACAACAAAATGATTTTGTTTTGATCATCTATTAATCATTTCACTAGTTTTCTGAGCCAACCAGCTCTAATTTCTGCTTCTCAGTTGTGAGGATTTGCTGCGGCTCTCTGTTTTATTTCATTGTAAACTAAAAGTCGTTGTGATTTTAGCTATTGTTGAGAATAAAATGAATTTGAAGATACTTCCTTTGGCTTGTTATAGACAAAACAGTTGAAAATGTTGACATTTTCACGCTGAGAACCAGAAGGAGTCCGATAAAGTTTAGTAGTTTATTAACTCCACAACAGTCTTACATGAGCAGTACACAAAATGCTGTTAACCAACCTCACCCACTGATTTACAGCTCTTTACAACATAGCTGCCTAATCTGGCTCTTTGATTGGTTACACAGTGTCTACAAGACCTTGACAGGCAGGAAGTGCTGAGAGACAGACACATGGCATTATTATTACCAATCCCAGTGCTTTTTTTAAAGCACATTAACAGTGTTTGTGTAATTACCCTCACTGCCAGTGGGGGGAGACCAAGGTTCTGTAATTCAGCTTTAGTTGATTTATTGAGAAAAGTATTAGCAGATTAATCCGATATGACAATAATTTCTTAGTTAGATTGGACGTTAGTTGCAGTCCTAATAATTAGTACATAAGCAATTTTACATTGCATTGATAGCCCAGAAGGATAGATGGATGGTCTGGTATGACCAAGTTGTGCAGCTGCAGTTTTCAAACCACACGGGTCAGAATCAGAATCTGTTTAATCCCAATATTTAAATGCTTGTCTGTTCATTAGGCTGCCCGTGCGCTCATGGTGCTCTCATGCTTCACCTCAGTGCTGGCATCTCTGGTGTCGGTGATGGGGATGAAGTGTACCCGCTTCGCCCGTGACTCGTTGATCAAGTCTCCCCTGGTGCTAAGTGGGGGGATTTGTTTCCTCTGTGCCGGCCTGCTCTGCCTGGTCACTGTGTCCTGGACCACCAACGACGTCATCATGGATTTCTACGACCCCTTCCTTCCCAGCGGGTTGAAGTATGAGATCGGCCTGGCCGTGTACCTCGGTTACGCCTCGGCCTGCCTCAGTCTGACAGGAGGACTGGTGCTATGCTGGAGCAGCAGTGGTGACAGGTCACAGAGACCCCTGCATATGCAGAGGAATCAACCTCTCTCCCCTCCCCCTGCCTTCAACCACATTTATCCACCTGCTCCACCCTACAAGCCCCCCGAGGCCCTGAAGGGCAACCATGCTCCCTCACTTTGCTCCCTGTCCAGCAGTGGCTATAGGCTCAATAACTACGTCTAAGACTGGGGCAACACAACAACTGCAGAACCATGGGGGCTGTTATGAACAAAAACGATGCATACACCAAAGCAGTCAACTTCTCCAACTTATATTTAATATCTTAACCCATAAAATAAGTTTAAAGACCAGTATGTTAGCAAAAATCTGATTTTGAAAGGATATTACAAGTTGAGAAAAGTTCAGGCTTTCCTTTAACTTTAACTTTAACATGTGAGAGAGAACTGAGACCTCAGACCTGTCTATGTACCTGAAGAACCAGAAGGACCAGAAGGTGGCGATATTTCACAGCAAATAGCCACAGAAGAAAGAGACTACATAAACACAGTGTGCTCATTGTATGCTGTATCACACCATGGTAATTGATGAGCTTTTGTTTTGTCACTTCCTTGCTGTAGCCTCCTTTCTAGTTGAGATTTTAAAGCGAATTCAGATGTAATAAGTTCTTTTGAAGGAAATGTTTGATGTTTTATCTCAGTATTTAATATTTCATGCCAAAGAAATTAAAAAATATACATTTTTCCAATGATTTTAACATAGATGAGTACTTTATACAATTTTTTCAACTATTATTTTCATAAGTTTTTTTCAAAGCAGATATTTTGACAAAGTTAGAAAAACACAGCTGTAATTAATCAAATGAATTGACCTGGGTTCAGTGTTGGAACTAGTGAACTACATAGTTTATATATTTTGCAGTAGCTTACTGGTAGTTCATCTATATTCATAGTTACATTATGATTCAAATAGTTAAATTACATTTTGCTACTTTCTGTTGGAAACCAAAAACAATTTTGGTCTAAGAAAAGAACTTGCCCAGGCTATGCATTCATCAGGCAGCCACCACCACACACTTGTCCTTTCATCTTTGTGAGGAGTCATGTGCAAAAGGGCGACCGTTGCTTAGCGCTCACACTGGGACAGTGTCAACTTCTTCAGTATATATTAACAAATCCAGAGAAGGTGCTGCCTACTGTTTTAGAAGTTACCTGGCTGGACTGAAGGCAGGTGTCTGATGGATATTGTATACAAAACCAACCATTTATTGCACTTTCCTGTTATTATTGTGTTCTTTTATTACCAGTCGCAACGGCAAAGCTGTTATTGTTTTCACCTTTTGGGTGTGTGTGTGTGTGTGTGTGTGTGTGTGTGTGTGTGTGTGTGTGTGTGTGTGTGTGTGTGTGTGTGTGTGTGTGTGTGTGTGTGTGTGTGTGTGTGTGTGTGTGTGTGTGTGTGTGTGTGTGTGTGTGTGTGTGTGTGTGTGTGTGTGTGTGTGTGTGTGTGTGTGTGTGTGTGTGTGTGTGTGTGTGTGTGTGTGTGTGTGTGTGTGTGTGTGTGTGGTTGAGACCATTATGGCCAAGTTCAAAGATGGGTGTGGTCCAAGCAAATCCGCAGGAAGATTTGACATTGCGGCTGGTATGAGCCCAACACAAGATGGACTCTAGTTTGATTTGGTTTATGTATGACCTGTGAGCAATTGACCATCTTTTGCAATAAATCAGATTCCGAAGAATCAGAATCGTCTTTATTGTCATACTTAGTACAATGAAATAACCTAACTTACCGAATCAAAATAATAGATCAAATCAGAATATAAACAGAGACATAAAGTTAGTAAGCAGCAGTTGGCAAATAGAGCGTACAAAAATGCTTTAAAAAGTGTCTAAAATGTATATTACCAACATTTACAAAATGTCGCATTTTGTTTAAAACACTGCAGTGGCATTTTTGCTGGCATGTGACTCTCGTAGTAGTAACTGGTAGTTTGAACGAATAATTCTAATACTATTTATATAAGGCTTTAAAAGACACTCAAAGGCATTTCACATAAAACCAAAGAAAAAAGGAATAAAACTTACTAGGGAGGGGAGCAATGGAGACGGCCCTGTCCCCCCAGGTCAGGTGCTTGAACCAGATGAGAGAGGTACTTTTTCTGAGTATAGCTTTAGTTAACCAAACTAGATTTCTCCCTGGGAGCTTTGCTGTAGTTCAACTTCTTCCATTGTGAAGTAAGTGGTGGTTTTAAACACTCTGCTTAGTAAGTAGCTTCTCCAATACTTGCTGGGTTACTGGGATACTTAACTGGAACATCCTTAACAGTAATAGATCCACCTGTACCTTTTTAGCAAAATTGGGAATATGTTTTGTAAAGCATAAGAAATCCACTGGGTGGCAACAAAGTTCTTTTGAGAGGGAAGCCTAAAGTCTTCGGTGAGAACGGTGAGAACGGTGAGAACGTTTACTGTTTTGGACTGCATCACTTGGTCCATACAGACTATAGTCTGGATATCGTCCCTTTGTATGAATTACTCAAGTATGG
Source organism: Echiichthys vipera (assembly GCF_963691815.1). Taxonomy (NCBI): domain Eukaryota; kingdom Metazoa; phylum Chordata; class Actinopteri; order Perciformes; family Trachinidae; genus Echiichthys; species Echiichthys vipera. Next base: position 13,458,731 of record NC_139835.1, on the reverse strand, counting down.
AGCCTTCAAGTCATGTGGTAATATATAAAATATAATTTGGATTCTGAATATGAAGTTATTTGTGACTTTCCGAGCTGCTTACTTTATAACTACCTGTGCTGTAACACTGTGGATGTGTTTTCAGGCTTGTTTGTTAGAAAACCTTCCAATTAGAGCTGCCCTCTGTCAGGCAGCCTGTCAGCCACATACACACTCAATTAGAAGACATGTCACAATTCAAGCAAGTCACTTATTCAGAGCTCATTTATATCACCTGAAAAGCCCAAAATAATTAATTTTATTTGGTTTGGAATTCATTAAAGGAAAAAAGTCTTGTTGTGATTGGTTATGAAAGTGAACCCTCACATCACAGTAATTATTAAAGGTGAAGTCATAAGAGACGGAAAAGGCCTTACACAACAGAAAAAGACACATTCTAATTAGGCCACAAAGTAAACTCTGAATTGAGTAGAACCACAGATTCACTTATCATAGTCTGAATGCTGGATCAAGAGAATTTACTAAATAAAAAAGGGATAAATGTATGTTGTCAGTAGGCCTACTTACTTTTCACATTTCAGCACCATGGACAGCGTTCCGAATGATCCAAGGAGACATCTGTAGTGCAAGACGAGTTACTTCTTCGATTATTTTAGTCATCGTAATATAATAGAATAAATAATATAGTGTGTTTGTTTTTTTTAAAACGCTATACATGATGCATGAAACGTGACAAAATGAGGAGGTTTTCGATCTTTAAATGCAAAGGCTTGTGAGGGGAGTGATGTTCTGGAATGAAAAGGCGCCAGAGCTGCATGCGTAAAGTGGCTGATGAAATGAGAGAGTTTCATTAGGCTCCCGCTATACCGCCAGCGTTTTGCAGAATAAACGCGATGCTGCAATCGCGGACCCAAAATCGTAAATCAGGCCCGAGGTGTAACCTGGCAGAGTAAAAGTTTCATCCATTGCCAATATGATATTATGATATTGGAAAGCTTTCCCGAGCAGGTTGTGCGTCACTCTCTATTAGGTGCTATTTTCGTCCTGCCCTGGAAGCCATTCATCCACCATCTACTCACCCTGACAGCACCCAATAAACCCGCCACTCCCATTCCTCTCCACCCACCTCCACCCTCTCTACCCCCCTCCCCCCCCTCTCTCTCTCTCGTTCTCTGTCTGTCTCTCTCTCTCTCTCTCTCTCTCTCTCTCTCTCTCTCTCTCTCTCTCTCTCTCTCTCTCTCTCTCTCTCTCTCTCTCTCTCTCTCTCTCTGCCTCTCTGACGAGCAGTGGTGACTTAAAAATACAAAGAGAATTGTGTTTGGTCGTCCAAGAGGATTACTTTGTGGTTACCTTAACAGTTTTCCAACAAAATCATCTTTGACACTTGTGTCATCTTTCTTTCGGAGGCGCTGCTCCTGTAATCTATTTAGACCTGTTTCTCCAAAGGAAAGGTAAGATAATGTCAGTTTCTAATCTTCTTTTCTTTTGTAAATATGTTTTGGCTGACTGTAACTGCATTTGACCACAGTGACAGATGATTTAAAGAGAGATCAATAATGCAATAGAGGCCTTCTGGAACTATGGTGTCAGCGCAAAGGGGAGCTGAAACGCACAGGTTTGATTCTAGAGATGCAGCACATCCTTCTGCACAAACCCCTTATGTATCTCTTTCTTGGGTCTCCTCTGGTTAACGGTGCGGGTTTTTTGATGTATCGTGTTTGTCAAGCATTAATAGGGTTTTACGCACGAAACAAAGCCAAGTCGGACCAACATCTTTTTCTAGAGAACAGCATGAACACTTTTTAACATACATTGAAACGTACCAGACGTTGCGAGTGAAAACTAGCACAGCAACATATTTCACTGTATTCTAAGTCAAATTTTATTTATATAGGACATTTACAAAAGGCTGAGCCGCACCAAAGTGCTTCACAAGAAAGTACAGTAGACATAGGAATGACAAGAGGGTTGAAATGCAAAAGAGAGAAAATTTAAAAAGGTAACTAAGGTAACAACACTAAACGCTGGCACTTAAAGGGGACACTAACCGAAGGCAAGGATAAAAGGTGGTTCTTTAAAAGGGACTTAAACACAATAAGAGACAGTGCTGCACGGATGCTGATGGGGAGGCTGTTCAAAAGTCTGAGGGCTGCTACTGTATTAAAAGCTGAACAACAATAATATTTTTTCTAGTTTTGGAATTTTTCTGGTTTGATCACACATGGTGGAGTGCGTCTTCCTTTGCTATTTGTGTCCGTTGGAAAAGTATTTTATTGTGTTGGGTAAAATATATGACCAACAAGCAAGAATGTACAAGCAGTTTTGCGTATTGTTGGTTGCATGTATTGTATGCAGAGACATATTCTTTGACATTGACTGGAGGCTACACTAACAAAATGAAACTCAACAATACGGGCGTTTTCTCACTGAATTGCGCGTTATAAAGTCTCCAGGTGTTGTTTTCTTTAATTGTAATTAATTGCAATTGTAATTTGTAGGAAAAATCCATCTTTGAGGACTGGAAAACACGTCCGCTTCAATTCGGCGATGACTTGGTGGGCAGGGGATTTTTATTTTAGATGGGACACACCTGGACATTTGCAGTAAGCGCGAAGTTGGTTGGTGCGTAAAAACGTGAAATTTAATTTGATTTGGACTGGAACTGGAAAGCACTGAGTGTCTGTTTTGAATATATGTGGTCCCAACTCAGGTACAAACACAATCTTGCAGCTTTTAAGAATTTGGTTGCATCAAATAAATTGTCATGATGTTTTAAAGGTGATCATTAAGTTAATAGCGCCTTGTCATATTGGTTTAGTCATCTCCGTGTAATGCGCGTGGAAGCACATAATTACAATCTGTCTTTGCTCTTAATCTGATTTTTTTAAATAGCGTGGCATCTGAAAAATATGTATTTCAGATCAAAGTCAAACATAGTCCATAGGAATTCTTCCTTTTTTCTTTTTTCTTTGATTGAAAGTTCTCTCCATGAGATTCCAGTCCACCGCGCGCAACACCACTTGATCTCGGCGGGAGGAAGCGGACGAAAGGAAGATGGCCATCCACGCCGAGGGTCTCGTGGCTATCGTGATCTTCTACCTCTTAATTCTGGCTGTGGGGATCTGGGCCGCGTGGAAGAACAAGAATTCAGGTGTTGGCGAGAGCGGAGACCGGAGCGAGAGCATCATGGTCGGGGGAAGGGACATCGGTTTGTTCGTCGGTGGATTCACAATGACCGGTAAGTTGATTGACTACAGGGAGACTTTGAATTTTTGTTTGTTGGTAGGTGTCCAACATGACCCGTGTGAGCTTGCTGTCACAGCTGGGTATCATATGAGGTCAGAAAAATGCAATGAATTCCACCAACTCGGCATTTTACGCACGGACAGTACTGCTGCCACAAATATGATTTACTGTAGGCTACTACAACACTTTTCAGCATTACATCCATTGGCTTTTTTAGCACCTAAAGATGCGACAAGTAATAACCAAAAAGTTTTAAATATATGTGCTGAAAGTCCAAACTATCATCCACGAAGGAAGCCCAGTGTCATTGTTTAATGACTTCCAAATCCAGTCCTGTTTTCCCAGCACCAAGGAGTTTCAGTTGGATCTTTGTAACATTATAATCACAACTGCTTGCCAGGGTTTAGTGAATCCCTTTCCCATCCACAATAGACAACCATGACTTGTAGGGTTCTTGTTATCAGAATCAACTTGTGCAACATGACATGGACCAAACTAGTGTCTTCTTTTGTTTCAGCCACTTGGGTAGGTGGGGGCTACATCAATGGGACTGCAGAGTATGTCTACCTGCCAGACTACGGCCTGGCTTGGGCACAGGCACCCTTTGGTTACGCTCTCAGTCTGGTAGTAGGTAAGACCCGGTGCCTTTGTATACACCATTAAATATACTGTAATAAAGCATATGTATATAGTGTAAATGATAAAAAAAAGGGCACTACAAATTTATTTAGTCATTTAGTATTTTAAATGTGATTTTTCTACTTTCAAGATAACCATTAATTTTACAGTATTACAGGAAGATATGTGATCTATTCTTTGTCACACTGCATCATTGTTGTGTGACTATACAGTGTAGACCATTCAATCTGTACATAACACTAATACCACACAATAATTACATACCTAATGAGATTTATTGCATTGGTTTAATTAATTCAAACCTATTTCCTATACCTGTCTCTGTTATTTTGATTATTACTTAAGTATGGTACTTGAGCAGTTATGTAGAATACGTAGTGTAGCAAATCACTGTACCTCTAAGAAACACTGTAAATCATACATATGAACACCAAGAATGCTAGATTAAATTTAATTGATTCAGGGAGCATAAAATACACGTCAATGCACTTCTTACAATAGTTTCTTACCTTGATGTCACTCAGGTGGCCTTTTCTTCGCCAAGCCCATGCGTTCACGTGGATACGTCACCATGCTGGATCCCTTCCAGCAGCTGTATGGAAAAAGGATGGGCGGCCTGCTCTTTATCCCCGCACTCATGGGGGAAATCTTCTGGTCCGCAGCCATTTTATCTGCCCTCGGTGGGTGATTATTGGACAGGATAACTTGAATGATAAAAAATGTTAAAAAATACGCTTTGTCTAATCTCATGAACTGAACGATGTTTTGTCCCGCAGGTGCCACCCTGAGTGTGATCGTGGACATAAACATCAACATGTCGGTGGTGATCTCAGCCTTGATAGCCATCTTTTACACACTTGTTGGAGGACTTTACTCTGTTGCATACACAGATGTCGTCCAGCTCTTCTGTATCTTTTTGGGCTTGGTGAGTTTCACATTTATCCAGCCAGGGACTCTAGCAGTGACTAGCAGGAATTCCACCACAGGAAAGACTTCAGTAGGATTATAAGTTTGTTTCTTTTTTACCAACATAGACTGAAGACCAAACCTATTACCCCTGTACTGTTTTTGTATTCAGCTCAAAACATTAACGTGTAAGGCTGGAAAAAATAGACCCCATTGTCTTTCTTGGCCTGCAAATACATCGAATAAGCCATCAAGACAGTTTTATTCATTGATTTCATCGACCATGTATAGAAAAGTCCCACCCCGAAGGGGTAACACTGATTAGCTCGGCGCGAAACAATGAATGCATCCAAAACTGCATTTTTTTTATCCCCTAATACTGCTCAAAATAGCACCACACATCTGCAGTAGCATGATAAGAGTCCCTACTCATAAAAATAAGCACCAAAAATGTAGTTAGCAAACCTGGAGTTTATTAAAAAAAATTTCTACCCAACTACCAGCTCCTCTTGTAGTAAAGTCCGTACACGTTGATCATTATTTTGTAACTTACATATGCAACTCCTTTCATTTCAGTGTCAACACTCAATGGACATTGTCACAAACAATGTGGAAAATGGACCTCATGACATGAGGTCCATTTTCTCAACTTAACTGTCATTCGTTAATATTTTATTCAAATTGTTTAGGTGTCTAAAAGACATCAATATCTACATGCGGAATCTGATCAAAATGCTGATTAAAGTGCATTAACACCTTCAAATGAGACATTTTATCCAAAAGCAATTCCCACATCTTCTGAACTGCCCACCTGAAGCTGAGATGGACCAACTCCTGTCTCTCATCGGCTCTCAAAGCATCATATTCTTCATCTCAGAGATGTCTCACATTGGCCGAAACATTCATATTTTCTCATTTATATCATAAGACACTAGTCCACAGTGTGCCTGCTAAAATGGTATCAAACTTTGTTAAACAATAAGTAGAAAACAGTCAAATCACAGAACAACAATAATAATATCTGCATTGTGATACCCTCCTCTTTGTCAGTGGATCAGCGTGCCTTTTGCCCTGTCCAATCCTGCCGTGTCAGACATCAGTGTTTCAGCCAAGGAAGTAATCTACCAGTCACCCTGGCTGGGGAAGATTGAGCCTGAGGACAAATGGCTCTGGGCGGACAACTTCTGTTTGCTGGTAAGCCTTTTCTTATCAAAAGATTCATCATGAGACAGTAGATATTACTGTTAAGTGAACTATATACCCATTTTGATAGTGTTACAGGCCTTGGGTTTAAGTGAAGTGGTGTAGTTAAGTCACAGGACTTTTGAGGTTTATGAGTACATGTGTATTATTTACAGTTGCAGAACAGATTTGTCACATTTGACGTACCAACAGTTTCAGAGCTGTGCTGGCAGTGGTCTATCTGGCTGTTATACATTGGTCTGATGTTTGTATTTACTGTGGTGTTTCTGTTTCTAGATGTTGGGGGGGATTCCCTGGCAGGTCTATTTTCAACGGGTTCTTTCTGCCTCTTCAGCTACCTACGCCCAGGTCCTTTCCTTCCTTGCCGCCTTTGGCTGCTTGGTCATGGCCGTCCCCTCTGTTCTCATAGGAGCTATAGGGGCCTCCACTGGTAAATATAAACACACAGGCTTAAAGCTATTTAGGGGGCCCCAGACCTAAATATCTGTTTGTGGAAGCTGATTTAAAAACAGTTTGGCTCTTTATATATGTATTTATTCTAACAGCTGGCAGATAGCATGCACCTGAAACAGCAATGCATAGAAGCTGTGTAGCTGTGAAAAGAAAGGACTTAATACTGATGCAGACAGATGGCCGTCCTCCAAAGAGCTGTGTCTGTCTGACGTTCCTGCCTGTTATAGTGAAGGTTTTAGTTGCCACCGTACTCTACGGGGGAATTGTTGGGTCTATCTAAATCCTAAATAAGTCATAGAGTGTGGTCTATACCTAGTCTATAAAGTGTCCCGAGATAACTTTTGTTATGATTTGGCACTATAAATAAAATCGAATTGAATTGAATTGAATACAGGCCACTAATTTCTGTTTGTCTTAAAAAGTTATAATACTAGTATCAGATTTACTTTTTTGTACTTTGTTTTATATACTAATACATATTTGCTTTGTTTCATTACAATGCTTGTTAAAGCTTCATTGCGTAAGATAGTATACACATACAGTAAATTTAGATTATTGTCCTCAGGTTGTAAATAAAAGCAAACTAAGTATTGATTCTGCATTGATCAAATAGCTACAATTGCATGTTATTTACCCCTGGATTAGATGACTACAAATTACCCAGTCATCCAGTATTTCTATTCTCAACACACAGTTACGTCTGGATTGCAGCTGTTATATCACATTTGAGCATAAATCAATCAGACACTGATCCATGAATGGTGTGCGTACACACAGACACACACACATTGATAAAGCGGTTAATGAAAGATCACAAGACAGTCGAAACATCCAGGAATCTGATCCTATATTCAAACAGAAAATTGTGATCAAAGGAAGCACGACGCCTTCCTGGGTTGTTTGCACCCTAGCAGCATCGTTGTAAATGCAGATGCATACAGTATCTGGAGGGTAAACAACATCAGATGGATCCTGTCACGACGGGCAGAGGAGAAAGTTGTCAGAGCGTGCCCATTTAGTGAATATTACATCTGAAGAGGAGCTAATTAATCTGTTCTTCTGTGTGAAGCTGTTTCATGTATTTAACCAGCTGTAATTAACCACTGCTTGTGAACATTCAGGGCAGGACGAGAAACACACAGATTGTATACCACTGGAGGATGGAAAGAATGAAAAAATTTGAGAACGATAGAAGGATGTCAGAGGGTTTAAGGTCAGGATGGACGTACTCCTTCACGATGAAGTTAGACCTGCTGGTTTTTGAGAGATATTAGTGGTTATCACACAGTGGATCCTAATGAGTTTGATGATCCCCTCACTTTTCCTCTAGAAACAAGAAAAAGAAAAAAAGATGCCTGTATTCTTCAGTAAAATTTACAACCTACAAAAGAGCCTAAGAACTAATTACCCTAACCTTAACTACTAGATGATCCTTAATGATACTAAATGAGTCTCAAAATTGGCTAAATAGGTAAGCTACAATAAATACAGACATATGATAAGTGAAAATAAAAGTACAATTTAAAAGGATTTCAGAGTAACCAATTTAGAAAACCCAGAGTATTCAAGCTTTAAAATATTTTAGTAGTGACTGCTGTTTTTAGGTTTTAAACACACACGATGACAAACACATTTTTATGATGTCATGCAGCTCTGCAGACCACACTACAGCTTGTCCGTTTAAGTTTACATTTTTACCCTTAATAAGCTGCTTTTCCCTGTCTTATGTGTATGTAAGGGAGAGTAAAGTGGAAACTGAGTCTGTAATTAAACAACATTATACATTGTACAGGTATTGAGGAAAAATATTACATTCAGCAATCTTTCGACCGTAGCTGTGGATACGAGGGTCAGTGGGAACATGGCGTTGGACGTTTAATCAAATATAACTTTATTCTAAAAAAAAAAAAGTTCAAAGTGCTTTAAATAGAAGAAAAAGCCTCAACTTCAAAAATAAGAATAATTTGGTCAATTGTTTCGTCAGTCCATCAATATGAACCTTAAAGTTTAAAAAGTCATATAATGTACCCCCAGGAATTTTGTGGACTTCACTCTCTCAGTAACTCAATTGTTTATTTTGATACATGTTCAACATTATTTTGTTTTCTCTTGGAGCCACAAATGATTAAGTTTGTCTTGGTTATATTGTATCCACATGTAGTGAGTACAACAAACCACGTTCCTCTCTCTGATGAGTACAAATGTTTCCTCACTCACTTTAATCAACCAAAGGCTCATACTTTATCATTCAGAGGTAGTTTTAACTTTAGGTGCTAACTACACCAAACCCACTGCTGATACACAGTGGGGAAGGGGCGGCTATGGCGTTCAAGAACATTCCAATGGGTTGCCATAAAAGTGGAAGTGCCTACAGCAAACCAATTATTCTCCTGCAGTAGTCCCTTCAAACGTCACTGATTCCATTCCCTATAGACCTTTTCAACAGAATTCCATTGCTAGGCAACGGCCTGGGTCTTTGGTAACTTCCTGTCAGCTGATGTCATTCACATACACTGCAACAGGAAATAAACTAGGACTGCTTTGGAATGTTTGTGTGTTTATCTTTGAAATGGTCTGTTAGCAAATGTTAGCATGCCAACACACTAATCTATGACGGCGACACGGTCAACATTATGCTGCGCCAGTTTAACATCAGCATGTTAGCACTGTCCCTGTCCCTGCATGTAACTCAAAGCAGCACTGTGCACCTCACAGAGCCGCTAGCATGGCCGTAGTCTCTTGTTAAATATTAAATTTTTAATCCACAAAATTATAAGTATTAAGTGTTTCCTCCCTCCCTAATAAATGATAAGCCTACATCCATTCAAACTCTTGTAGTTCATCAGCTCAAAGTGTCTCATTAGAATCAATGGCTGCCTGCACACATGAATCATTATTAATGAAATCATCATTAATAACATTTACAATTAAAATGCAATTCAATTTCATAATGTGTTTTACAATACTGTCTCATATTTCATATAAGGACCAATGATCCAATAAGCACAAACCAGTGTATTAACCATAATGTATGACATTACATGTCATTTTTTCAAAAAGTATCCATTATTTTTTGTCATTCCTCTTACGACTGTGGCTTTTTCCCTTCACAGCATTACATTGATAATCCCTGCTGTATTTCAGACATGTGAAGCGCTTTTTCACTGCAACAAAAGCGTATCCACAAAGAGCAGGAGGTCTCAAAGTCAAGCCTTTTTCCTGAAAAGCTACCGGATCAGTACAAAAATTGTAATGCTGTAATTGGTCCACTTAAAATTCCACACAAGTTGGCCAGAAACATCATTTTTTTAATCTCAACATAAGAACGTGTGTCAAATACAGCCTGCTCAACTTTAATTAATTCATGTTGTGTTATGATCTCAAAAAAGTTATTGTTTTTTTTTATCCAGTTTAAAAATTCAAGTAAATGGTTTTTTAATTTGGCATAAAGATAATCCTGGTATTAGTGATCAGATCCAAAAATACACTTTGATTTCTTTCTTTTCACATTGTTGCAATGCATTTTTGACTGTTTCCAATATCTTCTTCAAGACTGGAACCAGACTACTTACGGAGCCCTCCCTCCAAAGGATAAGGATCAATCAGACATGATCCTTCCCATAGTGCTTCAGCACCTCTGCCCACCCTACGTGTCCTTCTTTGGTCTGGGGGCGGTGTCTGCTGCGGTCATGTCATCAGCAGACTCATCTATTCTCTCAGCCAGCTCCATGTTTGCCAGGAACATCTATCAACTTGCCTTTCGGCAGTCGGTAAGAGTGCCAACAGTAACACCAACACGCATCTGCACAGTTAAAGCCGGAGGTTGCAAGCATCAGTCAAATAATCGATGAATCAATTCTAGTTCCATTCCAGTGGTTTACAAATGTGTCAGGTGAATGCTGAATATACAAAACCAGACCCCAAACCCTCAGACAATATTCAACATTCCTATCTGTTGCCTTGCTTTAATTTGACCCTAAATTCTCAATCTCACATTTTGTGTTTTCCTCTTCACTCTCTGTCTTCTCTGCTTCAGGCCTCCGATAATGAGATTGTTTGGGTGATGCGCTTCACCATCTTTGTATTTGGAGCTCTTGCCACTGCTATGGCGTTGTTAACAGGATCCGTATATGGCTTGTGGTACCTGAGCTCCGACTTGGTCTACGTCATCATCTTTCCCCAACTTCTCAGTGTGTTATTCGTCAAAGGCACCAATACCTATGGCTCTGTGGCTGGCTATATCTTTGGTCTTTTGCTGCGCATTGGTGGAGGGGAGCCATACCTCAAACTCCCTCCCTTCATCTACTACCCCAGTTGGGTGACCCAAGAGAGGATCCACCACATCACTGGGGAAGTGGAACACTTTGTCCAGCAGAGGTTCCCGTTCAAGACTATGTCCATGCTGGCATCCTTCTTAGCAAATGTGGCCTTTTCTTACCTGACAAAGTACCTGTTTGAAAGCGGTATGTGGTCGCACAAGTACGACTTCCTGGATGCTGTAGTGTCCAAGCATAGCAAGGAGATCATGGACAAAGCCACACTAGTGAGCAACCATGATAACATCATTCTTTCAGAGATGGCGCCCGTCAAGCAGGTCCTGGGTGCGTCCCTCGCTGGGACATTCATCAACTCTGAGGTGCTCAGTGATGATGGGGAATCCAGTCCGGAGTCTTTTCACAATGAAAACTAGGCAGCAAAGGCACAAAGAAAACTAGAACCAAGGAATTTGAAGAAGAAGGAATAATCTAAGAGGCATCGTCATTCTTCAGGAAACTTGCTACTGCCGCACTGGAAGCCAAATCAACAGAAATCTGCTGTGGCTTCCAAGTGACTCCACAAGTTTGTTTAATTCTGATTACATGGTGCCTCCTTTTTTTGCCAGAAAGTTGACTGTCAATCAGCTGTGTCAAGCATAACATACTCATTCTCTTTTTAATCATGAGTCTGTGAATCTAAAACCACTATAATCATTTTAATTTATGTGCTGCAACAGTGATTGGAGGGACTTTCAGGGGAATCAAAGAGTGACTGCAGTGGACATCAACGTCTACAAGCGGGTAATGAGAATAGTGCAATATCTCACCAAGGACTTGTGTCCACATCTACATAAATAACAATGATGTACATGCACATGCACATGCATACACTTGACTTCATACTTTGAGTTTTAAGTTTGCGTAGAGTTAATTCATTAATAGAGCAATAATATTTGTAGGATATAGATACATTGTACTGAATTTGCAAGTTACTGTCTTATTTTTTTACTTGAAGGACAATAGATATTTTTTATTTTATGTTTCATCTTCACCTTGCTCTTAATCCTCCCAGCATACTCTCTAATTATAGACACAAGTGTCAAATAAGGAACCCTATGGCGTCATATTACACAACCCTTGACTTGCCAAGCAGAAAGTTTATATTGGATGATTCTTTTGTTACGACCATATATAAATGAATGGATTGCAATGGCGGCCTGCAAAAAATAGCAATTTAGAAATTAAAAACACAACAGTGAGCTTTGAAAATGATTTCATATTTAACATTATTTTCATATTTAAAATTATGCTCCTTTAAAATGATCATACAGACTCTACTTTGAAATATGTGTGTGCCTATGATTGTTTGTTTGGTAAGTCTAAGCCTGTATTGACTGACCAGCCACAGCAGGTTGGCAGAGACAGGAAATGATTGTTCTTCCTGTGATGGTGTCAGTAGAACTGGTCATTATCGATCAAATCCCAGTCGATGAGCCCTCAGGACATTTGATTAATGCTGCAAAAAGGTTTGCAACTGTGGTTTATAAGGGTTAGTTTGACATATACAGTGATGAAAGTTGAAATGTTGCACCTTCACACATAAATACCCCATTGTAGGTACTCTCATCTGGCTGTTTCCAACTCGTCGACACACTGCTGCTCCGTATGACCAGATTCAAGTCAAGGAATTTTTGGCATTGTTATGTGTTACTATTGTCCAGTTGACTTCTTTGTGTTTTTAAACCTCTCAGAATTGTCATTTGTTGGTGTCTTTTTGAAACCGTGGACTTCATCCAAAGGTCAGCCATGGAAGATTTTATAGAAAATCATTTGTCAGTTAAAGGATAAGGCTGTCAATATTCTGCATTTTATTTATTCTCGACACTTAAGACCAAATCCAACAATATTTTAGTCTGTCTCTCAGTATTTTGTGACCCATTCATTCTGACTGAAGATGTCTTAAAAAAGGGGTCACACATCCAAAAATAGTATTTTTTTTTTAGGTAGGTAGAATAATTTCCTAACACAGCTGGGCAGTGTAAAATGTTACACAAACAGAAATAAATGGTGCATTTGTTTGGGGCAATTTCCATGTGTGGATTCATACACATTAGGCGCTATTGGGTATTCAGTGCAGCAGGACAGTGTATGTGGAACTGACTGTATGTGAAAATGTGTTCTTAATCCAAGAATATGTCATCCAGTGAAAATGTGTGGCTCACTGATGTGTTTTCAGTAGGTTATTGGACAACAATGGAGCTTTATGGCACAAAGGAACAAGCAATATCAGGCTTTCACTGCTCAGAAAATGCCTGTTAGTAGGACATATTATTGATTTTGGTCTTTTCAAGGGATTTGGTGAGAATAAGAAAGATCTTGCATAACACCAGCCTCATCCTTTAAGGTGACCTTATAGTGTTTAGCGTGAAGAGGACTTGGTCCTTGTATGCAGCCATATCTGCTGAAGTAAAGTCACACTCAATACCACCCTGATCCTATCTGGTCTCTATAACATTAATGACAGATGTGGGATTTATGATTTTTCCACCATGACGAAAGTCAGCTTCAAACTGAATGGAGTGACTGCTGAAGTGGCAGGCAATTTCATTGGACATGAATGTGAATGTAAACTTTCCTCCTCATCAGATAAGCCTCATAACGAGTGTGTCGTATAGGTTCATTCACAAACTTGAACAGCTGTTGAACTGGCACACATGTTGCTATATGTTGTAAATTGCAATGATGCTGTATTTTTGTGTGATAAATGTATATACCCCAAAACACATAGGAACAAATGAGTCCACTTTTAAATGCAACATTGAAAATGTTTGTTGACAGTGAAAATACAGTTATTTATTTATTCATGCAGTGTCTATAAGAGTATCGTTGTAAACATATGTGAGGTCAGTTGAATAAATTATATTATTGAGCAGAGTCACAAGTGGGATTTCTCTCTCTCCATGTGTACATACTGGCATTGTAGCATTTTACTTTTATATTTTCTCTTTCATACATTACAATTTGTGTGTGTGTGTGTGTGTGTGTGTGTGTGCGTGTGTGTGTGTGTGTGTGTGTGTGTGTGTGTGTGTGTGTGTGTGTGTGTGTGTGTGTGTGTGTGTGTGTGTGTGTGTGTGTGTGTGTCTGTGTGTGTGCGTGTGTGTGTGTGTGTGTGTGTAGGTGGACTGATGGAGGGTTTAATCTAGGGGTTGCCGTCTGTTTGGACGCATCAATCAAAACGCCCACCTCAGAATTGTTAAACTGCAAAAACTGTCAGTGCTGTCAGTCTTTCTCTTTCACACACACACACACACACACACACATACAGATCCTGCGTGACTATACCAGTCTGACTCCTGGCTGATGGAAGAACCCTTCAAATTGTGTTTTTCTTCAAAGTAGATTTTTTATTTGAAGCTCTTTTATGCTTCGGAATAATCACGCATAAATAAATCATTTTGGGGAGTTACAATAATAGGAAATGGATATGGAAATGGCCCTATATGACAGAAAATTTTAAATTTGTGAGATGAAATACACACCTTTAGAACAGAAACAAATGCATACTAATAACAATATTCTTGTGGAACAGGATTTAACAGCAAACCTTAGTTCAAATAACTGGTCTACTTTAATGTCATTTGAGTGTATTCCATGAAATGAAAGCATGGTGCCTCTCGTCTGAGAACATTTGGTTCATTTCCCTTTCTTTGCTCTCCCCCTTTTCAATGAGGATTTCTATATTTGACACATCTCCAAATGCTTCTATATGGATGCTTATTTGTAAAGAGTCATATGAGAATCTATGAGAAAGCTCCGTGTTGTTATTTTAAAAATCTTGATACACGATTCTAGAACTATGACTAATGATATGGTTCATTGAGTCATGATGTTTCCACTTAGAGCCACTTCTATCTCAGTCGCTCATGTGCATTTCAGTGGTGCTAAAGGAAATTGAGACTGTTTAAAACTGACATGAGGGTTTCAAAATAAGAGAGTAGATTCATGTGTGCATGTTGTAAACACCACTCACTGTCACTGCTTCATCGTCTGTGAATCACGTATGCCTCCAGACCAATACCAGCAAGTTATTATTCTGTCTGTAGAAAGAGACTGGGGCATGTGAGCAGGTTTAATAGTTATTAGTGAAAGTGTCAATGAAACCTGCCACAGTGGCAGATGATTTGCCTGCAGGTGACAGACATGAGATTGGTCTGACATGTTTTTCTTTATCAGGAAAGGAAAAACTGGAAACTACTGTATAAAAAATTTCGAGTAAAATTGACAAACATTAATGCAGTTTGACCATTTTTGCAGAGGATTTTCAGGAATTATGGAGATTCTCAGCCACATCTTAAAATGCTGGAGAAATAATGCATGAAGTCTTTCCTGCCTCAAAGCTGGGGTAGGCAGTTTTTTGTATGTGTTTCATTGAGCAAAAATTCCACAATAGACTTTTATTATAATTAAAGGAGTCTGAGGGAAAACTGTACCTCTACACCTCCTG
The DNA here is from genome assembly GCF_963691815.1 of Echiichthys vipera. NCBI lineage: Eukaryota > Metazoa > Chordata > Actinopteri > Perciformes > Trachinidae > Echiichthys > Echiichthys vipera. The sequence goes on along the minus strand of NC_139835.1, from coordinate 13,443,545 downwards.
TTGCCTCCATTTTTCAGTCTTCAGAAAATCTATCCCGTGCCAGGAGACGAATCAAGTTATTTCAGCAAGAAGGCGTTCCTATTGACTGATCTACAGAAGAAGATTCACGTGCACATCCCTTCAGATAATGAAAGCCTGATTCAATGGAAGAAAACTATAGAGATACAAAAATAGGAAAACTTATCAAAAAAGAGAGTTTAAAGTCTGACAATAATCACAATAAAACCTGTCATTATTGGTGTGTTTAGCCTTGTGCTTGCCAAAGGATCACCGCATGTGGCTAGAGCCCTGACTCACAGTATGTCAAGGGCCCACAAGCTTGCAAATAAAATAGTACAGTATACTGTATAACGGCATTTGGGAAAAATAAAGCGTGAGCACATGCCCATGCTCGTCTGGTGGGAGGTGAGAGGTGAGCTGCAGGAGGATGGCAGTATTTTAAATTTTTTTAAATTAATTTTCATGTTCTCTCTCATAGAAATAATCCTCAATAGTCAGCTAATACTGGCCCATAAATTATAAGGTATAAAACAGCAAACATTTAACTTGTGCATGGCAAAACGAATCGAATATTACATATTAATAATGTTTGATAAATGCATGATAACTTTGGCTTTGACACAGGAGAGATTAAACATTGTTCAATACAAAGCAGGTTGCATAGTGCAGAACCTTTTTGCATGACTGATTGATGATCACTCTTAAGATTCAGCTTAACAAATCACAGGTCGAATTCTTACTGAGTGGAGCTTTTCATGTTTAATGTATCATTGACCCTTATTTAATCCATCGGGAAAAAAAATAGAAGCTCTGATGTTCGTCATGTGTTTATCACCACGATCCTCTGATTGAACTCCCAGAGGTTCGAGTGAGCATTTTGTGTTTGAAATGTTTCCACTCTCTATGTATCGTCACATGTATCTCTACCAACCCTACGGTCTAGCTGCGGGCTTCACGGCTCAAGCTTTGTCGTTTCCGACGCTTGCTCTATGTTTAAAATGACTGCAAATTTCCTGAATGTCATCAGAAGCATTTAATTCATTCGGTGAAAGACAGACTCACGTACATTCAGCCCTGCAGCACAGCTCATGATTTATTCTCTCTAAAATGACAAAAAAAAAATGTCAGGAAGGCAGTTGCTGCGTGCAAGTGCTGATGAAGAGCCAACTCATTACACTCCTTTACACGTCTTATATCTTTTATTTATCAATTGCATATTATTCTACATTTTAATTGCTTTGAGCTCATAAAAAAAAGCTATGATTTAATATCTATTAATAGATATGCCTTCAGACCACTGCTGGTGGGGAAGGTGTTACTTAAATAATGCATTCTGGGCCGAAAGCATCAATCCACGTACAAAGGCAGGCTGTTTGTATTATTAAACTGAATAAATTGTCTCCAATATGAGAAAGAGAAGATCACCCCCCCCCCCTTTTTAAGCTATCCATACTTCTTTAAGGGGCTGTGTAAGTCAAGAGAAGGTAGCCTCAGTCATTGAAAGCTGATAGGATAATAATCATAATCATAATAATAATAATAATAATAATGATAATAATAAGAGGTTAAATCTATGAATGGCATTCAGAGCCCAGAGACATAGCTGAAGACAAGGAATAAAACTGTCTTAGTTAATAGATAATACATTGTGGAAAATCATCTTCAGTATCCAAACACTGCAGTAGCACAAACAGTTCATATGTAGAATAAAAGAAACAATAACTGGAAAATTGAGCAAAGAATATATTATACTAAGACATCGAATGAAGAAAAGACAAGCTAAAGAAAAGAGAGAGGGATGATGTAATTTATAGCAATAAATCTTGGCTCATTTACTGCTTTTTCAATACAGGCGGCGAATAACGGCCAGCCCAGCCTGCAAAACAGTCATCGTCATTACTCGCATTAAACTAAGTGCTCCGCTTCTCTGGACAGAAGGTGGGGGAAAGGTGGAAGAGTGAAATGAATGGGAAGGCCAGACATTTACTGTCGCACCCTTAGCTCATATGAGGCATGGTCTGGACTGAAAGTCTCCACCCACCTACCCACTATGTCCTTGCTTCTGTCCTTTATCGTCCAAGAGCTGATCTCTCTCACGGTTTTGAACTGAGTGGCTACTGATTATTGAGTGGTTTTGCACAACACTTCCCTGACATCACTTGGCGGTCCAATGGTTCCTTGGCAGTTTTTTTTTACGAATTTTCTTTTGGCAGTTTTCAAGCCTTTTATTATATAGGACAGACAGGAAATGGGGCGAGAGAGAGAGAGAGAGAGAGAGAGGGAGACATGCAGCGACTGCTCTTACCACCGTGCCATAGTTTTTACAATTTTACCTATACAATATGGTAGTTGATGTGTAATTTGTAAATTTTTTTATTTTATGCAGTCATACTCGGGAATGAGTACACACACACACACACACACACACACACACACACACACACACACACACACACACACACACACACACACACACACACACACACACACACACACACACACACACACACACACACACACAGCCACCCTCTCCCCGGGGTTCATTTTATCAGTGCTGGCAATACTGTAGACAGGAACATAAATAATTGGAAGATTAATTGCAGCTGTAGCAAGAATATTGTAGCACCGTAACAAACTGGAAGTGGGAAAGCAGACTTGATCACTTAAGCACATTGTTCTGCAAGCAAATTCAAATGCCACAAGTCATTAAAAATAATCTGTCATTCTGAAATATTCCTTCTTCATGTAAAAAAACAAAACAAAAAAAACAGCAACAGGCATAAGCTCTAGGAACAAATGCTAGTCTGATTTGATTATTGTATATACTGATATTGCTCACTTGAAAGAATCATTTGAGAATTTTAGGTGAAGACACTTTCTTGCTGTAAGTTAGATGCGAGAAGAAAGCAGTCATCAGCATGGATACAAAGCATAGGGAAACAGCTCGCCTGGCTCTCTCCGAAGTTTTCACGGTTACAAGCACCTAAAGCTTACTTAGGAACATCCTCAAAGCAATTTCAGGCAAAAACAACTGGACTGGTTGTTTGTCTAGGAAGACGTTTCACCTCTCATCCAAGAGGCTTCATCAGTTCATGTACGCATCTGACCAGGCTGGGACTGGTCCAACTAACTGGTGTGGAGATCCAGGTATTTAACCTCTCACAAGGCCGATGATGTCACTAAAACCCTTTGTGCTCCAAAAGCCCACGCCCGTCGTTAGGGTGACAGTTGGTTTCGACTTCGTTAGTGCTCTATTGAGTCTGAACGACAGTCGTTGGGGTCACACGGGCCATGTGTGTACTGAGGAACATGTTACACTTCATTTGTTTAATTCACATAAGAAATGAAGTGTCAAAAATAGTTGGTTTTATAAGAGGTTATGTGCCAAAGTGAGTCAGTCCCCACTGACCCTCACGTTAAAATGTCTAACTTTACAGCAGAAATAAATGTGTTTACAAAAAAACAAAACAATTTTGGTCTCTTTAGCTTATAAAATAAACTTTAATTTTTATATACTGTATATACTCACCCACTTCAATTATATTAAGGCTTAAAGTTTTGCATAATTAAGGATGTGTCGCTTTTAGTGACAGATGGGGACCATCACAGGTGTGTGTTTCAGCACCCTCCTCCTCAAATGGACTCATGCTGCAAAGATGCTGACGGCCCCATCCCCCCACACTGAGCTTCACAACAGCTCTTCAGATCACTATGGGTTGTGACATTACAGAGAATACTCCCATCAGTGAGTTTACATGCACAGCAGTAACCCCAAAATGGTCTTACCCCCGTTAAGGTAATAATCAGATTATTGAAGTTCCCCCCCCAACCCCCCGTTTGAATGAGCGGGGGAGAATGGGAAAATGATGGAGTAACTCGACCTGTTGTACAGTAAGTGGTGCTCCACCAACATACAGTTCACCTTCACCTGTCAAAATCACAAGCGGCTGACTTTTGGACAGAATTACAACCTAAATGGTTCTGCTTGGTAGAGATGTTACTCAGCATGGCGAAGTCCTCCCTCGGTTTAAAGGTAACGCTCTATTGTTGTTGTTTTTTTCACGTTGGTTTCGGTGCCGTTGCTTCCTGGTTTACTCTATTTCTGGGTCAAAAGTCACTGCCGCGAATTGGGGAGGGGGAGTTAGAACCTACGGAGCATGCGCAGACGCAAAAAAAACCCAATTATACTCCAGTTAAGCTGTTTACATGAATGAATACCCCGGTTACTAATGGAGTTATCTAGGTCTGTTAACAGCGGTATGAGAACTCCGATGTTACCCGGGGTACAGTGTTTGCATGGTGTTTGAGAAACCAGAGTATTGCCTTAATCCAAATATAATCAGGTTTTTAAACTGCATGTAAACACGCTGCATGTTTTGTGCAGCCTATGTCATAATCTAACAACGTTTTATCATCAACGGGTTCATGGGGTATATTACAAAAACTCATGCACGACAATTCATATAATATCTTACAAAATATGACACTCTATTAAATGCTGTAAAATGGCACCATACTGGTAGGTGATGAAAGGTGACTGTTAAGTTTGGGCACCAAAATGAATTGGCTAACATTGGAGAAAAGGTTGTGGTTTGGCTCAGTACTTCCACAAACATCGGCCTCTTGGGTTATAGTCCCGAGTTTTTGGGACCATTTCACCACCCCGACCCGCCTCCCTGTGCAGAGTTTGGCACTGACGTCATTTCTACAGTACAAATATATGGATAACTTATGAATTACAGTGCATTACTTTTCATAGTTATATGTACTAAGTTTACTTTGTGAAGTTATCCGTATCATTAAGTAACCCTGCTTTCTAAGACAGCTGGATCTGAGCAGTGAAAGCCGATGCTACAGACAGTTCTTGTTCTTGTCAGTTTTCAGCGTTTTCCTGTTTTGCCGGGAGAGAAAAGTTTCTGTTTTAATTCATTCCTTTGTGTTTCAAATAAGCTCAGATCTGTGTCATTAGCAGCCTGCTTTCAGCCTCGAGTGGGTTTCATATTAGACACCTAGCCACAACACACACACACACACACACACACACACACATACACATACACACACAAAATGCTCTTCCTGACAGTTAACACTCTCCCTTGTGGTCTGCCAGTCTTTAAAAGGTAACAAACAATTCCTATTTTTTTCCCTTGACATTTCTTCCAACTCGTTCTGATTAGGAAAGTTATAAAGTACTTTAGTCAATCATGTCAGAACATAGTAAATATCTTTAATAGAAACTACATCATTGTCATGGCTGATAATGTCTAATACACCTCTAGCAAAAGCAGGTTCTCTTCCGGGGGTGTAACGAAATTATGCTTGCAGTGTGTGATCTGGATATACTCTGGACAATACCTTTGGGCAGGTGCAGTGTCAGGCTGGATAATGAGCCATGGAAAATATCACACGGCTATAATTGAGTTAACTCCAGTCATACTAACATACAACATTTTTTTAATATTCGCTCTCCATGCTTTGTTTAAGTAGCTACCTCCAAGCTCTTTCTCAGCTGGTATTTTCTTTGTCAATCAAACATCCACATCTTTGTTGACCAGACGGGTTAATCACGTCTCTCAGAATCTACCCACCAATCAGACCAAATTTGCAAACATCACTGTGATGCTGAAGCCTGAAGAGGCGTTTTAAAGATGTAAATGTGTCTTTATATAACATTCATTTACAAAATGACTCAATAGTTAGTAATAATAGTCAAATATATAAAAACCATATGGTATTAAGCTCAAAGAACACAATACCATACTGGCAAAATCATAATAACGATCATACATGTTAATGGATTATGTGCTACTGTGTATGAGATGGATTGACGAGCCTGTCTGGTGTTTCTGGTCTTGTCAGCTGTCAGACCCACTGGGAGATATTTCTTTTACTTATTGACATCCCTTTTGTTTTTTATTTATTTGATTTCTGATTTTCAGTATTTTGGGTTTCTACTAGAACATGTTCACATGCCTTAATGTTCAAAAAACACTATATTTTTCTCATACTGGCTGTCTGAATATACCTGTAATAGCCCCTCTCTCAAAAAAGCCCAGTCTGCTCTGATTGGTCATCATTTCCTGGTCTGCCCCATCTGTGGTCTCTGCATTTCTGCACTGTCATTGCCGCCGGGAAATGACTGAAATGGCACTGTACTAGCACTTTCTATTTACATGTATATATAGTATAGATGTGACATCACAACCAATCAGAAGTCCTGACAGCTCGTTTAAAGGCACAGTTCCTAAATGCTGTGGATTTCTGTTGATTGTGCATTTTGATACTTTCACAATGTTTATTGTGTACCACATAAACCTGTTTTACAATTTTAAAAAAGACATGGAAATCTCACTTTCTACAAAATGGAAGGCTTTTGTATTTGAAGATCAAATTATTTGTATGTGAAACGTACAATAGACATTTAAGGCTCACCTGAATATTTACCTCATTTTTTTTTTTTAAAGGTCTCCTAACAGAATATTCTTTTAATATAGCCTCCATTTATAATCATTCCAGCAAAGCAATCAAACACGTTTGTATTTTTATTGCTCTCTCTAATTCGTTTGCAAATTGCAGGGGTTTTTTTTGTTGTTGTTGGCTTGATTGCGACAAAAAACTGGTTGTCAAACAGTTTCTTTGTTCCAGCTGCAGTGAGACTGACGTTTGACGGATAGCAGCATGTTCCATGATTTGACGTGATTGACAGTGTTCTCCGCACATTTGACTGATTTACTGCACCTGATTGATTTCCTATCACTGTAACACTGCAAGGAAAGACCACCTCATACAACAACACACCTCATGGGAGCTGTGTGTGTGTGTGTGTGTGTGTGTGTGTGTGTGTGTGTGTGTGTGTGTGTGTGTGTGTGTGTGTGTGTGTGTGTGTGTGTGTGTGTGTGTGTGTGTGTGTGTGTGTGTGTGTGTGTGTGTGTGTGTCTGGATGCGAAAATGTAAGTGTGTGTAACTGTATGAGCTTAAACACTTGTAAATGAAGTAAAGCTCAAATATGCCTGCTTTACCATAAATTACATGTCATCAATTATTTGAATGTATTGCAATGCACTCTAAGTAAAATGGGTTTAGATTTTCAGCTATATTCCGTTCACTTACGGAAAATTACCATCGCCCATCCACATTATGGAATATAATTCAGCTGCACCTCTTTCTTTTGAAAGATTCTACAGCCTTCTTATTACAGCTGCACTCACTTATGGCTGTGGTGGCTGCCTATGTATTGAGCTGCGGTAAGTAATGAAAATGGTGTATGCCCACTGTTGGTTCTTCCATTGATCCCATCAGTGGTAAGTAGCTCTGCTCCAATTAGGCCTTAATAGGCCCAAGGGAGAGGAGAGGAGAGTAGAAGAGAGGAGAGGAGAGGAGAGGAAAGGAGAGGAGAGGAGAGGAGAGGAGAGGAAAGGAGGGGAGACTGTGAATGTAATAAAACTGTATGAAATGTGAAGCAAAGTATTCCATTATGAAAGAAAAAAAGAACATTTAATTTATTTTCCCTGAATAAACACCATGCAACATATGTATTAATAAATCAGTGTATAACTATGGTGTTGTGGGATCGAAATAAACTGCTTCATTTTGATGGCCAGTCATTAAATCTTTAAGCCTAAGTCGAAAACAAATGTACCCCTGGGACAACGTAGACTATTTAGCTTATTAGCAACTCCTGTTTCCACTATTTCTCACCAATTTATAGCTCTATCTCCCAAAGCCTGTTTTTCCTCCTTGTTGAAGAGCTGACAGGAGCTCATTCTCGTCGCAGCAATGCTAACGTAATCAGGCTGAACCCACACAACCTTCGATGCAGAAATTATATTACACCACAGTTTGGGGGGGGGGGGGGCTTTAGAGTGATTTACTTAATGCGTGGACTCATGATGAATGATGAGCAGGGGAAGGAGGAGCCTTGAAGCCACAAGACGTACAGTTCAGTACAGACAAGGCTATGCATCTATACAGTGTGTGTGTATGTGTGTGTGTGTGCGTGTGTGTGTGTTTCCGCGCCAATGCTGGTGCACATCTGGCTTCCTCTAGCATCAGGCACTCAATGAGTTGAGATGCCTGGTCCCTTTCAAACGCAGCAACAAAACAGAACCATCTCCAAGACGGAAATAAAAAGATGAACGCTGGCAGGTGATGTGATGCTCATACATTAATATGGAAGAAATCAAAGACATGTTTTATTTCAAACTGAAATGGTCAATTCTCATTTAATAACACATTCACTTGGCACAGACGAAATTATTCTTTATTCAAGCTCGGCTTTGAAGATGAATGGGCAAATAAATGATTTATCCCATTTGAAATTATAATTTGAGAGGTTTACGTAAAAACACTTGACTGCCATATTTTCCAGAAAAGGAAGTCTAAGTGATATTTCCCATGCACTCTAAAGGACATTCTGAGTCAATCAGAAGTAAAAATATACATTCATTACAAATCAAAATACATGAAATACGTTAGCATGTCTTTTTCTACAACCCCATTAATTAATTTTACATTTAATATACTGTATGTATATCATACTCTGATGGTTCATCTATTATGTGCGTAAAGCAGCTATACTCATTCATAATGATGAACCCACAGCGAATTATCACCAGATTTTACAGCATCTCTAAGCTCTTTTTGTGATTTGACCTTTACTGTTTTGGGTTACTCCCACCACTCTCATAGTATTGTTTGCAGACACTAAAGGTAGCTGTTTTCCCCCAAAAAAATAAAGCTCTAAAAACTGAATATACGCTTCTTGTCCAGCACCAAACTGCAGACAGACACAGCTTCTTGAATCCTCCCCCAGCTGCAGGTCACCTGTTGCAGCAGGCAGGCTGTGTTTCTGATTAGGGGTGATTGCAGCTGCTGGCTAACAGGCTAACAGGGTAGAAACATTTATCTGGCTAACAAAGCCCTGGCAGGGCCCCTCTCCTCACTCTGCTCTCCGTAATGCTTTACGACACTGTCATTTAAAGATGACATATGATAGGAGCAGAGTTTACCTCGCCAATATCCCCGGTCGTCAGAGAAACACACACACACACACACACACACACACCAGCTGCTCATCCATCTCTCTCTGTCCGCCTCTCTGGGTTGCCTCCTCAGCAGCTGTGTGTGTGTGTGTGTGTGTGTGTGTGTGTGTGTGTGTGTGTGTGTGTGTGTGTGTGTGTGTGTGTGTGTGTGTGTGTGTGTGTGTGTGTGTGTGTGTGTGTGTGTGTGTGTGTGTGTGTGTGTGTTGGCCAATGTAGTCTTGGTTATTTATTTGATTACTTCCTCCGGTTTTACATCTCTCGTGAATCAAGAGGAATGGTTCTGTGACTCTGGATATTGGCCAGGCCTGTGCGTGTGTGCGTGTGTGCGTGTGCGTGTTCTTGTGCGTGTGCGTGTGTGTGTGTGTGTGTGTGTGTGTGCATGTGCATGTGCGTGTGCGCGTGCATGTGCGTGTGCGTGTTCATGTATGGTGACTACAACCCGACCACAACAGAATACAGTATGTTGGGCCCGGGTGACTCCCATGGTCTCATAAGTAATCATTAATTAAACAGACACATTACTTATTAACTAATCAATTAATAATTGATTAATTAACAAGAGAAAACGATTCCAGTGGCACAACAACACCTAATTATAATACACAGCAGAGGCAGAGCACACTGTTTCCCTGTTTCCATAGATAAATAGATAGGTGGATTGACTGATTGATACTTCATACCTTTACACCTTTATAGATGCATATGTAATTGTTCTGCAAGCCTTCTATTTTATTAAAGTGGACCTATTATGCTTTTCTTTATTTTCTGTCATATATATACCGTTTATATTGTTATAATTTCAGATGTGACATGACCAAGGTTACAAAAAATGAGGTAAATGTGTAAATGGGTAACCAGTCTAACTCCACATAAGCAGATCTGCTCAGGATACAGACTGTGGTCAACGCCATCTTTCAGACAGTTTTTTCTACTTTCTCAGTGGTCTGAAGTCAAGCCTTCACAGATTTTCAAATGAGGTCATCTGCTCCGACAAAAGCACACCAGGCTTCGCCAGCAAAGTACAGCTACGCACAGTTCCGGTAGAAAGTGCCGCTGTTTACTACATGTAGCAACATGCTAACAGCAGATAAAGCGGTAATAATGGTTGCTTGTGTTGTGCAGTGCTCCCTTATTTAGCACCACACTCCTGATGCAACATGACCAATCAGATCAGACTGTGCAGAGTGTTTTTTTGAACATCAAAGCAAGTAAACATGTTCTAGTAGAAACACAAAATACATATGAACCTGGAAAAGAATATAATAGGTCCCCTTTAAGATATTTTTCTATCAGATACAAAAGACCTATTGATTCAGTGCTTGCTCATTCTAAGGGAGTCTAATCAACAAGGGGATATTTATGTGTTCTTTAAGTGAGGCAGTAATTAATGAAGAATTATAATCCAGACGTGAATTCATTTGATGTTGTTCGATAGTAAGTGCAATTGACAGAAACACAAAGTGAACTGCAAGTAAAAAGCTTAGAAACAGTCATATATTTCCCAAAGAACTGTTTTTGTACTTTCTCCTGCTGTTCCGATTCATGTCTCTTTCTACTACAGGAAACAGAAGAGCATAATCAGATTACCTGTTCTGAATGGGGAATGATAATTAAATCTTACATGAGCTAACCCATTTACCAATGTATTGCCCCTGTTACGGATTGGGACACCCTTTGCAAATGCAGAGGAATGGCTCTTAAATTGGGATCAATAAAATGGAAATCACATTGTTTAAGATTCTTATTCTTCCTCTACTATAAGTGTGGAGTTATGATTGTGTTTACATGTACGCTTATATTATTCTTTAATTGTTGATGCTGGCATGTCATGGTGGGTAAACGCTTCCTGAGCTCAGTTTATCTCTTGTTCCATTTTAAATGACTAAATTAATATTTTTTATGTCCTGTTCATCATATATATCACAAATGTATGAGAAGTCTGTGTTTTCTGCTGCAAAACAGTGCAGCTCTTGTCGGTCTGCATGTTTTTGTGTGTTGAATTCCTTAAGTAAGTAAAGTGCATCATCTGCGTCACGATAGAGGTGGGTTTTGGTTTGAGGCAGTGAGAGTGGAGAGCTAAATGGATAAAGCCCTGAAGACTGCGATGAAGCTAGGACACAAATACACACACACACACACACACACACACACACACACACACACATAGGATGACACAAGTTTCTGAGTGACAGGGGCAAAACACACCAGTATTTTCAAAAGAACTGTCTTCTCTCGATACAAAAGCTGACCCAGAATAGATGCTGACGCAATGGCACACAATTTGCATTTGGCCATCCGAGGATCAGCAGTTTTAGGGAAGGCAGGGTTTGCTTTCTTAGCCCCGGAGGTTGCTGCTTGGAGAGTAGTTGCCTTTTAGAGACAAAACATGGCTATAATAATAATATACTGTAGGGTTCTTGCCAGCATGGTCTTGACAAAAGAATTTGAGAGGCCCCGCCATTATGATAAATCCACAAATGTAAAACTGAAACACTTGTTACTTAATAATTTTAACAACTATGTTTTGACAAAGAGTTTCAAATTTTGGATATTTGTAATTCATAATCATAGTTTTGTCAGGTCAGACGCAGTTCAGTGTCTCCTCTGTCTAACCTTCTTAATGGATAACGCAAATAACTAACTCATGATGGTATAATGGCATATGTGAGCATCTGCACCCTGTGTTAGAGACCTTGTGATGAGAGAGGTTCAGAATGTTCAGAATTGGAATGTCTGAGGCATTTTTTTGTTTGGTAAAGACGTCACCCAACCGAGGCTTAGCGCGTTCTGCCTCTTCCTCTAAAAGATTGGGCACAAATTGGATCGGTGTCATTCCTGCTAGACTCTGGAAAGAGTAAGGAGGCAGGGGTGAACGTATTTTTGTCTGCAGAAGAAAATACTTTGTCGAAATAAACCACGGAGAAAAAGCTGATCCTGTTTATTGAAGAAATCCAATTCCACAACAGTACTATACCAATTTACGTATTTCATTCATTAAGACTGTGGTCATCTTTGTTATCCTAGCTGACATTTAAACTCAACTTATCATAAACAGACTGTAGACAAATGCACAACAACAACCCAAAATAATCAAATAACGAAACAGCGTTTCAGAGATTTACAGACTCTTTGCTGGATATTTTGTCCAATAAGAAGAGACACGTTTTTAGAATTGCCTGCTCAAAGAGAGAGGCATGATTCACAGACAGAATGTGCAATAAATGTCACAATTAGCATGCAACCTTGGTCAGGCAGGTTCTCAACCCTTTCAGTCCCCCTTGCTTTGATTCGTTTGACAAAGAGCAACTATAAAAGAAAACAACAACGGAAGAGAGAAAAGGCATTGATTGACCCCTTCTTAAAATAGGAGGAGGCTATACTCTCAGATCTGCAGGAAGTGCTATCCATCAATGTGATGGAAGATTCCATTCGAGGCATTTTGACACCTATTAACAGGGCTGAACACGAACACTTCCGAGTCTTCCCTTTGGCCCGTCAAGTCAGTCCATGTGTAGAAATGATAATGAATGAATGCAGCATTCTGTAATAGCATAAATACACTAAATATAAGAAAAAGTCTCATGTCCAATCTTTGATATTGACACTTACACAGCAAAAAAATGTGAATGACATCAGCAGCAGAGTTGCAGTAATATTATAGAGTAACTCTTTCTGTAAAATTAAATGGGTTCCTCAAGAGAGGCGGAGAGGCTATTTGTCTCCTAGTCCGAACAAGCTGAATCTAAGTAGGAGATCAATACTGATATCTTTAGGCTTCTAACTGCCCCACTAATATATTATTGATGTCTGGGTCTTGCTGGATTGAATTTGGGCTGCACACAGCAGTTCGTCTTGATCAGCGAACACAGAGTGGAGATGCACCAACAGAGGGATACAAGAATCCCCCCGTAAATGTGTATATGATGTCCATAAAGCACCAAAAGGCAGAAAGGTATTTACTTTTAAAGGATTTTTCAGGGTGAGTAATGAAGGAGGTTACAGAGTGTGATTGGAAAAGGCCATCGCGGCCTTGAGGTTAATTTGTCCAGTGTTTGATTTGAGAGGTTTTCTGAGATCTAGAGGCTGTTGAATTCTATAGCAATGCTAATCCAGGGCCTTAAGAGGTGCTGGGCTACTTACCACTTACTACTCACTCCACCTTTGACCCCACTTAGCAGACAGCACATAAGGGATTCTCTCAGTTGCTCTCAGGTTATCTGCAAGTGCATCATCAGGGATGTTTTGAATGAGAGTTAAATGACAAAAGACAAAACTGACACTACAACACTTTTGGTTACATTTTCCTGAAAAGCAGCTCCTTGTGTTCATGTGAATACCGACTGTCCTTTAGCAGAAGCAGAGGTGGAAATTTGATGTTTTTATACTGTCACAAAACCAGCCATGGAGGAGGTCAAGTATGGTTGAGTATTCAAAATGTCACACTTTGATAGCAGAGACTACAGTTTGTATTTATAACCATGGCTGTGCTTTTTCTCTAACATTAACCAAGTAGTCAATTGGTCTTAAAATGTGTCGTGGGTGATTACATCACAAGTGGACAGCACTAAACAAGAGTGTAAATGACTACCCAGATAAATTGTGATCAAGCCCCCACCACAGCGACTTCCTGGTTGATCCAATACAAAAGTGCCAAAAATTGCGATTCTTCGAGTGGCCACTTGGGGTAAGTTTCACAGTAGAGCAATTTCTCATTGACCCCCATGTTAAACAGGCCGTTTTCACAGCATAAATAAACGTATTTATGGCCTGGTACAAAAAAGGTCATATTTCCATGACAACACTGCGGGGGTGATTTGGATTGTACCAGGCTAATTTTTATTTTGTTAGAGTGTAAAGTTTATGAATAATTAGGGGCGAAGCCAGGTGGACGTATCTCCCTCCCCCATACGTCACATCACTGCCCAAGATGGCCCCTCCCATAGGCGAGTACGATTAGATTAAGTTGAGAAGGACAAAAACATGACAGCAGGCGGCAACTGTATAATTACACAGACCTCTACACACATCAGACTGCTCTGTTATAACATGACTAAGCCAGACATTTCTCCATTCTTAGCTTAGATTAACAACAAAAATGCAGTGTTTTAGTGTTTACTCTGTATAAATTAGCCTAGCAGCTAGCGGACTTCCTCTGCTCAGAACAGCTGTCTGACGCACACACAGCCCCAGCATAAGGAGAGGAGAGAAACACGAATGATAATGACAGCTAAAGTAGGAGTAGACTCTCACACTGAGTGGAAATGGAAACACTGTGCTGCAACATGTTTTTTCGGTTAAATTCAAGGATTTTTTAAATTAAGGATTCTGTTATTCTACAACTTTAGAAAAAGCAAAACAAAAAAAACAACTGGAGCATACAATTGAAAACCTAATACCTGCCTAAGAATGAATATCTGAATATTTGAATATCTGAATTATAGTCCAGGCCTAGTAAAACATCGCCATAATGGTTAAAAACGTAAATACTGATGCCAAATGTTCTCCAATTTTGGTTGTAGAAAACACAAGTTTACAGATGAACATTCAAATTGAACTACATCATACAGACTGTATGTAGGAAGCTGATTTTCTATCCAGTCATTTTCAAATCTACTAATAACTCTGTATCTATTCAAACAGGCCTTATGCTGTGTGTGTGTTTTATTTTTTATATCTTCAGCCAAAGAGGCATCAGATGCAGTCTTCCAGTCACCCCATCTGGAGCTCCTCAATAAGACCGCACTGTAATTGTTTCTGTACTTATCCACCTGAATAGGTTAACAGTTCATTACGTACACCTTATTATAGACTATAGGTTTAAGTAGTGTTTTGAGGATGGATCATTTTTAGAAGTGGCTTCACTCCACACAGTGTTTCCTGCAAAAAGCATATCACAACTGATGGATTACCAATTGGAATTCATTAACTTCCCATGTTTTCCCGTCTCTCTCTCTCTCTCTCTTTGCAGCACTCTGAAGCTGCCGTAATTCCACTAATGGAGTGCTTACCATTCAGGGCCAGTTTTCTTGACAGTGAATGATGCTGCTTAATTGCTGAAAAAATAGAGAGTGGTTTCCTTCTGTTTCTAAATACAGCACAACTGTAGCTACAGAGAGGGGTGGGAGCTCTCATCATGATACCATAGATATGTTACACTTAAGTACACCCTATTCCGGGTCACAAGGGAGCATTATTAAATGATAAGTCTGTTAAATGGTAATGCTGAACCAGGACTTTCCATTTATTATGAACAAAAAGAAAAGCCATTATTTTGCAGAGCTATGCACAAAAACATAGGCAAAGGACAATTACGCCGTGTAAATGTGTGCAGTGAAATAATTCCAGACATTCAAATTCTGTTTAAGTGAATATAATTACAGAAAGTTGCAAAAATGTTCCATAATGAAATAAGTGAGAGAGAAAATCGTAGTAATCAGGTAAACAAGTGAGACAGAATTTATGAAGAAATGTGAATTTGTAACTTTCTTTTCTTAGCTTAAAGAGGCTAATCTATATTGTTATAGATGTAATGTGAAAACAGTCAGATAGGTTGATGAAACCTGACTCTATGGTAGGGTAAACCTTATTACCCTAATTAATCCAAGACCATACACTTGAAGAGTCTTTCGGCTTAGCTGTCAGGCCCGTAACTCTACTGTTTTGGTTCCCTCCCACTGCTCTCATAGCGTCGTTTTCAGTAAACAGCTGCTTTCAGTAAAAACCCCACTGTTCACTTTCTGCTCAACGTATTCTCATATATCAGTTACTCGCTACTTATCAGTAAGGTACTATAAACAGCTATTTTAGTCCTTGTGACTGCACGCACTGCTCCAGAATGCCCAAGCTCATAGTAAAGCTGCAGGATTAATACACCTTCCAACTAAAAAAACCAGGTGACTCTTGAATTCAGGCTCACCAGTGGCTCATGTTTGAGAGACAGATGACACAACATGTAAAAAAACAGAAGCTGTATTCCATTGCATACACTTTTACCTACTGCACCAAGCTAATGCGTCCCAGATCAGTCTGTCCACTGAACACACAGAGAAAAGAATTACATCAATCTTTGGTTGTAATTTCTGATGAGACGGCAAACAAGCCAGCCGCCCAAAAATGTCGAAATAGTAACTGTTTTATATTTGGTGAATTTCAAATTGTATTCGACTGACAATGTGTCTCTGTGATTTTCAAAGACAACAGTGAGGCAGGATGTAGTACAGCACTACACTGTTCACCATGCCAATCATTTGTGTCTCAGTCTCAGGGCTTGGATGGTAAACAGTGAGTTATTTATGTTGTTAGTCAACTTAAATAATGATGTAATGAGTTAATATACTGTGTACCATAATTGCTGTGTATCATTTTATTTCTAAGGGAAAGATACAGTTTACTGTGAATGCTGAGCTAGTCTGGACAGACATAAGACACAGAGTGTGCATGCAGTGCTATGGCTGTGTGTATGCTGAGGACCAGGGCTGAGCTGAGCGTTGGCCAGCACTTCCATTAGCTCTGATTGAAATTGAGGCAGTGCAGATGAAATACATTCAGTTGAGGTTAAGAGTCTTCTTCTACTACACACATACATATACACACACGCACACAGGCCAATGGTTACAGGCCACAGTTCCACCAGACTGATGATAAATGACGAGAAGCAGAAGAGAGAGGAAAAGATGGAGAGGAAAGAAGCATGCGAGTTAGAGAGAGCGAGGGATGAGGCAGTATTTCAGTCACACTTAGCAAACGGCTGTCAGTGGTGAATCCAGACACAATCAACACTGGCCTGCTGCACGTATGTGTTTTGTATGCGTTGGGTTGTTTTATTAAAAGGACGATCCGTTCAATAGGGCTGCCATTTCAGGGCTGCCTCACTAGGCTGAGTGAATGTGTACATTAGCTTCCATAGTGACTGCCCAACAGAGTAATGTACAACACAGTGACAATGAAAAATAGCTTGCTCACTGATGGTCTTAAAAAAAAGGCGTTTGCAATTCTGAAATAGCTGGCCTAGTCAAGTGCAAACCTATGTTATTGCTCAAAAATGCTGCAGGTTCCAGGCGTCTGAAAAACTGCCTTCCTGCCAATGTGTTCAGTGATTTAAATTAGCCTGGTGTTGTGCTTGCTCATGGGAAGCAATTGCTAAACCAGGGCTTTGGAGCTGGAATTTGAGTCTTTTCTATAATATGTTTAGTCTTAGTTTGTATATGTGTGTTACTGTGTATATGAGTTTTGTAAAAAAATAATTTTCCCCCGCCCGTTAATTATTAAAGTATTTCTGATCCTGATTCTGAATTAAGAATGAGCCCACCTTCCTACATAGCAACATTTCTACATACATTAAAGAGAAATGGTCACAAAACAGGCAACAAGACTGTCACAACTGTACAGGCTGCTGCAAGTCGACTTACAGAAATAACAAAAGAAAAGAATACAGTTTATCTTCGATCATGATGAGGGTAAAAATGTTTACTTAGTGGCTCATCAAACATGTTTGATCTATAATGATTAAAAAGTCACAGAATGTGTGGCAAAATAATCTCAAATCAAAGGTCACATTGGCATTTTTGGAAATTTAACCACTTTATGGTCAAGATCATTTCTACCATGGAGATCAGGATTTAGCTGTTTTCATCTACCTATACCTTCAAGAGCATGTCCCAACAAAGTGAAGCGTTTTTAAAGAAAGGTTGTGCCGTTGGGCGGTTACCGCTAGAACGGGCCACGATAAACTCTGGGCAGCAGGGCAAAATTTTTAGGAAAACCCATAACACAAGGACCAGTTCGGAATCCGTTCAAAATTAAAATACAATTACATTTATTCTTGAGCAAAAGGAGAACACTACATTTAAACATTAGTGTCTCACATGCTCCGAGGGCAGTCCTCCTGGGTCAATTCATTTAACATGCAGATGAACAATAACGGTTGTCATGGTGATATATTTAGAAAACGCAAGTAGTTATCTCCAGGTTTCCCAAAACAATCTGCAGTCTTGCCAACTCAACATGTATGTAGTGAGAAAGGTCCCTCTTCTTACAGCGGAGCACAAAACAATGAATGCAGCCAAACTTCACACATTATAGCGAATAGTGTTCTGAATTTTTCCATCAAAAGTCTTTGCACATTCACATGGGTAGCAACCATTTCTTAGCCATGCCACCTTGGTCAAAACTGCCTCCCTTCTGCCGCCTGCCCATGTTGAAACGACTGGAGGTGGCGAGTTACTGTGTGGCGTTGCGAAAAGCAGCTTTTAGGCTGCTTGCATTTCTAAATTCTAAATAATGAACCTGTTGAAAACAATATCAAACTGCATTAATGAAGGAAAACAAAATTACATTAAGTGTGATTATTAGGCCACAAAGATGTAAACTCTACAACACTTTATTCTGATTTATTGTTTGTTTGCATGTTTGAGTTGTATGTGATTGCAGTGCTGTTCAAACTAGAAAGAGCAATATGTTAGACATTTTACTCAAAACACACTGAGCAGCATATTGTCACCACTTAAAATGAATAAAACCATTAAACTGCAGAAAATTCCAGATAATCATCAAAGTGCTCGGGCCAGGGGTTATTTGTCTGGCAAGTTATTGTTGTGCGTTATCATGGAGAAAGGTGACAAAACAACTGCGTCTCAACTCGTTGGAGGAAATAAATGAGTGAATCTTCAACATCTGTACAGGATGTGCAGAATGTGCCGTAAGCACGTAGAGGAGGAGGGTGAAAGAGGCTTGAGTGCGGAGGAACAGGAGGAAGGAGGAGGACTGTTGTAATCAAGGCTGAGCACTAGTGTAAGTGCAGACGGATGCAGGTTGGTCCTTGATGAAGTGCTGTTCTCCTGCTGAGCCACCAAACTATTTATATACAACACACTGACAGCCTATGGGCATGGAAGAGAAAACTGCTACGCATCCTGCTCTTTCTTCCTAATCACTCCATCTCTGCTAACAGTGGCACATTTACCATACACAAAACTATGCTCAAACATGGTTTGCCATCGTATTTTGACTAGTATATACTGGTTTATTGTTTCTGACCTCTTTGTGGACGACCATGCAGCTTCTGCCTGAAAAACTCGTAACAACCTGAGGGTCAGATCACCGCTGAGATCAAAGGTCAACTATGCAGTTTTGATTCATCAGATCAGAGGTCACTCTAACAGGATGAAACTCTGACATATTCAATAATAGACGAGCATCAGAATGGGGCCTCCACAGCTTCTGTCACACTTGCAACCCCTATACACACATACACAAAATCAAGGTACTGTATACAAAAATGTTTACCACCTCTGTAGTCAAATCTGAGAGATATGTCACCTTCAAAACTAGTGCTATTCCCATCAGCCTCTTGTGTTCATTGCTAATCAACATTAACGCTCTAAACTAAGATGGTGAACAACAAGGCGTGTTACAATGCTGGCATAACAATTTAGCTCAAAGCGCTACTGTGTGTAAGTATAGGGGTTTTTATATAGAAAATGCGTGACATTATCGGACGGTTAAAGGCTGCAATTTGAAGTCCTGTCTATGTGAAACCGAGGCGCAATATTCCTCCTTTTAAAAAGACAGCTTTCTGGGATAGAATTGGGCGTACAGTGACATGCAACATATGCGGCAGAAGAAGTTAGCCCCGGGATCTGATAATTAACGACTTTCTTTGCCGTAAGGATCAGCATCTCACAGATTTCACAGGCTTTCCAGTTGCTCATCACGACGGTCGATATTTTGCTGTCTCTCGTTTCTATGAAAAGCTGTTTTCTGCTTTTAAAACTATCGGCCGTGGGTCAGCTTTGCCATCAACTCTATTTACATGGAAATTGAGCTGCCAATATGTGTAGGGTCCGAGCCATCACATTAGGAAGCTAAAGCTAAATCGGGTAATGTACCTCGGCCTCCTAATATTACAGGTTATTGTCATGTTTTTTATTTTATTGTTATTATTATTGTTATTATTAATATTATTATTATTATTATTATTATTATTATTATTATTATACAGCAGGTTGACCGCCGACCTCTTTCCCTCACCCAATATGCAAACTGTTTTGAGTTTTCTGTTTTATGTGCCCCCCCATGTGATATACCCCCTTCATACCCCCTTTTGTAAAAGAATTTCCCCTCGGGAATGAATAAAGTTTGATTGATTGATTGATTGATTTTTGAAGTGCCATAAATACTGAGAAAATATCAAAATGCTTAATCCACAGAGAAAGGCTCACAGTGCAAATATAGAGACTGCCTTTGAACGAGCCATTGGAACTTAATGTCACAATTATACTATGCATAAGAAGAAAAAGCTGCAACTGTGCGTGTCAGACAGAGGGCGATTACAGGTATGTGTGATTATGTGGGATCATTACCACTTTGAGTTTGCATTTTCACCAAGTCACGGGAAAATAGCGCCCATTTTCCTCACCTTAGCAGCAGTGATGAGAGGGGGTCAAGTGCTGCCCTCAAAACAATAAAAGAGCAACCAAATGTTTGCAAATCCATAAAAATAAAACCTGATTAACTTGTGAATTATCAAAGAAAAGCACAAACAGAGAAAGTATATCATTTACAGCTTGATTACACAACCTATGCCATAACCTTCTCTTAAGATTATGACACTTTAATAACTATTAACCTGTTATGTAAAGAGCCAACACTATTAACAGCAGCATAGAACATAATGGATTATTCTGTCATCTTTTTCTGTATACGGTTGGGTTATTTATTATAAAGCCCTCTCTCTTAGGCTTTGTAATGAAAAGAACAATCTGAGAGGTTCATTTCCCTACATTAAAATGTCAAAGCTATATGTTAAATGTCAACCCTATTAATGGTACTGCCATTCTGCTGAGGTAAAATGTCAGGACGAAAACAAATGCAGTCCGCAGTGAACAAAATAAGAGGTGGAACGGTGTAAATGTGAGGTAAAGGTAACAATCATATCTGGCAGATTCATTCAAACAGATGTAAATACCAATGTTGTGGTGAAGGCGTAATCTACTGCTCCATCTTTCTTCACCTCTGAAAGGGCCCCACTGAGAGGCTTCAATCACGCCGTAGGGGGACTGTGACATAACCACACCACCCCACCACCCCCAAAGTCACCTTTTATTGATTGGGTAACAGGTGGAGTACAGTGGAGTGGAGGAGCGAAGGGAGGAGGATCTGGGGGACGGAGTCTGGAGAGGGCAACTACTTCATTGTAGCCCACACTCAAGTCTTTCTACCTCTGATTACGCTCAAGGGATGGCTGAGACTTAGACTCAAAATGTTCAATTCAGAGTTACACCTAACCTAAAACATCACTGGTTTAAACTTTAAAGGGCCCATAATGTAAAAAGTGAGATGCCATGTCTATTTTTATTATAAAGCAGGTCTAGGTGTTATATAAATACTGTGAGGTATCAATTGACAGAGAAACGCACACCGCCTGCATTCAGAAAATGTGCCTTTAAACGAGCCGTCAGGACACCAGTATAGTTTTGATGTCACTACTTACTTTATACTGTATAGGTAGAAATTGCAATTACAGTGCAGTCATTCTGGAGCTGCGAGAGCACAGACCAATCAGAGCAGGCTTTTTCAAAGGGGGGCCTTAAAGAGACAGGCCCTGAAACAAAGCATTTCAGACAGAGAGTGAATACAGACATAATGAATGTGTTTTTGACCATAAAAGCATGTAAACATGTTCCAGTAAAAATCCAAAATACAAGTATAAAGTTGGAAATGAGAATATCCAATTTAACAAAGCTTGAAAACTGAAAGATGTACAGAAATTTGTGAAGCAGTTAAGCTCATAATGTTGTCGTATCCTGGCCTCGCTTGGTGGCACATGCACTGTGAAGCTTTTAAAGGAAAAGTTTGACATTTATGCATATCTACTTCCTTGTTAAGCTCTAGATGAGAAGGGCGATACCACTCACATGTCCATATGCTTAATGTGAAAAAGAACGGTCAAAACGCACACGGACAGAGGAGCCCTCAAGAGCTGAGGAGAGACAGGCAGTAAAGAAAATGTATCTCACTGTCCATGTTAGTTTGAAATGTGGTGAGTGTTGAGAGATAGAGAGAGAGAGAGATAGAGAGAGAGAGAGAGAGAGAGAGAGAGAGAGAGAGAGAGAGAGAGAGAGAGAGAGAGAAGGTTGTCTGTTGCTCCTCCTTATAGATCCAGCTAGGATATTCATTACTCCCTGAACGCCAGCCAGTGTCAGTTATATTACTGCAAAGCCGTCCCTGACTGACGGCCACGAGTAGGGGGAGAAAAATGGCTGCAAAATACTGCTCGATGCCCTGGGGAGAAAACAAGGGAGGGGCTGTGATGGATGGGTGTGTTTGACCCAGGCGGGGTGGAAGGCAGAGATGGGTCTCTTCCAGATGAGACAGGGAGTCGGCAGAGCCCCTGCCCCTCTGCCCAGAGCACCCAAGCCTTGTCAGGATGAGAGGCATCTCGCTAAGCTGCCTCCGTCAGTGCTTCTATCACTCGTGTCAAAACAGACGCTCTCCATATTTAACAGATAAAGCTGATGGGAATAGAGACGCACAGCTAGGCCATCCACTGAGATGGTGACAGGCTCGATGTCAGCATGAGGGCAGATACCCCCTCACCTCCCTACAACAGTCCCAAAAACACGTCATATAGCAACAGACAGCTTTGGGATGATTTTATGCCCCATATGGCATTGCACACACAGTAAAAACAGTAGTATGAACAGTATGTACTGTCCGCAGCCACAGTGTCAAACGGTCTTTTAACTGTGTTTGCTGTCTCTACAGTGCTTTTACCTTTCTAATCAAGGTCTGTGTGTTCTGTTTATTTCTGGTAAATACTAGTAATCAAGACGGGTGGTGAAGGTTTTTAAATCGTTTACCTAAAGTGTAACTCCAGTAAAAAAAAATGGACCCTATGGTATTTTTCAGCATGAATATACATCAAAAAAGACATTGAGACATTTCTTTTTGTTGGTCACCTATCAACAGATAAATCCCTGAGAGTCGCTAACAGCCAGACGTGGCTAACAATGAGCAGCTCGGGGCAGAGCGCTGAACCATCCAAAAGGGCTTTTTTTTTTAACCACTTACACACCGAACGCGATGGAGTTCAGTTCAATACTTTCCTCCTAAACTGAATTTCAGTGCATTCCGTAATCCACTTGTATGGACTGCCTCTCAATATGGACGTAGTCGGCTGCTAAGTTTTGTAGCCCAGTAAAACAGCCTTTTTTTAATAGACCCCAGGTTCGATAATTACGTTGTTTGTGCTTCATTTTATGTGTAGGGACTCTTGACATGTTACTGCAGAGGTTTGGTGCTATTTCGAGCAATATTAGTGGTTAAAAAGAGCTGTTTTGGATGGTTCAGTGCTTTGCCCCGGGCTACTCAGTGTTAGCCATGTCTGGCTGCTAGCGACTTTCTCTGTTGATAGGTAATCAACAAAAAAACTGTCTTGATGGCTTATTTGATGTATATTCGTGCCGAGAAAGACCGTGGGGTCCATTTTCGCTGGAGTTACACTTTAAATAGAAGTAGTACTACCACATTGTAAATATATTACATTACAAGTAAAGGTGACTTAAGTAAAAAAAAGTATTGGCCAACAAATGTACTTAAAGTGTGAAAAACAAAAGTTATCATAATGCAGTGTCACAGTATTACATTATTATTGTTAACATATTCATATGTTAGCAGTGCTTTAATGTCGGTAAAGGTGGAACTCATTTTAACTCCTTTACATACTTTAACCGATTATACTTTA
The DNA here is from genome assembly GCF_963691815.1 of Echiichthys vipera. Lineage (NCBI taxonomy): Eukaryota > Metazoa > Chordata > Actinopteri > Perciformes > Trachinidae > Echiichthys > Echiichthys vipera. The sequence goes on along the minus strand of NC_139835.1, from coordinate 13,419,761 downwards.
TAAACTCATGTATCATATGTTTTGTGTGTAACATCTTAATTTGAAAACATAGCTCTTAATTAAATTAAATTAAGTTAAAAGTACAATATTTCTCTCTGAAATATAGTGAAGTAATATTATAAAATGGAAATACCTCAGAATCATACTTAAGTACAGTACTAGTAAATGTAATTGGTTACTTTCCACCACTGATCAGGACATGTGTTTAATTGTAATTAAGGCATATATTTGATGTCAGTGGGGAGACTTCTGACTGCTCCACTGCATGTGTTAATGAACAATTCACCGAAAATGTATGCTTTTTTATTATTTATTTGAGCTCTGTTTTCAATATAAAAAGGAGGAATGCATTTATTCTGATGACGTTAATACAATTGAAAAACGGACAATTTTAAAAACGTATCTTTTATTACTGAGATCTTAGGTTGTGGCCTATAAAGGATGTGTGGCTCTGCAACATCAGCTAATAACAGCGTAGGGTGGATCAAATGTAGAAATACATAATAATACAAACATACATACATTTCTAACTCATTTTGTGGTATATCTAATTGTGCAAAAAGCATGAATGTGTAAGTACGTTAGCATACTGTAGGTCAAAACCATTGGGATATGCTTCTCCTAACATACAAGGTGTTTTAACAAATAAATGTAAATAATGTTCTACCTCCACTCCATGGTGCACTGACCTCAAGTCACACATGTAGCCTAATGTAATTTCAAGATTCAAGATTCAAGATTCAAGAAGCTTTATTTATCCCCAAGAGAAATTATTGTGCAACAGTTTCAATACAAGGTGGGAAAGGATCAGAGTGACAATAAGCTAACATAATCAAATCAAAATAAAGCTAACATAAAATAAATCAAACAATAACTAAGTTTGACAGAGTGCAACAGACACTGTGGTTAAGCGTAGGTATATACAATATACAACAATACGCACTGTGCAGTTTAGCAACTTGAAATAAGATAAGTACAAACTAAATAAGTGGTAAGGAGCGATAAGTGAAACAGTGTTAAAAATGTAGCAGCATTTCCTACAGAACTAAGTGACAGTAAACCACAGTGAAGTGTAGCAGCCTTTCTTACTGTAGTAAGTTAGTAACAGTAAAGTACAGTAAAGTGTAGCAGTATTTCTGACTGAAGTAAGTTAGTTACAGTAAAGTACAGTAAAGTATAGCAGCATTTCTGACTGAAGTAAGTTAGTTACAGTAAAGTACAGTGAAGTGTAGCAGCCTTTCTTACTGAAGTAAGTTAGTTACAGTAAAGTACAGTAAAGTATAGCAGCATTTCTGACTGAAGTAAGTAAGTTACAGTAAAGTACAGTAAAGTATAGCAGCATTTCTGACTGAAGTAAGTAAGTTACAGTAAAGTACAGTAAAGTATAGCAGCATTTCTGACTGAAGTAAGTTAGTTACAGTAAAGTACAGTAAAGTATAGCAGCATTTCTGACTGAAGTAAGTTAGTTACAGTAAAGTACAGTAAAGTATAGCAGTATTTCTTACTGAAGTAAGTTGGTACAGTAAATTACAGTAAAGTGTAGCAGCATTTCTGACTGAAGTAAGTTAGTTACAGTAAATTACAGTAAAGTGTAGCAGCATTTTTGACTGAAGTAAGTTATTTAAAGTAAAGTACAGTAAAGTGTAGAAGCATTTCTGACTGAAGTAAGTTAGTTACAGTAAAGTACAGTAAAGTGAAGCAGCATTTCTGACTGAAGTAAGTTAGTTACAGTAAAGTACAGTAAAGTGTAGAAGCATTTCTGACTGAAGTAAGTTAGTGACAGTAAAGTACAGTAAAGTGTAGCAGCATTTCTGACTGAAGTAAGTTTACAATACAACTAAATAAAGTGATGCAGTGGTGATATAAAGTGACAAAGTGACAAACGGTGTCACAATGGTTTCAAATGTAAGAACGCAATGAATTGCATAAATCACACTTCTTTGGCGGGGTAAATGCTATGTGATATCTTCATATCTTGTTTGTATTATTAATACAGTACGCATGCCTTTTTCCACTGTAATGTTGATTTCCCATGAAGCCGGATCCTGTTGGATGTGTGACGTAAATTGTGCTGACGTCACGTGCTTGACGTTTGCGGAAGCGAGTCGCTGCTTTAGCCTGTTAACACAGAACCAAAACAGAGGGGATGTTTTCGCATTAAATAGGACCTTATTTCAAGTATCGCCTTGACTGTGTGCGGTCGTCTCCCCCAGGTTACCTCTCTGTGCCTGTCACACGACTGATAAGTAGCTAAACTTGGACTGAGATGGAGGTAAATGTTCAGTGTCGTGGAGTTAGCTTTAGCCGGTTTGGCACAACTAATATAATGCTGTGTGGTTTGTAATAGCGGCACATGAGACTTTTAAACAGGGCTGTAATCATGAACTGCGTTTATAAAATGTACTCAGCGAAAGAACGACAATTAACATTTACCTTACTTTGTAAAACATGACAATACTCTGAATTATTAACGCCATAATTACGTCTCATATTTCACAATAAAAGTCTTCGAATTGGTGACACGTCTTCTCCGCATGTCACCGTGCATGCAAATGTCGACACAGGGAGATACTACTTTGACTTATACTTGCTCTCTATATATGCCGAATTGAGAAGGGGCTCCCAATAAAACATAAACACTTTTAAAACATCCCCTATCCACAATTTATTTTTGCCAACGAACAGACCAAGATTAAATCTCCTGTTTGTCAAAGGAAATACTGTGAGAGCGGGTATTAATCGCTCTGAAGTCAAGTAGTAACAAAAAGAGAAAAAAATATAAACATAGCATATGTGCAGAATTTGTAAGTTTCCTTGTTGCAATGTGCACCTAGCTGTGCTTGTCATTTCATCTTTTTCCTTTCACTGAAACAGGACCCTGGTGGAACAGGAACCGACTCTGTGGCTGCATCACCAGCAGGTGCAGCCAAGTCAAAGGTATGTCTACAATCACAGTATGACTCAAAGAGGAAAATTAACATTTGTATTATGTGTCTACATTTGACATTTATACATTATTCTCAGCTGGACACACTGCCCAAAGATGACCTCATTAAGTTTGCAAAGAAGCAGATAGCTGCCATGCAGAAGATGAAGGGCAGATGTGCAGGTAGCTTATTACTAATAAGGCTTAAGTCTTTGGTTCCGTGGACCAATATTGTACAAATATATGTCATTATTTCCCTTTTCAGAATTGGAGAAAGAAGTCGAATCCCTCAAAAAGCAATCGAAAAACAATAACAACAGTTCAGATGACTCCACTCTGATACAGGTTTGTTTGTAAGGCTGCAGTTCATGTCTGATGTGAACATTCCTCTGTAAACAAGCTTTGCTTCATTTTCTTGCTACATAATGCAAATTATGTTGGTGTGTGTGTGTAATAGGAGCTGACTGAGAGGATGGATGCCTTACTACTGGAGAAGGCCGAAACTCAGCAATGTCTTTCACTATCTCGTAAAGATATGGAGAAGACTAAGCAGCAGGCCAAGGTGAAAAATTTGCCAGCTTTACTGTCTACAGGGTTCAGGGTTTCTCTGAACACTCTGTATATTTCTGTAAATTGTCCATTTATTGATGCATGTATGCTCATGAAGAAACCAGATTGATATAAAACACCTATAACTGTTATTTTGTGCAGGGTGATGTAGCGGTGCTACAAGCAGAGCTTGACCGTGTAGTAGAAGATCATCAAAAGAAGATCAAGACACTAGAGAGCACCATTGAGGAATCCAACAACAAACACCAAGAAGAAGTGGCCTTTTTCCAGAAATTACTAAAAGAGCGAGAAGAAAGTGAGAGGGAGAGTGAAAGAGAGAGGGAGCGCGTGGCTGAACATGCCAGTGCAAAAGAGAGCGGTGAAGAGGTCCACCTTTGCTTAGAAGCTCAGCTGGAAACCCTTAAAGCCGAACTGGAAGCAATCCAAGAGCGAAAATCCCAGGAGATCACTGAGCTACAAGAGACCCACCAAAGGGAGTTGACAGAGGTCCAGCAGGACGTGGAGAACCTGAAGGAGGAGCTGGCTCAGAAGAGTCTGCAACACGAGGAGGAGATGAGGGCTCTGGAGGAGGACTGTGAAATTGAGAGGGAGCGTCTCCTGTTGCTCCACGAGGAGCTGACCGAGCAGCTCGCGCTCAAAGGTACAGCAGCACTTCATTTAAAGATAGACGTTAGAACAGGAGATAGTTTCTCACAGTGACGACTACTCTCTGTTTACAAGCAACAATACTGTGGATGCTGAGGTTGTCATGATACCACGTTTTAAAACTGCCATACAATACTAGTATAACAAAAAGGATACACGACAGCTATTTTGATAACAACACAATGTTCGCACAGAAAAAAATAGTTATACCATCAAATGCATCATTAACAAAGAACCTATAGTTTTAAACACGTGTTATTAAAACAGTATCCAAGTATCTTTAGTTAATGCACAACCTTTGTTTTTCTTGTAAACATACCTGTTCAACCACAGAATTTGGGCTGCATCTAAGAGTTATTTTTATGAGGAATTCATCAATTTAATATTTTTTCAATGAAATGTGACTATCAATTGTAATATGTATTTTCGTTTATGAGCCTTGGTACATGACATCTAACTTGTATCACGCTGTCACCACAAAGTACTATGTTTTTTTAATTATATGTGGTTATGCTCCAGGCTACAGCACAAATTAATTAATTAGTTGTATTATAATCCATATCATCCGTGTGTGCATCTGATGAAAATGGAAATTACTTTTCCAACTTACATGACCTTTATTTTCTCAGACAGCTACCTGCAGGATGTGCAGGAGGAAGACGAGGAACCTGCCCGCGGTTCAGGGATCGCCAAAATGCTGGAGCTGTCTGCCTGCAGTCAGGGTGACTCCAGCCATGGTGATGGAGAGGAGACAGAGATGGGAAGACTGAGAGCAGCCTTGGAAGAGCGTCAAGCCCAGAGCACCATGTTACAGGATGAGCTCACCCTTCTCATCAATGTGAAGGCTGAGCTCGAGGCAGAGCTGGAGAGGGCTAAGGACGAGTTTCAGATGGAGAGAGAAGAGCTGGAGTTTAAAATCAACGAACTGCAGACGAATCGAGAGAGTGCTCCCAATGATCGGGCCAAAACCCTGGACCCTGACCAACAAGAAGTCCAAGGAGAGTTTCAGAAACAGAGTGAAGCACACAAAGATGGAAACGAAGCAAAAGAATCAGAAATCAGTCCTGGGGACCAAAACCCCTCGAATCCAGAGGAGCTGAGGGCCCAGTGTGAGGCATTGTCCAGTGAGAGAGACTCTGCCTTGGGCGAGTGTCAACACATGAGAGACACACTGCAATGTGTGGAGACAGAACTGGGTGAGAAGACGAAAGATTTTGTTCTTCAGTACAAAGCCATGAAGGAGCAGGGGGCCAGCACTTTACAGGAAGTCCAAGACAAGATGGAGCAACTCAGCCAGGAGAGGGATGAATTGTTGGTGAGGGTGGAAGAGGTTACAGAGAAGAAAAACACTATGATGAAGAGCCTACAAGACCTGAACCTGAAGCTCGAAAATTCTGCAGGTGAGGACCGGAAACTCCAGTCGTCTGTAGAGGAACAAACAGCTTTAGCCTGTGAGCTGAAGCAGTCTGTAGAGGAACTGACCACGCAGAATGAGGAGATCCTCTCCCAACTGCAGATGAAAGAAAACATGGCTGAAGACCTGAAAGATATGGTCAACACATTGACTGAAGAGCGAGACAAAATACAGTCCCAGCTTCAGCACACAGAAGAGGAAATGCAAAAGCTGAAGAATGAGAGTGCAAGAGAAATTGAGACGCTGCTTGAGGAGAAAGAGAGAGAGGCACTTTTGTGTAGAGAGGAGAAAGAGAAGGAGTTAAAAAGCCTGAAAAAAGAGAGAGACGATGAAGTAGAGCATTTTAAAGAGGAGAGGGAGAAGATGGAGGAGAGCTTGAAAGAGGAGGTGGAAAGAAGGCAGGCGACAGTTTCTGCTTTAGAGCTGACGATCAAAGACCTCTCCACAGAAAAGGCTGACCTCCACCAGAAATGGGAAGAGGCGTCTTTTGGGCTTACCAAAGCCCAGGAAACAAGGGAGCTTTGGGGCTCCAAGCTGGCAGCCCTGGAGGCCCAGCTAGAGCAGGAGACGACTGAAAAGAATCACCTAGAGGCAAAGTTGAATTTACTGACAGAAGAGGCAGAGCAAACCCACGCCACCATCACAACTCTGAAGGACAATCAGTCTGAAGTAGTCCAAAACTTCACAGAAGTAGCTGAGCTTCAAGCACGAGTCAGTGAGCTGGAAAAGGAAAGGGGCCTGTTGAGGAACAGTCTTGAGGATGCTCAAGGGGTAGTAGGATTAGAGGAGGTGGAAAAGGAGCTTGAGGCTCGTATCGCAGACCTGGAACAAGAGAGGAGCATGTTGAGGAACAACCTGGAGGAGGTGGTGAAGGATACTGAAGGGCTGCAGAAAGACCTGGAGGATATGAAGTCAGTCAATGAGAAGATTAATGAGGAGAACCAGAGACTGCAGGCCCACATTTCTCTGATGACTCAAGATAGGGAGGAGAAGGAGGAAAGGGAAATGGAGAGGGAGATGGAGGATATGGAGAAAGAGAGGAGAGAGCTCAAAGACCAGCTGACAGAGAAGGATTCACTCATATCTCAGCTGAAGAGCGAGATTGCAGCTCTGCAGGTGAGCGGAGCTCCTGATGTGTAGGGTTCCTCTTAGAATAGTTGTCCACACTTGTAGGTCCACAAGAAATGGGGATTTGACTGTTATGGATATAATCACTGATCATATTCTTATAAATATTCTAAATAATTCATATTTTGCTTTAACTGCCTAATAAGACATGATCATGAAGCTGCATGAATCCATAAGATGCTGTGGAAGTCACCAAAATCAGAAATTTCGCCTATTTAGCACATAGTGGCTATAAAGTTCTCATATTATAAATATAGTATGCCTTTAAACATATAAATACTGTGCCTTTTAAACGAGACGTAAGGACTTCCGTAAGGTTGTGATGTCACAACTGTACTATATATAGGTAGAAAGTGCCGCTACAGTCTGTTTGCAGTGATGGTGCAAAGATGCAGAGAGCGAAGATGCAGAAGACCTGGAAACACTGACCAATCAGAGCAGACTGGGCTTTTCCTAACCCTTAAAGAGACAGGCGCTAAAACAGAGTGTTTCAGACAGAGGGTGAATACAGGTTATTCAGACAGACATTAAAAACAATATTGTGTTTTTTTATACATTTACACATGTAAACATGTTCTAGTAGAAACCCAAAATGCAGACATGACACTGAAAAAGAGGTTACTGCTTGATAAAGGTGAAGCATTGCTTGTTTTAATTTATATTTTGATGGGCACATTCTGGCAGGCATTTTGCATTATTTTCTTCACATCTCATATAAACTGCTGGCTCAATGTCTTGACTAAATAATCTGCAGATGAACTGATCTGATCTTTTCTGTCACTTGAGGAGGGTTGGGCTTATTCACTCTACCTGGAATCCAATTCAGGAGAAAAGAATGCACGTACATTTTCAGGGAATGTTTGCCTCATGGAAATGTGGAAAATGCATTAGAAAAAATATTAGCTGTTGGAATCTTTAAAAAAAACAAAAAAAACAATGCTTCCTTTAAAAAACAAAAATGATTTAATGATGTGATTGGAGTTTCTTATGTTGTCTGCTCTTTTCTTTCTCAGGAGTCTGCTGCCCAGTCTGCTTCCTCTGAGGATAATGCAGCAAGTGAGATCGCAAAAAAAATAGGTACTAAGGTGACACCTGGTTGTTACATTACTTAATATATTCAAAAAACAATTTAGTTTCCCTGCTCTTAGGAGTAGGTAATAAATTATCGATCATAAAATCCAAATGTTACTCAGACATTGTACTGACTGCTCCCCTCAGCTCTCCTGGAGAAAGAACAAAAAGAAAAGGATGAAAAAATGAACAAGATCAAGGCAGTTGCTATCAAAGCAAAGAAGGAGCTGGAAATCAGTAAGAAAGAGGTAGGGTGAAGCATGACACCTCTGATCTGTAATTGTTACTTTGCTATCCTTTATTATACAACATGATTGTAGTATTTGAACAAAGTGAATATACAGGAGTTTACATGTGACAGTGTTTCCTGCTGATTGTTAAAAATACACTAAACATTCAATAGAAATTCTGATATGGGACAAGGGACGCAAATTAGCCGTCTGGCCATAATCCCATACATATTTATGTTGTAAATGTTCATCAAAATGTTCTGTCCCATTTAAATAAATATCAAAAAGCTCTCAGGCTGTACTTTCTATCAAGTTTATAGCATAGAAAAGTCCATGTTTCAAGGTCAAGACACTATATAAATATTGATATACATCGTAGATAGATTATACATTTTTCTCCCTGTACACAGATCACTGATTGTTCATGCCTGAATCCACATTCATTCATTTGTTTGTTTTTTTCTCCAGGTTGCATCCCTCAAGAAAGAAGTAGAATCACTGAGAGCAGAGAGGGAGAAAGTGAACAGCTCTATGAAAGATATCATCCATGGTGCTGAAGGCTACAAGGTAGGCAATGATGTGGCACAGAAGAACTAACTGAATATCCTGCTTACATTCTAAAACTAAAAATTACTTCCAAAAAAGACGAAGAAGAATTGATGCAAATAGCCGCAAATAAGCTGCTGCTTGCCCTGCAAAATAGTAAGTATACAGGATTAATAGAACATTCTTACCATGCATTATTTTAGTTATCCACTTGGAGAATAATCGATACTAAAAACTAGTATCGGATTAGATACTAACTTGCAAAAGTATCAGTACTTTGCCATCAACAGTGCAGCTGCGGAGGAAAATATGTGATAATGTTGTTGAATGTCGCAGTAACAATATTACTTGCAATAAATAAAAGGGACAGTAGAGTGGACTCAGTTCTGTCTTTCTGCTGCTTTCAGCAAATTGCATGTTGAATTAAATGGAAACTTTAATTCAGCAAGCTAAATGAAATTATTTCCAACATTATTTTATCTTTTCAAACCAATTGAACATTGAGCTGAACACAAACGTAAAACAAAAAAAGAATGGTCGTTACTTTTTTTAAAAGGGCAGTTTTCTAATGAGACTCTCTTTCAACTAGCTCAAAATAAGAGTTTTTTTAGATGTGTTTATTGCACGAGTTGCTATTGCGATGACGATAAGTTTTATTCATTGTGCAACCCCTTTTGCATATTAACTATTATTTCTTATTTCTGTTGCTTGATGTAATAAATGATTAACTGAAAAAAATCTATGATCTTAGCGCTAGATTCCATAATCCAGCATGAACAAATGTAACGTAACATGAAATGTTAACAGTTTCTTGTAGTGTTGAATATAGACAAGACAAGGCAATATTTAGAGTCTTGTTCTTCTTTGCCTCCATATCAAATTGCCAAAATATATACATTTTTATGGGTATTTATTGGCCTTTTACAAAATTAAATTAAAAAAAAAGCCTATAAAAATACAATTGATGGATTTACCAATAAATTACCCTAAATACCAGCCATATCACATTTTAATTTCATTATATATTTCATTAATATTCATGATTTATTAAATCCAGAAAATATTCATATCAAAACATTAGTACCAATATAAATGTTTTGTATGTATGTTTTTCAAAACAGCACAAATCTCCATGCATTTGTATTCAAAGGACCTCTGCTGCCTCCACTGCATACGTCTTAGATTGTATACAACAGGTTTTTCAGGAAAGTATTGATTATGTGGATGACAAAGAGGTTGCAGAAAGTTATTTATCAAATATGATACAAATGATGTTATAGAGAAGCCAAACAATTCAATTTTATTTACAGTGCCACTTCATAACAAAAGTTATCTCAGGACACTTTACATATGGAGTAGGTAAAGCCCACACACTCTGTGACTTATGTATGATTTACATAAACTGGGCCCAAAATGAAACTGATGTTATGATCATTAAACATTTAATTCATTCTATGCATTCCTAATATGTTGCATATTGGAAAGTGGAAGCATGCTCTTTTTAAAACGGACCTTTTTGCCTGATGTCAGTCCCAGAGGTCTCCATAAGCAGCTCCTAGACTGCACTGTGCTTTACGACTGTGTCTCCATTAGAGATGAAACCAGTCTGTTGTGTCTAATGAGAGTATTGCCCCATACGCCAATTTAAATGCAGCTGATATCTGAGATCCATAGTGTTTACCTTCACTGAGCATAATTAATGTGTATGTGCGTGATTGTGTAGAACCTGCAGATAGACTACGACAAGCAGACAGAGCAACTGGATAAAGAGAGGGAGAAGGTGGAGGAGGCAGAGAGACAGATCGCTGAGCTGACCAAACGACTCAGCAGTGCTGTCACACAGGTAACACATTTACACACTCAATCACACACAGCCACACATTACCACTAACAAACACACAAACCCATCTCGCCCTCCAGTAAATCTAAGCAGTGCCACTTTGTCCAGCAATACATCTCTCCAATACTTCTCACATAACTCAGTTTCCATCTAATTTACAGTGAGTCATTTAGCCAGCGACACTTTACCCATCTATGCTTGACAGCCCGGCACACAAATAGCCTATCACATGTGACTGGGAGAGCTTGGGAGAAATTTTATTTATGTATATATATAAATATATATACTCCTCTCCCCAAGCTCATAACTGTCTCTTTCCAATGAGAGAACAACAAGCAGGTAAATGGAGCGGGGTATAGCCTCCATCTGCTGTGTGCTAGTGCGACACCATTTTCTAAGACACAAGTTTATTCGTGTGTGCACTCATGGCTCTCAGGGGACGCAAGCAGACTGAAAGCTAGCCAGGGATCTAAGAAGTCAGGACATCTCTATTTACCGATCATAGTTTCAGTGTTTTGCTGACAGATGATGGGAGTTAGCTGCTGCTGCTGCTTCTACTTCTGGTTCAGTGTTCCTTGCAGAGAAAGCCCTCCGAGCCTGCCGCTGTCAGATTTGCATGAATGACTTTCAAATATGTCACATGTGTTCATGCAGGTTTGGCGCATTTGTCTAGTGTACATTTTTCAGGTGAACGCCTTGAATCCGAAGTTAAACAGTGGTTTTGCCGTAGTAGATCCTCTTTTCAGTGGAATTTTAAAATATCATTATTTTATTATTATTCATTCATACGGTCAAGGGAAGTTCAATGAATATTTGTGAATGTGAGCTGCTCTCTCCCAAAGCCAGAAACCAGAGAAGTAAGTCTCAAACTTGAGAAGAATGGAAGACAGATTTTGTCATTTATACCAAATGGAGCAGCTGCACACTTTATACTTGATGACATGACACATTTAACTTTTATCACTCTAATGTTTGGATTTTGGAGAGAGTTTGTCATGTTTACTCATATTTTGGGACCGTCTAAGACCATAGGAATAACATGTATGAATATTTAAAAATGGCATAGTTCCATTTTAACACAGGAAAATCACAGATTTTGTGAAATAAATCACAGCTAAATACAAATAGCATTGTAGCAGATCATCCAACAGCTTGCCTCAGAAGTGCAGGGTTCAATTTTTTTGGGTCGAACATGCCCATCAGACCCCTCACCTAAACCAGAGGAAAATCAGATCATTTTACAGTTGATTACTTAAGGATATGTGAGTCAAAACGGTGCCTTTGTATACGTCTCCCCTCGTTTAACAAATTATTATTAAATCTAAAGTTCTCTATCGGTAAATGCGTTCCTAAGAAGTTGCCATTGTAGAGATATTTGTGTATCACCTGACGGGGGTAGCAAGATGAACTGTTTTAGCTTTTACAGACAGAGACACTGAGAAGTGAGAAGGATGACCTGCTGACCAGTATGGAGACCACAAGGACCACAGCGAGGCAGCTGGAAGCCCAAAATCAGGAGCTGCAAAGACAGTCAGCCAGTCTGGACAGAGACCTGCTGGCTGAGAGAGCTATGAAAGAACAGAAGATCAAGGTAGAAATAAAGAGAAATGGATGGATTTTGATAAACCTGGTTCAAAGTGTTTTACAAATTCTTTTAAGTATCTTCACATTTGACTTAACAACAGTTAAAGGAATTCTTACCTTTCTGGCATTTTTACACTTTTCTTTTGTAATCTTAAAATGCTCCTAATAAGCGTATGGCAAACTGAAATGTAGAAGAACTCCACCTGGCGTTGAAACTCATCAATATTCAATGCTCATATTTCTGATAAATGTCTGACCAATCATTTAATTCGGTCCAAATAAAATTATTTGCAGAGTATTCTGCCTGTCATCCGTTGCTCCGTTTCACTTGGGTTACTCATGCTGCCTTCCAGTACCATGCGAAGTCCGAAGTTTCGTATCTCCAAATAGGCAAAGTGCATTGGAATGATTGTCAGTGAAACTTTCTTCTGACGAATTCGGGGTAGGTCAATCTCCATTGAATTCCCTAGTAGGATGTTCCACTTTGACAGGCATTCCAGTGCACTTTGCCTCGTTGGAGGTTCGAAACTTCGGACCTACCATGGCACACAAACGCAGCATTTCTCTCAGCGCGCGTGTCAGGGGAGTGTCAGAGGTCGGGCATGGGGAAGAGGGTGGGACTTTGGAGGGAATCGCTGTACGACAGGTAAGAATTGCTTGAAGACTTACAGTATACTACTGTGAGTTTTTGAAGGTTGATATAATATTATGAAATATACAGTATATATGTACATACTTAAAACTCTTTGTCTTTTATGTATGTGTGTTTGCTTTGCTTATCCAGGACTTATCATCTGCCATGAAGGAGGTAGAAGAACTGACAGCCCAGCTCCGCAAGCAGCAGCAACAGTCTCAGCAGACTGCACAGGAGCTGGAGCAGCTACGCAAGGTAAACACACACACACACACACACACACACACACACACACACACACACACACACACACACACACACACACACACACACACACACACACACACACACACACACACACACACACACACACACACACACACACACACACACACACACACACACACACACACACACACACACACACACACACACACACACACACACACACACACACACACACACACACACACACACACACACACACACACACACACACACACACACACACACACACACGTCTCTAAGGGCCTGTCTGATCAAGCGACTGGACTGGTGATGGCCGGCCTACAGCTATCACAGCACCTCTCAGAGAGAGAGAGAGCAATTGTAGCCCACAGCAAAGGAGCTGCCATTTCTTTTCCATTAGTGGAGACCAACATAGTACAACAGTGTACGTAGAAACTGCCAGGAGGTCTGACTTCATGTCATGTGTCAACATTGTTAGTACAGCCCAACGAACACATTATTGTCAGGTCAATACTGATGGTGATTTCTGAGAGTATAGAAAAAAAATGGATTATATACATTTGGCGCCATTTATTTTGTTTTGACAAAGATCTCATAAAGTTTGTTATTCAAGAGTAGTGATAAAGATATATCTATACTGAGGAAGTTGAGCATGAAAGATTATTTTTTTGGCAGTTTTCCAAGCCTTTAATATATAGGACGGGCAGGAAATGGGGTGAGAGAGAGGGGGGGAGACATGCAGCGTTGAACCCGCGACCGTTGCCTCGAGGACCCTGAGCCTCTTTACATGGGGCAACTGCTCCAACCACTCACCCACTGGCCGCCCCGAGCATTAATATTTAAAATAATAATAGCAGCAAATTCATGATAATAGTCATTTTTAACCGTAAACTTCATCAGAATTAAATGATATGTGCGACAAAAATAAACAGATCTTTGAATAAAAAACGCTGAGGATCAAATATCCATAAAAATATACCCTTGTTGTATACTTTTGTTCAAGAATATCTTTGTTAAAGTGAAATTCCAGTGTAAAATCATCCCAGGGTCTTTTTAGACAAATTCGGTCAAGTAAGCCATCGAGACCATTTTTTTGTGTATGAACGTAGATTTTCTGGAGAGTCGCTAACATCCTGTCACGGCTAACACTAATAAGGTCGGGGCGGCAAGTTGGGCGCATTAAAACATCTTTTTTAACCACTAACACTGCTTCAAATATTACCAAACCTCTTCAGTAGCATGATAAGAGTCCTGACACATTAACCCGGGGGTGTCAAACTCAGGCCCGTGGGCCAAACGGTGTAATTGTATTTGGCCCACAAGATCATATCAAGGTTCTCTGAGAGCTGGCCCGCGAGTATAAATCACATACAAGTCTTCTTTTCTGTTAACAAACATCTCTCTTCGGACAAACTTAATCCTCCCCTCCCCAAAAACAGCCAAAAGAAAGATGGAAAACAGGAGATTTCAGCACCGGTGGGAGGCAGATTATCTGTTTATAAAGGTGTTTGTCTCGTCTGCAGAGCTCCCATGGCTGTAACAAAAGAATAAAACACCACGACAAGAACAAGGACTGGCACTGAAAAGGTTCAGCATTAAATATCTGGAGAGAAGGGAAAACATGCACATTTGCAGTGTTTTTTTCTGTTTGTTTTTAGTAAATATTGAGTTTGGCCCGCAACTTTGTCCCAGTTTTTAAATTTGGCCCAATTTGAATTGGTGTTTGACACCTTTGAATTAACCGATGCACCACAAACGTAGTATGTGAACAGTGTATTAAAAGAGTGTTTAGAAAAACTTACCTACTGGCCCCAGTGCCAGCTGCTCCATTTAAGTAGATTACAAATGCAATCCAAATGGAAGGAGCCCATTGATATTTATTCCGGAAAATCCACGTTATAGTTCAGAAATTAAAAAAATTATTTGATGACCCAATTTGTCTAAAAAGACCCTCGAATGATTTTACACCGGAATTTCACTTAAAGTAGGGCTAGTTTTAAACTTGATTTGGCTCTGTAAGCACAAGCTTTAATTCCAAATGACTTTTTCCCACTTCTCCAAGTTGGACATGAATGACCTGTCTGACGGGGAGATGAGGGTTTAGCTTTGTTTCCTGTGATGATGTAGTACGTTGGCTCTGTCTCTAGGAGGCGCAGCAGAGCTCACTGATGGACATGGAGATGGCCGACTACGAACGCCTGGTGAAAGACCTCAACACCAAACTGGTAGATAAAGATAGGTGTGCTGAGGAGTTAAAGGCCCAAATAAACGCACTGACCCAGAAGGAGGACACACTCAAACAGGAAATCGGTGTGTATGAGACGCTCACATTTACACTCACTCGCATCGATTTATACTTCTACAGTGTCAGCTTGGATTGGCTCATACCAACTGTGCTATCACTGTTGTTGGTCCACAGCAGGTCTGATGTGCACAGTTTTAGGAACTCTAGTCTATGGTCACTGATGGTAAAACTACTGATTTAATGTCTACCATGTTACTGCAGGGCCTTCTGTACCGTTCATATTTCACCTAAATCATTTGTATTTTTGTGTGTGCGTCTGTGTGTTTGTGTGCGCGTGTTTGTGTGTGTTTCCAGAGACTTTGAAGTCCCAGCTGGATCAGGGAGACGAGAAGACCTCCAAGATAAAACAGCTGCTGGTGAAGACCAAGAAGGACTTGGCCGATGCCAAGATGCAGGTCTGTGTGTGTGTCCCGCACGATTTCCTGTTACTTTTTTGTAACATTGCTGTCTAATGAATGTAAATGATGTTATGCAACGATGTGTGAGCATGATTGTCGTGAAGCCTTGAAGATGTTGGGAGTAGTTCATCATTTCAGTTTGTTGCTGTGTTTGCTTACATGGGTGTATGCATTTAAATTTGTTTGTGTGTGTGCATGCGTGCAGGAAAGCTCTCTCATGGTGCTGCAGGCCTCTCTAAAAGGAGAGCTGGAGGCTAACCAACAGCAGCTCGAAAGCTCGAAGGTAACGCCACCAGCACTTCCGAGCAAAATTTCTCTCAGCCAAAAATGTAGTTTTATAAATCAACATTTCAGTACACAAGTCACATATTAAAGTACGTGTGTTCGTGTGTTGAGATCGAGGTATGCGAGCTGACGGCTGAGCGCCATCGCCTTCAGGAGCAGCTGAGGTCTGCGTTAGAACAGCAACAGAGAACCAGCAGCACTTTGCAGCAACGCATCAATAGCCTGCAGCAGGAAAGAGACACTGCTAAGGTACACAGACATTTTTAAAAGGCCCGAGGTGACAACTTTTTAACAGTCAAAAATCCAAAGCCTTTTCATTTACAGACAGAAAAGAGAGAGAACACCCACAAGTTCTCCTGTTTGAGGAGGCAAGTCAGGGCAAGTCCAATAACAGAGCACATTTCAGCCACAAGGCAATTCAAGGTGTTTGAAATAAAACATCCAAACACTCCCACAAATTACAAAAAAACACACCACAAAACATTTAAATACAATTACAAACAGTCATTTAAGAACCAAGAGAATAGACAAAAACAAGCTGAAATTAAGTAAGACGGGTATAAAATAAAATAATAAAAGTTACGTTGCTGTGTATGAAATTGATAATAATTTGATTTAATAATAAAAAGGAATAGTAAGAAGCTGTAACCAGCAAATGTTTCTCACGATTCCATGTTTAATGACTTAAACATTATCAAAATTTGTTTTGTCAATTGATTTTCTGTCAAATGACTAATTGATTATTCAGCTGCTTGTTTTCACACTGTTGTCAGTGTGATGTGATTTTAATTTCTTCACTGTAAAGCATAGGTTTGAAAAAGAATTCTAACATTTCATACCCAACATACACTGTCTGTCAAACTGCAGATTTGTAATCAGCTGAGAAGCTTCAACGTGAAGGTCACATTTCCCACCGTCCTTCATCTAATCTTTGTGCTGATTCTAGGATGAGCTCATGGCAACAGCGGGGGAGTTTGAGGGTTACAAGGTGCGAGTCCACAATGTGCTCAAACAGCAGAAGAGTAAAACCACTGCCCAGAGTGAAGGAGACTCCGGCAAATTAGAGAGGTAAGGACAACACCTGTGTGACAAATATGCATGACAAAGGAAGATGCCAGGAGGCAATCAGAAGAGTGATGGTGAACCGCCTCTCACTGATAAAGTTATCAGCAGACAGATGTACCACCAGAACAGTACCTCAATGCAAGTTGACTTAATAGCTACATGCTAAGAAATATTATAAAGCCATGCGAAAAAGTCCAGATGGAAAGCAAGCAAACCAGTAAGGGATAATGCCGGACGAGGTGTCCATTATCAGGAATAAATGGACGACAAAAATGAAGACCATTGATTTATATTATCATGAGTTTTGCAATCAAAATATCAAGGTTTCTTTTTTTTCTTTTTTTTTTTAAACATACCTCCGTTTCCCTGTTAACACCTCAGGGTTTTACTAATATTCGGGGCCAGTTAAATAAAATAGACCTAGTCTTTGTCTTTAACATAACTTTAGATCAGACTTGCTTATGTAAGACTGAGTTATAACCTGCCTCGCAATGCATTATCGGAGAACTAAGACACTTCACAGAAGAGAAAAAATGGCGAATAAAGCAGCGATACTTAGCAGCGGACGATCAACCCGCTTCAAACCGGCATCCGGAAGAATACAATGCAGAAAAAAGTGTTGTTTAGTAGATTCAATTTAGCCCTAAAAATGGATATGTGCCAATCGGAAAAATAATTGTGAGCATAGTGTGCAAGTGAAGACTGTAACCCTCCACAAATGATATACCATATGTACTGTCAGCCGCAGCTGGAGGTCAGGTCCGATAACACAGCATGTTCTTTCACTAAGATAATTTACAGGGGGTGGGCAAAGTACAGGACATATCACATGAGAAAGAATCTCAATGCTAATAAAATTAAATGGCAGGTACAAAAGCAGCCACTCAATGAAGCATATTAAAACAAACACTAATTAGCAGTGTGTGTGTCAGTCAATGCTGTGAGAGTGATATGAATATAATGATGATAATGATACGTGGTGTGTCTGGCAGGGAGCAGTTGTCCTCTCAGGTAGAACAGCTGAGGTCCAGACTGGCAGAGAGCCAGCAGAGCCTCCAGAGCACCACAGCAGAGCTGCAGCAGCTCCAGACTGAACACGACACTCTGCTGGAGAGACACAACAAGATCCTCCAGGAAACCGTTAGCAAGGAGGCCGAGCTCCGTGAGAGGTGAGCTGTCTCAAAGGGTTTTTTTTTTTTTCTTCCTGGTTGTTAGTTTTACCCTGTCTTGACTAGAATTTGTCATACTACCATGTTGATAAATTGTATGTCTCCCTAAAAGTGTTTTTCTGTCATATGCTAATCCGACTAATTCTCTTAAAAATGAGAAGTCTCTAAAGTCTTCTTTTAATTTTCTGTCACTCTGTCTCCACCTCCAGGCTGCTGTCGGTGCAGTCAGAGAACGCTGCTCTGAAGTCAGATCTGTCCCAGGCTCAGGCTGACCTGTCCTCCCAGTTTGAGGCCCAGCGCCAGACCTACAGGGAGCAGCTGAGGAAGCTGCAGGATGACCACCGGGCCACTGTGGAGACCCTGCAGGGCCAGCTGACCCGCGTCGAGGAGCAACTTTTCATCCTGCAGAGCCAGAACAGTAAGCATGGAGGCAAATACAAAATAACCTGATCCATTGAAATGAATCAGGAAATAGGTTTAGTGGTAGTGGAAATGGGGTTGTATCTACGGTTTTACTAAGCAGCAGAGTGTTCCAAAAAGTGACTACCGCCTAGATACACAGCAGTAAGCTCAACGGTTGCACGGATGGTGTCGTATAAAGAGATCCATCAAGTGTTAAGAGTGTCGAAGTTTTCCGTTGTTTACTATGAAAGGAATGATTGGAGAGAGAACAGACGAAGGGGCATGCTGGTGAGTTTTTCAGTCGAGCAGCACTGGAAGCTCATTCATCACCTCCCACACAGCTGCCCTCTGGAGTCAAACAGCAAATACACACATAATAAGGACTAGGAAAGGAAAGTAAGTGTGTGCGTGTGCGTGTGCGTGTGTGTGTGTGTTTTATCTGTCACTCCAGCATGGCCAGGTGTTGGCGAGGCTCCTCAGCTCTGTTCCCGCCTCTCAATGCGGCAAACAGCGCACTGTGGCATCTGGAGAGACTCATCATTAGCGGCTCACACATGCACACCAAGATCAGCTTGGTACATAGGGCCAATATTACCCTTTACATAAAGTCATATTTGAGCCTTTAACCACTGCATTTGGCATTTAAAATACAGAAGGGTTCAACATCATTGTGTTTTACTGGCCTTACTGGGCAAGTGGGTCATAAAACTGCGGCCCCTGGACAATATTTACTTGTCTGGTATTCTTTTTTTTATGATTTAACTGTAACAAACAGTAAAATTGATCTATGTTCAGTGACACCTTTTGTCACATTTGCTCTTTAATCTCAACAATCAATTGGTATAAACACATATGTGGTTAATGCTACTATAAATAAGTGTCCACAGCTTCTAGGTCTCTTTCACCACTACAGCTCGGTTCAACTTGAATTTGTCCTCCTGTGTATTGAGCCTGTAACAGATTTGATTGTTTAGATCTGTGCACATGTTCACCAGATTAGTTGTTTAAAAATGGCTAAAAATGCTGTTTTCAGCTTATCAAATATGGATATTTCCCTTCTTTTCTCCGTTTGATTTAATATTAGACTGAATATTTTGGGGGATATGGACTGAAAAAAACAAGATAAGGACATCACCTTGGACTTTGAGAAACTAAGATGGACATTTTTCTGACCAAATATAGAAAAATAATCTGCAGATTAATCTATAATGAAAATAATCTTTAGTTGCGGCCCGAGTGGACATGCTAAAGCTCAGGAGGGGTGTTTTGTCAGGAGTCAGGAGAAAGATAGAGAGTGTTTCTGTCTGATCGGCACAGTGAGCTCTCAGGTTTACCGTTCCAGCTGGGTTTTCTGCTGGCCTCCAGCCCTCAGTAAAACCCTCAGACTAATTGTTAGTTTTTCTGAACCCTGATCCGACTACACAATGTGGTCAAATACATTCAGAAAAAACAAACACTGAAATATGCACGTAGCAGGACTTCAGCGTCTCGCTCAGCTGCACATTGAGTGGAGGTAGAGTAGCAGACTGCAGGTGGGAAGGTGAGGGGATTGGTTTAGTGTCTGGTCTTTTGGTTCAGTCTCAGGTCCATTAATCGTAATCTTCTCTCTTGTCCACCCACTCTCTCAAGTGCCTCACCTTTCCCTCTCGCCCTTCTCTTCACAGTTGGCGTCATTATTTATGCCAAACTGACGAGTGTGTCTGGTGCCCCCTCATGTCACAATGAAGTAGGACACAACTCAGTGTTGAAGTAGGGATTCTGTTCAGTGTGGTGAGGGATTGATCATACTGCTCCAGCAGAGTCACAATGGACATCCACAAATATTTCTTTATGCATTTGGCACCTTTTAAACTGGGAAACATCACGCACACACTTTGTGTTTAATGTAATAAAAACAGTTTATTTTGTTGGCAGTAAATTAAGGGTGGGTATCCACAACAACGGACTTCGGGTTTTCCTAGTTGAAACTTAAAATTAAGATAACCTGGGATGTTATCCAGTTTTATTCAACCCACCAATCATTTACCAAATATAATTTTATTTTGAAATGTAATTTTCTGTTGATTACTGTAACCTCATTCTCCGCTTTTTAATATGCTTGTGTTCATCTGCTTAATGATAAACAAATAAAGTTTTCTACCAACCTTTACGCTCTTTCAGGTTCAGTGGCGGTCCAGTCCGGCCGTAAACCCCTGGCGTTGGATCCCCAGCGCCGAAACCCAGATCAGAACCAGGCAGGGCTGGGACTAATGAACCTCAGCGACCTCCAGTCTATGGCCAGGGAGGAGGGCGAGGGCATGGAGACCACTGAGACCGAGAGCCCTTCCACTGCTCTCACGCCCCTGCCGTCTCTGGAGCAGCTTCTCACGTCTCCAGATCCCAAACAAGGTGGTGCACCTTGTCTCAGTTATTCAGGTTATAAATGCAGCATGTACAGTACTTCTCCTGTCTCACTAGTTTCATATTCAATGTCTGACCTAAACACGGCAATCAAAGATAATAGTTGGTCACTCACCCTGTTGCCATTGTTGTTTAGGTCGAGGAAAGATAATATATAGAGATATGACTTCGCTATTACTGGAGGGTTTGTTATTCCGTCATTTATCTATTTTGTTGCACCAAGATAGTCTTTGAAAACTGTTAAAAACCATAGGATGTCTTATAAATTACCTACTGCATTTCTTAAAGTTTTCATTTATTTTGGACTGTTGCAATGCGATGTAATAAATAAAAAGACATGATGACTTGAGGCCCAAACCAGGGCAAATCAGCTTCTGTGCTCATAACTAATCTATAATTTGTTTGCGTCTTTGGTTTGGTCTCTAGAGCCATTTGTGTGGACGGTGGAGCCTACCAAAGAAGAGCTGAGTCAAAAGCTGAGCACAGCCACTCGCAGTATGGAGCACATGAATAGCCTCCTGCATGAAACTGAGGCCACCAATGCTGTACTCATGGAGCAGATCACTGTATGTATACGCACGAAAGTACACACATTCAGAAAACGAGGAGACTTTAATCAGTTTAATTTAAAATGAATATTCATTTAAAATGTTATTTGAATCATTTAATTTTAAATCATTGTTTACTCAGTTTTAAAAAAAATGAAATATTCATAAATGCATTCCATAAATATATATTTCAAAGCCCCTCTCCAAAAGTATTTAGTTCTGACACTGACAACTGCATGGGTATGCCATGTTTGATACACAAATGAACCTGAATGAGTCCATATTTGACATCATAGATTTATTCAGTTGAAGAGAGACAAACATGCATATTCTTGGCAGCCATGTGAAACCACAAGTTAAAGTGGCCTGTACGCTCCAACAGTGATGTCAAACAGCCTGGCGTTGTTAATGGTCCCCTCTTTGTCCAGAAGAAAGTAGAACTTGTGTCCTTTGATCTTGAGGGGGATGAATGAGGGAGACTCTTGTCTGTGAGCGTGACAGGCTACCTGGGACAGCGGGATAGTCATTCTCCAGCCTCGGTCTGGTCCTAAAGGGGACTGTGTGGAAATTGTCACCATCCTCCCACCTTGGTGTAAAACCACCTGGCTGACAGAGCGCCTGCAAAACAGAACCCCGAGCCCGACAATCCCTGCTCCCATTGCCATGCAACCCAGCGTGAAGCCGTACCTCCAGGTGTTTGACCCCAGGTTCATCTCAAAACTCCACAGCCCGGCCAGCCCGGTGGTGGTGGTGGTGGAGGTGGACGCCTCGGCTGTCCCTTTCTTTGTAGCGCCCCGTGTGTCTCTGAGCCCAGTGTAAGCGAAGTGGCCCAGATATGTCCAGAAGAGAAACTGTCCGCCACAGAAGACCGAGAGGAGCCGGAAGAAGCGGGTCCTGTCGTGGTCGAACAGGGTGACATCTCTGGAGGGCTGGGCGGAGGTGCACAGACTGCGGCGGGCACCGAGGCGGAAGAATATCCTGCTGCACAGAGCCGCTGCACATGTAACTCGGTTAACCACGTTGGAAGTGCTCGGTGACAGCTGTGTGGACATCGACGCATTTTGAAAGGGTGTTTGCTGAATATTGGCGAGGCGAAACAGTTTGGAATAAGACGCCAGGGTCCTGCAGAGCAACCGCTCTAACCCCATTTTCACAACGATAAATGCCTTTAATCTGCCCACACTAATTTGACCAGAGAACTCTGTTAGTAAACGCCCAGCAACCTATTTTATAACTCGAGTTTCAACGCTTCTCGCCAAACACACTTGACAGCGGGAGCTCAGAGGGCGCCGCCATATTTGTTACGTGTGACGTAACGTGTCACGTCCTTTTTTTCCCTAAACTTTATTTAGAAGGCGTCAGTACGTTACAATTTAACTAAAAATGAATTTCAATAGATTAAAAACAGCACGTTTCTTTATTGACAATACAATTAAATACACGCATTGTTAAAAAAATAGTACATGTGAATAATAAGACAATCATCCATCTTAGTCAAAACACCAGAGATTGTGACATAGTATGACACATTTCTTTGTATTAGCTAATTTTAGTAGAGAAGAAAAATAGTTAACTTTTAAACCAATATGGGTTTCTGATTTTTCCAGTTACGTGAATAAATTAATAAATACATTTGGCATGTTTACAGTTGTATCATATTCAACCAGGAATTGATATGTCCAAAGAAAGGTTTGAAGTAAGACCATTTATGTTTTGAATTGTATGCTAGTCTTTGCTATCTCTGTGTCAAACAAAGGAAAATTATGTCAGTTTTTAATTTTTCCTTGCCAGATATCTGTTGCTTAACAAATACCATATCTTATCCACATTAGACAGAGATTTAGTGCGTGGGATGCAGGAACTTTGCAGAAGCATAGGATTGTTTTATTTAAAATCGCTGATATGTTCTCCCTGCTAGCTGCTTAAGAGTGAAGTGCGTCGTCTAGAACGAAACCAGGAGAGGGAGAAGAGTGTGGCCAACCTGGAGTATCTGAAGAACGTCCTGCTGCAGTTCATCTTCCTGCAGTCTGGCAGCGAGAGGCAGGCGCTTCTGCCCGTCATTCACACAATGCTGCAGCTCAGTCCAGAAGAGAAAAGCAAACTGGCTGCCATTGCACAAGGTATGTGACCTACTAGGTCAGGGGTGGGCAATTCCGGTCGTGGAGAGCCACTGTCCTGCATGTTTTAGGTTTCTCCCTGCTCTCACACACCTGAGTCTAACAAAAATCAAACTGTGACAAGCATCAGCTGCTTGATAACAAGCAAATCATTCGAATCAGGTGTGTGTTAGAGCAGAGAGAAACCTAAAACATGCAGGACAGTGGCCCTCCAGGACCGGAACTGCCCACTAGGTGAACAGGTTCTGTAAACACAGGCCAAAATTCCCTATAAAGTATCTGTTAATTATGATTTTACCCACACATACCCTTTGTGCTATTCCAGAGCAAAACTCACTTTTTTAAAATTTTTCTACAGGTTATTGAAGTGCTAAAGGATTTCTGTCAATGATGTCTGTGTAATTTCTAACCACTTTTTTTATGCTCTGCTTTGTGCAGGTGAGGAAGAGGGGTCCGGGTCTCGGGGCTCAGGCTGGAGCTCCTATCTCCACAGCTGGTCTGGGATCAAATAGACCAACCCAACAAAAACAATCGGAGCACAGTGCTAAGACGTTACCGGGCTGTTTTCTGTGAAACCCTGCATTAGACAGCGATGCTGTACATTCCAAACAGTGGCAAAAGTGGAAGGTTAACTTGGGCATTTACATAAATTTGGTCTCAGAAAAGAACAAGGAAGTGTGTGCTAGAGATTAACATTAATAACAAAAAAAGTCAAAGAAAGTCAACTGTGACACAATTTTGTCTTCCGTACTCTTACTATTGACACGTATTTATATCAGTTAACTGGGCATGAAGGTTACACATCCTTGAAGTGGAGCTCTTAAGGCATTTTAAGGCATCATTGTATAATGTGCGTGATGTGCACAAATTATGGAAGGAGGAATTCATCAAGGGGATGACTGCGTAGGTAGTGACATGATATGACTTGAATATCATTTTCAGAAGTTTTATTACTTTACATTTACATTACAAGATTTGGATTAACGTTCTAATGTGGCGTTATTGTGTAGCACAGTGCACTTAATGGACTATAATAGAGATTTTAGTACAAATCATACGCTTTATATTTCTTTCGACAATTTTTAGGAGCATGTGTTAAAGATTTTTTTAATATGTTTTTACTACCTTAGAGGTGGACACTTTCTATTCCTTGCAATATGAAAATTGACCTGAAACTGGCTCAATACATCCAAATAAACATTTATCTTTTAGTAGTTGTTGCCTGTGAAGTAGAAAAAAGACATTAGGAAAACTTAAATGCGATATGCCTAGGAAAACAATCGGCAGTAGTGTTAAGTATGTAATGGAGTTAATTGGCTAAAACATCTTTCCTGTATGTCTATGATAATCTCACTTCAAGTACAAAGGTCTGCATGTCTGCATCCTCAGGTTCACCTGACCCACATGACTGACTTAATGACAATAACATGTTATTTTGTTCGCTAACGCCTCACATTCTGAAATCAGAAGCAGTTCGTATTTTCATTCCTTGAGTTTTGATTCAGCATACCCTGTAGTGATGGTTGGTTTGCGGTATTTCTTTTGTCCTGGTCATTCTGTTATTTGTTGTTACGATTGTTGTGGTTGCTAAAACCAAATGAGTTCAGTGGTTTCTGTATCTATTTTGGAAATACTTTATGGTTTTGTCAGTTGTTGTTATTGTTGTTGTGCTGCTGTGCTGCTGTTTAATCACTGAACAACAAGATTTGTTGCAACGTCATCTATGCATCTGTCTTGTTGAAGGATGGTCCCCATGACAGCAAGCAGATTCTCCCTGCTAAAGTGTCCTTGAGCAAGACTCCCTATCAGACCCCTGGGTGCTGCTTCGTGTCCGACCGTGACCCCTGACCTCCCTGTGGAGGGTGGGGGAAAAGGAAGTTCTGCGCAGAAGCCTCCCTCACTGAAAAGCACACATCCACCCACTCTTACACGTGAATACATTTTTGCTCAACCATGAAGATAACGGGCCTGTTCATTTTCTCATTCCACTGGCAGCTTTTTTTTGTGTGATTCCTTCAGCCTAAGTGAATGTATTTGTATCTAAGGTTTTTATATTTATGATGGGTAATGTCAGCCGGGGCTAAGAGCTATTACCATAACTATCAAATTGAATGAGCAGAATAAACTAGTTCACTGTAAAACAATGTATTACAGACAAAGCTATTGTTTTTGTCTGGTTAATTCTGACTGTAAACTAAAATAAAGTTACAATGGATAACAATGTTTACAATTACTTTCAATTTGAAATGAACTTTGCATCTACAGGTCAGATGTGTTTCTTAACAAATCACAGTCTTTATTCCACTAGGAGGATAAACCTTTATGTATGCTGCTAAATTACATTAAGCATACAGATTTTTGATATATTTAAGAGGAAACGGTGAATCAGGAGGGTAAACCTTTATGTATGCTGCTAAAGTACATTAAGCATACAGATTTCAGATATAATTAAGAGGAAACGGTGAATCAGGATGAGCATAAATGCAACAAACTGTAAAAACACAGCAATCTTAATATTTGCCCATCCTGTGATCAGATGTGGAAATCCTTACTTTAATATCTCAGTCAGGGAGGCTTTCTCAACTTCAGTGAGCAGTGGGAACTGATATATCCATGCTTTCTTTGTAGTCATGCCTTTATTTTCTTGCTCTGAAAATCCCCATCCCTCTTGAGGGAGGGAAAGGAGGTGTGTGGGGCTTTCCTTTTAAGGAAATATATGTGGTTTCTAGTGGCATGACGCAGTCGGGAGGAAACAATAAATAATAGCTACTGTAAGCCGCTGGGAGGAAAGATAAACATGCTATTATCTGCCTTGCCCCTCTGGGAGGCAGCACTGTCTTTAACACCTCGATGTTATGTGATGCGTTTCTTTTAACATTTGATTTGCTATTAATTAAATGATGTTTTTCTTATTCTGGAGAGTTTATGTCCACCAATCTGTATCCAAAGTGACTGTCTTGGTGTGGGGCAGGTTTCGTCACGGCACCCACTCGCCATGTTGAACTTCCCGCTGGTCAGAGAAGGAAAAGTCAGATTATCCTAATGTTGATAGATGCTTCATGCGTAAATGATAAAGACTGGCCTACACAGTGCCGCAGTCTGCGTCAATCTTGTAAAAAAGAGCGCGTTTACTCTGTGGAGGATACGGACACATCAAGCGCTGAGTTTGGAGGGCGGGTGTTCTGTTTCTGGCACACTAACACTAACACTGTAATTCTCCAGCGGTGGAAGCTCGCACACTGAAAGACAAGCTGCCGCACAGACACGCGAAAACAGGCAACACTTGTTCTGTCTTTCAAAATAAAAGCACGGATTTCTATAATCAGTGTCAGCGCGTTAGTCTCTCTCGGTTGTGGGACTGGTTATCTGTGTACGGCATTTGTGCACCTGCTTCCTGGTTGGCCCCGGCTATTTTGGGGCCCTCATCTCCTCCTTAGCATTTAAGCAGGTAGCCATGATGGTTGTTTTTCTTTCAGTTTGCAATTTTGACATTTTTCTTTGCATTGTGCTCCACATAACTAACTAACTAACTAACTAACTAACTAATTAACTATCTAACTAACAGAAGGGGCTGCTGTGGCTCAGGGGTAGAGTCCAGTCCTCTGGTCCACATGTCGAAGTGTCCCTTGGCAAGACACTGAAGCCCCAAATTGCTCCCTGTGCTGGCCATGGGTGTGAATGGAAGTTGCTTTGGATAAAAGCGTCAGCTAAATGAAATGTAATATTGTAATGTAAAACAAATTCCAGACAAACAGCTACCGTTCCCACTAAAAGCATCATCGAAGCATGAGTGTAATTAGTAACGTCAGGATGATGGTTCAGATCTCTTCTATTGTTGCACTAAGTAGCTCACACAATGAGCCAGCATGCACAATTACAAGGACTCAGGAGCTAAATGGAATAATGTCAATTTTTGCACTTGGCTTTTCCTACTGTGACAAACCTGTTATTGTTAGAATCACTTAGGGCACACTCACACTGTCCTACCGTGTGAGTAGCAAAAGTGAGTAGCAAAATTGACTTTTACCAAATATGCATTTCATATTATATTGAGATGTGCAAATCTGCTTATACGAAACCAAAACAAGGATTATTATACTGTTAAGTATGCCATTATCCAAACCAGTGGTTCTCAAGCTTTTTTCTTTCATAGACCCCTAAATTGGTACACATTTGACAGGCCTCTGTGTAAAGAAATTCCGCTACCCAGACTTTCATCTGAAGAGATTTTAGTTGTTAGATATGATTAAGGCCAGAATTCTTTCATTGTCAACTACAGTGGAGATAACTGTGGAGGAAGTGAATCCTATGATCAAAATCCTCTTCCTTGACTTTTGCTCCTTTCTCAATCTTTAAATAGGGACAAGAAAATATGGCCCATTTCTCTGGGGACTCCCTGGAACTCCATCAAGGGTTACCCAGACCCCTGATTTGAAAGCACATTTATATTTGAATAGTATACCACCCACAGCCTTCATTTTATTTAATCTTTTCTGTATAATTTTATTTATTTAATCTCTACATTATTTATACTCATTAATTATTTATATTTTAGATATATTTTTTTAACATAGCTCAATGGAAGTAGTTTTGTAAAAGCATTAGAAATCATTAAAATTAATTTAAATAATAATAACAATAATCATAATAATAACATAATTAAAATAACAGAACACACATTATAGAAACGTCTACACGTTAACAAAGGGTTCATTATTATTATTATTATTATTATTATTATTATTATTATTATTGTTGTTGTTTTTTTCCTTTGAATTTAATTCAAATCGAAAGCCTAGTTGCTAGTTGCACTCTCTGTAAGACATTAATGGTTTTACGCTGAAAGTCTTGAGCGGAAGTGCAGTAACGGTTGACGGTTGGTGGACAGAGGCGAGGCCCGTCTGCGCCATTCTGCTCTCCGTGAGAAAACCAACACATCCCAGGCTGTGCAACATCTGGACATCCCGAGCTGAATCAGACAACACTCGTCTGGTCCGGCAGAGAGCGGAGAGATGCTCGGCATTACCGAAATGACGAATGGGTAAGTGAGAAGTTTAAAAGTGCTTCCCCTGTGTTTGCCCGATAAGTTGGGAAGTTGACAGTTTCTCGCCGGATGAAAAAAAAAAGAAAACGCAGCCCCGATATGTTCCATTCTCTCAGGGGCTGGAAAGTGTGATTCAGCATGACAAACCCACTTAAAAAGTGTAGGTCGCATTTCATGTACACTAAAACCCTTATGTATATGTGTGGCTTTTAAAGTTTCATTAGCTAGTGCGGCTAGCTAACTAATGTAGCTTAGTAACTTTAACGTTAATACAAGCTTAACTCGGTCACTTAAACGGGTCTCTAGCGCCCTCTGCTGTTATCATGAACGCGTTCAGCCGGTGAACTACCACTGTACTGTACGGTATATGCAGAGGTCAACATGTTCTCCTAATAGTATGTTGTGCTGTTTATTATATGCAGAAGTCAAACGTATCATAACAGTCCCTTTGTGCTATCTGCAAGTTAAAATGAGATAAGATGATGAGTGTGAAAACTATCTGTCCTTCTGAGTCTATTTAAAGTCACCTGTTGAAGCGGCTTATTCAGCATCCATGTGTCTCACTTAGAGCATGCAGGTCTGAAAATAATGCAAATTGATTCATTGTTGTTGGTAGCAATGTAACAAACTTAACATGCAACAGAAACTCTTGTGCAATTCCTTAATGACAGGTTGTATCATCCCCTTGATGTGATTTAGCAAAAACAGACAATAGATCTGTGAGAAATCTGACTGCTAAACAACCTCTTCATCTTCCTTGCTGTGTGTGTGTGTGTGTGTGTGTGTGTGTGTGTGTGTGTGTGTGTGTGTGTGTGTGTGTGTGTGTGTGTGTGTGTGTGTGTGTGTGTGTGTGTGTGTGTGTGTGTGTGTGTGTGTGTGTGTGTGTGTGCACGCGTGTGTGCGCGTTTGTGTGTGCGTGTGTGTAAACATGATTGATGAATATTATGATCAGACTAAATTCCCACCTCTCTCTGTTTCTTCCTTTCATTTGTCTCGCTGAACCATTTGGAAAGGTGACGAGATGATTTCAGTCCAACAAAAATCGCCCACAGACAATATTTTCAGAATTTCATTCAGCTTTGATCAAATAATGAAATAAAATGTAGTAAAACCTTCAGGAATATAGTAACTCAGGATGATGTGACACAGTAGTAGATGTATTCCAACTGTGTAATGAAATCATTTTCTTACTCAAACATTATACGTTGCTATTAGTATCATTTTTCAATGAAAGGATTGTTAATAGATCCACATATACTCCAACATTATCTCTCTCTTATATTGGATGATAGTAAATTTGCATAGAAACCTCTACCACATACATTTGTAGCATGTTGCACCAGTGTGCTAATGTAATTTTGAATCTGAACTATTCATATTCTCTAAACTTTCATGCTTTTGATAACCAAACCAAAATAACTCTTTGCTTTAGCAGTTTTTCTGGACATAAAGCAAATAATCATAAAAAAAAAATCACTCTTTACAAACTCTAGTTCGGGCGAACCGTACAGTGTATGTTGTATCAGCGGTTTAATGAATGCAGAGTTGACTGATGTAAATGTTGACTAATTGCATAGTTTTAATAATAAAAGCCAAAATAGCTTAAGAGGCAACCTACACTCATCAAACATTAGAAGTGAAAGACTCCCAGAATAGCAGCAAGAAAGATATTTAAGAGAAGAAAGATGATCTTTTTCTGCAGATCAGCCTCCTCCCTGCACAGGAATGTCCACACAAACTCACTGGACAGTGGTTATTGCTTTCTGAACCACTTCCTGACCATCCATTCTCTAGGGACTGCCCTTCAGAGCCATATTTCTTTCCACTAGTGTGAATGCTACTGTGTGCGCTGCTGAGTTAATTATGGCTTAGGATGAATCTGGCTTTTATGAAGCACTCTCTGAACACTAAAAGCTTTATGAGGTCAAGTCATTTAAAGGGCTGAGGATTGCTGCATTCCCAACGCATTACATTTTCATCTGATTCCTCATTCTGTTGATACAACTAGAGCTTAGAAGAATGTCCCAGTCTCCAGTGTGAACTTGTCCTTGTTTGGAAGAGTGGTGAGCTTGTGTGATGTAGGATTTGGACTGTGTGTATACTCACTCATGTGGCGTGAAGACAACTCACACTGTAGCTTATTTAGGCTACTCTAAATTGTTGACTTTTATAAGTTCAATAGTAGTTTAGGGTTTCATTGGAGGATTTGGATCTTCATTTGCTTACAGACCAGAAAACAATGAGGCTCCCGTTGTGATTTTCATCATAGTAGTTGTAGTAATAGTAGTAGTTCCTCTATGGTGTGTGTGTGTGTGTGTGTGTGTGTGTGTGTGTGTGTGTGTGTGTGTGTGTGTGTGTGTGTGTGTGTGTGTGTGTGTGTGTGTGTGTGTGCGTGTGCGTGTGCGTGTGCGTGTGCGTGTGCGTGTGCGTGTGCGTGTGCATGAGACCTTGAAATTGTCATGTCTATTTATGGCTTTTTATATTCCCACTTTAAAACATCTCTACACCTTTTCTCCCAGATGAATGACCAAAAAAAGGAGGCTGTTGTGTTGTGGAAGGATTTTATTCAGAAATTGCCTCACCTTTCCAATAAGCAGTGGAGAGGAAAACATGTTGTTATGCCTGATTATTTTCTTGATTAATCGATTACTTGTTTGGTCTATGATGTGTCAGAAAATGGTGAAAAAATCAGTGTTTCCAAAGCCCAAGATTACGTCTAAAAATGTCTTTTTTTGTCCACAACTCAAATATTTCCAAATATTCACATTTAGGAAGCTGGAATCAGAGAATCTTTTTTTTTTCCTCAAAAAATGACTTGAACAGATTAATCGATTATCAAAATGGTTGGCAATTAATTCAACAGTTTAAAATTAACCATTATTCGGCCACTCGTTGCAGCTCTGCCTTAAATTAGTGAAAAACAGAAAATGTATAGTTTTGGAACTTTCACAAAAGCAATGGCTCCGTTTCGCCTTGGGCCGAACAACACCCCTTAGCCGTGATGAAATCCCAACATATCACGGCCTAAAGTGGGCTATTGCTTTTATAAAATGGTTACCAACTAGCTAGCTCAATACTGTGATAACTAAGATATCAGCAAAAAAAATAATTTTATCTATGGACAGATTAAACTGCTACAACCGTAAACATGTAGCGTTAGCCTAAGCTAAAGACAGCACTCCACCTTGTCATCGACCAACCCAACCAGCTGAATGACATTTCCAATAATGGAGAGCATTGTTAGAAATAAGGATAACCAATCACTTTATAAACATGTTGAAATATTCTGTAAGTTTAAGTTTAAGTCCCTAAACTGTATGAAAAGATAAAAGCAGAGTGATATAGAATTGTGACAAGTATTGGACGTCGCAGTATACAGGAATTATACCATGGCAAATAACCAGATTGCCTGATTTGAGCAATCTGTTTTGTATTACTGCAGATATTTTGCACTCTTATTTATATTTGAATGCTCTGTTGTTACAAATTCAAGGCACACCCATGATTATGATATATCATCTACACACCCAGTATAATGTACCAGTGGCAGTGTGGTCATGGGTTTCACCTCCTCTATGGAAGCTTGGGAGGAACACTTAACATGGCAGGTCTATGAGAACTACTTAAATATACATTCAGTCTAGTCATTGAAGGCTGCTCGCACCTTCTACACCACCCTTCATCTCCCCTTCATCTCCCTCCTCCTCACACCCCACCCCCAGCCTGACAGACAGTCAGGGAGGCCTAAACCTCACACAGAGGGCTAGAAGTTTGTTTGTGTTCTTTACATCCTTCTGTCTCCCACAAACACATACTGGCACATAGGCACAAGTTGACACAAACATTAGCACCCTCCCTCACAAGCGCACACACACACACACACACGCGTACACAGACACACACACACACACACACACACACACACACACCGCAGGCAACAGGAAGTGATGTGGCCATACAGACTCAGATAAGGGCAGTTAAACTGTTTGCAGTGACAGCAAAGGAACTTCAGCAACACTGAAAATATCCTCACTACGGTTTGACATAAAACATTGGTAAGCTGAATTTTTGCTACCGTTGGAACTATTTGTAATTGTTGTAGCATCAGTAGTGAGGCTCCATTTCTTCCTTCATGTTAGATATACAAGTCATGGTGTAACACATTGTTTATAAAGCTGTGTGTCTGATCTAATACCTCCTTTGGAAGATTGCTTTGTGCATTTTATCTGAGAAAGGGCCAGATGTCAGTGATGTTTTATTGCGTACATCTTTGCACTGTGACTCAGCATTTGGACTGTTGTGTATGTACTTGTTTGGATACTTCCTCTTACATGTATGAGTGATGCTAGGATTCCTATTTTGAATTATTGATAAATTGTAAATTCAAGTTAACACAACTAGAACATGTTGGAATAATGTTCTAATAAGTTTGTTGTGTCCATTTGGAAATGCTGGATATGTTGCTGATTTCAGGAGTCCAACGAATAGTAATCCCTCTCTGCTGGGTGTACAAATACATTTGAATGATTACAGTGAATTTGCAGCAGATAGAGATTAATGTTGATAGAATAGCCGTTGTACCAGTGTTGTCCACACAGTGGCAGTGCACCCATGAGTAATTACATTACTCATTGATGTTGCAAACATCATCCATTTATTGAGTTTTAACCAGTGGGCCAGTGGAATATATAATAATATATTCAATTATATAATGTTTTTTGAAAATTTGCATTTACAGGTTTTTGGGAACAAAGACGTAGAAAATCAGGAGTAGCACCGCAGTATCACAGGAGTATCTCCTAAACAAGGGTAATAGCCTAAATGCAGATTGATACTGTCAATGTATTGAATTTCAGGCGATTTAGAAACCATTCGATTTAGATTTAAATTTTTATGACAGTTCCCAGTTTTTGAATTTCGAGGGAAATGCACATCCCACACTGAACTGTGAATGAGTTGGTCTCAGATATAAAGCCTAAAGTGATGATTCATCATAAATGTTCTGACATACTCAGACATGTCCGCCTGTGCTACTGTGACCCTGTTTGTTGCAGCTGCTTCAGGATGTGAGGATTCACATTCTGTTCTACTGTGTGTGTGTGTGTGTGTGTGTGTGTGTGTGTGTGTGTGTGTGTGTGTGTGTGTGTGTGTGTGTGTGTGTGTGTGTGTGTGTGTGTGTGTGTGTGTGTGTCTGTGTCTGTGTGTGTGTGTGTGTGTGTGTGTCTGTGTGTCTGTGTGTGTGTGTGTGTGTGTGT
Organism: Echiichthys vipera; assembly: GCF_963691815.1. Taxonomy (NCBI): domain Eukaryota; kingdom Metazoa; phylum Chordata; class Actinopteri; order Perciformes; family Trachinidae; genus Echiichthys; species Echiichthys vipera. The sequence continues at coordinate 13,385,936 of NC_139835.1, read as the reverse complement.
GTATGTGTGTATGTGTGTATGTGCGCATGTGTTCGTCAGGCCCATGTGGAATGCTGAACAGGTCAAGGCAAGCTGCTGAAGTTGAATCAGTGTGAACTGGTCATGGTGCATGTACCTGTCTGTTCATATTAAGGAGAGACATGGTTTTCTGTTAGCCTTTAGTCCACCCAAAACCATTTGACACTGTCACACTTTAACTCCCTTGTCATAATCTAAAAAGAAAGGTACAGGTGTTGACTCAATGGTGCACAGAATAAACACAGTTAACCTAAATGAGAAGTTCAGTAATCAGGTTGCATCATGTTCTGTTTTACAGAGCTACAGAGTCAGTGTTGTTGTTGTCGGTTTCATGTCCTCTGACCAATCCGGTCTAAGCTGACGTCACAGCTTTTTGTTTGTAATTAAACATGTCTGATGAGAGTGAACCTTCAGCTCCATCTAAAAAAATATGCATCTTGTGTCTGTCTCTTGTTCCCACATAATATTGTGTTGAATTATTCATAGATTGACATTTTCGCCTTTTTCAATAGTTTGTTGTTTCTGGTGGGAATTACTCTCACAGCTTACAATGGAGGATCTCAAGTCCAAATTGAAGAGCAGAGTACGCTTGAAAATATGACTCCATAATAGGTGTCATTGTTCCGTGGAGTGCAGCTTTACTCAGTGTGTGTTCCCAACCTTCCTAACAAGCTGCTGTTCAGATTGAAATGCTGACTGGATGAAACTGCTTGATGGCTGATCATAGTTTTTATCCAAACATTGGTGCTTCAGGTTACTGTGTGCTTTAATGTGGAAAAAATAAACTGCAGTACATATATTAAAGATTACATTATATGCAAATACAAATTCAGTCTTTCTCAATCCTTGTTAAATCATTTTTTTATGATTAGTTTTTCATATTCATTTCAGTGAATTCTCATGTTAACCAGTCTTCAACTGGAAGTCTTTCATTGAGTGGTGTGGAATCGATTAGCTAGCTCTCAACTCAAAATTATTCTTGTTTCTAGAGCCTTACAACAGACATCTCTGGCAACCCGCAATGCCTGCCGCTATTGGCTGGTACAATGTAAACAGAACGTGACAGAAAGTTATCAAACCTGTCAAATTAAAAATAAAAAATTAATTCAGATATAAATAAAGATATCTAAATATATTTTTTATGGAAAAGCAATACTTTCATTCTGTACCCCTCAAAACACGCCGTGGATGTATTTTTGTTTTTTAAATATAGCTTTTAAAAATTAGTTGGCATATTCAACCTTTAACTGTAAAATATTCTGCCCTAGTTAATGACTTTGCGTAGCTCTTTAATGGCCAAACATGAGGGATCCTTGCCAAACATGTTTTGTTTAAATATGTCTTTTTTTATTTATATATTATACTGTATACTATAGTATAGATATTGGTTTAGCCTCAAACATCCAGTATGATCTGGCCCTGATGCTGACCTCAAATGACATTGTTGGGATTATAAAATGATTAAACAACGCAGACTTTCTTTTGGAACAGAGTACGTAGGATGCAAATAGAGACAGTGGGAGTGCTGTAAAGGCCAGAGAGGGCAGGGCCTCTCTCTTCTTCAGTAATTCTTTCTCCTTTTCTCTGAGGCATTCATCTTCTACCTGCTGCAGAAGGGGAGGAGTAGCAAGAAGTATGAGATAGGTGTGCACGCTGTGAAACCACACCTCTACATATGTCCTTCCTCAAGGGTGCCAGCCCTAAAGGTGTGTTTGAGAGACAGAAGGATTGCGCACTAGACTTTTTATTTGGATCAAGTATTGACACACACACGCGTTCTTTGGAGTATTACTGTAGACTTAGTGTTCTCAGACGACAAGAGGTAGGAAGGAAGGAAGGGAGGGAGAGAGGCGAAGGGGAGATGAACTCTTTGAGGCTGAAAGAGTTGTCAAACTCAGACTTGTACAGACGAAGACAGGAGAGACCAGATAGCTATGCAAGTCTGGCTGGGGACAGCCTCAGGTGAGTCTACCTCTGTGAAGCTTTTAATCTTCTGTCAAATTACTGATGAGCACATTTGAGACATTTTGATTGAACCCTATGATCACTGCTATGTGTGTTGGTGTTTCACTCACATTAAATTGTACGTTATACCATCTATTTGTGACGTAAACATCTTTTAATTAAAAGTGTTCTATACCCTACAAGACACACTAGGGTTGCAAAAAATCACCCCACGTGAATAGTTTGAAATGACTCCAGATAGAAACTCTCTGGTGCTATAAAGAGGCATTAAGAATAATCATATCAGGCGCATAAAACTTTCCTTTTTTTTTTAAATATCTGTCAGAATGTCCAGTTTATCAATTGGCTGTCTAATAAGCTGTGGTTATTTTTCAGATCTTTTCTTTTAATGCCTTGTGTAAATCCTTCTGATGAACTTGAAATTCAGCTGTCAGTTATTCAACAGTTTCTCTGCTGCACATCTCTATAAATTGTTTGTGGAGATGTTTGGCCGGCTGATATATGAATCATTGTCCTTTTCCTGATAAGTTACTTTTTAAATTTTTTTTCGATTTTGTGAACTATATTAAGTGTGCTTAATCTTCCTCTGTTAATGCTAACTTTTTTATTAATGTGGCGACCTGTGGTCTTTTGGGTTTGTTTGTGTTATCAGTAGCGGGAGCTGATCCACACCGTGGTGCATAATGTAATGAATCAGAGAGGGTTCGTTTTTGTTGCTACAGAAACTGTATCATTGCCAAAGAACATTTGAAGAAAACCTTTCTGTGCGTGTTGACAACGATAGATAAGGTGAGATGTGGTGGAGTATTTGATCAGTAAATACTGCAGCTGATGGCTGAATTCCTCTGAGTTGCGTGACCAGCAACGTTAGAAAAATGTTCAACGTGTGCAGTCTTTTGCAATATTGGTTTTACAATACAATAACATGGAGTGGACTTATCTTTTTAATATCTTACACAACCTTCTCTCTCGCGTGTGCGTGTGTGCGTGTGCGTGTGTGTGCGTGTGTGTGCGTGTGTGTGTGTGTGTGTGTGTGTGTGTGTGTGTGTGTGTGTGTGTGTGTGTGTGTGTGTGTGTGTGTGTGTGTGTGTGTGTGTGTGTGTGTGTGTGTGTGTGTGTGTGTGTGTGTGTGTGTGTGCGTGCGTGCGCGCTGGAATGTAGTAATGTGAGGAATGTGGACAGAAGGACCTCTCTCTTTAGAGGTGTCCCCAGTCAAACCACCAATGCTTCATTTCTTGCTTTGTATCCTCCCTCCTTCTCATGCAATGCAAAAATAATTTGATGTCAGTTGGGTTTTTATACTGTTTTCACACCGCAAAGTCTATCCTAAGCACAATATTCGCACTATGTATGATTTAATGAAAGTCAAACATTGGAAGCAGGGTCACTGTGTTGAGAAGCAAAGCTAATTTATTGTCACAAACCTCTGTATCAAACCAAGCATTTCTAATTTATTTCCTTTTAAAGATTTGTTTTGGCCTTTTTATGCCTTTTTATTAGTTAGTCAGCTGAAGATTGTCAGGAAATGGGGGGACATAGAGAGGCCTAAGTTAGAATTCGACCAAGGCCGCTACAGTGAGGACTCTTTACCTCCGTATATGAGCCACCGGGCGGCCCTCTATTTTTTTCTACAGTAAGTTTCACCAATAAATGATAAGACTATGTCAAACCTAAGTGTGCAAGAAAAACAATCGTTTTTTGGTTGCGAGTACGAATGTAAAGATTTTTGACAGACTTTTGTTTAACCCCTCTGTCGGTGGATAGTAGTGTTGTAATTTATTTTCATCCATTTGACTCTTCCAGACTCCAACATAACAGCGTATATTATATTATTATTATTATACGCAATATATTAATTTTTTATCCCTGCATCAAGATACCTTAGCCTTGTCTAGTAACGTGCGGTGGAGAAAACTTGGAGAATTGAAGAAGTACAGTGGGGATTTAAATCAGCCTGTAAATAAACCTAGCCCATTTTTACCAATCACATTTGCAACATAAAAGTATTGAGAAAGTACATATAGCGTGTTATCTCATCATTTCGGCTGTAAGTGTTCCAGGCTGTCCTGCACACTTAAGCGGAACTGACCCTTGATAGTGCCGGTCAAAATCGGCGTCGGGAACAAAAAGTGCAAAACAAAGGAAATGTTAGTCATTAATTATGTTTGCATAGTCATCGCGTGTGTGTGTGTGTGTGTGTGTGTGTGTGTGTGTGTGTGTGTGTGTGTGTGTGTGTGTGTGTGTGTGTGTGTGTGTGTGTGTGTGTGTGTGTGTGTGTGTGTGTGTGTGTGTGTGTGTGTGTGTGTGTGTGTGTGTGTGTGTGTGCGTGTGTGTGTGTGTGTGTGTCTGTGTGTGTGTGTGTGTGTGTGTGTGTGTGTGTGTGTGTGTGTGAACTCTCTATGCCTTGCCAAAGGAAAAATGGTTTGCCCAAGCACCCCTCATGTCTCTGTTGCCATGGTTGCTGTTGACACAGTCAGTGAGGGTAGTGTGGTTGTGTGAGCAGGGTGTGTTTGATTTGTCTCTTTGGCCTGAATCTCTCTCACCAGCTGTTGTCACGGCCGTGGCTTGTGTCTGGAAATGCAAATGTAGTCTGCAGAGCCATTCAGCCAACTTTAAGATACATTATAAACAGAACTGTTCTGTTATATACATTTATTTTAACTGTAGGATTGTGTGTTTAAATTCAAGATTATGACAGAACAATTGTCAAAATGTTATTTATATTATTATTATATCATTTGAAAATGTTCAGATTGACTCAGTTCTCTGTAATGTCACTGAGTGAAGTCTGCAGATATGCCAACAATCTCTTTAGATAACTTTTTGTTTTCTCTGGCTGACTTGGAAAGTATATATTTCTGACTGTGGGATCTAAACCCACATGAACCCACCCTCTGTTAAAAAATGAATGGCTTTACTTCCATAGTAGCTACAGGGGTCAGTTCATTGGAACAGTATATTTCCTACTTCATTTTCCAAGTGACCTGACCTGTGACCTCCCAAGTGACCTTTTTGACCCCATAAGGGAATCTCAAAATGCTATCCTGCAGAGGGAACACCAGATATACTTTGTCGACTGCTGACAGTTGCTGTGGCCATTTTTAAGCTCAAGTTGACATTCATTCATTGAGCACTCACATTTTCTCTCCACCTCTGTCTGTCTGCCTGTCTGGCTGTCTTCCTCCCTCTCTGTCAGGCATTGAAAACATTTACTCGTTTGGCTTGAATTTGAGGTTATTCCTTTATCTGCATGTTAGTATTTTAATGTTGAACCAACAATGAACAGAACTGTGTCACAATTCTGGGTCTAGGATGCCTCAGAAGCTCATCACAGAAAGACTAGCATGTTTTTTCTTTCTAGTCTATTGTGATAATGCCAATATTCAGCACACAAGTGAAAGAAAGATGCCACTCCTGGCTTTTACAGGTACTGTATATTATCCTTATAAAGCAACGTACAAAAGTAATCCCTCTTAGTCACTTATGACCCACTTTAAGTGTGTAGTGGTGTCTGTATCTGCAGAGACGCTGCCTCCTGCCTGTATTTCAAGTTTCTTCATATTTTGCTCTGGTCAGGACGTTTCTGGGCAACGGCAAAGAGATTTTGGGTCCATGTCGGTGTTTAGTCCCCAGTCAGTAACAGCATGAAAGGTGATAAGCCTGTTCTCATTAACAACCGCTGCTTTGTCACGCCCCTCACCTTCAGTGTCTCATACCAACAGACACAGGCACAATGACGTTATGCACTAACTCATAATCCGACAATGGGGGACCTTTAATATGATATAGAGATCCTCACAAAAGGATTTCGATTTTCTATATTATTATTTGTTATGTTACTATTTCCAATCATATTCCGCTCTTATATTTTACCATGGTTGGCACTGAGGTCAGAAATGTCCATTTAAGGTCTGTGAGAGAGTATGTCCAGCACTAGCATAACAATATAGCATACTGATGCCACTAACTGTCATCATTAAATTCATTGTTTAAGCAGAAGAAACATTCCATGTTATGCAACTATAATTCCAGTGTCTCTCGTATTTATTTATTTTGTGTATCAGTGAGTGAGAGATAAAGGAAAGAGAGTTTTTTGTTCTATCCCTGTGGAAAATTGTTGTCTAATCACTTGTCAGTAGTGGTAGTTGGAAGTTGGCCATAATTAACAGTGTGTTGCAGTGTTATTAATAGCCTTAGTCTGGTTATTTAGACTCTAAAGTTGTATTCTGATTGTATTAAGTCTACAATATACATTAAATATAAACTGAATAAGATAACTGTGTTCAGTGCTCAGTGTTTCCCCTAGGTTTACAGGGTTGTGGCACTAATCAGGTCTGCAATGCGATCTCAGTTGAAATCAATGTATTGCACAATGAGCTACACTCAACATCAGAAAATGTATTTTAAATAATTGTCCAAAAGGTCCAAATAATGTTCTCCAACAGAAACAGTCCAAAGTTAAATCAAAAATCACTTTTCGGTTTCAAGCACAACAAACTAAAGAAAGAATTTCAGTTTGATTCATTGTTTAATTCAATTTCAGTTGTTTTTTGTAGGAGTGAATCATCTTCTCAAGCAAAATAATAAAGGATCTCTGATAAGTTTCCGTTTCGTTCGGGCGCCCCCCTAATATAATGGTAGGGGAGACACTGGTGCTGAAGTGTAATTTAGCCCAAATCATATCAGAGTGATTTCATGTTACTTTGAACACAAGAGCTCTCTATCTTTAGTTTAAGAGTGGAACGCCCTGCACCATGGCAGTGACTGTAAGATTACGTGTGTTTCCTGTTAGGCTTCTACCCCCTGTCCATTGTAAGTCCCTCAACACTGATTCCCAGTGGATGAGATTCCCAACAGCAGGAGACTTTTCTGCAGTCATTGTTCTGATCTGGAAAGGTTCCCGAAGCTTTAGATGGTGCCTGGTGAAATATTTGGCTCATTATGTGGCTCATTTCAGAACCCTCCATAGAGACTAAATTGTTTTTAGTTAAATAGATTTTAAAAGTTAGGGTGTTTTTGAGTGGCAGGACCCTTTCACAGTGTCACGCTATACTGAATACGACGATCAGCAATGAACCACTACTTGTGTTTAGAAAACAATCTTGAAAATAATACAGAACATGCTTATAGAATGTATTTAGAAAAGATGATACAGTTTAGAAACAAATGAAAGTATCCCAAAATCTAAAAAAGGCTGCTTTTCAACACAAAAAAAATGTGAATTGGATGACTTTGGATGCAGTTTGGCAGCCCATTTCAGGGGAGGTAGTTTGCCCCTACTATGTATACAAACTCTCTCTCTCACACACATAGACACAGAACAGCAGCTGCCAGCACCTAGTTTGGAGTTGAGGCTGCACTAGGTGTCTATTTGTAGAATTATGGAGTCATGTGGAAGACTGTTAAACTGAAGGACTCAGAGACATGTTTCAGCTGGACACACACAAACACACAAACACACAAACACACACACACACACACACACACACACACACACACACACACACACACACATCAAACATGATGTTTTTGACTCTTTATAGACTTGTATGTATTCATTGTACATCCCTTAGTTTGGATAAACCAGCAGCTTCAAACATGTTTGTCTCACTGGAGTGTATTTCCAGATCTGGCTTCATGTTGTTTTGATGGTTTGGGAAGTGGTCATTAATTGGAGATGCCAGTTTAGCTTTACCACATAATGAGCTACCATTTACCCAGAAGAGAAACGGATTTGCGGGTTTAAAGGAATGCCTATGAACCAATTGGCCAATATGGGATTTCTGAAGACGATTATCATACTTTATAAGTGTAGCTTAAGCAGATAGTTGTTTTAATCTGATACTCAAGTCGTTCTGTTGACTCACTTGGAGAAGGATTATGAGTTTTGATCCTGTCAGGGAAAAAGTCCAAGTCCAATCACGTGTCATGCTTTACCAGAAGGGGGGTGAGAGTATATTTGGAAATGGTAAATGTGAACATGAAAGCGTTTTAAAAAACAAATCAGCCAAGGGGAGCACGCGATGAAATGAAATCAGTAGTGCAAAAGAAAATCAGCATTAAATCATTTCAGCTTCCGATCCCGAACAGTGTTGATCTTTTACACTATAAATAAATATGTGGTTCAACAAACTACATCAGATCATATCAGGAGTTTGGCTTTATTTCTTGCTCCAGTGTGTTATACAAGACTGAAATAAACAGAAATGTGTTCTGTTTCTGTCATATTGGTATCTTACTATTTTAGCTTCTCCACTCATTTGTGCGACTTTTCCACTTTGCGAAATACTTGGAGTTGGAGCCACGCTGTTGCATCTCCCTGAAAGCCAAGCGTTCCAGCTGTTTAACACAAACAGATTGACAGCCCTGATAGATATTTGCCACCGACTGTGGATATTGGTGATGCAAACTAAGGCTTGTTTGTGTGTGTGTGTGTGTGTGTGTGTGTGTGTGTGTGTGTGTGTGTGTGTGTGTGTGTGTGTGTGTGTGTGTGTGTGTGTGTGTGTGTGTGTGTGTGTGTGTGTGTGTGTGTGTGTGTGTGTGTGTGTGTGTGTGTGTTGATGGTACAGTGACATATGTCTGGAGAGGCGTCAGGGTGGGCTCCTTATTTTCAGTAACCTGCCCAAGAATAGACAGCGAGTGTGTCAGGAGGGGAGAGTGGGTATGTGAGAGAAAAAAAAGAGAGGGAGTTGATGTGGGAATGAGAGAAAGAGGGAGTGTGTATGAGAGGGAGAGAGAGAGAGAGAGAGACTGAGTACTTCCAGCACAGTCTGATCAGTGTTTCGTTCTCCTTCCTGCTATGTGGATTACAGTTCCCACCTCTTACTGGATTGCCATTCCCATTACTGGAAACGTACATTGATCAAGCAAACAGGGCTTCTATTTGAGTGTATTGACACTCTTTTTTCCGTTAATTCGGACTGTTGTCGATGATTATGGAGCTGAACGGTCGTGTCCTGCCGCCGTCAATACCTGAGGATGGAGAAGCCCCGGACCATATTCATGATGGGAAGATAAACGGTTACAACCAGAGCCTCAGGGGCAGTGATGGGGGAGAGGCTGAGGTCCCGGTGTCCAAGTCCCAGAGACGAAAGAGTGATGTCAAAGTCTATAAGGAGTTTTGTGATTTTTATGCTCGCTTGTAAGTACATAAAAGACAGGGTTAAAGCACTATAGTTATTTGTCAACCAAAACAAAGATTTGCCCAGGTGACGATGCTTCTAATTATTGCAATTTGGACAATAACCAAAAAAATCCTATTAGTGTGGTGTGAAAAGATTTTATCCAGCAGTGAAACTCCTCTTTAAAGAAGCAGCTGACCACCCAAAAAGTACTGAGTTAGTAAGGCTCTTACATGATGTTGTAGGCTGAACTCAGGGATACCCCTCCACTCTCAATTGTCATTATCTGTTAACTGTAGTATCTCACCGGGACCAGACTGCAGTTTGATTGGCATGTTGGTTTAACTGATAATGAAAATTAGGTAAGGGATGTATGTGTTAAGGAATTTGGTCTGCTCATACTTAAATGGTATTAGTGTGTATGCTCTGAGCTTACTGTAGTGTTACAGAATGTGAAGAATTCAGAAGGCCAGGGTTACCAGCCAGTTTGATTTGCTTAAGCAGCCTTAGGCGCCATGTTTGTGCAGGAATAGCTCTGAGCGCCGCAGGAGGGAGAACACTGGAAGGCCTATTTTTGCGCCAAGTTGTAATGCAAAGTAGAATATGCCGACTGGCATTCCGAATATGTGTGCATGAGAGGCAGGAAGGCTAAATATACATACCGTATTTCTGACTCATCTGGCCTCATTGTAGGATAGGAAAACATGGACGTAGGGTCACCCACCATGGATGTAAAAAGAGAACTGGATACAGTGTTGGGGGCGGGGCCCCAGCCTCATCTTCTGCGCATAAAATAACTCAGATTTTCAGCACTGCTTTCACGCTATTGGGCCCATAGAGCAGGCACACTAGAGACTTTTGCTGGCAGAGCCAGCTAACTCCCGGTTTAGCCTTCTGCTAACTTGAATGGGGATAAAATTATTTAATCGTGCATCTCTTCTAGACTTTCCAAATGTTATTAGATCAGATGGATCATATTCTGATCGTGAAAGAGTCATTTCACAGGGGGGTTGTGACGCTCAAAAAATGTATACACTGATTTACAGACATCCTTTTCCCAATGTAAGTCTATGGAAGAAAGTATTTTTCAGCGCAGTGGCATCACGTGGCCGAACTGGAAGTTGAAATTCAATGGTTTGGCCACTATGTCAAATTTCATGCTCTTCTTGTGGGCTTATCATCCACGTTTTCATATTTTGAAGCCTGGCGTTGTAGTGTTTGAGATAAAAAAAAATCCAACTGTGGGTAAAGGTGTTCGAGCTCAACTAGGATAAGCACAGCAGATGAGGTGGTAAACTGAGAGTCCTGTCATGGTGACATTAAAGCCCCTATGTGAGGTATTTGAAAATGTCCTTAAGTGACTCCTAGTGGCATTACACAAAACAACCCGTCAAAAACATTTACATACATTTCTTTAACTAAAATGTGGTCTTTGGTAGATGTCCTATTCAGATGTATAACATGGCCCATTGTCTGTCAATATGATTTGACTGCACATTGCTGTACACAAAACTAGGGATCGGGGGTTTAATTTCTAATTTTGAGAAAACAATATGCAGTAAGAACTTTAGACTTAAGACACAGACTGAACTTAAGATATTCAGACAGCTGTCAGCAATATCGGGGTCTCAGTTTTCCATAATATTGTCATAAGAATTGAAAATGATGATGAATTAATTTACTGCCTTTAAAGCCTTATAGTGTTTGCAGATGTGTACAGAATGCTGAGAACAGGGAAGAAAGTTGAGGAGATGCAAAAGAAAGACACATGGAGACCAGAGAAGGGAGGGTTGAGGGAACAGAAGGTATTCATAACCGTAGTGATAGTCTGCATCCTTTCAGCTGACAACCAGCTTCCATTTATAGTCACAGATCACCAGGTGTAAGGAGATTCATATGGATTTTTTCTTTTTAAAGAAACCTCCTCCCAACCTTACTTTTGTCTCCCAGGTGACAATACCTGTTTTTTCACCACAAATTTTTGCTGATGTGAATCTAAAAATTATATTTAAAAAAAGAAAAAAGTCTATGAGGTAGACATATTTTCTGATGCGCGCCCTGTCTGCTGGTGTGCGTGCATCTGAAAGTGAGTAAACGCGCAGCCATGTAGAGACAGAAATGATAGGCCATCGTGTGAACAAGATAAATATAGGGGTGCACCGATCCCAATTTTGTTTTTTTCCCCGTACAACTTTAAATCACAACATACAGAAACATTTTTGGAACTGTTTATTGAACCAAAACTCTAAAACAAAGTAGTATAAATAATGGTAGAACTCACTTTTTAAAACAGGTGAGGTAGTCTAAAATGAATAACAGATTAACAATGCAAAACTGAAGGCACCTTTCAAAAAATAAAATAAATAAGCTCAAATAAAAAATGCAGTAGGTAATCGGACCTTAAAAATATATTTCCTTTACTACATTTATTTTCCAAATAAAGGTGTAACAGCTAAAAGCAGCAGCTGAAGGACTAGAAGGCACCTTTAGGTTGTTGTCAGAAGCTAAATGTAGTCACTTGAACATTATTACAAACAGAATCATCTCTGTCATCTGACAGGCAGCTCTTTTTTCTCATCTACCTGTTTCTGTTTATCGTTGTTGTGGAATCCGCTTGTCGCAGGTCAAAAGGTGCACCTGAAGGCACCATGAAGCCCTGTCAGCGCACGGTATACCGTTCATTGTTTGTTTATAACTCACGGAGAAGGCAAACATGTTTTTCACACCGGTGACTTTAGAGAAGCAGGAGGATTTCAAAGTTCTGTTGTTTCTCCATCATCTCTGACTACGGCTGAGGCCATGGTGTGTGGAGAAGCGCAGCTTCAAGCTAATGCTAAGCTAACGTCACGCTCCCGCTGGTCAGGGTGTCCGCAGCTTATTACGGTATTTACGGTGTAGAAATACAACAATGAAGACACGCTTTATTCACTGGCAGTGACCGTGGACCAGGACTGACGCTGCGGGACTGCTTCAAAATAAAAGTCAATTCATTGTTGGCCAGTTAAAAGCTTTTTAATGTGAAGCTGCAGCTGTATGATGTTCTGTTTGCATAAGCAGTGATATAAAAATAAATAAAGATAGTTTGTTTAATTATAGGACAAGGTGTAGACCTGTTCTATAGGAAATGGATCCTTAAATTACTTTTGCTATGATCTGGCGCTATATAGAAAATTAAACAAAATAAAATTTAATTGACCTTTAATATAATTGTAGCGTAAACACTGCAGAGGGACGACTCAGTGTTGACTCAGGTTATTGGGTTTGGCAGAGAAATAGATTTGTGTATTGTCATAACCCGACTCTAGGCCTATCAGCATAACAGTGATATGACACGACTTGAAAGCAACCGAACAAATAACCATGTGAAGCATGTACACTGAGAAAAGTATTGGTCTGAGAGACTCCACACAGGAGGATAGATGGTTTACAAACATTGAAATATCAATTTTTCTATTAAGAACAGATCCAGTTTAAAGCTTTACTGGAAATTTCACTCCAGTTATGCAGTCTATCAAGTAGTAGAGGTACAGGAGTATGTTTTTCACAGACGTACCTTTACATTTTGGTCCACTGTAAAAGTACCAAATGGTCTTTTGATTAGTTTAAGGTACACATTTAAACATGAACAACATTTTGTTATTGTAAGCCAACAACTGTAAGTACAGTTCCTAAAGTCAGTTAAGTTAGCACACTGTTTAGAAAGCCTGGATGGTGAAGGGAAATAAAGCACTTTGCAACCGTCCACTTTCACAACCAGGGTCAGTGCTTAGAAGTATTTTGGCTTGACCATGTAAATCACAATTGGAAGTTGGTGGGTGACACCTGTCTTGACAGGCACTGATGTCTCCCTCAGACTAACTGGTCTTTCTAAGTTGTTTTCTGTATAAATCTGCTCTAAGAGTAACAATAATGACTGAGAATTGGCCATTACATTGAGACTAACGAAGAAAACATGTTTTATGTGTTTCCTATAACTGCTTATAGGCTTGTCTCTCACTCATGCAGGGTGCTAGAGGCAGATAGGAGGGTGGAAATGCTTAAGGGATGTGTCACTTCCTTCCAAAAATCCATTGGATAGGGCAGGGCTGTCTGCATGTGAGATATCAGGCCAGAAAGGGTACAGTATATAAAACAATATGTATTTGATAAGTGTGGGGTGGATCCAGATGGAAGAAAGTTGTGCGTATTCCTACATATTGTTTCAATGTAGTCAAAACATTAAAAGGGGTTTGCTAGTAACGCTTTTTTTGTAGTGCAGATTCTGAAAGACATTTGGTAAAACTGAGATGTGCATTGCAAAAATGCTGAGCAATTCAGCGTAAAGCCCCCCAAAAAAATATGAGCACTGGGTCTGTGAGTTTCTGGAATCCTTGTTATTTCCTTGCTCAAATTGATCTGATGAAGAGAATATGAACAGATGGTATCACTCTATAAAAATGGTACAAATCTTACACCGTCTTGTATGTTTGTGTGTGTTGCCTGGATACACTTTGGTATTCTGACCTTTCAAACAAAAGAGAGAAGCCAGGATGGTCCCACTACTAAGCTGCTATTGTGTGCATCAGTACCTCTGTTCTTGATTAATTAGTATGTGTCAGTTTTCTACATTGGCTGCTTATGCTTTGTTTGTTAAAGTTTGATCACATTATTTTCATCTTTATTATGACTACATCAAGCATAAGCATAAATATGTAATAGAAGTAGGGTTGGACGATATATACAGCATGAGATGATAGATAATTGTCCAGATTAAGAATAAGAATACTTACTTTACCAATCAGCTGGCAGTGAGTAGTGTTTAAAGTAATAGCGGGACTCCCCAACTATAACCACACAAGTGGAACTCAGATTTTTCTCCTACTAACCTGTAACATAAGTGCATTTAAAGGTTGTTTTAAACATCTAGGCCTATGTGCTACCTCACAAACTTGATGGTGAACAGGAAAAAGGTCATGAATAAAAATCTTTTTATGAGGCACTGTGGCAGGTTTCTGGGCGTGACCCATATGTGGTGCATGTTCTAGCACCATTGCCTCAAATGTAAAAGATAATAAGCCTGAGAGGCAGTGAAACAATTCTGATTGTTTAGTGAAAGGGCAGTCATATGTCACTTTTCTGCAAAGCTCTGAATATGCCAGACGACTGTTTTGTGGCAGTTTCTAACATGATATTGACCCATATCATGCACATACATCACTTATAGATTCAGTGCTGAAACAGTGAATCAGCTCGCCTCTCAAAAGGCGGTTGTGGTTTCCCACCTCAGTAGGGTTCCCACCTTAGTGATCCACACACCCTGATAAGCAGAGCCAAAAAAAACCTAGAACCAAGATATACAGTAGTGTGTGTGCGTGCGTGCGTGCGTGCGTGCGTGCGTGCGTGCGTGCGTGCATGCGTGTGTGTGTGCGTGTGTGTGTGTGTGTGTTATCACACTTTCCCTCCTTCTCTTTTCTCCTTGTGTTGAGTACATCTTCCAGCTGTTCGTGCAACATGTCATAGATGTTAAATTATTGGTATTAGTCGTGTCCTGCCATGACCCTGGATATTGCATTGGAGTTCATTGATGTTCTTAAAAAAACATGACCTCAAGTAACAAACGACCAATGTAAGAAGAAATTAAAACCAGACAGACAATGTTTTTAATTAAGTTGAATTTATCAAAATGTGTACAAATACGATTTGAAAAACAAACTATATTAAAGAACGACAATATAGCAGTATAATTCAGTATTAACAAAATTATAAAACACATTGATGCTACTTTCAAATAAACAGACTAGTATAATGATGATATTGATGATGATAATTCAGGTTTAACTGGGGTCCTTTACCATTAACCAAACTTACAGAAAATAAAATTAGTGACAAATACACTTTAATAGAAATACATTGAATATGTATTCTAATAAAGTACTAGTAACATATAATTATTGTGGCAAACCCACTTACAGTAAATTTCATGTTACGCTCTGTTGCTGTATGATTGTTTTGTTCTGTAGATACTGTGTTTCCTGCTTCTACTTATTATTTGAACTACGTATTTCAAATACGAACTATGTGTTTTGACTATTTAGGTGTACTCTGATCCTGTTTATTTTTTGTTCTTCACAGCAACATGGCCAATGCTTTGGCCAATGCCATGTGTGAGCGCTGCAAGAGTGGTTTTGCACCAGCTGAGAAGATAGTGAACAGCAACGGGGAACTTTACCACGAGCAGTGCTTTGTGTGCGCCCAGTGTTTCCAGCAGTTTCCAGAGGGACTCTTCTATGAGGTAATACTTTGTCATGTGTAATACAATGTCTTTTCAGTGCGATATTCATTATCTAATAAAAGATGCACGATGCAGTAACTGGCAGGTTTAAATACACCTAGAGGGCAATGGATTACAAATGGAAAAAAAATCAGATTGGTCTAGACTTGCCTAAAAACCATGGACTGTATAAAAAATGGACATAGTTTACCCATTGAGGTCCATTCTCTCAACTTGATTCAATCGTCCTCGCCCATGGGAGTCTCTTGTCAGACTCTGACTCTGCCACATTACCAAAAAAGGCATTGATGTGATGTTGGGCGAGGGAGATACGTCCATCTGGCTGACGTATACCTCCGAGGCGAAGTGAGGGCCAGCGCCTAGCTGTCACTCAAGAGGCCACGCCCCTATTTTTCTTAACTTTAACCTTGAATAAAATCAGCGTTGTCATGGAGATATGACCTAAACATACGGACTACAATGCTTTTTTAATAAATTTTTACTTTAATTATGCTGTGAAAACGGCCTATTAAACGTGGGGGTCAATGACAAATTGCTCTATTATGAAACCTGTGGCCACTCAGAGAGCTGCACCTTTTTGGCACTTCCGTATTGGATCAACACAGTTTACACAACACAACATAAAAACACAGTTTACATTAAAGTATGTGTGATATTCCGATTATTTATTAAGATCTTTCATTGATTTTAGGGACGAATCATCTTTATTACACTTTCATATTTCAATTAAAAAACAGATCATTGCTTTTATTTCCACGTTGTGTGCTACATTCCTGATTGTACAAATCTTTGCATCAAAATGAGACTTACAATTATGTTCTTCTTCATCTCCTAGAAGCACAATTTAAATAATGGAGATGTTTGAACGTATTGCCTGAACATACAGGATTTTCCTCTAAAAGGACAAATGAAGCAATGGTTACATTTGTCTTTTCAGCTTGAAAGGGCTGTACTTGAAATATTTTAAAAAAAACTAGCATGCCATCGCCTTCCCACAGCTCTCACAGACTGTACCCACGATTTACATGACACATATGTTTTTGTTGCTATATTAATTCTCTGAGTATTAAGTACAGCTCTAAAGTACATTCTGGGTGTCTATGATTATTGCTCCAGACAGTTAAATCACTGTTTAGTGCAAGGCTGTTTTGGGTGCACATTACTTAGACAAAGAATCTAACCACATGGCAGTGTTGAGGTTAATAAAGACGAGTGAGCATAACCTTAATGCAGCACTGAAATATTAGAAACCCATTCCAGTAAACTGTTTTCTTACCAGCCATCACACAAGGTCAGACATTTCTCCAGCAGACCAGTCAGTTTATCAAAGAGAAGGTTGTTCTAATGCACCGATCAATATGGACATCAAAGGCACTGCATTACCCTCTGATTCCCTGTAAAAAAAAAAAATCCATGTGTTACCATTAATATACAACAGTCAGCTAAGGCTTCTCCTTTTGTGTTTAGCAGTAGCAGTCTGCTAATTTATGTTGACAATTTTGAAGTTGCATCATACTGTTTTTGATTTTTGGATTTTAAGGAAAAGAAAAAGAAAATCCACACCAAGAATAATTTACAATCGTTTTCACCATGTATAGTACCTGTATTGAGTAATGCTTTTGCACAGCAAATGTGAAGCTCTATGGGTGCACTGATGGGTGTTTTAAGTACCACAGTGTTTATCCAGTAGAGTTTAATGCCAGTGGTGTCACATGTGACTTGAGACATGTGATTTAGATCTTACATCTGCATTTTGTGCTGCATATTCACAAAGACAGAATGGTACAAGAAGAAAGATAAAGAAATATCAATCATTTCTTGCCAAAGTATTACTGTAATCTGACACCGTGTGGCAGATGGCACTACTGCATTGAGCCATATTTTTTGCTTGGTAAAAAAACATTGGTGCTCCCATTTTGATCAACATAACATAGATTATTAGTTAGAATGTATTTGCTTGTATAGTGGTTGATTTTTTTTGTTGCTATTATATCATGTTAACATGCATCTGTGTGCTTGAATTAATTTAAATAAATTCTGTTGACAGTTTGAAGGCAGGAAATACTGTGAACATGACTTCCAGATGCTGTTCGCTCCCTGCTGCCACCAGTGTGGTAAGTACAGGAACTGCAGTAACAGAGAATATAAAGCATCCATCTTATTTGTTTACCTGGCCCTACCTGTTCAGGGTCATATGCTGCCCTTTAAACAATATCCATGAACGGGTTATTTATAATCTTCTGTTCTTCCCCAAGGTGAGTTCATCATTGGTCGTGTGATCAAGGCTATGAACAACAGTTGGCATCCAGACTGTTTCTGTTGTGATATCTGCCAGGCTGTGCTCGCTGATGTTGGATTTGTTAAGAATGCTGGAAGGTCAGTTCCTCTACAACCAGCTGCCATCATTCCACTGGATAGTTGTTTAATCATATCTGTTTATATCTTCTGCAACGCAGGATGATGAGTTCTGTGATGCTGTTTTATCTGCTGCTGATGTTTCTACAACTGTTGTCGGCACTGATGTTTTAACCTGACTCGTCAGATGGTTTGTTACACAGAACCATCTGAGAATGTACCATTGGAAACTGATTAGGAAAGAGCAGGCTCTTTCAAATCAGGCCTGGCATGTGATCAGATGAACCATCTGTCTATCAAACTCACCGCAGTCAATCAGCGTGAATCAGAGTGAAAACATCTTTTCCATCGAGAAAAGCCTTCAGTGTCTGATGCTTTTGCATTATCTAAGCTGACCTCTGTAATTGCCGCCATTATTGTTTTGAATTAGCGGCCGCCTCTTGTGTCATCGTTCCCACTTAAGTCCAGGGTTTGCTGGTCAGGACAAACTGCATTCAGTGATATGGCTCTGGAAGAACATGCTACAGGAAATACATTAGTTGGTTGACCCTGGAACATGAGATACTTTACTGATCTATCTAAGAAGATCAATCAAGTGTCTAATCGTGTATCTCTCCATCCATCTGGTTTGTTTTTTTGCCATTTTCTTCTCTCATCTGTTCCCCTCTCTCCCATCAGGCACCTTTGTCGTCCATGTCACAACAGAGAGAAAGCTAGGGGCCTCGGCAAGTACATCTGTCAGAAGTGTCACGCCATTATCGAAGAACAGCCTCTACTGTTCAAGAATGACCCATACCACCCCGACCACTTCAACTGCAACAACTGCGGGTAAACACACACACACACACACACACACACACACACACACACACACACACACAGTGAGAGGACCAGATGCTACAGTAGATATTCTGTGCAAACTGCGTCGGGTTATGAATAGTCCTGAAAACACCTCAGATTTACAGGTCTTTTAATCCCATGACAGTATCACACTGCATTGTGTTCTGCAGTCGGGATGCTGCCGGGTTTATGCACCCTTTGATGCTAGAATCCAGTTTGTTGAATATATTAGAATGAGACAGATTATTCATGATTATCTTAAACTTAAATTTTGTTGCAACTCTAATTCACTGATAAACTGTTCTTATAATGAGAAATTCAGTGCATAGTCTATTCAGACTTGGCTAGACTGCTCTCTGGTGGACAAACTATGTCACACAAGTTCTGTGTCATGCCCACCTGTTATCTGTCTCAGTTATATATCAATAACTTTGTTAAATAATAGTGATCTCAATATTGACCAAAATTATAAATAAATGTAGATAATATCTTTACATGCTATTACCTTAGGGAAGCAGAGCTGATCTGGTGTTATCACCTTGTGTTTGCTCTCAATGAAGACGGACGCATCTCTCTCTCTCTCTCTCCCTCTCCCTCTCCCTTATCTTCCCTGCTTTGCTTCTCATGTCTGATTCTGTCTTGTCTTGTCTTGTCTTGTCTCATACTTTGGGAGCCTCTCTCCGCATTGCTCTCCAAATTTTAAATCATGGAATTGGTCAACTGGTCTCTCAACGCAACTGAAATAATTTTCCCGACAAGTAGCTCGGGTTCAAGGGAACCTGTCTGCCCTGATGGAACGTTCGCTGCTGGTTACACGATGGACTCGTAGGAGATGTGGAGGGTCTTGTGCCTGGTGATTCTTTCAGTTGAGGACTTTGAAGATGTCTATATATTCGGAACCATGATAACAGGCTTTCTGATGATTGGATTAGGCATTGGGCCTGGTGTATCTGAAAATTCGGAAGACGGTGACAGCAGTACAAAGCCCCATGAAGCTGCCCGACCTGATTGATGGAGTTGGCAGAGCTGTTAGCGTTCAGACTGTGGCTATAAACCGTAACATGGATAACATTTTGGACAGAGCTGTCAACACTCTGAATGTGGTAATAAACCGTAACATGGTAAACATCTTGGATAGAGCTGTCAGTGCTCAGACTGTGGTTATTAACCGCAACCTGGATAGCATCTTGGAGAAGCTTTTGGCTTTGCAAAGGCGAATGGATCGATTTGAAGACCAGAATGGACAAACAGAGTAAGTTGTGTCTATTGAAATGTGACTACTCGCCCTAACCCAAACAATCATAATCTAATCCAGCAGTGGCCTTGGCCAAGGCTCGCGGATAGCTGCAGTGAGATGCTCTGCATTCCTAGTCCTCCCTCGCTTCCTTCACGGACACCTGTTGACTGTTGACTCTGTCTGGGACCGGATCAAGGACCTCTCTATGGCAACTTGCCGTGTTATCATTATGACACCTTGCTAACTGAGGCACTGATTGTGAGGCTAGACGAAGCAACTCTCCAGGCTTATGTACACACATGCGTCCACGGACACTTACACACATGTACATATGCAACAAACTCCCCTACACCCCATCTCATGCCTTCGCAGCTTTCACCCCCCAGTACGACGGGTCCGCTGAAGATGGCTGCTCCCCCTTTCCCCCTCCCCTGGTGCAAGTTGTTTTCGTGTTCTTATCTTGTAAAGTGTGCTCATACAGGTATGTGCTTATGTTGCTGAGGCTTTTTTTCAGGGTCCCACACTGTACTCCCCCACAGGAGCAAAGTCTGGGAGTTGCTTTTCTTTCTCCCCTTTTCCTCCCCCCTCTTACTGCCCAGTCATCCTGTTATGTTTATCTTATTATATGTACTGTATGCTGTATATGTACAGATGGGGTGATTTCTGTAATTTCGCTGTACTTGTACAGTGACAATAAAGGCTGATTCTGATTCTGATTCTGATTCTGATTCTGCAGTAAGGAGCTGACGGCTGATGCCAGGGAGCTGAAGGGGGAGCTCTACTGTCTGCCCTGTCATGACAAGATGGGTGTCCCCATCTGCGGGGCCTGTCGGAGACCCATCGAGGGCCGTGTGGTTAATGCCATGGGCAAGCAGTGGCATGTGGAGGTAAACTTTTGCAAACATCCATGGCTATCCAAAGCTTAGGAGACACTTCTTAAATATCTACACTGTATTTACACTCGAGAAGGAGAAGTGGTGAATGTTTTCATTTTTCTATTCTAGTCTGCTAGATTAGTTCCAGAAGTGTTTACATGTTAAATGATGTTGAGTGTATGTTCTGTTTGAAATGATTAGAACAGCTTTCTATATAAACAGAACAGAATAGAGGCTGTGCCGTTGCCTACTGAAATTTACTTGTAAATATTTGAGAAACTAAAGGTCGCTATTCATTCACTTTTGACCTCTCTCTTCTGTTTTATTCATTCATTTAATTTATATGACTTCATTTTAACATGTGACATATGTATGACTCATACTTTTCCCAGTTTTATCTCCACAGTTATGTTCAGTGCGCTCCATCTCTGAACTGTAAACATAATTTCTTCATTAACTGTATATTCTCTGTAGCATCATCCCACCGCCTAGCTTCATATTTTCTTCTGTCTATTCACGTTTTATGGCCATTTTTCTGTCTTCCCTCCTCCACATGTAGCATCATGTGTGTACCGTATGTGAGCGCCCATTTCAAGGCCACCCATTTTATGAGCGAGGTGGTCATGCCTATTGTGAGAGACATTTTGACATGGTGAGGGGATGAAGGATTGGCCTGACGTTGATTGCTGGCCCGTGTCTCACCTCTCCCTGCCTGACTAGACTCTCCCAGCGTCCATACAAGGGTTACACTAATGCTTGACCTATTGGTGTCTGTCTGTGTGTCCAACACTTTGGTCCGTAGCGTGATCTTCAGGCTAGATTGACATCAACTTTTGTCTTGATCCAGATCATTTTTTCAACCCAATTGCCTCATCATTTATATTCTACTGTTTTAAAATGTATTTATATGGAATACATCTAAAAGTAAGCTACATATTCATTTTCTTTTTTGGATCGCTAACTTTATTTAGGGAGATAAAATTCATATCTTCACATAGCAGTGAAAGTTTTGAGGATTGAATTGGTTGATAAGGGTCTATAATAGTTTTATAGTCTGGTGATATCTTATGCTCTGTTAGAGGCCTTTTTGACACTACAAGAATAAAATTATGGGGAAGATCTGTTCCTTTTTTAGGTATGAAATTGTCAAATTTGAAAACATTAAATATTAGCAGATAAATAAAAAGTGGCTAGTAAATCCTCCATCGAAATAAGCTTTTTTTTTGGTGTAAGCCCACTCTGCCCCATACTCAGATACATGAGGCGCTTTCATGCAGTTATTTTTGTGAGGGCATTATCAATAGTATAGATTCCCCTCTTCTGTCATTCCCTAGCATTAATTCCTCTGTTTGGATGATTAGTACCGTCTCTAGAGCTCACTATCCGGTCCACCTTCTCTGCTCTCTGTATCTTGGACGCAGAAACAGGACATCTGGACTGAACTGATCTGGTTGTGGTCTGACCTGATAACGTCTAAGCCCGACTGTGCTGCTGCAGCCTGTAACACAGCCAGAATGTGTTCATGTACTGACTGATGGCTGTGCTAACAACGTGTGCTTGGCTGTGGGTTTGTTTGCAGCATTTTGTGTGTGCTAAGTGTGAGAAACCTTTCCTGGGACACCGCCACTACGAACGCAAGGGCCTGGCCTACTGTGAAACACACTATAACCAGGTAACACTCCACCGTATTGAGAATATTTACGTTGAACACCAATAAAATGAATTTCTCCATTTACTTGTATCAAAACAAGTTTAGGATGAAGTGATGATTGGATGATTTGTAATTCAACCA
The DNA here is from genome assembly GCF_963691815.1 of Echiichthys vipera. NCBI lineage: Eukaryota > Metazoa > Chordata > Actinopteri > Perciformes > Trachinidae > Echiichthys > Echiichthys vipera. The sequence continues at coordinate 13,363,462 of NC_139835.1, read as the reverse complement.
ACCAATCAGAGGGGTTATTTTAAGTCTTTAATTATACACACGAAAACACCATTTTGTTCAGTTTTACAGTTGATCCTCACTTTAAAATGCAACAACTGGCAGACATTTGAATTAAAAGAAAAATATTACAAAACGTCTCAAAAATATCTTTGGGTAAGTCACATACACAAATTGTTCTGACACGAGGATCTTTGGGTGAGATATGCAGGTTACCTCCAGTGGAGTTGGCTTGTTTCTGAACATTTCTAGACTTCTACAGATTGCTTTCAACAACTCTCTCATCCCCCATTTAGTCAATGTAACGACTCCACCCAGTGTTACAGTGTTTTTTTTCCAACACAATACTTTTGCATCCAGGGACGTTTACAAAAGGCCTCTGTAGCCTGTACTTGTTTGCATGTTCTTTGAACACAGCATGTTATATGAGCCATGATAAAGACTGCCAGGGCTGCATTGTGTTGCAGAATTTCATAACTCATAAGATGCACTGTGTTGCTCACTTTCTGTTTCTCTCCCTTCATCACACGCAGCTGTTCGGAGATGTCTGCTACCACTGCAATCGCGTTATTGAAGGAGATGGTGAGAAAACTTGTTTTGATTGGAAAATACATTATGTGTTTATGTGTGGAGTGGTGATATGTCACTTGTTCTGCTACCTTTAAGTTGTACTTCTCTTTCATATGACATTAGCTTTCTTCTCAAATGAACTCCAGACGATGTCCCATGAGTCATTGTCTGGAGTTTCCCTTTCACACATGTAGCACAAAACAGGAGATTGTCTGTGTCAGACGCGTTCTCACTTACTGTAAATACTTTGTTTGGTTTAGAGGAGGGGTGGCACCTGGATAGAGAGGATTACAGATCACACTGTGGTCACGTAGCCGGTTTGTAATTTGGTCTCCTGCTGTTCCTTGAATTTGTCTGATACTTTTCCCATCAGCTCTTAATGTAAATTGCCCTTCTTTATCACCCTTGGAGGTTTGTTTACTTCCAGTTCCTACGAGCCACATGATAGAAATTTCATCAACACATGCTTGTTGTGGATTCTCCAGGTAGTTTGCGTTCTCACATACAGCTCCTCTGGGTAATGTCTAGATCATTTCAGGTTTGCGGTGCATGTGTGAAAGGGACTATTGACTGTATTCTGATCTTGTGTACAGATTTGTTGTCCGTTTCTGGTCTCTGAAAATAAGATTCTAAATGTCAAAACTAAACCAAATCCATTCAACTTCAGTCACATGATGGTAATCTGGAACAGTGTCTCATGTGATAGTTTCTCTTCTATTTTTGTCAGTGGTGTCTGCCCTCAACAAGGCCTGGTGTGTCAACTGTTTTGCCTGCTCCACCTGCAACACCAAGCTCACCCTCAAGTAAGTCATGCACAAGTCTAAGAGACACACATGCACATTCATATCATTGCTGTGGCACGGGATCATTCCACACATTTTAACTTAGATTATGTACTCATTTGGTATTGTTGGTTATATTCTCATGTGAATTGGCCAAGCTTGCTCTTTTCTATTTTCTCTATCACAACCACCTTCTGAGACTATTTTCTGCTGTTAACTGTCTGTTTTTATATCCTGTTCATTCCTAATTTTTTCACCTTTCTTTTATAATGCTGTGTCTCTGTGGACCTGTTTCTACACCTTTCTTCCCTTTCATCATCCCTCTACTTTGTACTCTTATGTGCTTCTCTTGCTCGACTTTTCCTTCCCCTGCACTCCCCGACTTTCTTCTCCTCCATCCTTTTCTTTTTCCCTTCTCATCCTTCTTCTTTCTTTCCACCTCAATATCTTTCTCCTCTTCTACCTTTGCACTCCTCTTCCCTCTCTTTCACACCCTTCGCCATCTCTCCCTCCTCCCTGCTTCATCAGGGATAAGTTTGTGGAGGTGGATCTGAAGCCGGTGTGTAAGCACTGCTACGAACGCCTGCCGGACGACATGAAACGCCGGCTGGCCAAGCGTGAACGCGACTCAAAAGAGAAGAAGAAGAAATTGATACCCATGTGTCTGTGATCCACTTTTTCTCCTTTCCCCTCACTTCCACTCTTCTTCCTTTGGTCAGTTTCCATCTTTCTTTCTGTTTCTATTCTTTTGCTGTTTCAGTGTCATCATATTTCACACATTCTTTGCCACTTTCATTCCTCATCAAGCCCATTGATGAAAGCAGACATTTGGTAGATGAATATGCACAGATTAAACATATCTGAGTGACCAAACACTGGAAATGTCTCAGTGCATGACCACCTCTCCGCCAGGATCACCAGTCAGGATTGAGGCCGATAAATTCTAGTAACCCCTGCTATGCAAACAGGCCAATCAGATCAGTCACATGGTGAAGGGAATGCGTTCTTTCCTGGATCTCCTGGTCTGTCTGGGCGTAAAGGGTAAAGCCTTAATCACTTCCGGCAGCTTTTTGGCCCCAGCTGTGGAAGGGCTGACGTCCCACCATGTTTAACATGTGCCCCAGTCCTGCCAGCGATTATCTGCTTTGGGAGCAAATGTCGTCCAAAACAGCTGAGGGTGGGGGTGGGTTTTAGGGAGCTTGCCAGTGTTAGTGGAATTAAAGGTAGAAACAACCAAAACGCGCAATGTACCTCAAGGCTTCACAATTCAAAATGTGTTATTTCAGTTATACATTTTTTTTTTAATGTTTAATCTGCGTGTAGATCTACATTCGCATCAGTTGGGATACATGATTGTTCATTCAAGGGAGTGAAGTAATTAAGAAAATCACGAATGTTCAAAAATCCCTGTGCTACGATGTTAAGAAATCCTTACATAATTTGCTAGATGTGCACCTGCATCCAGGCCTGCACAGACACAAATGTGCTTTCAAGAATTTCCCCTAAAATTTGCTAACATGTTTTGGGTTGGAAGTCCCTGTAGCCCATTAGTCAAGATGCATACGAACAATGTCCGTGATTCGATTCTGGCAGGCAACCTTTGTTGCACGCCATTCACCCCTCCTTCTTCCCATGTGTCCTGTCTGTCTTTACTATCCAGTAAATGACTTGCATATATATATTTGCAAGTATAACATGCAAATTGTTACAGCAAGGTGCCAGTTTGCTCATCGGGCTCTCATCTAATCAAATCATTCACACGCACCGATGGCACAGCCTTTGGGATTCATTTAGTGTTCAGTATCTTGCTGTACCACCTGATCCACAGCCTCTGTGGCTGCTCTCCACAGTGGCTAACAAACAAAACAAAACAAAATGTTATTTAGAAAGATGGTTTACCCACTATGCATATAAAGGCACGTACAGTTCACCACAGAGTTTGATTTGCTCTTTTTGTTGTTGTTTTATTTCATAATACGTGCACGTCATAATTCCGGTAATTGTGCTGTTGCAGAAGTGTTTTGTGAGGATATGAAATGTATGATTGTCAGTGCTCTAGAGTGTGTCTACAAACCAGCAAGTTACTAAACCATTTTCCATGCTTGTTGACATAGCATTACCACAGATATTGTCAGTACATACTGGGAGTGATGACATCTAACATCCAAACATGTCTTTCTTCCGCAGGAACAAGTTTGTGGAGTTTGACATGAAGCCAGTGTGTAAGAAGTGCTATGAGAAATTCCCTCTGGAGCTGAAGAAGAGACTGAAGAAGCTGTCTGAAACTGTTGCCCGGAAGTAAACTCACAGCTGACCAGATGGAGGGAGGGAGGGAGGGAGAACACATTTCCAGAAATGACAATCGTACAAGATAGCATTTGTGTGTTTTATATAATCAGTATGATACATTTAGGTGTAACTTTCTGTTACAGAGGATCATTTCATGTGCCTGAAGCTGACAGATTTGCCAACATGCAGACTATTGATCAGTCAGTCAGTAGATTTAACCATAACTTGTTCATTGCCTTCTGGCTCAAATAATGCACTGTATACGTTTCACATGCTTGCCTTATTTCACTATACGTATTAAAACGAAACACTGATGATGATGATGATGATGATGATGGTCCCGTATTTCAAAATGACATGAGCTTTTTGAGAGCATAGAAACATGAGAATGATTCAAGATTTTGTTGACAGACTGTTGCTGCCTTGTCCCACGATGCCAAGCCAGGTCTTGTTAGACTTCTGTTACTGATACTCTTAAGTGAGAGTTGTCTCACAGACAGTTGAGCAAAGTACAGTTTCATTGAATGTGTATATAAAGTATAGTAGTATATCTAATATTTTCTGTTTTCCACCAACATGTATTATTTTATGGATTATTATATCATGCCTATTTTCTTTAATATTATGCAAAATGAGTTTGTGTTTAGCTCTTTAAAGGTAGAATTTCTTTCATGCTCTAGCCTTTCCAATGCTACATTGATGAACTCAACCATCACCTGCCGTATGTTGGATTGCCTTCTTATGTGCTACGTTACCAGCTTATTAGGTTATAAGTAGGCGTGTACAATCTGATATAATCTACTATCTGATATATATACTGTTCAGTTTTTGTTTTATCTAATTTTCTTGAAGTAAATACACGAGGGCAACTAGATATTAAAAACAAACGAATGTAGTCCAATTCAACCAGAACTGCAGCTGAAATATTACCATAGAGATGAAGCAACACTTCTGACACGCTGTTAACTAATACTGAACATAAGCTTCACGGTAACAGGATTTATTGCGTGGCAACTGGTTACTCTGTGTCTTGCAGCGTGATTGCTTGTGGCTTGTACAAAGACCGGATGTGGGAGTTATGTTAGATGTTAGAGAACATGCGTCTCTTAATGTTTGTAATCCGGAGAAAGTGATCCTCTTAGAGAGGTGTACCGACTTCCTCAGGGCTCAGACCCTCTTAGGAAAGAAAGCCAACTGTTGCAAATGGGAAAGAATAGTTTCACTTGAACAGTATTTTATCATAGAACGCTTATCTTTTACATAGTAGTTGAATAGAAAAGCACATTCCACTATTTTATGGAAATAGAAAACGTACGTTACTGAGAATTTTACTACCTACAACATTTCTCATCTGTCGTGTTGAAGTAGAACTATACTCTGAACTTCCGCTCCACTAAAAATAGTCCAGTGGATGCTTTTATTTGATATCTTGCTACCTGGGGGACTGAGATGACTCCACACAGACACACACTGCTCTTATACTGTATCTTATCTTCGCAATGCTTGTCAAGAGATCACATTTATTTATGTAAACATACCAAAGTGCATGTTCTAAACTTGAATGGAAAGCTATTTTTCATTATATCTAAGGTAATTCTGTCAACCAATCTGAATAAACACGTATGTCAATGCCACGGTGTGCATGTAGTAATGTTTTTGATTTACAAGTTCTCACCTTTCTTTCTCAAAGTTTAACATGACATCATTATCAGGTTTAGGATTGAGGAACTGTTTTTGTTCTATATATATGGTTTCTAAATGTTTTGAGCAGCTTTAGTTTGATTGTTTTGCACTGAAAATAACATATTTGGACTTAATTGAGCTCAAGTATACATATAAAATACCATTCCTTGGATAAATATCATGGGTTGGGTAGCTACTGTGGTACAACTTTACCCCCACTTAAGGTGCATTAAGCACAAACGCAGATACAGACAAGGCAAGTTAATTTGTATAGCGCAATTCAACAAGGTAATTCAAAGTGCTTTACATAAAACATTAAAAGCACTGGGAAAAATAACACATAAAACATATACATTTAAAACACATAAAAGGTCATTTTTAAAACATAAAAGATGGTTACAGTTACAGAAGTTAGAGTTTAGTTCACTGAAAAGCAGCAGAAATAGAAAAGTCTTCAGTCTTGATTTAAAAGAACTCAGAGTTGCAGCAGACCTGCAGTTTTCTGGAAGTTTGTTCCAGATTTGTGGAGCATAAAAACTGAACGCTCCCTCTCCACGTTTAGTCCTGACTCTGGGGACACAGAGCAGACCTGTCCCATGTTTAGTCCTGACTCTGGGGACACAGAGCAGACCTGTCCCATGTTTAGTCCTGACTCTGGGGACACAGAGCAGACCTGTCCCATGTTTAGTCCTGACTCTGGGGACACAGAGCAGACCTGTCCCATGTTTAGTCCTGACTCTGGGGACACAGAGCAGACCTGTCCCATGTCTAGTCCTGACTCTGGGCACACAGAGCAGACCTGTCCCAGACGATCTGAGAGGTCTGGATGGTTCGTAGCTGAGGACAGACAGGAAGCCAGTGTAAAAATCTGAGGACTGGAGTGATATGATGGACTTTTTTGGTCTTAGTGAGGACTGGAGCAGCAGGTTCTGAATCAACTGCAGCGGGAAATCACATATTTTATGACACTTAATAATACACATGTATGTATCTTGTAAAAGGGGTGGTAGTAGCTCAGTCCATAGGTGACTTGGCTGGGAACCGTAGGGTCGCTGGTTCAAGTCCCTGTGTGGACCATGTATGGAGCGTGGACTGGTGGCTGGAGAGGTGCCAGTTCATCTCCTGGGCACTCCCGAGGTGCTGTTGAGCAAGGCACCTAAACCCCAACTGCTCGGGGCGCTGGTCACTGGCAGCCCCCTCACTCTAACATCTCTCCTTAATTGCATGTATATAGGTCCTGTGTGTGTATTTCGGGCCTGTGTGTCACATGTATAATAATAAGAGTGAAAAAATTCAATTTCCCCATGCGGGATAAATAAAGTAATTCTTCTTCTTCTTCTTCCAAAAGGCATTCTAACTACTTGATGAAGGTAAAATGCATTGCTTAATAACTGTTTAAACATTGTAACTGTTACTGGATTTTAATCTTTGCATTTTACCGTCAATAAATATCCATGTATTCTTGCAAAATATAAGCACATAAGGTTTCAATTCAATTCAATTTTATTTCTAGTGTCAAATCATAACAAAAGTTATCTCAGGGCACTTTACAGAGTAGGTAAAGACCACACTCTATGACTTATAGAGTTTGAATATTGTTGTATAGAATAATTATATTAGCAGGGTTGCAGACAATTTGAATCTTGGTCTAATAATGCAAAGAGTAAGTGGTCCAGACAGATGGCCAAACATACATACATAAACATGCGTCACCGTGCGTCAGACTGAATACTCGGTTTTCATTGGTCAACGAGCCTGATTCAAGCGAGAGCTGGACCCACGTGACCCTCTGCCATTTGACGGTGACGAGACTGCGCAATGGGGAGTTAACGTTAAGGAGTGACAAGCCTGTGAATGTTCTCATTCTCACATACGTTAATGTCAGATTTTGTATTTTGTGACTTCCCGGGTATTCTATGAACCACAGTCGGACGTTAAAGAGTGGTTTGTGTTTGTGAGACATGCGGCGGAGTAAGGTCGAGGTGGACCGTTACGTCTCCTCAGTGCAGAGTTCCTCTCCTTCACTCAAAGAGGTGAGTTGAGCCGCCGGTGGCTAACGTTAGCACGCTGCTAACATCATGTCAGACCAGCATGTGTCTGCCTGCCGGTGTGAGGGAACAACCAGGTCCAAGTGAGCATTAGTTGTTGTAATTAAGATGACGTGTAATCAGTTAGTTGACGCTATGTGTTCGGTGTAACCTCTAATAACTAGTAACACGAACGCCAGAGCTAACCGGCGAGATGACGCCTCCCCTTTATACTCACAAATTGCGCGGCATGGAGTTGTTACAGCAGCGCTAGTCAGTTAGCTGTGCTAGTTAGCCATCACTCGGCTGCACAAGTAGTTAACTGCTTGTACTTGACTGCGTTAACTACGTGCGCAGCTAGAACCTAGTTAGAGCAACATGGTTTCATTTCCCCCGTTTTAACGTAATGCGTGTTAACTCGCCTGTTGAAGCTGCATCTCTAACTAAACACTGTCTGAATCCTTTTAGTCCGACACTGGGGAAATGTACAGTGTTATAGCAACTAAAGAGTACAGTGCAAATAATGAAAGCATCAATATCGGATGCAAAATATAATAGCAGTAATATAATAATCAGTTAAAAAAAGGTAAAGTGAAAGTAAAACACAGTGGTAAATAATTAGACTGGCTGAGTAGAAAGTAGAACAACAATGACCTCAGATATGTAGTTTAGGTTGTTTGACATTGTGAGAATCAGTGTATTGAATCAGACTAAACTACGTGAATGACAGAGCAATAGTCCACAAATGACAGTATTTCCATTGTGGTCCTTGATGTAAAGATAGCAAAGATGGAAACGTTCAGGCAACTGTGTGATATCATACTATGAACATCACAGTTACCTATAGTGTCATCAATAAAACCACATCAAAGTCAAACATCACAACAGCACAAGTCGGCAACAGCAGCTCTAGTATGGTGAGTAAGGAAGACCAGCAGTAAATCATAAGTGGAGATACATAACCATGCTGGCTGATGTTATGTCCCCTTCTACCATATCAGAACTGAGAGGTCATTTGCATCCAGGATGTTATCTCCACTGAAGTAACTTTTAACTCTTAATGCCGTTATTCTTGCGCCTGCTAAGTAACATTACAAGCAAGAAAAATGTGACTAAAATTGCTTGTTTGTTCACTGATATTCATATGTTATGTTTTCTTTTCACAGAAGCCAGTCAAAGGGTTTTTATTCGCTAAATTGTACTTCGAAGCAAAGGAATATGAACTTGCGAAAAGGTAAGCACACACGTTTCATCCTTTTGTTGACCCAATGTGTTAACTGCTTCTCGAAGAGATCCTCCTTTATAATGACGGTTAATCTTCTCTCTTCATAGACATGTATCAGAGTATCTCAAAGTCCAGGAGAGGGATCCGAAAGCACACAAATTCCTTGGACAGCTCTACGAGAGAGAGGGAGACGTCAACAAGGCAGTAGGATGTTACAAGGTATGATCTTCCTGAAAGAGTGCATGGTGGATCAAAGATCTGCATTGATGTTATTAATTGCAGGGCTAATGGTTCATATTCCTCCTGTCTACATGTGAAACTTATAATAATTTTCAGATGGCCTGACTAATCTGTTATTGTGTGTGTGTATGTGTCCGTGGATGAATTAGAGGCAGTCGGATTAAAAAGTGCTGTTTCATGAACTGCCTCATGTACAGTTCATGTGCCATCTATTTATTTAATAGTAATTAAGGTCTAGACTTAATTACATTTTCCCTACAATTAAGTCAACTACATTTATTAACGCTACTATACAGTGGAATCTGTCAGTGGCAGTGTGGAACAATAAATGATGAAATAATCGTCATTAAATTGATTCATTAAGTTACTCCAATTCACATGGGATTGTTTCAAAACGAGGATCAATCTGACTGAGTGTTTAACGAGCCACATGGTTAACGATGCTCCTTAACAAAAATTCTACCAGATGGTTCGTAATAGTCGGCTCATTCCCCATCCTATTAGCCATACATTTAATGACTTGACATGGATGTAGCCAACCCTAAAGCCTGGATATAAATCAGTAGCTGACATTACAGCTCATTTGGCTGCCAACATCCGACTCTCCTTACATTCTTTTTCCTAATCTTTCAGTTTCTTTTTTCCCCCAATTCTCCCAATTAGGACTGTCAGCATCGTTACAGCTCATAGAAAGCGCACAGGGCTGAATAAATTAAATGACAGCAATGCACTAATATGAAGAGGTCTATTTGTTTGACCGGTATTTTGGCCTGGTGTTAATACCTGTGTTGGGAGGGTAAATAACACACATTGTTCTGAATGTAAATAGTTGAATTTTCTTTAAAAGCCAATGCAAATTTACAAACAATCTACAAACGGTGTATGCTATCTTCCATAGCAATACCACAAGGGTTTAGATTTTTTTATTTTCTTCCTTCTTTGGTGTCAGTAATGAGAGATGTGAAAGTTGCAAACACGCATTTAATTTGAGAGGCAGTTAATGAGCATTTGTTTGCCTGTTGTTTTGTTTTCTCAAATGTTGGTTCATTTAGCTCACTCTGACGAGGCATCTTTATTTATACAGCGCATTTATACCAAGGCAACTCAATTTAAAAAGAGCATAAAGGACAGAAGCAAAAAATAATTAAAAAAAATAGATATTATTAAGGCTGTTAAAAAGAGCTCAGCTATAAACACGTGAAAGAAAACCTGGATTTAAAAAGTGCTCAAAGTTGCGGCTGATTTCAGATCTGCTGGTAGTTTGTTCCACTTGTGTGCAGCATCACAGCTAAACGCTGCTTCACCATAGTTTGAACTCTGTGCTCCACTTTTTGACCTGAGTCAGTAGATCTCAGAGCTCTACTGGGTTTACACTCTACTAACAAGTCTTTCATATATTCTGGACTAAAAACCATTCAGTGATTTGTAAACCAGTAGCAGAACTTTAAAATCTGTTCTGTAGCTGACTGGGAGCCAGTGTAAGGTGTTGGGGTGATGTGATCTGATCTCTTTGTTCTGGTTCAAACTTGAGCTGCAGCGTTTGATACTTTTTTTTTTTGAGATGAAAGCATGAATCAGCTTCTCCTGATGAGTTTGGGACATAGAACCCTTAATCCTGGATATGTTCTTAAGTTGATAAAAGGCTGATTTGGTGACTGATTTGATATGGCTGTTGAAAGTCAGCTCTGAGTCTTATCAGCACGCCAATGTTTCAGACTTGGTCTTTAGTTTTTAAAGACAGTGACTCAATGTGTTTACTGACCGCAACCCTCTTCTCTTTATTACCAAAAACAATGATCTCTACGTACAAAACTAAAGGTCAGTGTCCCAAAAACAGTGATAAGCTTTAAGAGAATATCAAATCCAGAAGACAAACAATAACAAAAAGGAGCATTATGAAAATAATTGTTAAATTAGTTGTACTGTGCAGTTTCAACCCAGTCAGGTCTCAAGTCAATTTTATGTAGCCCAAAATGACAAACTTTCTTCAGACGGCTCTTTAGTCTACACATCTTAAGTAACCCTCCTGCCTTAAGTCGTTTTCTGATATGAACTCACGATGATGTCCAAAGAACCAGGTGCAGCCATTGTCTGGAGTTTCCCTTTCATAAATGTAGCGCACAACAGGAGATGGTATGTCAGTGTCAGATGCGTTCTCGCTTACAGAAATACTGTTTGTATCTTTCTGGTTTTGCGGCAGCTGCATGATATGTCGAATCATACTTATATGAAACGTCAGCAACTCTCTCGCAATTAATTCTCTGCACAATGAGCTGCTCTATTTACACATGGGCTCAATCGGACATTATACAGATTTTGTACTTGAGAGCTGACAGGTAAAAGAGTGAACAGTATCCAATCGAACATTGGACATTTGCGTTCTCTCATACAGCTCCTTTGGGTAATGAGACTCTGAATTGACCATGTTTATTCAATAGCCTCATTAGACTTCCCTGTGGTATATTAGAAGTAGCCATCCTACTGGTCGTTGTTTTTGGGAGATTATTGCACTCAGGTTTTTGTAAAGAAAACTCACACTAGTGTGTTTTTATGTGTATGCAGCGGTCAGTAGATTTGAACCCAGCTCAGAGGGACCTGGTGCTGAAGGTGGCTGAGTTACTGGTCAGTAAGCAGGAATGCGACGGCAGAGCAGAGTTTTGGGTGGAGAAAGCTGCCAAGATGCTGCCAGGAAACCCTGCAGTCTTCAACCTGAAGGTGAGGCTCTTTTCCTTCTGAATCTCCAGTAAGACCTCCATTATTCACTGCACCAGTATACTATTGAAGTCATCTTGTACCACACTTTTAACTCAAAGTAGCCTACCATGTTCCTCACTCGTCGTAAAAGATTTTCCTTTCCTGTCGCTCATGTGTCGATATAACCCAGAGAGGAGGTGAATACTAACTAAATGAGGAAAGAATGCAACACTGACTGTCTTTGCTTCATCTGTGCCGCTCTATGCAGGAGCGTCTGTTGAGTCGTCAGGGTCAGCCGGGTTGGAACAGGTTGTTCGACCTCCTCCAGGCTGAGCTGGCAGCAAGGCCAGCTGACGCTTATGTGAACGTGAAGCTGGTTCAGCTGTTCTGTCAGGACGGACGGCTGGACGAAGCTGTTAAGCATTGCCTGGCTGCTGAAAAAAGGAGCCTGCTGAGCCACAGCCTGGACTGGTACACAGTGGTGGTGCGCACACTGCAGGTGAGCACGAAAGGGCTTTAGTGTGCACCGTATTTGACAATTCTGCATTTTCAAAAGCTCCTGTGGTGTTCTGTTGTATTTCATGTCTTTAAATCTAACCTGTTAAACTTAAAAAAAATGTATGGCCTTTGTTGCAGGAGTATGTAGCTCAGCCCAGCGTCTCTAGTAATGAGAAAATGTGTCGGCGTCTCCAGAGAGAGCTGCTTTTGGCCCACTGCAGCCTGCTGAGAATCACACTGTCTGAGAGTGGCATGCAGCCTAGCCTTGATGCACTCACAGGGTATGTCATGTCATTTTAGTGGCTTGTCATCTTATAGACAATGTAGCTGTATCCTGTATCCAGATATCCATAAAATCAAACATAACCCTTAAGTCCACTATTCTCTTTTATGCATTGAACTTTTTTATTAAATGAATATGGTGAACATTCAGGCTTGTTAGTGTCCCCATACATTATGGGTGTAAACAAACCTTAAACAGCATAATAAAACATTAATATTTTTGATTTAGTTGTTGTCTAATGTCTAATTAGTTTGAGTCTCTGTTCTGAATTTTGTGCAATGATGATTTACTTTACTTTGATTTACATCTTGGTCACAGAAGGTATTTTAAAGGAACAATACAATTGAATACAAATTAGGAAGGCTAAATTGGTGCAGCCGATTTTTGCAAAGCATGATACAACATAGTTAGGATTGTTATATGTTGTTCCCCCCCTTACATCTGTTTCCATTTATTCCACCAAAGCATTGACACAACTGCAAGAAACTGCTTCATATTAATTAAACTGTGTTTGTCTGTGTAGTTTTGACCAAGCTATGCAAACGGTGAGCAGCATTGCTGGCCGCCACACAGACGAACTTTGTGAGGTGTTTGTGGAGATGAGAGGTCACCTTTACCTGCATGCTGCCACACTGTTGTTGAAGCTGGCCCAGGATCACCAACAGACCTGGAGGGCCATCATTGACCTGGCCACACTCTGCTACCTGCTGGCATACCAGGTATGGACACACCAACCAGCCAATGGCCTGTCAGGAATGAGGCTAGCCTATTACCAGAGTCTTAGACAAATTAGCTTTGTTGGTTAATGCTGATTCTCTTTAAGATGGTAAATGTTATAAATGTGGTTATTTAGTGTTTTCCTTTTTATTTATTGTTTATATATATATATATATATATATATATATATATATATATATATATATTTAAAAGAAGATAATGTGATAGAGTTCCTTACCTTGTTTGTTTTTGTTTATTTAAAGACAAGGAACAGCTTGACTTAACTTAACTCTTCTCCAAAAACAGGTGTTGGAAAAGTGGGGATCCTATAAATTATAATTGTAATTTTATTGATTTGTCAAGTCCTTCACTCTTTTTATGCATATGAACATACTCTATCAAGGTTGTGACCTGAAGATAGATAATACAAGCTGAACTTAAAAATTCTTGACTGCTACCTTGAAGGAGAAGTTATCCACTCTTTGTTCCTTAATTTTAATATAGAATTTCCTTTGAAGACTTTATTTTGGAGCCAAGGCCAGACACTTTTGAATACAGTTTGCTTTGCTTGTCCTCCCATCAGGTCCCACGACCAAAGGCTAAAGTGACCAAAAGAGATCAGTCCACCCCGCAGCTTCTGGAGCTGCTGGCCAACGACCGACAGAGTCAGGCCGGTCATATGTTGCTAAATCTGAGCACTGATTCATCTACCTTGATCAGAGAGGTTTGTGCATTTGTTCTGATTCAGTTTAGTTAAAGGTTATAGCATTTTTAAGCTGGAAAGAAAACTCCATCTGTGAAGGGCAATGTAATCAATTGATTGAATTAATTTTAGTTTGCATGTGTAAAATATGACTTGTGTAACTGAGATTTGATGCTACAGGTTCATACAAATCTGCCATAACCATGACAGATGTACTATTGTCTTTACAGTCTAACAATGATGTTATTTCTGCAGCATATCAATAAATGATGTGTCATTCACATGTTTAGAAATGGTCATAATTGTGTGTTTTCACTGCGTAGGTGGTGGAGGCGTTTGGGAACCCTAGTGGTCAGGACTCTCTGTTTGAACTCCTGTTTGGACCACAGGCCTCCACTGGATCTTCCTTTATTGCCAATGATGACATTCGTTCCATTACCACAATGGCTCCAGAGATCTCTCAACTCGCCAAATGGGATTCTGGTACAAAACCAATAATCTTGCACTACAGTAGCCTGAAGTTCCTTTTAGCTTTGGTTTGTTTGTTTTGTGTTTTGGTCTACACCAGGGCTGCCCAATCCTGCTCCTGGAGGGCCACTCTCCTGTATGTTTTAGGTTTCTCCCTGCTCTAACACACTTGAGTCTAAAGATTTTCGGACCTGTGACAAGCTTCAGCTGCTTGATAACGAGCACATCATTAGATTCAGGTGTGTTAGAGCAGAGAGAAACCTAAAACGTGCAGGACAGTGGCCCTCCAGGAGCAGGGTTGGGCAGCCTTGGTCAACACAATCTAATATCTTGGACAGATCTACTAGAAATGCAGCACAGTACTGTTTACTCTGGCAAGCTGATGATATTTGTAAACAACACGATGGTCCTTAACACGAAAAGATTTTCTCTGCATTTAAGGAACTGCTTTGACATTTGAAGTGCCCCTCCACTGTAATAACTTTGCCTCCTCTGCAGGCTCCATCCTGCTGCATGCTGGTGACTTGCAACATCTAAGCTGGTTAGGGCTACAGTGGACCCTTCTGGGCCAAAGACCAGCGCTGCGGGACTGGCTACAGCAGCTCTTTCCCAGGCTTACACTGGAAACCTCCAAACTTGACACCAACGCACCAGAGTCCATCTCCCTGCTCGATCTGGAGGTAGGTTGAACCATGCAGGCTGGTCTGGTGGGACCGTATTAAACAAGATAAGGCTCTGCAGGAGAAGCATACAGATAGTTTTTCACTCCTCTCCCATATTAGTGTTACAAAATGTATAAAGGAAGATAAAGTGATGCGTTTGAATGTGTTAAATTAATATTACACTACTATGTATAATTTACAGTATATTTTGTAGACAGAATTTGTCAGCCTCATTAATCCGGATTAAGCAAGAATATTAAATCTTTCAAAAACTCTGCATTTTTGGTAATGACCAAAGATCCTCTTGTGTACTTGTATGATAGATTCACTTTTGCTTGGTGCCTGGACATGCTGTTTGTAGATATATTTAGACCTCTGAATTTGCTTAACTATTTGCATTCTTTGGCGCTCTTGTGTGTTCATGGGTGTGAACTTGATGTTTTATAGTAAGGACAATTTGTTTTTCTTCTCAGTTTCTGTATGATGTACTGTATGTATTACTGCATTTTGTCGTGACATTTCTTGCGAATGCTTACGAATACCTGTCTAAAATCTATACATGAATACAATTGTTTAAAATGCCCCTGAAAATTTATTTGATAGGACATCATTACATGTGTGAATGACTGTACTGAGTAAGCAACTTTGGTATTCAGCTCTTGTACTGCTTCTGCAGCTTTTCTACCAAACTCTAAAACTGTGTCTCTTGTCTGGTTCACTCCATCCAGGTGTTTTTATATGGTGTGGTGTTCTGTAGCCACTGTCAGCTCCAGGAGACAGCCAAGATCAGCAGCGGAGTGAACCAGCAGCAACAACAACAGCTCTATGAGCCTCGCTGCCTCCCTCTTGCCCTCCTTCGCCTCTTAACCACTGACAGACAGAGGGAGTGGTGGGACGCCACCTACAGCCTCATTCACCAACGAGCAGCGTTAGTACAACTTACAGCATATTTAACAACACCTAAACTGATAAAATGTTTATGTCAACCCGTTTAGTTTGCATCTTACATAATAAGCTTGGTTACCTGCTTGCTTGTTTAAAACACCATATAGCGTTGCTCTAGTTGCTCTTGTTATTGATGGATACACATAGTTTTGCCTCAGTTTTCTCTCAAGAAGATACTCTTATCGATATGCCAGTAACTTTCAACAGTTTGAAATCATAGAAATCAAGAATGAAATCTTCTACAGTTTCCAAACTTGTTGACAAAAGGATTAAACCAACATTTGAATACTTTGCATCAATGTTAAGGCACAAACATGATGTTGTCACAAGAGCAGTTGACAACCCACAAATCTGCCTGCTTCACTTACACTTTGTCCTCACTTCATGACAAACAAAAGACTAAAACAGACCACTTTCTCATTTCAGTGTACAAATATTATGTGTCCTAGTAGTCAGTGTTTTTGATGTGTCTCCTTGTAGTCCTGGAACGTCAGCCAAACTGCGGATGATTGTGCAGCATGGACTGAGCACACTGAGGGCCGGAGAGAAACATGGGCTCCAACCAGCTCTGGCCATCCACTGGGCACAGTGTCTAAGCCAGACGGTACGCACACGCGCACACACACAGTTTCCATAAAGTCAGCAGGTTTCCAGCCACACCAAGTCTGTGTTTTCAAACTTTCAATCTAGGCCTTAAGTAGTGTTGCTTCACTAGCAGATGGAGTTGTACCTGCTAACTAAACCAATAATAAAAGCATCTAGTTAAAGTACACAAATTCTTGCTTTGCCTTTTATGCCCTTTCAGAGCCACTGCATAATGCTTTGATGATCCTTGAGTATTTAGTAATGTGCAACCAGATGAAAGCACAATACGGTAGAACTGTCCCAGTGTAAAGGCAATGTACAAAGAGGTGTAGAGATGGACCCTGTATGTGCTGCATGGACACCAATATAAATCTATCAATATGATTATCTGATTATCTTTGTTTCAAACATTGCTAAGATAGTCAGTTGTTAAGGAGTCCAGATCAGTTGTGCATACTTAGACATGCAGCACGGCCAGAAAATTAGCACTCCGATAACACAGCACATGCCAAGTAACTACACAGACACACATGCCTTTCCACCTGCTCCTTTCTGTCACTTACCCTCCAACTGTTAAATGTAGTCAAGATAAAGATGTCCAAGCAGCCACATGTGCTGGTTCTGACTGTTTCCATTTTTTTCATGGTAGGATTTGTAACAGCTGAAGAAGCCACTTGTGTCATAAATGCATGACATGTTTGTCTTATCTTGTACCTTCTCTACTTGATGCTCAGCAACCTTTTATGTTTAATAACCCAGGGTGATGGAGTGAACTCGTACTACGACCAGAAGGAGTACATTGGCCGCAGTGTCCACTACTGGAAAGTTGTACTTCCACTGTTGGAAAAGATCAAAAACAGACGCAGTATACCAGAACCACTTCACCCCCTCTTCATACACTTCCCCTCCAAAGATATCCAGGTTTATACCGTTGTCATTTTTTTCTTTTATTATCTGACTTTTTGCCGTTCTCAAATCTTGAGGCAGAGTAGTCTTGATGTTGTTGATGCTTTTAGTTCTGCCTGCAAATAAACATCATCATTTCAACAACCTATTTTTATGATTGTATGTATTTATGCTTTTATGAATATGAATGAGGTACATATCTATGATGTATCTTACAGTGTTGTAACACATTGTGGTGTATCACTTTTATTAGTTTATAATTTATAGGTATGCTTGTTGTTTGACGGGTCATTAGTTTACATTTCTCCATCAGTGAGTGTTTCTTTAGATAGATCTTAGGTAGAGTGTGGCAGATCTCAGTGTTTAGGTAATTCCCACCACAGCAAATATATGCACTTATGATACTAGTAGATGTTTACAATGAATAATTTGCCAAATGACAGTTTCTAGTTGTACCAGGCTAGCTTACAAATTGTATGCCTGTGCTCCTTTTCAGATTTCTTCTGTGAAGAGCTATGATGAGGAAGCCAAGATAGCATATGCAGTTCTCCTTGACATTGAAGGCAAAACAGAGGAGGCCATCGCTACCTTGGAAACCATCAATAACATTTCGTCCATCTGGCATTTGGCACAGGTAAGTCCTCAACTTCTGCATGTGTCTATGTTCAGTCATTGGTTTTTAAAGATGCATTTTAATTATAGATTCAAGAACTAATTTGCTCTCATTCATGGCAGCTAGTGTGGTCCAATGGACAAACTTTTGTCATAGGTCTTGGGAGCGTATCATTTGAGTAATATAAGACAAAAGTCGGTGCAAATTCAAAGGTGTTCATTGTCCGTATCACAAAAGGCATAATCTCTTTAAACAGATTCGGCATATTAATGTAGAACCTTGTCCAACAGGACAAGGTTTAGGTATCAGAAGTGATCTGGTTTCTGTTTGTAGTAGAATGTAGACCATGTTTGAGTATGCTGTGGCTGCAGGCAGATAAAACAATCAGTGAGCTGAGCATAAGAGGCGAAACGTCATCTATAGTCTGACGAAGATTTAGCTTTTCATTGGCTTTTTCTTTTTCTTTATCTGCATTCATGTGCAAATATCTGTTTATTAAGACGCCCTCTCTCAACTCCAGTCTTGTGTCTCAAGTTGCTAATCAAACCGTAAACAATGACTGCCGCTCAGAAGAGGAAGTCTCGGCCCGTGTATTCGATGTCTACACCGAAAAGCCCCAAATATTAGCTGTTGCTAATAAATTGTCATCAGACAGGTAGTTGATGGATTCTGTAATTGCAAAAGGCATTCAACCACCTCTGCTCTGTCTGACAGTAAGGCGTTTGTTTTTTCAACTCTTTATAATAATAATAATAAAATGCTGGGTTTCCTTTGGCAGATCTACCAGCGGCTATCAGAGGAGGCCAGCAACGGGGTCGAGGAGACCCAAGACAGGTGCATCACTTTTCTGAGAAAGTTAAGGACCTACCTGTCCAAGATCTACAGTGCTAATGCAGATGACATTGAGAGGGTAAGTCCCATTTGCTTTCACTTGTTAATGTGAACAACTCTGCAGCTGTGTAACCATGTATTCCACTTGTGTCTCAGCTGCCTGTCTCCATGGAGGAAGTTGTGGACCTCCTGAATGATGTGAACCAGCAGCTGGGCGAGAGTGGGGAGGCTATGGATGAAGAGGAAGAGAAGGAGGAGGAGCTGCGAAGAGGACCAGCCCACTCCAGCCCTGCTCATCCTACAGAAACCTCTGCCACCATATCCCACATAAAGTTTTCCACTCCCTCTCCTAACAAAAGCATCATCTCTCCTTCCAAAAGACACCTGGTAGGTTCCGGTTATTGGTTCTCATACAGAAGACCATCAGAGATTCTTTATGTCATCTATATCTTTAGTGTTTCCTTGTATTAATCGCAGATATTGATGAACAACGTAAATGAGTGACTTTTCAATTATTTATTCCCCCTGTCCTTCAGATTTCTCCGAAGACACCACCTCATTGGGTGGAGGACCAGAAAAGTCTCCTCCAGATGCTGTGTCAGCAAGTTGAAGCCCTCAAGGTCAGGATAAGAGATAAAACATATTTTAATATTTTTTTATTCCACACATTTTTTATGCAGACTTAGAAAACATAACTAGTGAGTGACTGTAGTGTAGTGTAAAAGTTTAAAAGGGAAATGGAAAGCAGTAGAGTGACGATTGTGGTATCACTATGATTTTGTACTGATGGACAGGGCCACTGTGGCAGGCAAGTATTTTTTTTAAAAATGTTTTGTCTGCCACGATGGACAGGGCCACTGTGGCAGGCAAGTTTTTTTTTTTTAAATGTTTTGTCTGCCACTCAGAAATGTTATCTGCCATTTTAAAATCCATGCACTAAATTGAGGAATAACATTTAGCTGTTTAGATGGGGAACAAATATATAATTCAATGTTCAAAATATTCACACAAAAAATTAAATGCATGGCAAATTCACAGGGAAGGGTACTTTTTACAGTTTGAGTTCCTCAATTTATGACGTGCACCTGAATGCACCAAGGAAGGAATGATTTTATTTTCTTTCAAACAAAAGGTTAATATAGAGGATGCGTTTGAGTTTAACATTCTTTCCCAGAGATGTCACATTGACACATTGATTCACTTGGTTAATTAAGCTCCTTGATTTGCAGAATGAGGTTCATGATCTGAGACACAACTCTTCAGGCAATGCAGGCTCCCCTCATCACAAGATGTATGGGGAGAGCTATGGGGCTGAGGGCCTGCAGGAGACCTTTACCCCAGTCCAGTCCTACCATGGGGCCCCCCTAACAGGTCAGCACACCACATCGAACCTAAATATATCCAGATGTATAATTCCATTATTGGCCTACAAATATTGCACAGAAGTTTGTAAATAGTTTGTAAATGTAACAATCTTTAAATGTTTCCATCTTTTTTTAAGTTGCCACCACAGCCCCTTCTGTGTACTACAACCAGTCTCCAGCTTATAACTCTCAGTATCTCCTGCGCACAGCCACAAATGTAACCCCCACTAAGGTAATTATAACTGCATAACACTGCTTCACAGTAATAAACTTCCAAGTATATTTGAATGACGTTTGGTTTTATTTGATCTCTTTACACAGGGCCCAATGTATAGTATGAACCGTATGCCACCTCAGCAACATATGTATTCCTACCAGCAGCCCACTCATACTCCGCCATTGCAAACAGCTCCAGCCTGCATTTACCCTCCTCAAGAACAGGTCTTTGGTGCCCCCCTTCGATTTGAATCACCAGCCACAAGCCTTCTTTCCCCATATAGTGAAGAATATTATGGTCAGAGTGTAACCCCACAAACAACTAACCCACCCCTGCCTGAACCTGGCTACTTCACCAAGCCATCAGTGGTCCCTGTTCAGCCACCAAAGAGCATTGAGGGGAAGCCTATGGACTTTGGGAAGCTCTCCTTCAGCCAGCAGGCTCCTGCGGAAGTCCCCAAAGTGCCTAGTTTTGGAGCAGGGGCAGTTGCCCAGTCAACGCCTTCAGCTGCTTTTAAATTTAACTCCAACTTTAAATCCAATGATGGAGATTTCACTTTCCCGGCCTCTCAGGCCAAACACAGTGAAAGTCTGCTTGGTCTTCTTACATCAGACATCCCCACTAAAACAGACCCAGAGAAGTCTCTAGCCCAGGAGCAGCCACCCAGCCAAGGCATCTTCACCTTTGGCAATAAAGGTGTTGCTGGCTTCTCCTTTGTTGATTCTGCACAGAGCACAGGCACTGGAAGTCTTTTTGGAAAGGCAGAACAGCCATTTAACTTTGGAGAGGTTACCAACCCTGTGTATGGGGTTGCCACATCTGCAGCTGAAGAGGAAAGGGCAGCAGAGAGCGACAATGACAGCACCCACGTTGAGGAGGATGAAGATGGTCCTCACTTCGAACCCATTGTACCCCTTCCTGATAAAGTAGATGTAAGAACAGGTGAGGAGGAAGAGGAGGAAATATTTTGCAACAGGGCAAAGCTGTATCGATTCGACACAGACTCAAAAGAGTGGAAGGAGCGGGGCATTGGCAATGTTAAAATCCTAAATCACAGCGCTAAAGGGAAGGTGCGCCTCTTAATGAGAAGAGAACAGGTCCTCAAGATCTGTGCAAACCACTACATTAATGCTGACATGCTACTAAAACCGAATGCTGGCTCTGACAAATCCTGGGTCTGGAATGCCATTGATTATGCAGATGAAGAGCCTAAGACCGAACAGCTGGCCATCCGCTTCAAAACAGCAGATGAGGCATCGCTTTTCAAAGCTAAGTTTGAGGAAGCCCAGAAAATTGTGCTCAAATCAATAGAAAAGCCTGATCATAAGGAGAAGAAAGGGGAAAGCTTAAAAGGTTCTGGATCACTGGCAGCCCAGTTTGCACTCAAAGATGGGGAATGGGAGTGCACTGTGTGCTGTGTAAGAAATAAACCCATGGATATGCGGTGTGCTGCCTGTCAAAGTGCCAATCCCAGTTCTTCATCCAAGCCAGACATTCAGACCGCTGGTGAAACCAAAGCCAGTCCCTTTACTTTCACATTTGGGACTGATTCATCAAAACCAAGTAGTTCTGGCTCTACATTTGCTGGATTTGGTGCTTTTGGAGCATCTATACCCTCCTCATTTACATTTGGCACCAGCACCTCAAAACCTGCTGACACAGTAACCAGTGCATTTGGTTCTGGCTTTGGGGCTCAGTTTGGCAAGAAACCAGGGCAGTGGGACTGTGATATATGCGAAGTAAGAAATGAGGCCTCTGCAGTCACGTGTGTTTCTTGTAAAGCATCTAAAGCCTTACCTAAAAAACCTGTTACGGTACAAACAGCACCAGCTGCTGAGGCATCCTCTATATCTGCTGTTGACTCTGGGTTTGGTGCACAGTTTAGCAAGAAGCCTGGGCAGTGGGACTGTGATGTATGTGAAGTAAGAAATGAAGCCACTGCTGACAATTGTGTCGCCTGTCAAACCGCTAACCCTGCTGCTAAATCAACAGCAGGGGCTCCAGTAGCATCAAATCTGCCAGCAGTGTCAGGATTTGGGGCTGATTTAGTGAAAAGGGACGGCCAATGGGACTGCAATGCCTGCCTGGTCAGAAATGATGCATCAGCTGCTGAATGCGTTTCCTGCGACTCCCCACGTACCACTTCCTCTTTAGCAGCCATGTTTGCCATTAAGGATGGGGAATGGGATTGTGACTGTTGTCTGGTGAGAAATGATGCCTCTGCAAATAAGTGTGTATCCTGTCAGACACCAAATCCCAATGCTAAAAGCACAACCAGCACTGCGCCCTCTGCCTCCACCTTCAGCTTTACATTTGGAAACAA
The DNA here is from genome assembly GCF_963691815.1 of Echiichthys vipera. NCBI lineage: Eukaryota > Metazoa > Chordata > Actinopteri > Perciformes > Trachinidae > Echiichthys > Echiichthys vipera. The sequence continues at coordinate 13,340,840 of NC_139835.1, read as the reverse complement.
GAGTTCATCAAGCCAGCCTGCTGGGACTGGATTCACAATACCTTTTGAAACGGGCAACACTTTTCAGTTTGGTCAAAACAAAGAGCAAAGTTCAGCTGCGTCTTTTAAGTTTGAAGCTCCTCAGTCTGGACCTATTGCAACAACTCCTTCGGGCTTCTCTTTCTCAATGCCCACTCAAGCTGGTGGCTTTAAGTTTGGCATTCCGGACTCTGTGCAAGAAACTCCCTCAACTGAGAATCAAATCCCTGCATCAGGGTCAGCCTCCAGTTTTCTGAAAAGCATTGCAGACAAACACAAAGAGAAAGAAAATGTATCTACACCCTCAGTGGGCCAAACAGAACAAGATCAAAATCCATTAATTTCAGGAAAAACCAATACCTTCAGCTTTGCAGATTTGGCGGACTCATCTGGAGGAGACTTCAAGTTTGGCCAGAATGATCCTGATTTCAAAGGTTTTTCTCGAGCTGGGGAGCAGGTGTTCTCAACCCCCACCAAGACGGTCGCCACAAATGATCTGGAAGATGACGACATGTATAGAACAGAGGAAAATGACGATATCCAATTTGAACCAGTGGTCCAGATGCCCGATAGGGTGGACCTGGTGACAGGAGAGGAAGATGAACAGGTTCTTTATTCTCAGCGTGTCAAACTGTTCAGATTTGACTTGGACTGCAGTCAATGGAAAGAACGTGGTGTGGGAATCCTTAAATTCCTGAAAAACACCTCTAATGGCAGATTAAGGGTGCTAATGAGAAGAGAGCAAGTTTTGAAGGTGTGCGCCAACCACTGGATCACCACCACCATGAATCTCAAACCCCTGGCAGGCTCAGACAAAGCATGGATTTGGTTGGCCAATGACTTCTCTGATGGAGATGCTAAACTTGAACAGTTGGCTGCTAAGTTTAAAAGCCCAGAGCTTGCTGTGGAGTTTAAGGCGAAGTTTGAAGAGTGTCAAAGACTTCTATTGGATATCCCTCTACAAACCCCCCACAAGCTTGTTGACACGGGCAGAACAGCACGTCTCATTCAGAAAGCAGAAGAAATGAAGTCTGGTTTGAAAGATCTGAAATCATTTTTGACCGACGAGAAAACAAAGATCAATGATGACAGCAAGGGAGACGTTACAACATCCAGCAATGTTTCAAACCTTGTGATAAAGCCTCACGGTGAAACCACCGGCCCCACATTGGAGTGGGATAACTACGACCTAAGAGAAGAGGCATTAGATGATACTGCTGACTCATCAGTCTATGCCTCTCCCATCGCCAGCAGCCCCCTGAGAAAGAACCTTTTCCGCTTTGGAGAATCGACCGGTGGATTCAGTTTCAGCTTCCAGCCTGGCATCAGCCCCTCCAAGTCTCCTACTAAGCTTAACCAGAGCAGAGCCTCAGTGGGTACCGATGACGAACAGGATGTAACCCAGGATGAGGAGAGGGATGGCCAGTACTTTGAACCTGTGGTCCCCCTGCCTGATTTGGTGGATATTTCTACAGGAGAGGAAAATGAACAGGTGGTCTTCAGTCACAGGGCCAAACTGTATCGCTACGATAAGGAGCTGGGTCAGTGGAAGGAGAGGGGTATCGGAGACCTCAAGGTTTTGCAGAATTATGACACGAAACGAGTGAGGTTGATAATGAGAAGAGACCAAGTACTTAAGATCTGTGCCAATCACAGGATCACGGCAGCCATGAAGCTGGAACCTATGAAGGGTGCAGAGAAGGCCTGGGTCTGGAGTGCCTTGGACTTCTCTGAAGTAGGAGATGGTACAATTGAGCAGTTGGCTGTTAGATTCAAGCTGCAGGACACTGCAAACTCATTCAAACAGGTATTTGAAGAGGCCAAAGTGGCCCAAGAAAGAGAGGAACTGATGACTCAAGTGACACCCAGGGTGGCCACACCTCAAGACAGTGGACCTGCAGCATCTGCACAGACTGCTATACCTGTGTGCGGGAAGGCAGCCATCGCTGTTCTGGAAGAGACAACGAAGGAACGTACAGAGCTTTCCCCCGACAGTATGCCCTGTGCAGCTGGATCTCCAGGTCCAGTCAACCCCTCAAAGACAGTGGTGTCACCCCCTAAGTTTGTCTTTGGCACTCATAGCCTCCAGAAGTTCTTTGGCTTTGGCTCTCCTAAATTTCACTCTGAGACTGAGGAATCTGCATCAAGTTTGAAAGCCAAGGATTCTGGACACCCTGCCAAGGCTTCACCTGCAGTACCTGCATTCAAAATCCCAGAGAGAGGTAAGAAACCATATCTTAATGTATGTGCAATTTTTGTACGATTTTGGTTTTGAATGGGTATCACAACTGTTCTTGTTCATTTGAGTTTTACTCCATTGTCTTGTTTCATTTGCATCTCATTGCTCCATCATCTTCTAAGTTGACCAAACCAAGACCCTTCCCAAAAGTTTTCTAGGACAAAAAATGTTTTAAAATCCCTGATTTGCTGTTCCCTCCCCATGTAGCCACTTCATATACATTGTTTGATATTCTCTACCTTTTTAATAAAAGTGTATACAGTAAATGATCTACATACATTCATGAACACATGTTGCATACCCTCAGAGCTTGAACACAGTCCACCAGCACACATGCATATACACATATTTAATTAGAACACTTTTGGCCGTGTGTTATGATTATGATACCAGCCTCACAATTAGTTTCTCTTCGCCCAACAACCCATCATCCTTTAGGGCTGGATTTTAGGCTTTTCAAAGATAACCCAATGGCTTTTTGGACCAGCACATCAACCACCCAATTTGAACCCCCAGGTACTCTAATCACTGCAGTGTGTGTTAACACTTCTCAGCTGTCACCTGGCTGGCCCTTATCACTAGACAGAATTAACCCGGATGCACGGAGTGGAAAAAAAACTAAAAGCTAAAAAAGCTAATGTGTTGCATGTCCAGTGTGTGGAGGTGCATTTGTTTTGTAAAAAGAATTTTAGTAATTATAAAAAATACTCAAATAGCTCCAAGTCAAATGTGTCTTACATCAGGGTCATGGTGGAAATAGTGTAGAATTAAGTTAAATAATTCATAAATGTCAAATCAAAATGTGAGTTTAAAACTGACTGATTTCAAAACATAATACAGATTTTAATTTAGAGTTCCTCTGAGCCCTTTTTTTGTAGCTGGGTGTTTTTTCACTATTATAATTTATCATCTTTTCGTGTAATTATGCCATGATGAAATTTTCATTTTGATATTGTGGTGCATAGTTCCCATGTCTAAATGAATAGAAGTTTATATTTTAACCAGAACTGTTGGTTTGAGCTCTTATACAGATTTCTTACTAAAAATGCTCACTGTAGTGTTGATTTTGTCTACAGTATTTCTTCCACCTACTAAAGAGCAAATGTCAAGTTAGTTAGACTTTCCCTCCTTAGTCTGGAATTTAGATTGAAGGACAACCAGAAGATCTCATAGTGTGCTCGAGGTCACAGGGGCATAAGAGGTTAAATGCCACAATCACTGATGTGAGGATGCTAAAATTGGAATGTGGGTTTTGAAAGTGTAAGAGTAACTTTTGGTTAGGGTTAATGACCAGTTAGAATTTCATGAATCACTAGAGAGAAGTTTTGTAAAGCAAAAGGAGACACATCAGTATAAGTAGATGTCTTTTTGAAAGGTGAGCTGAGAAGATTCCTCGGAGAGCGTTCCCTCAGAGACGAATGCTCTGTGCAAACGTCACGCACCATTTTTAGTGCAGGATGTGTAGCAACAGCATGGAATGCAATTCCCTGTCTAGTCTGGCTTCTGCCAGTGACGCGCACCTCAGCAAAGGCTAATTAGAGTGAAAGCTCAGGTATTCCTGTTATTTAATGCTTCAGTGCCTTGTGTCCTACAGTAAGTCTGTCAAATAAAATGAAAAACACTGAGACGTGCATACAGAAATGTTTTTAATACAGTTTGTCTCACACGTTTGTAAATCAAACGCATGCTATTCATTTTTGCCGTGCATGACTTTTTTTGTGTGGAACTAACTCATGTTATCAAGGGAATAAAGCGGATTCATTTCTCTTTTCTTCTCAGCAGTTCCTCCCCAGACTGACTATGTATTGTTCTACCTGTATCTGTCTGTCATAGGGTCACCTCAGGCAGAAGGAGGCAGTGCAGGGACAGATGAGGACACAGAGGTGGAGGTTGTGTATGTCAGGGAACCCACCGCTGAACAGGCAGCTCTAGCCAGGAAACTCCTGCTGCCTGTCACCTTCTTCTGCTACCAGAATGAACCAGGATACACCAGTGACGATCAAACTGACGGTAAGGCTAAAAGATGAGAAACAAGAGTATAACACAGGGTGTTGTAAGTAAGTGCACATTGCTTGCTGCTGGCATGATTACTGTATGTACATTTCACATAACCATCCTGAAATTTGAATATGTAATAAATGAGTCCAAATTAAGAAGAGACTTAATTTAAACACTTTTTTTGAAGTGAGAGAAAGCAACAAAATGTCAGGATAATTTTTCTCCTATTACATTAGCATTATACGTTTGTTGCTGTTGCCTCTCACCATGACAACGTGTTCATGTCGGTAAAGTTGGCAATCATGGTGCTGAAAATCTGAATACTTCAATGAGAGAAACACACACACTGTTTTACAACTGTTTTAGATTCTTGCTCACTGATATTGTCCAGGGTCTTTAGGAGAAATGTGGTAACTGAGATTAATATCTTTGATTGCAAAGGAAACGCGTTTTTAAGGGGAATGTTTTGAATTTTCAGACGAGGACTTTGAGTCAGCAGTAAAAGCCTTGAACGGAAAGCTCTACCTTGATCCTCCAGAGACAAACGCTGCAGCATGCGGCTACGGTATGTATGCCATATCCTGTCACACACTATTTTATCCAATTACTCGCCTTAAATGTTTGTCATTTGTCAAGTACCATGTTGGGCTGATTCATTTCACAGACATTTTCAGGGCAGTGATAGATGTATGCTGTCTTAGTCAAAAGTAGTGCTCACCATGCCCGCCAGTCATTTTCTAGCCCTAAACTTATATGTACTGTGTTCAGAGCCAGACTGCCAGGTGGTGTGGGAGAAGAAGCCGACACCAGAAGAGGAGGAGAAAGCCAAAAGCCTCCAGCTTCCACCCACCTTCTTCTGCGGCCTGAGCACCACAGACAGCGACCCGGACCACGACGACAAGCCTGAAGACTTTGAGACAGAAGTTCGCAAGGCACATCAAGACCTGGTAACGAACTCAACACTTAGCATGGGCGCTGAGTTCTTACTAAGATAATAATGTGAATCAAATACGCATCTAAATACGAAAGATTACACAGTGTACGCACATGGTCAGCTGCCAACTCTGATTAAAAGAGACAACTGTTTCTACTCCCATCAATGTGATGGCCACATCATGCATTTAGAAATGCAGGCAGGTCTTCTTAGCTTCATCCATTCCCAGTGATGGACAGTAAGCAATTATGCATGGTTTCAGTATTGCTGTAGTTGAATGCCTTAATTGTTTCAGGGTACCCAGTTAAATCAAGCCGAAAAGGCCTCCAGCAGCCCTGCTGTAGCCCCAGAAGAACCAACGTCATCCAGCACCACCGAAGCACCCGGCACCACCAAAGCACCAGGCACCACCGAGGCACCAGGCACCACCGAGGCACCAGGCACCACCGAGGCACCGGGCACCACCGAGGCACCGGGCACCACCGAGGCACCGGGCACCACCGAAGCACCGGGCACCACCGAGGCACCGGGCACCACGTCTGCACCGGAAGAGCAGACCTCTGACCAGCCAGCAGAGACTCCGAGTGAAGCTCTTAGCAGCAGCTCTCCCATTGACCTGTCAACTAAGAAGAGCCCAGAACCAGAGTCCAACACTGGGACTGCAGCTCCAGCTTTTACTGCTACAACAGCTAGTCAAGGTATTGATGGACCACTTGCTTTTCATTACTACAGATTTAAGATCTAGGTATTGATCTGTTCCGTCGGTGGAAAAACAACAACAAAAAACATGAAAGGCCCTATTTAGAGGCACCGTTCAGTTTGTCTGTTTTGGGCTAATAGCAACATGACCGTGCAGCATGGCGACCTCTGTGGCAAAGGGACCCACTCCCCATGTAGAGATGAAGGGCTCATTCTAACCTAATGGAAGCATAACAATAGCAATTCTGCTGACAGATTCCTCTAAATCGTACACAGTACTCCTGTGAGGAAGATTTTTTTTTAATGCATCTATTATTGGATGGATTATTAAGGATATGTACTATGTACTTAAGGAAAGTACAACAATGTAAAAAAGACATGTTTAAGTAGAAGATCCGAGTACTTCTTTCCCTACTGTCATCTTCAAATCAGATTTATTGCAGACTATTGCCTCAGACCACTTTATACATTGTTCATGTTGTTGTATCCAACACGCTGTCAGCTGGAGTCTCTGCATTCAATAGTGAGAGGAATGAATTTAAAAAAAATTACATGCATTCAATATTTCTAATATTTCTTTGTCTCTCCACAGAATCCTCCAATTTTGGCTTCAACTCGTTCGGAGGCTTCTCTTTTGCCGATTTGGCCCAAAACACAGACGCATATGCATTTGGATCTCAAGGTTGGCTTCAATATTGAAATTGTCTCAAGGTGGTCTTTTTGACCACTGACTGCCTTAGCATGTCGTTATCAATACATCACAACAAAATTCTATTTCTTCACATATTAATTGCTTCTCTTTTACTCTTGTATGAAGACTCCAACTTCTCATGGGCAAATGCTGGAGCTTCCGTATTCGGGGCCACAGCGAGCTCAGCGTCAAAAAACAATGGCGGCGAGGAGGGCAGTGATGACGAGGACGCTTCTAATAATGTGGACATTCACTTTGAGCCAATAGTTTCACTACCAGAGGTACCTTAAAATGCTGAAACATTTTTTTAGGCATTAAATTGAAGTTTAGTGAATGAGGTACAAGACTACACCTTATTTTTTTGTGTCACTCAGGTGGAGACAAAGTCAGGAGAGGAGGATGAGGAAATCCTCTTCAAGGAACGCGCCAAGCTCTACCGATGGGACCGCGACCTCAGCCAGTGGAAGGAGCGTGGCATTGGTGACCTCAAGATCCTCTACCACCCAACCAAACGTTTCTACCGAATCCTGATGAGAAGAGAGCAGGTGCTGAGGGTTTGTGCCAACCACACGATCACACAGGCGATGGAACTCAAACCCATGAACGCCTCCGCTAACGCTTTGATCTGGACTGCCACCGACTACTCAGGTACACAAATGTCGTGTTGATGCAAAGTCATTGACGTTTATTGATGCTTTTTAACTGCTGATCGTCTTTTGTGTTTGTTCCTCCAGACGGCGACGGCGCAGTGGAGCAGCTTGCGGCCAAGTTCAAAACCCCTGAAATAGCCGAGTCCTTCAAGAAGACCTTCTGCGAGTGTCAGTACCGAACAGGCCAAACTGAAGGCGATGCCTCGTCTGTCGCCTCACCACAGATGTCCAGAGTTCAGGAGCACTCCAGAGAAACTAACCCCCTGGTGTTCCTGGAAGTAGCAGGCGACGGCCAACCACTGGGCACTATCACCGTCGAGCTGTTCTCCCACATTGTCCCCAAGACAGCGGAGAACTTCAGGGCTCTCTGCACCGGCGAGAAAGGCTTCGGCCTTCAGGGCTCCATCTTCCACAGAGTCATACCTGCCTTCATGTGTCAGGTGAGGAGATTATCACGATTAGATGACTACAGTTTCAGGCTGTGAAACCATGCCCCTTTTTTCACAAAACTTGGTGAAAGAGTGTAGAAGAACCCTTCCAATTTGAGACCGTAATTAGTAATAAAGTCTGTTGTGGGTCGCTTCTGCTATACGTACATAAGCGTTCAGCTCCAGGGCTGTCACTTTCTCAGAAATCCAAGTTGGAACAAAGTCCTCACACTTATTTTGTTCAAATGAATTCAAAGCCACATAGCCCTCCTCACATAAGTCCTTAGATGGTTTGGTGTCATGATCATTTGCTCAGTTTGGCTCACTAGTTTCTTTATTTTGCATTAGTAGATAGTCCTTATTATAGGCCGATGGGACATACAGTGGTTAGCAGATCTCAATGTAACATCACTAACAAGTCCCCTGTTGGTCTTTCAGGGTGGGGACATCACCAACAGTGATGGCACAGGAGGAAAGTCCATCTACGGCAGCAAGTTTGAGGATGAGAACTTTGACGTTCGGCACACAGGCCCAGGCATTCTCTCAATGGCCAACCGTGGGCGCGACACCAATAACTCCCAGTTCTTCATCACCCTGAAGAAAGCCGAACACCTGGACTTCAAACACGTGGCTTTCGGCTGGGTCCGGGGGGGCATGGATGTGGTGCAACAGATGGGAGAGCTGGGCACAAAGGGAGGCCTGCCCACAAAGAAGCTCGTCATCACAGACTGTGGACAGCTGTAGCTTTTTAAATGTTAACATCAAGATTTCTAGCTCAGTTTAGGCTATAAAAATGAGGGTATATAAAAAAAGACTTTAGATAATGATGTGTTCCCTGTGCAGTGCGTACCCTCCTGCTAAAACTGAATCCATATTCACCAGGCATCTGAGAATTAAACTCTGATCACAGCACTACTGATCATCATAGAAACTTGCCTCGAGCAGCCTGGAATTGATCCTATAACATAATCACAAATGGGAAACGTGGTGTACACTAGTATGTGGGAGGAGGCATTTGGAGCAAACCTAGTATATTTTTGCTCTGTTGCACTTGCATCTTTATTATCATCTGTCTATAAACTCATTTGTTTATTTTGTGTGTATAATTGTACATGGACTACTTTCTTAATGTTTTTTTTGTTCCTTCGTCTTGCATGTGCTCAATTTGAATATGCTGTATCATAAGCTGGTATCCCCCCCCCCCCTCTCTCTTTTTTTTTTTTTAACAGTAATTAAAAGGTGATGTTATTTGAATGCACCTATTGGTTTGTAACTGCCTACTCTCCAAATCCCCCCAGTGATTTGTCTTTTCCCAGTGTGCAGAGAACTTGACTTCACACTGACCTACATAAACGTTTACAAAGGAGATCCAATATGGTTTGAGATAATCACAAAGTTGAAATGGTGCTAGTTGTACCAAAATAATATGCTGTTGAAGGAGAAATAAAGTTGCTTTACAAGTAATGGATGGCTGTTTATAATGTCTTTATAGTAATTCAGTGTTTCCCAAAGCCCGAGATGACATCCCCAACTTGGAGATACTGAGTTTACTGTCATCGAGGAAGAAACCAGAAAATCCTCACATTTGAGAGGCTGGAATTAGAACTTTTTTTCTTAAATTAATCAAACTCAATCGAAAAAATAGTTGTCAATTAATAAAATTGGTAGAAACTAATCAATAAATCTTTAAAACTCTTAACCTTAGATAATTTACCTCATACTACACTACTCTACTAAATCATACTATGTTATACTGTCTGATCGTACTGTACTATATTACTATTTTGCTATTTTACATAATCACAGTTTTATTTGTTCTGCTTAGTCAGAACTATGAGATGATGAAGTCAGAGAAGCTACCAAGAGGCCCATGGTGACTGAAGGAGTTACGAGTCTGAATGGCAGAGGTTGGCCGATCTGTGCATGTGACAGCAATTTCACAAGTTCTACATGTATGACGGGGTGGCAAGAAAGAAGCCTCTTCTGAAAAAATGTCACACCAAGGTGGGAACCCTACTGAGGTGGGAAACCACAACCGCCTTTTGGGAGGCGAGCTGATTCACTGTTTCAGCAGTGAATCTATAAGTGATGTATGTGCATGATATGGGTCAATATCATGTTAGAAACTGCCACAAAACAGTTGTCTGGCATATTCAGAGCTTTGCAGAAAAGTGACATATGACTGCCCTTTCACTAAACAATCAGAATTGTTTCACTGCCTCTCAGGCTTATTGTCTTAGTTTAATTTGAAATTTTGACTTTGCTGAGTTCTAAGAAAACAAACAGCACAACACCTGAAACACATCATACCTACAGTGAAGCGTATTGATGGCAGCAGCATTATGTTGTGGGCTTGTTTTTCTTCAGCAGGGACTGGGCAGTTGGTCAGGATTGAAGGGGCAATGGATGCTGTCAAACACCCAAGTTCTTGAGGAAAACTTGCGGCCCTCTGCTAGAAAACGACCCAAAACACACCGCCATAAAAACAACAACACATTGGCTAAAGGACAGGAAGGTGAAGTCATAGAGTGACCTAGTCAGAGCCCTGAAGAGTGCAGTCCATCACCACAGAATTTGACTGAACTCGAACATTTCTGAAGGAAGAATGGGGAAATATTCCCTAATCCAGGTGCACAAAGCTGGTAGAGACAAATCCAAACAGAGTGATGGCTGTAATTAAAGCAAAAGGCGCCTCCACAAAGTATTAAATCAGGGGGGTTTCAACCCTTCTATTGTAGTTTTTCATTTTTATTTCATTTTCAGACATTTTGAAAAAAGTCACATGAATGTAGTAAGGCAACATGTGTAAATCACGCTGGAAAAAATAGCTATTTTTATGTATTTTCATTTCAGGCTGTAAAACAAAAAGAATGCTATTTCAAAGGGTCTCGTGACTTTTAAGGGTGCGTCCACGCGATCGAAAACGACCTTTTTTAGCTACTAGCGACCACTTTAGCGTCTTATGCAGACCATCGGGGAAAAGGAAGAAATATATGGTCGGCCTAAATCATTCCCATGCATGTGGCTCAGTACAGTTCACTCTGTGGGCCCGTGTCTCTCTCCACGCGGCAGCGGTATTGTTGTTATGTGACACCGCGGGGGTTAGAGGTCCGAGGTGTGGAGATGACGGCATCGATAACAAAGGGGAGTTCCCACTCTGGGACCTGGTTACAGAAAAGACCGTTTTCAGGCTCCGATGTGGTCGGCCTAACCGGTATTAAAAATGTGCGTTTATAGGAAAACGCATTGTCGTGAGGATGGGCCCCAAGTCATACATGTGGCCGTCTCACAGACAGGCAGTACCAGCTCCCACCACTGTGTCAGAGCTCAGCGGCGGAGCCCAGGGACCGACCCCCGGTGACGTCAGCAGGATGTAAAGGCGGCGCGGCGCGGCCTCTTCGCTCTTTTCCCTCTCCAGGTCTGTTAGGGCGGTAGGCCTGTGCGCTGTCTCTGAAACACCAACACCTAAGCAGCCACAATGATCATCTACAGGGACATTATCTCCGGTGAGTAACCATATATGTCTAGTCTTCTTGTATTTTAATAGGTCGCGTTACAGTCGCGCCGGTTTATCTTGTAATTACGTGTTAAACAGCCGAGGCAGTGAGCTAACTCGTGTTATCGATGCTCCAGAGCTAGCACTAGCCACATGCTAACTAAAGAGAGTTACCCACCCTGGCTAACGGGATGTTGAGGCCGGTTAGCGGTTAGCTTTGGACATGTTTCAACTACCGGTGAGTTAAGTAAAAGTGGGACAAAGCGACTTAAATCCTAACGGGTGGCTCTTAGCGGAGAAAGTGTTATTTGGTTGGTGGTTCGCTATAATAATGTAGCTTTAGTCATGGTGGAGTAACGGGGTGTACGTGGCCTTTGGGCATCATATGGTGAGCTGCAGTTTTATTTATGGACGATGGCTGACTGGCACATTTTTCCACAGTAAGCACGAGCTCCTCTACCTAAAAGGGCCTATTCCCATTTATATGATCACATAAACGAGTTCAACATAAATACGTTATTTGTCTTGATGAAGTAAAGCGTCTAACACAGTGTGTTCTTTATTATACCTCCAGGGTGTGAGCCGGGGGGATGGGGGGGTTCTTTGTGTTCACAAAGTTTGATAATGTTTTCCTCCCGCAGGTGATGAGATGTTCTCGGACATCTTCAAGTTCAAAGAGTCCACTGATGGGATGTTCTATGAAGTTGAAGGAAAGGTGAGTTAAGTGTGTTTGTGTGTGTACACTGGAGGTTGGTTTGATGTAAGGCCAAAAACAACAACATTAGTTCACCCTTTTCCAACAATCTTTATGATACAATTGCTTATTTTAAAGTTAAGCGTTGCTCACATATGAGACACACCTAGGATCTATAAGGTAAAGATGGCAACAGCTGTCACCTGATTGCTGTTGAGGCAGTTTGAGTTAATCCTGCCCCTCTAGAGATAGAAATTCAGGTTCAATGATGAGTCAGGTGATCAGCGCTCTTTGTTTCGCTGACTGTACCCGTAGTAATGTGAATGTCATCATCACCACAGTCAGGATGATGTAGTAGTGTCCCCAACACACCCAAATCAGTGAGTCATGGAAACAAGTGAACGAGTCAGCGCCACCCAGACTTTGGCCAAGTCTTCTGTCAAGTACAGAATATTACCGTGTTTAATTGATGGAAGTTACAATAACGGCCCTATTCTCGACAAAATACCCAGTTTGTGAAATTCTCGTGCTAACGCATCTGTTTGACTGGAGTTAATGATGCTCTGCCTTTACTCGGGTTAAGAATGTAGGTAAAAAATGTAATGGTGAAGTTCCTCCACGACTACCAACAAACTGTTTTTGCGGATCGATTCAATACCTCAATTCAGATGCTGTAAATGCAATCATCCCAGTGTTTTGCTCATTTTCCTGTCCTGTTTATAAACAAATAAACAACCCACGGCAGCAGATATGGTTTCAGTGTGACACGTAGTTAAAAAAATAACCTAACTCTCGCATATGAATTTCTGGGATGGCGCCATAGCACAGTGATTTCAGGAGGCTGGGTCTTATCAAAAATCCCTGCATATGATTGGATAAACCACTTGTCCATCATTTTTATTGGCGTGCTACTTCAACCACTCACATTGAAACCAACCCGTGACGCTGGTGAGAGGCGCAGGGAAAAGCCAAACCCGGTCGGGAGAAGGGCGAAAACCTTGTTTCCACCAACAAAAGCCTTCAGAGCCGTTCTCTGGTGGTCTTTTAAAAAATAAATATTTGCTAGATCAGACAACATTGTTGTCTGAATCACAACAGTCGCTTCTCCGCTACGTCACATCTATAAAAAAAAACAGCCGGGTGGTCCTGATAGGCTCCACCATTTTCCACTGGCCCCATAATCCCTCTGCTATGGAGCAATCCCAGATGGTTGAGTGGAGCTAGGCGTAACAAAATTCATCTGGCGATAATCAGGTTAACGACTTGAGTTTGTGTGCTAAATCATGAAATGTTAGGTTTTCATCAGCAGTAAGCTCCCACACAGACGCCTACTACTAAAAAAGGAACGGAACAACTATGTTGTGCTAATGGAAAACCAAAAATACAACTGAGACTCCAAATGTTTGTTCGTGTTTGGATTGTTCATTTAGCTTAACTACCAGCACATTTTAGTTTGATTCATCAGATGAAGTAACTCACAACCCCACATTAAGCCAGATTATGGCTGTACGAACCCTTGGATCTCAGGCCTCCCCAGCGCATTCACCTGCCAATCAGCCGCCATCTCACATGTAATTCACCTTACATTGATGTTCTCCCGCCTCATGTCTGCCCTCTCTGCTCCCATGCTGTGTCTAGACCGTCACCAGAACAGACAGCATCGATGAGTCTACACTTGGAGCCAATGCCTCCGCTGAAGAAGCCGCAGAGGGCACCGATGCATCATCCGTCTCTGGGGTCGACATCGTCCTCAACCACAAACTGCAGGAGACGGCCTTTAACAAGAAGCAGTATTTGAGTCACATGAAAGACTACGTGAAGGCGTGAGTATCAGTGTTTAAGGTTCAATGCACCAATGATCAGGGGAGGAAGTTACATTTGGTGTGTGACTCCTCTGTAACACCGCTGTATGTTGGATTCTGTGTAACTGGCCTTTTCTGTTTGCATGTCCAGCGTCAAGGCCAAGCTGGAAGAGACCAATCCAGAGAGAGTGGAGGGCTTTGTAAAGGAAATCACACCAGCAGTTAAGACGATTGTGGCAAAAATCGGATCCTTCCAGGTACCACAATTATGAAAAATAAGAGCTGTGCACACACCCATATTGTAAACCACCCAGCAACTTAACAGCACCTCATAGTTCATGCTCGGTTGTCTTGAAAGTAGCATCTCTTAGGCTACGTTCACACTGCAGTTACAAGTGACCCAAATCAGGGTTTTTTTTATATATTCTTTGCTCATGTGTGAACCACATCTGATTTGCTTTTGACAGTGTGAACAGCACAAGTTGCTTTGAAGCTGATATTTCCTGATTCGGGATCGGTATCGAATGTTTTTGAATGTGACCGCATTTAATGTTGGCGTCATTCTGACCCGCACTGCACTGTTTTGTAAAGTCTACAGCAATCCGTAGACCGGCCACATTTAAACGGATTTGAGCAAAACATAATAGTGCATTAAAACCTGCAGTATGAGCGTAGCATTTGAAAACTGAGCTGCCACAATTTTCCTCTGACGTGTTTTTCTTTGTCTCTGCAGTTCTTCACAGGAGAGAGCATGAACTCAGACGGCATGGTGGCACTGCTGGACTACCGCGAGGAGACCGACACGCCATACATGCTTTTCTTCAAAGACGGTCTGCTGATTGAGAAATTTGTAAGTACTCAACTCCATATACACCCAAGTGTCATGAAGTAACTATTTAATATTGTGACACACACTGTAGGAAAACAGGCTTCAGGGTCCTGGTTTAGTGCATCTAGACACACTTCTGGGATTTCCCCAGAATCAAACTATTGATTCCAACCTTTTGTGATATAATATTCAACTCATTCAATGGATGAGAGTGGTGGGATCAGATGCCCAAAAAAAATAAGTCATAGTTTTGGATAATTTATTTGAATTAGGTCACACCTTTTTGGACATTTAGGACTGAACAGCAGTTATGGGAGCTTACCGTAGCTCCGCAACTAGAGAGGAAACACAACAGAATCACTTTAAATGTCTGTATGTAACTTTGTCAGTCTAGTATCACAGTACTTTAGCAATAATCACTGGAAGATGCTTGGGAGACAAAGTATATAAACAAATATTTCTCTTTCTTGCAGTGACTACCTGGAACTACATCTGCTTTTCAATTGGCTGCTGCTTCCCAAATGGCCCCCAAGAGCAGACTGAAGGAGCACTATTTTGCATCATGCCTGAACAGAAACATTCTTGTACAATTTCTTATAACCACATTTAAGGCCCACAGCTGGGTGAATCAAACACGATCTGTCACTGAATACAGTTTTTAACTTTTGTTTTTTTTGACTCTTGCCGTGTTTGATTTTGGTCCCAGGATTTTCGTGAAAATAACAGGACAGTGAGTGGAGCTCTCACACAAAGAAAGATTTTTTTTTTCTTCTGTCTGCGTTCTATTTTAGCAATGATCTATACAGGTTGACCTCCTCAGACCTCATGTTTATGGTTGCATTACATACGATTCCATCTAAAAATAAAATCTAGTACCACCACTTTGTGTTGCTGTATTTTTATGGGATGTTGAGCACGTCTTTACTTTATGTTCAAACAGGCAGCTTTGGGATTTGTTAACAGTCAGTGGAGTCTTGAGTGGTGCTGTTGCAGATTTGAGGCCCCACGGGGAAACACATGCTGGTCTGTAATCTGACATTCCAGGGCCTTTGTCCTGAGTGACCCAATCATTTAGTCATCACATTTATCTCTAGTGTAGAGACTGTCAGAATGGTGCCTCTTCACTGCATGGATTGTGCTGCCTAATTTAAAGAAAATAAAAAAGGTATCCAGTTGATCCCACAGTTTAGTCCACACTGGCTGCTGTTGTGTTCTGGAAACTAGAGAAATTAGTCAATTGTACTCAGTTTGTTCAAACAAGGAAACTTTTGTCCACAGTGTAGAAGATAACATCCAGACAACTTATCAGATAAGATCAACCAGTTAACTTCACCAGGGCGGCAGTAGCTCAGTCCATATGTGACTCTACTGGGAACCGTAGGGTCACCTATCCATTGCAACAGCTCTCCATTAATTGCATGTATATAGGCCCTGTTATGTATTATGAATGAGTGAAAACATTGAATTTCCCCTTGTGGGATGTTGCAACAGAGCCTTTGCTCGATGTCAAAAAGATCTGACTTAAATGCTAGTTTGGGGCACTATCAACAAAGTGTTCTGATGCTAGACAACGCAAACAAACGTCTGACATCGCACAAACAAGTATATGAGGAAGGCTACCTTGGTCAAGTTCATTGTTAGCTTGTAACTGTACAAACATGAAGGGGTCGAAAGAAAAGTTTGGTCTAAATCAAACTAAACTTAAAATATGTGGAGGAAAAATGAAATCTACAGACGCCCCTGAGAGGCGACCCCACCCCCCCAACATTACATTTTTTTCTACGTCTGATTTATTTATTTATTTTTTA
Organism: Echiichthys vipera; assembly: GCF_963691815.1. Taxonomy (NCBI): domain Eukaryota; kingdom Metazoa; phylum Chordata; class Actinopteri; order Perciformes; family Trachinidae; genus Echiichthys; species Echiichthys vipera. The sequence goes on along the minus strand of NC_139835.1, from coordinate 13,324,554 downwards.
AGCATGTTTGCCAGGGTAATCTCTTTTCAAACACATCTGTTAGAAATGAGTTTTGTCAGGAACACTTGAATGATCTTAGACTTATGTAGAACGTGGGTTAATCGTGCACGTGAGCCGTTCCTGTTTCACACAAACAAAAAAGAGCATCACCTGACAAATGCATCATTAGGTCACATTACTGGCTCTCATACTCATTAAATACATTCACTTTTCAGCTCGTTTATCTCTGACCTCCTTTATTCTTCTTCCTACAAGCAGGAAATAGCTGCACTAAAGTATAGGTGTGATTATGTTAAAGAAACTTTAATCTCATATCTTCTTATGATCATTAGATGTTCGGCCACGATTTGTTGAACGCTAAACCACTGATATTCTCCTTAAAATACATTCAAGAGCTTCTTTTTATGCCTTATACCACTTCTAGACAGTGAGCGGTTAGTCATTTGTTAACTTCCAAAAACTGGAAACTTGATTAAAACCCATCACTGTGAACAATATGTATGTTTATTTAGGTAAAGTGACTTTTCCACCCAATGATAATGTGAACTCAAAAATGATGAACTCAAAAACATCCCATGCTGCCCGCATATCCGACAAACAGGATTTGCTTTTTGACGTCTATATTCAGGAAGTCAATGGTACACCTCAACAGGCTGGGACTACTTGCTGGAACTAGGCCGTCGGCATCTCCTCCTCTCCCTCAGCAGCCTGGTAGTGTCGGTACTCTGGCTTCAGCTCCCACGTGCTCTTGTGAGCCCCTTTGCTGTTGTACGTCCCGATTTTCCTCATGATTTCTTTCAAGTAGGTCTGGAGAAAAATGAAGAGATCGTGACGGACCACCCATATATGTTGTTTATGACAAATGTAGACGGACAGAGGGTGTTCCATGTTTATGTAGAACTTGTATTTAACAGAGAAGGCATAAAATAACGGTTCTTTTGATTTATTTTGATGCCAGTAGTTGCATATACCGTAAACAACCGTAGACTGTATATAAAGATGGACGGCCTGACGCAGGGGTGCCAAACTGATCCAGTAAAGGGCTGCTGTGGCTGCAGGTTTTCATTCCAACCAAGCAAGAACACACGTGGTCCAACAAATCAACTGTGTGAAGACAGTTCAGGTGATTGAATAAGTCGGGTCAGGTGTGTTCTTGCTTGGTTAGAATGACAACATGCAGCCAAAGAGGCCCTTTACTGGATCAGTTTGACACTTATGGCCCGGACGGCTCCCCAAAAGTGAAGCCAAAACATCTGGATCGCCCACTGGTTACTGGCTGCATCTATCATAAGTCCCGCCCCCTGCGTGTTGGCAGATGGGACATGGGCTGAACTGAAAAAAAAGTCACATCAAATACATTTTTCCCAAAGACGGTTTCCGTCAATGTAGGTAGTTTTTGATAAGTGTTAAAATCAGTTATTCGACGCAGACTCTGGCTGTCTGGGGGTTATTTTGGCTTCACTTTTGTACAGTGGGAGGAAGTGGAGCCGTGTTGTCAATCTTTATATACAGTCTATGCATCCAACTGTCAGTCCTGCATGTCCAGGAAAGGACAGTGCGGATGGCGGTGGAAACGTATCTCACTGGTTCGATAGGCTTCCAGATTTCTACTAGAGAGCTTGTGTCTTTTTGCTCGACTACAAACTACGAACTTCCTCCGCAGGATGAGAAGATCACGCCTCAACCCTCCCATCCTCACCACTTTCTATGGGAGCAGCCTTAAATCAGTCATGAGCAGCTGCATCTGTACGTGGTGCGGCAGTTGTACAGCTGCGGACTGGAAGTGCCTTCAGACAGTGGTGAGGACAGCGGGAAAAAATCATTTGGACTTCTCTTCCTTCCATCATGGACAGTGGATACAAAACACTGCCTGACTAAGGACATTATCAGAGACCCAACACATGGACTATTTGCACTGCTGAACTCTGGGAGGAGGTACCGCAGCATAAAGAGCGGGACAACCGGGTTCTACAACAAGTTCATCCCCCAGGCCATAAGACTATTGAACTCACAATCAAACTGACTCTAGAACTTTCTCCTACATTGCCACTTTTAAACACTTTCCTACATTTTACAGAACATTTTTAAACTTTATCCAGAACTTTTTTTTACTATGCACATGAAGCACTTTTACTGACTTTCATTGATTGCCTGCTATAAATGTCGTTGTTCTTGCTGCTACTTGAAGAGTCGATGCAATTAAATTTCATTTAATTCTCTCTCTAAGGAGGGAGCCTGCCCAAGTCGTTTGTTTTTCTCTTTTGCTCTGTTCAAAAGGCGACGAAATCCACCTTCCAGAACCTCTAAAGCAAATAAAGTATATTTCCCGAAATATCAAACTATTCCTTTCAGTGTGTGTAAGTGTTAACGCCTTGACTCTGACTACATGTTCTGATTGATCGTCCCCATCTGCAGTCTGAATGGAAGTGTGAGATCCAATAAGGTGCCAATTTTATACTACTTTTATACTAAAAGCTGGTTTCCTTCACACGCCCGGCTTTGCCTCTCATTCTTACCTGCTTAGACCTTTTTATTTCTGTAGTGGCAGCACTATTTAGTTTAATGAAGAGGCACAAATCCAACGCTTACCTCATGTCTAATTCTGAGCAGGAGCTGTGTTCAGAGACCATGCTCTCCAATGACCACTGGGTGTCTCTGTTGAGCTTGCAGGGACGAGCCCACCACACCTGATGAACGCCAGTGTTTCAGTATTTTTTCATAATGGTCCTTTCAGTTACTTTAGTTCACTTCATTTGAGTGTTAGCCAAGTGCTTTAGGAGAGAAAGGATAGCGTGGAGTGTATTGCAGCATTTGACTCCTACTCAGCCCATGGTTATGCAATCAGATGCAATCAAAGGGAGAGGAGGACCTCAAGGTCTCATCAGCACCTACACATCGCTGTTCTCTGCGAGCTGGAACGAATCCACTGCACTGTATCGATTCATCCCATGTTTGTGTGTGTGTGTGTGTGTGTGTGTGTGTGTGTGTGTGTGTGTGTGTGTGTGTGTGTGTGTGTGTGTGTGTGTGTGTGTGTGCGCATGCAAGTCCAAATTTCAGCCACAAAAAATGTGTGAACAGGTATGAACGTCACACTGTGGGTGATTTGTTCAAATTTAACACAGCAAGGTGGCTGGTGGGCAGGTGTATTGTTACGTGTGTTTGTGCTCCTCACCACAGGTTGTTTGGTGATGTCCACCAAGTCCTTAATGTTGTAATACTGGTGCTTCTCAAAGGCAGAGAAGAGCATGTCCAACACGACCTGCTGCTCAGCCCTCACCATCTTTCCCTCAGACTTCTTCTTCTTCTCGTGCTCCACCTGAGAACCACACTCAATGTTAATATCGCTGGTATGAAAAGTTTCTGATTATCATCTATAATCTGACCCTTCTGGTTTCATCTAATAAAACCACTTTTCAGAACTGTATGGGTTTTGAAAAAATGTATTTGTAAAAGTCTAAATACACGGGTGACATGTCACTGATTCATTCATTTAATCAAAACTTAAAGTTGTACTCTATAAGAATTGTGATATGTCGTTTCTAGCGGCCTCTGTGGCGCTAAGATGTAACTGCAGACGAGCCTGTTCTTTCAAAGCGTCCATCTTGCCACGTTCATGGTCACTATGTGTGTGTATATTGTGACTATTTTTTATTTATTTATTTTTTGCTCTTTTGTAAACTTTATTGAAACACATTCACCTCTCTGCTTCCAGTCCGTCCCCTATATGTCATCCTCTTAAATCCATACACACACACACACACACACACGTTCCTATTACACTTATGTCCTTACTACAGGCCTGACTCAGAAGTTGGAATTTCCCGATTTCTGTTTACAAATGAACTCAGATTAACTATTAGTGTCAATCTGGGCCGACAGTGCTTTCATTAGTGAGTCATATGATCAGTCACCATTGTTTTAACTGACTCTTTGAAAGATAGTAACTTAAAAGACAATTAAATAGATAAAAATCTTACGGAGTACAACTTTAAGTATTTAATTGATATTTCTTTATACTTTTTAAAGCTGCATGTTACATTAAAATGTATCATACATACATGTTCTTATTTTTACCTGGCTAATTCATTTTCTTTGTATTCCAGCAATTTAGAATTGATCAAAATCCCTGTTGTGTGACACAATATGAGACCTTTAGATTACTTTTTAATGGCATTATGTGCAGGTCAGCCCTGCCACAACCTCAATTACTTCAGAGGAACAACTGCTTTACACTTGAAATCATTTTTCAACAATATCATTTCTTTCAATGGCTCATACCATGTTTTCAAATCAAACTGGTTACACACACACACACACACACTGTATACTGTGTTATAGTTCTCACATTGAAATCGTGGTTGGCCACAGGCTTGAAGATGGTAGTGACGGCTCTCTCCAGCTGCTGTGACAAACGCTGAGGCTTGGTGGACTCTTTAATCTGCAGCCTGACACGCACGCACAAACACACGAAGAGAGAAAGTTAGCTTGGTGTTTTCTGTGATCCAACTCGATCTGTGGTGACAGATGCGCCTGTTGGCACGGAGACAACTGTCAGTATCTTGAGGTTAAACTAACCAAATAAGTAATGGCAGCTGCTCTGCTTTCTATTTATTCATTCACTGTTCATCTTGAAACCCATTTCATTTAAACTGGTCACACAAACAGAAAAGATTGAGGTTATCTTGCCATAATATATTCATAATTATATTCAACAGTTATAATGACGAAAGCCACCATCAACAGCAGACTCTTACGTCACTGGTTGCACAATAAACGGAAACATACAGATACATTTACACAATACAAACTAGCTGGCCTGTGGTAACGTGCAGACCTAGTTTACACAAAGTAGTAAGCTAGTGTGCAGGGAAAAGTTTGGGTGTTGCTTGGCAACAGTCCAGTTCATAATCATAATCTGTTGTCTCCCATCACTGTTAACTAATAAGTGGCCCTTGTAGCCCTGTTGTATAAAAGCATCATCACACTCAAGGTCGTGCCTACGCCCGGATCACAGCCCTGATGATATTCAGTATGACAGCGCTCCGTCTCCCATGATATTGCCAACGTGACCATTTCTATCTGAACATACATTTGAAGTTTCTCTTATTTTTTTGTAGATGATTCTTATTTTATTCTTCATGTGATAATAAAGACAGTATTAATCACACATTAACACAACATATAATATTATTTCTATTTCCTCTTCAATATGTGCCACACACACACACACACACACACACACACGCACGCACTCACAGACACACGCACGCACGCGCACACACACACGCACGTCGCCTGCTGCCATGATGGAGGGACATTTGTCAGCTGCCACCCAAATGGCAGATTAGAAAACAGGAGTGAAAAGTGGAAGAGGTTTCTCATCAACTCAGAAATGAAATGCATTTGAACAACTCTAAGTTCAGTATGTTCTCTGCAGTACACTGCAGTGGCAGCCACATGATCAGCACAGAGACGATGACAGATGACAGAAAAGTGTGATTGAGGGTCAGGAGGGAGCACATCAATCAGTAAAGTGCTTTCCTATAATGTGTCTTACTGACTTGATGGCTGACACTCAAGCGGTCTCACGCACATTAAAGCAAACTGCTGTGTGTTTGCCCCGGGTTGTATGGTAGCAGTGCATCTTCCTCGGTGATGCGGTTGCTATAGCAATAGCTGGAATAACGGATTCCAATGGAAAGGAGACAGAAACCATTTAAAAAGGCAGAGTGGGCTCGAGTGTTTGGTGTACATAAATTAACAGTTGCAGCGATGTCAAACTTCTCTACTCCTTTTGGAATTAATTCACAACACATTTTGTTTTGTTCAGGGGTGGAAAAAAATGCTACCATGACTTTGTCTTTCATTATTCCATTTCAGTATATGAATAGTCCATTGGTTGTCTGTTTACTGTAATGAGAATGCTGACATACAATTATTATACACATAAAAGAAACACTGTGGAAGTGTATTCTAAAACCATAAAGAAGACGTCACAGTTGATATGTCACATATTTGACGCAGATTTAATAATAATAAATTAAAAAGGAACCAAATAAATTCCAAGGGTGGAAAGGTAGTATAATAACAATATACATAGTATCACTTTGTATATCTTTTATTTATTTATTTATCTATTCTTTATTATTATTATTATTATTATTATTAGTAGTAGTAGTAGTAGTAATATTATTTGTGTATTCATTTTTCTGTCCCATGTGGCTTTGATTTCATTTTTCTTATGAGGGGTGGGTTGTGGGAGCGATATGGGTGGGCGGGTGATTTTGTTTAATTGCCTCTGACCACTTAAATTGTATTTTTGTGAATCCTCAAAGAAAAAAAAACAACTAAACTTGATCACAAAAAAAAAAGAAAATTTACACAATGCATATATTTTAAGGGCCGTAGGTAGAAGGGAAAATTACGGTTAGGTTGTAATAATACATTCAAAGCGTACTCATATTCACATATTTGACATATTTTGCACAAATATTACGTTGTCATTCAGATGGGCTGGCTATCAGTACTCGATACAAACTTCTCCAGTCAAACGATTACTGCATTTGATCCTTGAAAAAATGTCTGTTTGGTTTTGCTTGCAGCCAAAGTTAATGCAATTTGCTTGATAGCTACAACCTTAAGAGGGTCATGTGTAGATGGTAAAACAAGACTGGAAAAAGACTTGTTAAGGTTAGGCATTGAACTTGAATGGTTAAGGGGGTTGAGCTTCACTGGTATCATAACTTTAAAAAGGATACCCAGCCCCGTCATCTGGTGCCAGTGACAACAATAGTTAAACTACAAAGTTCAAATAAGAGAAATAAGTTTGAGGGTTGGTATTTTTTGGTTTAAACTATCTAGAGCATCCATTTGCCGTGTTTCAGTTTCCAGTACATCCCATTCCTTGCTACATCCTATTATTCGTACTCACTGCAATCATGAGGCATTTCTGAACCCTTTCATAGTTCACTCACTTCTTCAGCTTCATGTAGTTGTCATTGACGACCGGTCTGCATTCAGCTCTGTGCACCACCATCCCCTCCAGACTGATTTCATCTACAACAAAGACAGTGACTCAGCTGCTCAATCATAATTTAGACACATGCACAAAACTATGGATGGGGAAAAACTAGAACTATTTGATTAGTAACTTCAGCTTCAAACTACAGAGGAAATTAAAAAACATGTAACAAAATTTCACTGATTGGACAGGATATAGGTCATGTCAACATTCCTATTGTAATGACAACACAACAGGCTCAAATATATATATTATATAACTGGCACTTAACAATACAGAAGTGCCTGGAAAGCCAAACAAATATGGACGCCTCACATGAGCAACAGTCCACCATTCCAGGTAATTAAACACAAATGATTTGGACAAACCTTTGCATACAATTTTTTTATTTTATTTTATTTTATTTTGTATATCTCACTACCATTTCTGCAATCACACCACCGTCATGAGTTGTGTGGTAATGACATGGGAATTTATCCCGTCTCTACCATCCTTCCAATATCACACAAACAGCATCAGAAAGACATACAGAGTCCCCTTCAAGTCCAGAGTAACATCAAATATGAAAACACTGCACAGCAGAGACATTTGGTTAATTACTTGTTTAGTCAAAACAGGAAACGAATAAGAGCAATTTTGTTATGGAGCCATAAATTGTGCAAAAAATGCTAAAGACATCCTGGTTTTGGCTTCTCGATTGTGAAGATTTGCTGCTTTTTCCAGTTTTAAGTCATTGTAAACTGAATATCTTTGGGTTTGGAGCAATTTTCATTATTTTCTGGCATTTCATACACCTCATTATTCACTGAAAATGAATCAACAGATTCATAAATAATGAAAATAATCATTAGCAGCAGCCCTGTCACATTATGTTCTTCTTAGCGTCCATTGCAAGGCTAGAGCGCCACAAGCATTTTCCAAAATTAACAACCTGCACACAGTGCTGGTTCAGAAAGAGTCACTGAACACAGATCAACACAGTGTTGCTTTTTTTCCCCATTGTTTCAACTGTGTAGCCTTTGGTTGAAAATCTGATTGTAGATCTGCTTTTTTATATAGTTTCAATACGTTCAATACTATAGATATCGTATCGTTTTCAAATGTTAAATGTGTTGAGAAATATTGAAGTATCAAAACTTTTGACAACCTTACAACAGTTCTGTAATAATCCTACACCCATGAGGCTCACCGTCGATCATAATTGTTACTTTTTGTTGAGAATGGAATATAAAAAGCATTTTTTGCTATAATTTAATGCAATGCAAATCAACTGCACCACAACAAACACGTCTGACGCAGTGTCAACATAGACAAGCTCAGGTTCAGACGTTGTCGATGGTCAGACATGACGACTGCAATTTACCGACCCTTCACCATCTAATCATACAACAAAAGAGGATGGTACTTCTACAAAGAGTGCAATAAAGTGGATGAACATGTACCACACGTCATCGAGTTCACAAATGTGAAAAAAATTAATGAGCCTGATAAAATGTCCACTGGTCCAGTCAGTCAGTAAAAAGTGAAGAGTACATTTACTCAAGTAGAAGTCGAATTATTCAATATTTGTGTGGATTATCTTGAGTGACAAGGACACAATTTCTGGAAAGAGTGATTGCGTTTGCATCTTCAACCACTTGTTCCTAACGGGGGCGTGGGGGGTCTTTGGACTGTGGGAGGAAGCCGGAGAAGACATCTCTATGGCTTATATCTCCAACACTGGGGTTGCCCACCAAAACAAAAACAAGGGAAGTGTTTTTGATTTGGGGGTGAATTGTCCCTTTAAGTAGGACTTGATATTGCTGTAGTGGTATTTTTACTTAAGTGAAGGATCTAAATACATTTTCCACCACGGCTAGTAAGCCTTTCATAAAACATCCACAAATCCTCACAATGTGACATTTTGAGCTATTTCTGGTTCACCTTGACCATGTTCTTTTCATTTGCTGCGTTTATTTTTCAAGAGGTGCTTTATCAAATTATTCATCTGTCCAACCCACATCCTTTTTTTCCGAAAAACCATTTGATGCCTCTTCTGCCCCTCGCCAATCAGTGTCGAAAACTGCTGTCAGTGTTTTTTGTTGTTTTTTTGCTTTGAAAATTCAGTCCAGTTGGTGAGCGTTGGCGTTATATTGGCAGCAGCTCGGTCTATTGTGCATTGTTGTATGATTTGGCATCGTTTGTATCTGGACACATATATGGTCTGAGAAGCCTCTTCATTTTACACCCACCAGTTAAGAATACCAGCAGAGAGAGATACTCAAAGGCCAAACAGAGAGCGGAAGTCTACAGGGAGAAGAGGTCAACAAACAGGCTGCGAGGCTTTGATAACGAACAGATTGACAGAGCCAGATGAAACCTGTGGAGGGGGGATACAGGCTGTCAAACTTCTTATTTTAACATTCTTTCAGTTTCCTGACAGTAGGACCCTCAGGTGTGAAATCCTATTCGGTAAATCCTCTGGGGATACGTGCCAATTCCCCTTCCTTGTCATCACACTTCCCTCACGCACGTCTTTTCCTTTCGTCTCCCACTAAAAACATGTGGGCGAAATGCGAGGAAATATGACGTGGAAAAGACATCTTTCCCTCCCAAGCATCATCTGATGACGCAGGCACAGCAGGAGCCATGTCAGCGGGCTTCAATTGCTGAGGGGCGTCTTTTGTCCCTAACAGGATGGTGAATAAGACAACTTAATCTAGACGTTGGGAACTCTGAAACACCTGAGTTGGTTTTGTTTTTGTCAGTCTGCGCTAGTATAAAACTGCTGTATTGTTGTGATGTGATTTCACAGCAGTCCAATAAACGGCAACATTCGATCACTCACAGATTTCATATATATTTGTGTGAACCTCCACACAGGATGCTGCTATAGCTTCTTGCACAATCCTCCAAGAAACCTCCCCTCCTCTCTGAGCAGAAATAAGAGCTTTAGATTGCCGTTATCAATAGCAGATCATAATACGTAGCAGCGAATAATAAAATTGATGACCTCGGCAACTTAGTGTGCATTAAATTAAAGCTTAAGTTGGCAGCTTTATGTTAAATATAGGGGTCTTTTTTCATCTTTCTTAAACTATCACGATATCCTGACAGAACGATGAGCCAGACAATCCGTGACAGACCAATCAGAGCTTAAGACTCGATAACTGCACATGAACTCCGATCAAACTGTGACACTAGGCAGCGCCGTTCAAATATGAGTGAAGATTATGTTCCTGCATTGCCTATATCTCACATAAAGTGTACTGTTTGGACGACATCGCGATCCCCTTCCTCCCAATGTACAAACGAGACGCCAAAATATCCCTGATACTTGATCATTTTGCAACCAGAGTCAGCACAAAAAAAAAACGGCTAAACTGCTAAACTGTAGACAGCATGTCTGTTGAAAAGTTAAGTCAGCTGACACGTGTCTTTACCTATGAGGCACTGTATTGTAGTTACAAGTTCTGTGTCTTTGAACTTTGTGTAAAATTTTGTGCTGGTCTCTGCACTGTTCCATCTCCCAAACTAACAAAAAGATAATGCTGATCCCATAAAAGGCCAAAACTGAACACGTGTATCCATCTCTCAAAACCTCCAACAGAAGTAAATAATACATGCGTTGGGGACTATTTTTAACCTTGAATTAATACACATTTGGTACGCTCTATTTACCGCAGCATGTTGGTATTGATACAAAAAACTACAGTGTAATAAAAAAAATAAAAAAAATAAAAAAATAAATGAAGACAGTGGAGCTCTATGGCACAGAAGAATAAAATAAACAGTATCAACCTTTGACTACAGAGGTTACACGTCAATGTTGTGGGGTTTTTTCCATGCGATTTGTTGGCAACAAAAATTTAGAATATAGCCAGCCTTCTCTTTAATGAAAAAAAACACATAATGTATTCAGTGTTAAACACAGCTGAACAAATGCATGTGCCACTGTCACCGTGGTAACCATCACATGCCCCCTGACATCACGTCATGCAGCGCAATGTTGGATCGAGAGTCTGTCTTTAATCTTGAGGTGACAAATGCTCCGCAGTACGCGTCACAGATCTCACTAATGTTCATCTTTGCCTTTTCCACAAATGGTGCAATTATGTGCAATTCTTGGCTGGTGAGTGCCAGAGCACTTGCCAGGAACACGTCTAAAAACACACCCCCACACAAGAAACATGTGTGTAATGCCATCATCCAACACCAACATTCCTGCTGTGCAGTAGTCACGGTCAAACACCAGGTTTGATTTTATCAAGGCCGTAAAGAACCGAGGACTGTTTCACTCCTGCAACTCTTGTCTTCCTGTTTCCTCAGGATTCAGCAGGACACTGTATGAGAATGTCTTTGTAATCATGGATGACACACAGACTGTAGATTAAGAGAGAATGTGGACCAATACTGATTGTTAAAAGACAAGAGCATGTGTAGCTCAAGGCTTTTGTGAGTGTCAGGTACATTTCAGATAAATACAAGGCTCCTGCACGTTGGTTTCACTATAAACTCTTAAGTGCTAGATCAATGTTTTGGTCCACACCTTCAGCAGGAAATCACTATCCCGATTCTCCCACGAACCAGTCATCCAGAGCTACATAAGAGTTTATAATACTCTCCATCGGATGAAGAAAAGCTGAGGCTGAGATTTAACATCACATCATCAAAATCACAACTGTTTTCATTCAGCCACATGGTGGAGTTCAGTTCTGTCAGACAGCTGCTCTTGCTTTCATTTATAAATGCGCGCGCACACACGCACACACACACACACACACACACACACACACACACACACACACACACACACACACACACACACACACACACACACACACACACACACACACACACACACACACACACACACACACACACACACACACACACACACACACACACACACACACACACACACACACACACACACACACACACACACACACACACACACACACACACACACACACACACACACACACACACACACACACACACACACACACACACACACACACACACACACACACACACACACAGCGCTGAACAGGCCGCATAATGCCCAAGATAGGAATATTAAACGGATCATCGAGGCAGAGATTTTGCCTTGATGTACTTTTGTAATCGAGTAACTCGAGTTACACTTTAACTTGGACAGTTTGTGATAATGTCGTTATTTTTGCCACAGAATGAATTTACAAGAAAGTTCAGGATTTCACCAACAACAAAGACTAAGGCTGCACGACATTCGAAACAAACTGATATTACAATTTTTTTTAATCTTATCTAAATGGTGATGACATGACCCCTGACGTACTGAACCCGACCCGGTGTAACATGGCCCTGGGAAGAAGCAAGCTTCGGGCAGGAGAGGCTGTCCGCTAGAGCTGCCTTTACCAAGAGCCTTTCTGAGCCAACAAGCCGAGCTGTTCATGACGCTCTGCAACGGAGGAAATGCACCCGGCGAGGCGGAGCTAAGGGGATCCTCCCACACCAAGTAGCCGTGAGCAAGGTTAAATCTCCCGAGACTGCATGGACCCCAGCCGTTGGGAAGTGTAAAAATATTTTCAGTTCATTATGAAAGTGCGGCGGACCTAACGTTACCTGGACTGTGGGTAATTAATGGTAAACACTGGATTAGTCATCAGAAATGAGAATCATGCTAGTTTTCCTTTTGTATCAAGCAGCACAAAAGTTGCAGCATAACAAGTTTGACTTTGCACAGCCTGTGATGTGACTATTGCGCGTGCTGACAGCGCAATGTCGATGCTGAAACAATACATCATGTAGCCAAAGACTAGAACTATCTCCTGAAGCTCTACAGTAGTTTGTCTGCAATGTCTCTTGACCGCTTAAGGATGGTTTGTACAGTTCCCAGTTCTGTAGGAAGCACCAATGGAAGGTACCCAATGTTGGTGGTGGAATTGGACTTCCATAAATAAACGTGTTACAACCAGTTCATCCAGGAAGGAATTCAACATTGACTGAAGTTTTCATCAGGAATTAGGCACCGTCTAATATTTTTTGCTGCTTCCCTGGTTTGGATGTGGGTCTCTAGAGCTAGCTTCTTTCCCAAAATGTTCTGGGCCTGTCCTCTTTCCTCTGATGTAGGTTTCAGTGTTAATAGGGGGCAGATCAAGAGACGTCCTTCTTGTTTTCTGTAAACACTGATTGTCAGGGGGTAGGCTTATCACATGGAGTCATTTTTTGATTTATTATGCCGTTTGTATTGTGTGTAGTCCCCTTACCAAACAATGTTCCCTCTCCAAAATCACTGTGGTCTTAAACAGGAATTGCTTTCATGTTCCCCCCTTGTCTGCGTGGGTTTTCTCCGGGTTCTCGGGTTTCCTCCCACAATCCAAAGACATGCACGTGTTAGGTTAATTGATGATTCTAAAATTGCCCGTAGGTGTGAATGGTTGTCTGTCTCTGTGCGTCTCTATGTGCCCTGCGATAGACTGGCGTCCTGTCCAGGGTGTACCCCGCCTCACGCCCGATGTCAGCTGGGATCGGCTCCAGCACCCCCCACGACCCCGACCCCGGGATAAGCGGTTGAAGATGAATGAATGAATGAATGTATGTTTTGCGGGATGTAAGTGTCGCCACAATCTATTTGTAGCTGTGCTAAAGCTGTACAAGTACCTGTGAGTTAGAGGAACAGTGTCCAAGACAATTCAGTAAACCAATCATTGTGATCTTCATAATACCCCTGCACATTGGTACAATTTTCTCAGCCTCCTCTTGGTTAACGTGCACCCCTTAATTGTCAGTAGAGGGAGCTCGTCATGGCTGTGATTTTATTTCGGACATGGGAGTTTGGGGGTTGTTTTACACTTGTCCATTATGGTAACTTTTAGTGTCATGGCTTAATGGAACAAGAACCTTGTCTCATTTGTTTCATCCGTATCAATTTTTCATGTGTCGTCTTCATCTGATGATTTCTGATCTGAAGACAAAGATGATCCAGCTGTGGCACCTTTATCGCGGACCATTTCATGCGGTGTCAAATCTTCAACATGCACACAATTATGACTTGATAACTTCTGAAAAGGATGGGACTTTTGCAGTCTCACTTTTAAGGAGCATGGTGTGTAAGAGGCGTTTCATGGACACATTCCTTGAACAATGCATTTACCTGGGAAAGCTTGAGCCGCTTCCGTTTCCTCTGTAACATCTCTCCTTCACCACTGTTGAACAGAAATTGTATGTAGTTATGTCTATCTTTTTTTGTGCAGAAATATGGTGTAATTTCTGCAGAATCTGAAATGATACATTGCTGCTGATGCAACAAGGTCCCGCCCACGTGTGTGGAGAAGCAGGTTTCCATCCTTGCTCGTCTCTGCTGCAAGAAGCAGTTTACCAGCTGTCAGTGTTTCACATTTTTAACGGTTATGTTTTAGAATTAAATATTTATCACGTCTGCAAATGATACACTGCCTTGGAAGAAGATGCAGGGCTCTCTTTCGATGACCCTGAACCTCTGTTGTGGTTGAGCGGAGAACGCTAACCTTTGTTGGCGTATTATCATTCCTGGTGTACGTGTCAGAATATGTGATTACTGTATGGACTGCTATATTATTATAGTCCATTACAACTCTACTAATCTGTTTTATTTCTCCCCGGTAACCCCGGATGCTCAGCCGTGCTATCAGACATCTTTTGGACCTACCCTACCCCTGACACACCTATTATGCTGAAACAATGAACGTGTGTTTTATGATTCATCTTAAAATACATTTAGCATTTATACTAAATCAAAATCCTAACAATCTTAATTGTGCAAACCTCTTATGTAGGTATTACTACAAATCAACATGCTAAATTGAGATAGCCAGTCTTTAAAATATGGGAGTGTAATATATTACTATTTTTCTACTTTTACTATCATTTTCTCTGAATGCTTATTTGATTTATAATATTTGACTCAACTTTTGCTGTGTTGTATTCAGGATGAGGAAGTAACTAAATAGGCTACAAGTTACACGATTATGTATTTCAAAGAAAATATGAGTAACTGTATTCTCTGAGGAAATAAGTTGTATTCTGAAAACAGTTACTGTCTTTAATTCTAGATTACTTGAAGGGATTACTTTATTACCTCAGCCAAAGAGGTTGTGTTTGTTTTGGTTTTCCGTCATTACGATAACAGAAAAACTACTGACCTGATTTTCATGAACCTTGGAGGTCGGGTGTAGCATCAAATTTTGGCGCAGATCGAGGCAGATTATTGTTTTTATATTAAATAACATTGAGATAGGGCATGTCCTTGGTAGAGTTCTGTGGTCTCTGAGTGCCATTCTAATTCGTTTTTGTTTTATTTGCTCTAAAATTCATGAGGCACACATATCACATAGTTTTTTTTTGTTTTTTTTTAATTATGCATGCACAGTACATCTGCCACAAGACAATAACAGAGGAGGCACACAGCTAGGACACTGTCAGTGCTGTGTTTTTGACCAGAAGACCCGGACAAATGAGTTCTGCAAGACAATTTTGAAATATTCCAAAAGTAATCCAAAGTCTTTTGAGTATGATGTGATCCGTAATGTGTAATGGAAAACCTTTTGAAAGTAACCCCCTCAACAGTGGTTTTATTGAATATACACCCTTATTATATTGATATTTTATGTTTCTAGCTGATTATCTTAAAGCCATGCTCTGTCTCCCATGTGGTAGTATTAGCCAGTGAGTGTCGTTCAGCTTTGCTCTGATTGGTCCAGTTTAAGAGGCTGGTTGTCTCTTTTTATTCTGACTTTTGTGATTTGATGCCCGGATCTGATCTAGGCTGTATACGCATGTGTGTGTCCATGACGTGTTCCCAGTGTTTAAAACAGCCACTGTAGTGGAGCGTCAGGGTTACCCAGTGTGTTGACAGATGTCAAAGGGTCCTGACGAAACAGCCGTGTATGATAAGGACGGTGCAATAGGTAAATCCAAAATTCAAAACATGTCTTACATGTTCTCTCCAGAGAACCTTCTATGCTTTTTTCCCCCAACTTTTACCTGAAAGTGGTATATTTGTTGTTAAACAGTGAATTACATGAATAACACTCGATATCCAAGCAAGTTGATGTATCACAACCATGATCATACCGCTAGCATCAGTCTAAATCATGGTAACCACGGTAGCCGTCTGTTTACATTTTGGGGTCCTATTGAAGCCGTACAAGATTGGTTTGTTTTTCCACATGACATTAACTAAGGTTCGATTGGTTTAACAACTAGAGTGGTCTCGTGATTTACCTGAGCAGGCTGACAAAGTATTCGCTTTTGAAAATATATGTTCAAACCAGAGCTGCCAATGAAAAATATTTTAACAATTTTAATATCATACATATACAAATTATGTACTGTATCAATGAAAATCGATCAACAACACAAAAAAAGCATTCGGCCGCCCGTCTAAAAGGAAGAGAGGGGCAAAAAATGCTCCAGTGAGATTGAATCAGAGGCTTACTGATTATGAATTTATCATTTCATGGTAATGCTGGCATATTACCATTCATTCACTTCACTGCAGTCACTTTACAATGTTAACACTGAAGACAATCCAGCAGAGTAATTAGGACCTTATTAATGATTGCCATATTAATAAAGTGCGATCAAGACCATTAAATTTAATGAAAAAATGTCAATATCTTATTCATGAATAAAACACTATTAATAGGCAGTCTAAAAAACAGGAAATAATGACGAAAGAAAATATACAGGCAGATGGAAAAGGCAAGACCTGTATAACTGTATAAAAGACATGTAAATACATTTAAAGGCCTTTAGCTAATTCTTCAAGAGTAGAAAAGTGAAAAATTATCAAGTGAAGAAAGTAAGAGGGGGGAAGATACAGAAGCAAAGGTGAGGAGGTCACTTGTCCACCCCCTCACGCTCATCTCTTACCTCCATCTGCTTCGAGGCCCTTTTCTCAGTGCTCTGACCTTCGTAATGTTAAACACAACAAACAGCTTCTCGCCCACCAGGCCTCAATCCACCATCACTGTCTCTGGATAAACTATCCCTCTTTATCACCCATGGACACACCAAGCCTACACAGAATACTGGAGCTAGAGCAATAAATAAATAAATAAATAAATATGTCAAAGACCTTCATCAGCATGCAACATGGCTCTCCTGTGTTGTAAAACCATAGCAGCCTAATAGTTCTTCCGTTTTTCTTTTCAAGGTTTGCTAGCCTTAAGCTCCATTCATCGTCTACAAAAAGAATTTCTTTCTCACAAACTGATCTGACACATTGCATAAGCTGCTTCTGTTACTGTGCTTTAGGCTATTCACGATAGCTGGCACTCTCTGCTCTGAGATCACCATCCAATAGACTTATTTGGATGGTTTCATTGCTTCCCTAAAATAAAACTCTGTTGCCTCTGATATTTACTCAGATCGGACTGAAGCCTCCTGGTTATAATGCCAGGTGATTTTCTAGCTTTGAGGAGGTTTTAGCTTTCAGGACTAGTATGCAAATACTTTAGGAAGACATGCGGCCAGGTATTAAAAGATCCCTATGCACAGATACCCGCCAATAGCTATATATCTTTTGAATAACTTACCCGAGTTATTTTTTTACACTTCAAATGTATTTTTGTAACGTTTAGTAAAACACATCTGCACAGGCACCTGTTTAAATCACACAAATATCCTACAGAATTTGTGTTTTGAACATATTAACCATATCTACACCGACAGATCAAAGCTCCCAGTCTGTGAGTGTGTGTCATACAAACAGCAATGGAGCCAACATGAAAATGATCTTGGTTCAATACATTTCTGTAAGTCAGCCTGGTGAAGGCAGGTTAATCAGCCACACAGCAGGAGCTGCTGCTGAAAGACGGGCAGACACTTTTAGTCTGTCATGCCCCTATTCTAGTGGGGATTCCCAGTTAGGGAACTGATGATAAGCTTGTTCTTATCATCAGTCAGTTAGGGCTCCCACTAATGACTATTTTCTATTGATTAATCTATGGACTATTCTATCGATTAATAGATAAATCTTAATGAATTTTCCTCCAAAACGTGTGGCCGGCCCTGGCTTTAGCAATATTGTTTACCAGAAATTCATGGCAATTAAGCATTTGAATCAAAATTAAAAGTGAGCCGCCTTCCCTTTTCGAAAAAGTGTCCCTGAACTCAGTATGTTACATTTTGCCTTAGTTTAGTATTATACCTTGAGGATGTGTGGGAGCCCTTAGCAGCAACTTTTTATTGCAGGCTTTACATATTGGATAGCCGTCTTCCACCACAATCTCCTGGGCATCTTTCAGATATCCAAAGTGGTCCCGCACTACCGACTTAAGACGCAAAAACCCTGTTCAAAGAAATGGCCGCAGATAAAAGCGATAACATTAGATAGTCCTGAGTTACAACCCAATATCCAACAAGGGTTTGGATTCTGGCATTCAGTCATCTCCGCTATTAAAGCACTTTGATAGCAACAAAATCAATGAGCAAATGAAACGGCGGTTATGGCTCTGTAAGAGGGAGGAAATACAGAGTACGTACGCACAGCTTTAGAAATCTGGTTAAAAGACTTTTTTTGTTTCAACATCTGGTAATATGTCAGTCCCTCCAAGAACGTGTGGCTGCACCTTACTTCCAGGTACAAAATGCAACAGAAGAGGACACACACACACACACACACACACACACACACACACACACACACACACACACACACACACACACACACACACACACACACACACACACACACACACACACACACACACACACACACACACACACACACACACACACACACACACACACACACACACACACACACACACACACACACACACACACACACACACACACACACACACACACACACACACACACACACACACACACACACACACACACACACACACACACACACACACTTTGTCTACATGATGACAACAATGAAGCAATAAGAGACGGGGGTGAAGTCACTGATTGGATCTCCAAATATAATTTCCCATTAGAGCTCATCTCTACCGAGCCCAGAGGCTGCTTCATTAAGGAAATTTAATGATCCCATTCATTAACTTTGAAGTGATTTTCCGATGTCTGCAACTGTATTCAGCCCACTCGTTTTGATTTTAACATGGACTAGCAGCATCCATATGCAACAAATAAGATTCAAAGTGGGTCGGGGAAAACTACTGGACGATTAGATTACTGGTCGATTGGACTGATGAAGTCTATTTCTCACGCTTAAATCTCCAAAGTAAACAGGAAAATATTTTAAAGGTTAAAGAGCAATTTGTGTCTCTGAAAGACCACCTTTGATGTACCCGGGACATTAAGGCTTCTCTTGACAAGTCAAGGACAAGTCTTCACATTATGTACCACTTAATACGCGGCTATTTAGTTCAAAGAATAGATAAGAATACTAAATTGAATAATGTGAACAAAACAAAACTCATAGTCAAAAGCTACGCTAGCAGCTCTGTAAGGTTGTACTCAGCAGTGCTTTGAACTAAATATAACATCAGCACGCTAACATGTTACATATATATACACATATATATACACATGGACATGTTATATTTCTACCTATCCTCGACATTCTGCACATTGTATAGACAAATAAACCACAACAAAATAAAAGAGCCCAGAATGAAGCTTGAGGGAAAGCATGCTTTGAGAGGAGAGAGGGAGGGGGGGGGGAGAGAGAGAGAGACAGAGAAAGAGAGAGAGAGAGAGAGAGAGAGAGAGAGAGAGATTTATTTGGGCAATCAGTTTTCTAAGGAGGGGTTTATTAGATATTAGTTATTATAGTGTGAGTATGGTTATCCTTTATCGCTGCTCAAGTTGTTGTATTTACCGTATGATTGTAGATAAGTATAGATTTCATGTGTAAAATGTAAAGTGCTCTAAAATGTTTGTACTGAATCTCTTACTCATATTTTGCACCAAGCAAAGATTAACATCAAAACTCCACATTTTAAAAAGTCTATAAAACATGATGTAGACTATGAAAGTAATGCTCCACTGAAACCCAAGGCGATCAGTATTCTTTCAAAAATAAAATGCAAATCAGTTTGATGTATCAGATTGACAGCCCTGAGCTCATACAAGACCCTATTTACAGTGGTTGCCATGCCAGTTTCGCAGCAGTCATCGACTCCATGTTGCACCGCAAGCTTTTAGAGCAGCTCTATGAATAATTCACCATCTTTAAAACGGGAAAGGAGAGTCCTTGCTACTGTAACAGCATTTTGGGAAAATTTAATTTGAACGTCCTAGGCTGGGAAAAGAGACAGCAGCTGTGACAAACAGATTCTGACTGACTTCGAAGATAACGATCGTCCTCGATGAGCCAGTTTTAATGAACAGGAGGCAGAAAGCAGGTCAAACCTCCCACAATCCTCTCTGCTGCATCTTGGCCTCGTTTGCAATTCCAATCGTGTGTGGTTGATGATGGATACACTAATCACCTATGATTAGAAAATCGCCACAGAGACGGAGAGAGCTGTCACTTTGGGATCTGCTCCCAGATAAACACAGATACAGAAAGGTGTATTTGCGTAGCCCGCTGGGTTTAAGATGAGGGCTGCAGTTCAAATGACTCTTCAGTTAATTCCTCTGCAATCAATTTCTATTTACAGCACTAGCTCTGAGGTGTAACTAGTTGACAACCTGTCGTTGCTCACCGTGTCTTTTCAGGAGAATAAGCAGTCTACAAAGTGTCATTACTTGATTTCTGTTTAGTGCGTTAGGGAAAAGAGCTGGGCTTATTTCCACGGTTGTGTTATCTCTCAGAAAAACATTTGAATATGTTTTCCATGCTCTTGTACAAGCATAGATACATGTACATTTAGTAATCTTGGTCAAACAGCTCCAAGTAAAGTTTTGGATTTAAATAAAAACGTTTCTTCCTACTCAAGCTTAAGAATAAAAAAGGTATCCGTGAAATTTAAAAACTACATTGAGAGCAAATTAGGTCTCTTGTGTTTTTCCATTAGTGTTGCTTAAGAAAACAGGTGCACCTTGATTTACAAATCCACTTTGCATGTGAAGGGACTTCTGACGAGTGGTCTCAAGTGTGATCCCACAGACTTTGACAAGGACATGGTCGTGGGCACCAAGAGGGTGAAGCCGAGCATCACAGAGACTACACAGTTGCTAAGCTTTTCTCAACAATGTGGACCACGACGTAATGCATCTCATCCAACAGTTTGCTAAGTGAGAGCTGGTCATTGGTGGAGAAACATTAGTGGTTTTAGGCGTCATCATTTAAGTAATTTTATAAGCAAACCTTATTCAATAATCCCAGTACCCTGCTACACTGTGACAATATCGAGTACATCCAAGTTATCATCAGTGAAATACCTGAATAAACAATATTTTGCCACAGAGTAAACAGATAAAAACATCCCTGCAAATCAAGCCCAGTCTCTCCTGCCCTGCAGTTACAGAGACTGCCACAATCCACATGTTTTGTCATTGCAAGACTCCTGTCCAAGTGCCGATAAATTATGCAAATTGAATGTCATTGAGTGCCTGGTGTAAAATAAAATCTGAAGTAGGTTACAAACCATCTGGACTAAAATATTCCTACAACAGAACTGTTGTTGGGGTCAGAATCCAGTGTAAACATAAATTTAGAGTGCAGTTTGTCAACCTGAGTGTTTGTGCACGTGTTCATGCACAGTTCAGAGAATTTAACATATGAGCATTTGTTTTGTGTTATTTTATACATCTTCCCCAATGGTTTTGTAATTGTCATATGTTGCCTGAAGAAAGACTGAGAAGATGTGAAGTGCTATATACATCATACCACCATCTTATATAATGTGTGATGAAAAAAAGATGGTGGTATGAGGCATTAGTACCACATAATTACCAGTCTATCACAGCTCCCCTGAGGGGGTCTACAGGCCAAGGCATTAGCCAATTCAAAGCCTGTCCTTTATAACCAGACCACTATTGGCTGTAATTGGTCCATTTCCTCAACAGGACCAAAAATCCAGGGCACACACACACACACACACACACACACACACACAATCAATCAACGCACAAACAACATTGCTAAGACAAGAGGACTGCCTGTTACCTTGCAAGAAGGAAACCAGTACATGCATTTCTTAATATATTTCCTGTTGCTTTCATTTACATAAGGCTAGCAAACCATTGCTTCCTGTCGTAGCCCGAGATCAGATGGAAAAAGCTTGGCAGTTAAGCCCCAAATTAAACTGGACTCCTTTTTAAACAGATTCTAGTTCACATCTAGCACTGTGTGATAAACAGATGGATTTGGCTGCAAAAGGAGTTTCATATTCAGTCTCACACAAGCTGAGACAGTTTCACGGCACAAAGATAAAGAAACAACCCCCCATCCATCTGCTAAAGTGTGTGTGTGTGTGTGTGTGTGTGTGTGTGTGTGTGTGTGTGTGTGTGTGTGTGTGTGTGTGTGTGTGTGTGTGTGTGTGTGTGTGTGTGTGTGTGTGTGTGTGTGTGTGTGTGTGTGTGTGTGTGTGTGTGTGTGTGTGTGTGTGTGTGTGTGTGTGTTCAGTTCTCTACCTTTTTATCAAAATAATTAGGGAAAGAGAACAAGCAAGAAAGAATGAGCTCCGGAGACTGTATATACTCTTCTGTTTGCTCTCATATTCCCTCTCTCTCGTCTCTGAATGTGACGCTGTCTGCCCACCCACTCCTAAAGAGAGAGGGAGAGCGGGAGAGGAGGGACACCAAGCAGCACAGAGAGCCAGTCTGTTTTCAGCTCCCAGTTCACTGTAGCTCCTCTGCCAGACAGCACTCACCCACCCACCCAGCATCACACACTTTCAAACACATTCACTCTCACTATACGGCAGCTGACAACACCTTTTCATTTTCTCCGCAGCAGCAGCAGCAGAAGCAGCACTGACTCGCACAGCCAGATCCAAAAGAGAAGAAAAAGCCAGACTCGATTTGTGCTTCAGACACACCAGCTCTGAGGCGGCTGGGTCGAGGCTGGAGAGGGTGACTGGAGAATGGAATGGAACCTCAGAAGGATGGAAAGTGAACTCAGGCACATCAACCCGGACCTGCTGCAGCCCAGCAAGAGCTTCAAGAAGCCCTCTTCAGGCACTATCACCATCAATGTAGGGGGGTTCCTGTACACTGCACATCGGACCACCCTTGCCAGACACCAGGGTTCCTTTCTGGAAGAGCTGGCCAATGGCAAGAAGCCGGTTCAGCACACTGATTCCATGGGCAACCCATTCATCGATAGAGACGGACCAGTTTTTCGCCATGTGCTCAACTACCTCCGAACCGGAGAGCTCCAGCTGCCCGACGACTTCCGGGAGGCAGGGCTCCTGCGACGGGAGGCAGACTTTTACCGTCTGAGTGACCTGGTGGAAGCCGTGGTCGAGTGGGAAAGTCAGAGGGCTGCCCAGCGGGAGGCCGCCTTTTTGGAGGTGACTGATAGCCATGAGAGGTCGCAGGGGCTCAAAGTGTACTGCAGTGACTCCACCTTCATCGAAAAGGTCAAAGCGCGGCTGGTGCAGGTCTCCAAGAGCCGACTGGACGGCTTTCCGGAAGAATTTGAGGTGTCGTCCAACGTGATCCAGTTCCGACACTTCATCAAGTCAGAGCCGGGCTCCCGGCTCGTGCTGAAGGAGGACAGCACATTCGTGTGCACACTTGACTGTCTCAAACTAGAGACAGTAATGCTAGCACTGAAATCCGGCTTCAAGCTTGTCACCAGCCTCGACAGCAGCAAAGGCTCTGTGGTGGCGGCTGAGGCCCTGCACTTCGTCAAGTAGGATGAAGGGAAAGTGAGGCAAGAGAGAGGAGGAGAGGGGGAGGCAAAGAGAGAAAAGAGTAGTGCCTGATTCCATATCCACCCCGCTAATGTGAGGTATTGGCTTGAAGATCTTGTAACGTGCTGAGCTGTAATGTGTCATTGGGTGGGAAAAGGAGAACAGGTGGGTTTGGACTTTTTCACAGAATTGGGTTAATATCATAAATGCACAATGCTGGTTTAGAAAAACCGATTTGATAGGTTTGAGGTAACAGTGGGTGATTCAACCTTTACATTGCATTGTAAGATAATATTTATAGAATTCAGAATGAAGCAGATCAACCAAGCAATCCTGATATCTAAATTGCATTTGGTTGGATATCACGGTACAGTACTACTCTGTAATGTTCAAAGACAAGCCAACAAATCTTTCCGTAGAAAAGACAAAGAAGCTTTATCAATGGATTTGTCTCTGCACAAGTACTGCTTCTGCTGCTTTGTCAACAGCTGCAAAAGCCTTCAAAACCAGCCGTGATGTGCACTGCTGTGCCATTCAGCTTTTACTACAGTCTGTGCCTGTGTGTATGTGTGCGTTGCTATACACCGTGTGTGCTGTGTTGGTTTAATAGCTTGTGTTTATTTTATTACCCCCTCTGGAGCCTGGAGGGAAAACCATAGTGCATTGAGGTTTTTGGTTGGACTAAGACTTCACACCCAAAGTCAGGACTAAGGAAACACAAACCATTTCCCAGATCATGTGGACAAGTTGAGTGCAAAGAGCCGTGATTATTGTAAGGGCTTTGAACCTAGCATGATGCATGTGCACTAAATAAACAGTGTGTTTGTTAGTGCTGTGAGCCTCTGTGAAGTCAGTGCCACAACAATGCCTATTACTTTTCAATGTGGATATTTTACAAATAAAAGTGACGCTAAAACTTTTGGAAAGTGTTTTGAAGTGTATCTGCAACAGTCTGTGTACAGTTTAATGCCTGAGTCATTGCTTGGTGGAAAAAAGCCTGTCAAATACTGCTTTTAATGATAAGTGTTGAGAAGTTATTTTGCATCAGTTATATAACAACATCAGACAGCCAGTTTTACATATGTACTGCGAACATGCCCTTTTTTGTTTGCACCCATTAGAAGAAAGTGTACACTGCTAATCATTAAATCTTGGCCCACATGAACTTAAAGTCTACTGTAGAACCACTGAGGAAGCAGCTTCTGGTAAAAAAAAAGAAGGAATAAGTGGCAAAGAAACATGAAAGTCTCTGCAAACACTTCTTTTACACTTCTCTGCATGTGTTAAACACTGTTTTTTATGTGTGTAACCATCTATGGAGGTGAGCAGGACAAAATCATGGATCGCAGGAGCAAAAATGACATTATGTACAGAATATTCTTTGTCGTTAAACAAATTAGTTGATTATGATTACACCAAAAGATCACCATCATGTAATTTGCTGGGCTAATAAGAATCTAACTGGAGACACTGTATAAAGGATTTTAAAATCTTCACATTGGGTTCCCCATGGGTAGTATGGAAAGCAGACAGAGTGACATTTCTGGGGGCTTTCATACAATACATGACTATACATCTCAATTGAGGACAGAGATTTTAAATGTGTAGTGGTTTATGAGACTTAAAAATATATAAATTGAAGGAGGGCCAAAGAAATAGATACAAGTAAAAATGTCTCTGTTTCTCCCAGTCCCATGACTATTACTGATCCTGTCCTGAGGTAATTACTTCTACCAAAGTTGTCAACAAAAGTTGTTAAATGTTAAAGACCTGCTTCACACCAGATGAAAATGTTTTTATTGACCACACGTTCTTTCTTTGCCGCAGTGTACTCAAGGTGTTATCACTGTTGCGACAGATTTGACTGCCCTTAACAGTGATGCCGAGGGGTTTGTGATTAAAAAGAAATCGACTGTCATAAACCGTTATTGTTGATTTGTTAAAACAAAAACAAAAACAACAACGTCACACATTATAAATCAATAATTATCACCTTCACCTTGCCTGCTGCAATGAAGGACGGTAAGGTTTACTGGCTCGCTGCCATCACAGGGCAGCAACTGCACCTGCAGAATCCTTTGGGGAGCCCCTTCAACCCTCCCCCAGTTCCAGTAAAGATATTTAGTCTTTTAAAAGAAGGCCAGCCTGAGATAAATCCTGCCCTTTTCCCTCAAGGAGAACCTCTTTTTATCTCTCTGTATTGAGCTCTGATGTGTATCATCCCCAATGCTAGCAGTATCCTAAATCCTATATTTGTTAGGGCTGGGACCATATGCTTTTCTCCCAATTCCATACTATGATGATACTTTGGTTACACGTCGCTGTTTTCCCCAGCCGTAATCTATACAATTCAAACTTTAGTAATATTCTAGATAGCAAAAGTCATTCCTCTCTAAATATGCGATGAGGAGAACAATATGATTATTCCTGTGTGTGTTTTAGGACCAAAAATACGCCTTGGCAGTGGCCGATGTTGTCGTTGCCAGAAGAAATGCAAAACAAGTCTGGTCTTGCAAACAAGCTTGGCTATGTCAAAGTCCATATCACTGAGTGATAAGGTTTAAGTTTTATTAACTCCAAACATTGAAAAGCATTTATTCAGTGCATTCTTGCAAGAGTGGAAAAGTCTTTGCGAAACATGTTTAATTGCCTCTAACTGCCTGTTAGAGCTGTAATTATGCAGAGTTGCCTTGAACACCTGTTACCAACATACGAACAATAAGTCACCTTTGAATGCACATCATCTCTCACTGTCCCTCTACCTCTGCTCCCCCGCCCTACATGCTGACTGAAACCATCTGTTCCTGCAGGTAATGTCATGACATTAAACAACACACATACAAAGAAAATGGGAACGCATTCAAGAGGAGATAAACCCAGTGAAAATCTGCTGTTTAGATGTCACTCCTGGCACTGATACTTTACTGTCAACAACATCAAACCTTTTTTAATTGCAGATCGGCTTCTTGCATTTTTTATGACAGTGACTGCTTTACTTATTAGTCGCAGGGTCAAAGTGATCTACGCTGCATCAAAAGGCAGCTTGGGATGATGAGGGAGGCAGGAGGTGCAGGCAGTAGAAATACCAGAGAGGTGGTTAAAGCAGCGAAAAAAGCTCAAACTAAACTACTATCAACAATCTCATCTCAGTCTTTTCACCTGTTGCCAGGCAAACTCAACTCCTACATCATACGTTCACAAGCTGTTCTCTCTCTAACACACACACACACAGACACACACAGACACACACACACCTTTTTGCGATGCCTTAGTTGTGTTGTGCAGCTCAGCCAGAAAATGACTAACATACCTCAGATTTGTATCCTTCAAGTCCTTCAACTCTCAGAAAGAGAAGCAATGTTAGATGAGGAGGAGGAAGAGAGAGAGTGATGAAGAGGAGGAGGGAGGTTAGACCTCTTCCACTTACGCTCAACTCAGACAAAAGAAGCAGCAGCAACCATTATTCAGTCACAGAAAAGAGATAATGCAGGAGTGGGCACAACAAAACAGTTAGTATAGATAACTGTTGTATGCAACATACTTTTTTTTAGATTAAAGCTAACATTTTAAATTTGAGCTTGATCATTCCAAACGTTGAAAACATCTTTCCCCTAGAATTGTAACCTTTTCCCTCAGGGAATATAAGCCTCTGAAAATTGGCTTTCGGTCTCAGCCCTAAAGACTTATTTTTCATTAAAAACAGAAATCATTCTGCCAGCGAGGAGAGATAAATCTACTCCTACTTCCCAGTGCAGTTATCCTTATTTTCCTCTTCATTCTGTATCTTAAAATTAGACAAAAAAGGCCATTCATTGCTCTTGTAACTGCCAAAAATTACATTTGATCATAGCATAATCTTAAAACAACTTGAATCTGATTTAAATGCATAACATAAATTACTTTTTCCAACACTATAAATCCAACCACCAGTATACTGTTCATAAAGTATACAATTAAAATGTTATCTATATATTTATACATGCAGCAAGTCCTCCCTATTGACAAGCTGTAACTAGGCAATGTCATTTTTGCCTAAAATAATTCTTAAACGAAACCCCAGTAATCCAAACAGTTGCATATTCATTTAATTAATTTGAGCTCTATGATAAAGTTAATAAAAACCAAAAAATACAGAAGAGGTCAGATCACAAAGAGCAAGATGAGAGGAGGCTCTCCGCTGAGGCAGAGAGAGGAAGTCAGAGCCGACCTGCCCCTCCACCTTCCTACTGCATCTGCAAAAAAAGGTTAGAATTTGCAGAGGCGTGTCCATGTGACGGCTTGTGCGTTCCGGCACAGTATGTGAATCTGTGTGAATGTATTCATTAAAATCGACACTTAACATCTGCTGTGATGCAATTACAATGATAAAGGCTATTCTATTCTAAGAGATTATGACAGAGGTTTTATGACCTCAGGCAGCCTCTGACAGGGGTATCTGTAACAAACAAATGTTGCCAATATAGCCACCTTTTCCTTAAACACTGCTGGTTCTGTGGTTCATCAGCATTACATGGACCTATGTGGGGAAATATAACTCAGTTGACTGGCAGCAGGTTATGCAGTACTTAAATGTTTCTTAAGTGTCACAAAGTGCTCCCAAAGAAATAACTGATTATAATCATTACTGGTATTAGAAACTGCATGTTTGGACTAATGACATACAGAGAGATATAGGATGGAAAAGAGGCCTCTTATACAGCGATATTACTGTGGGAGAATACTGAGCGACCGCTACGTCACACGTGTTTAATGTACTTAATGGACTGCCAAAGTACACACAGTAGGAGACGAGCACAGCAGGCCACAGTTTAACTGCTTTTAACTCCCTGGTTAATCAGGAAACATCCCCATCCCTCATGCCGATGTGCATACATGTTACCATGGTTACCAAAATTAATTACATAAATATATACATTGCTTGCACAGATCTATTGTAAGACCGTGACCTCGACAGTTCACAACCAGCAGATGGCTTCAATAATAGTTTAGCGTCTGTATTGATGCTAAAATCACATCTGCTATTTCCAAATCCAGTTGGTTCGCTTGCTTTCACATCACAAACTAACCAAACCAGAGTGTGCTTAGAGGTGGAGCGAGACACTCCTAGGATCAGTTGTTTGGTCCGCAGTAGAGTTCAGTTGACAGTTTTTACCAGTCCAATCGAATTAACCAGGAAAGAAAACACTTACCCCACGGCCCTCTAACAGGTTGATCCTGCCGAGGAGTAAGTACATTAGAGTGGCAGCAAGAAAGACAATATTTACTAAGTACAAATTATCTACACACATCTGTTTCTTGTAAGTATAGTATTACTGGTATGACATACATTTAAGTTTGTGAGAAAATGCTGCAGTCCCCACTTCTAAACCATGTCTCCCATCTGTCTGTCAGACGTGAACTATAACTAACTGGAAGTTGCTGTCTCACGCCTTAACTCTTCACAGAGCTCAAAGATCTGAGCACTATATTCAGCTCAGGCCTGATTTGGACAACTTTCCACTGACAGCCAGACTAATGGTGGGTGAGAAGATTTATTTTTTTGTTGCTGAGTGAAGTAAGTTTGGTTACTGTTGAGTAAGAGCCTCCCACACAACACGAAAAGGTTTTCTTGCTCAGACATCTCACACAAAAGTAATACAACCATACGGATTGTGTGGAGGAACCTCCATCATATCAGAAGTGGACAATACTGACTGGCTATTATTACATTTTAAATAAAGAGCCAATATGCAGCGCGCACATGCAGTGGTCGAACAATAATGTGGTTCTTTTGATGAGCATGACTCCCTGAGAAGGCGCTAGCCGACTCTAATCTACCTCTAAAAACCCAGTGGTGAGAGAAATGGGACGCTGGAGTAAATTGGATTCCTTATTTGAAATGCAAAAATGATGGGGGGAAATAAATGACAGGAGAAGCTGTCCAACTCTCCCTGATAGTATTTTCCATTACTAAATAACTTCTTTTTATAAAATATATTGTTTTTAAAAAAATTGATTCAGAACATGAGCACAGAATGTTATATTTTCAATGATATTTAACGTGACAGTAAAGTTTACAACAGCAGAGGCAAGTGAGATATTATCGCATTTATATACTGTAGTGCACAATAATATCTCACTGGAACCGGATCTCAAATATCACGAATTTGCTACATTTAAGATATGTGAAGAAAAACAGTGGCATACAGACAGCTTTGTCTCAGCTTGTGCTATTTGCAGAGTAGTGCACTGAGGTTGTGTAAAACAGCAGCAGTTGAGAGGCTGCAGACAGAGCACACAGAAATCTGTTGAATAGTTGCATTGATAAAGTGGGCTGTTGGCTTACTCACTAGGGTTTTATTGCACTTAAGTAGATCAGACCGTCTCATTTTGAGGACCGCTCAGTTCGCCATATGTGTTCTTCAGAGGATTCAGCCTTCATGAACCACTACTGTGCATGTCCAGCTCCAGAGATGGGAAATAAGCTAGATGGCTCACTCGTGCACTACTTCCATACACTATGACTACGTAGTTTTCCAATTTTTGTCATATCAGATTAGTGTGCTGGGTCACCCGGACATTGCTTCTGGCCAGTCTATACTGGAGCTGCCTTTGCTATACTTGCCTAGTTTTAAGTCTAAAAAAACTTGGAGGTATTTAAAACACACGTGACTTGAATCCAACCCTGGAGCGTTTTCCTCGTTGGTGCGGTTCGTTTGGGCAGGTGTGACCACAGAACGGTGCTCACGTGCTCACATGCTGTTAAAGAACATTTTTAAACGATACTCGGCCCTAGTGCGAACGTGATCCGACCCATCTACCAGGTGTACTCCAAAATTTAAGGTAAACGGCTCCTGTAGTTAGGGCTGAGTTGCATTCTGTGAGGCGACAGAGCATGCAAACTGTAGAAACTTGTGTAGTAGTAGCAGCAGTAGCTACCCTGAGAAAGGTAGCTGTCACTTGCATCTCTGTGATCAAGCGGTTGGCTCTAAATTTGTATTCAGAAATAGGAAGAGCAAAGTCTCAGAGTGCAGAACAGATGTAGTAACGTCGCACGCGATGCAATGTCTGAAAAATATTTAAATTAAACAAAATTGTTTGGATGGAGATACGAGAGACGTTACAAGTCCAGGACACAGGACTTTGTTCCTGTATTTAAATTCTTATTCTCTTTTACAAACTCATCAACTGATTTGGACCTGAGCAAGCTAACTATAGTCCTGAAAGCGCCTTTAAAACACAATGACAAATAGGGGGTGGGCTCTAGTTCACTGGGTAGAGTTATAGAAGCTCAGTCCTTGGCAGTGGCCCAGGTTGAAATCCCACCTGTGGCCCTTTGGTGCTTGTCACCCCCTCTCTCCCCCTTTCCTGTCACTCTTCAGCTGTTCTAAGACAAAGGAAATAAAAGCCCCCAAAAACAACATTAACTGTAAACTGTAAGAAAAGACTTGTGCAGTCTAGTGTGCTCTACGATAACCTTTTCGGTCTTTCAACAACCAACTGACAAGCGGCTGACATCGTATCTACTGGTGACGGAGCACCACATTTTAGACACGTCCCTTGTGTGGGAGCGGGGGTTGGACATACCTTCTTTACAAGAAGCACAGCAGGAATGAGAATAGAGAGGACATTTCTCTAGTGAAACAATATCTGGATCGTTCTCCTTTTTTCACCTTGGGTAACAGCAAACATGCATCTCTGAGAAGAATAGCAGGCCTTGAGTCATAGTGAGTCAGCCCCCTGTGTCATTGTGACTAAAAAGAAAAAACAGAAAAACAAATGTGAGAGGTGCCTTTTTTTTTAGGAACCTGTGGAGTGCAGACAACACGTTTTAATCCACAAATTTAGACTTTTGTGTTCGGGTAAAATACAGCACGTTTTATGTTTTGAGAGCAGCAACAAACAAATCTGCCTGCCCATTTAAATAGACAATCATTGTCTCTGGTTACTGGAAAACTCACAAACCATATGTCCTATAAATATATAAATAGATGATTTAAAGCAACAGATGACACTTTCCTCAATGTGCTGAAAACATGTATCACCTATCATTGAGGTGCATTTAAACAAGATGCTGTTCACAGTGGAGTTTTATAGTGCTATATAGTAGGTTTTAGTGGGTAGAGGTGTAATTCTTAAGATATACATACACACACCATACTTGGCTATATTACAAATGTACTGCATCATTTAATTTCTCTATTAAAACACTGAAGCTGGGACTATTTTGTCTAAACATACGTATTATCATATATTTGCATTCAACACAGTTCATTCGTGACAATAAAAACAGACAATAATCTCCATGTGGGATAAATACATTAGAGCCTTTAAATGGATGTGTTGATAAGATTGTGCACTCTCAATGTGTTGCTTGCAGAACTGCATGAGCCTGAGAAGAGGGGTTGTTGGAAAAAAAGTGCCGTTAAGTAAATTAACGCTGCAAAACAAATGTCAGGGTGGATAGAATTTCGTTTCAATTTGAGAACGGTATTTCTTCATGTACTTTCCGCTGGTGCTGTGAGAGAGAGCAGAGAGCAGTGCAGCAGGAGAGAGCCGACCGCTTCAAACTGCTCTGACAGTGAGATTGCCCAAGAGGCCTGAGCTCTCCCACAGCAGGAACTGTAAAGCCTCCCATTGGATTAATGTTGGCAGAACACGGTCTTCACCTTAGCAAAACATCAAGACTGCTCCGTGACGTCAGCCATGGAAACAGCCCAACAATGCAGCTATTCATACACAACTTCCAGTACAGTGAGAGGAGCTGCTGAAAGCTGATGAATGCCAACAATTCATACTGTGGGCCTGCTGGACCCTTCTGAATGAAGTGAAATATAGTCCTCAAAGCATGTGTTGATGATGAAAGTCATGCTTTTCAAGAGGTATCCAGTCAAGAGATATTCCTCTTTAAACCCTCAGCATTTCATGAGCCACACTTTTGGAATGAGCCTACAAAGCTAAGCCAGCAACACTGCTTCAATAAAACACCTACGACAGTCTGCACAGGATCCAACAGCATGCACTGTTCCAACGGTTTTGTGCATGATGCTACTACACAACAGGAATTTCAAATAACAACACAGCAGGACAACAGCGGGTTATCTTTACTGAATTTCTACTTCTTATATTTAGCCCGATTCCAGCCCACATCTCTCCTTTTGTCAGTGATTAAAATGATCTGGTGTTGTTCTCATGATTGCCTGAGTATTTGTGAGTGGATCTTAAAATCTGGGGATTTTATCAAGTGGTGTGACATCTTTAAGCAAATAACTAACAGCTTCAAAATAATTTTGATGCTACACTGACTTGTTATAGGGAGAATGGGTCCTCTGTCATTTCCACTCTGCTCCCTGATAACCTATGTTACTTTAAAGAGTAGGTCTGATCTCAAGAAGTGCGTAACGCTTTCCAACCACTGACTATTTACCACAGGGATGATTAAGCGAATTACAAACTGTAGCTGTAAGGACGTCAAATCGCAAAACCTACTAATATATGCAATGTTGCAATAGGTACAATTTTAACTTAAAAATGATGTAAAAATCATTGTGCGTTTGCATCAACTGACGTTCTGCAAATATTAGGAGTTGCTTTGTTACGAAAAACCTTTGGTGGCGTGTTCACCACTTCCACAGTGGTTTCCATGCTTGCTTGATGTAGGATTTCAGCTACTCAACAGTTCACAGTCTCCTTTGTTGTATTTTACGTTTGATAATGTGCCAAACATTTTCACTGGTGATGAGTCAGGATGGCAGGCAGGTCAGTTTAGCACCTTACTACAGCGCTGTGTTATTGTAATACATGCAGAATGAGTTGCCTTGCTGAAATGAGCAATGCCTTCCCTGAAAAAGGTGTTTACTTGGCAGCATATGGTTCTCCAAAACCTGTATATATCATTCAGCATTAATGGAGCCTTCACCAATGAGCAGGTTACCCCCATACCGTCACGGATGCTTTTGAACTGTGCACTGATAACAAGCCGGGTGGTCTTGCTCCTCGTTTGCCCGGAGGACGCAGCGTCCATGTTTTCTAAAAAGAATTAAAAATTTTGACTCGTCAGACCACAGGACAGTTTTCCACTTCATCTCAATCTATCTTAAATGAGTTCAAGTTCAGAGAAGGCGGTGGCATTTCTGGATCTGTTGTATATACGGTTTACTCTTTGCATGGCTGAGTTTCAACTTGTATTCGTGGATGCGGCAATAAGCAAAGAACCGACCATTTATTGTGTGTTCATATTTGAATGTGACGAAAACACAGTAAGTAAATAATCTGTGGCATAAAATGAACTATTTATAGAAGATTTGTCTTAAATAAAAATTAGCTGGCTGATTTAAGATTAATTTTTGCATTTAAACCAAAGGTGCCAAAGCAGATATTCAATGAAAGTATCTCCTGGAGTCTATAGAGTTCTGGGGTTTTGACTTAGTTCATAAAAATTCATGGATTGCAAAGTTTTAGTTAAAAGCTTCACAGATGCAGCTGTATGAAAGCTTTACTGTAACAGAGCAGGACATTACATCTGGCTTTCTGGTCTCCCCTGCACGCTTCTGTGGCAACTAAGCCTGTTGCTTAGCAACCTCTTAATCAATACCTGGTCCTTGCCAGAACAAAGCAGAACGAGGGGAGAAAATAATGGAGGAACATTTAGCTAGCAGCCTTACAGTACAAAAGCCATGTCAGACACCATTTGTGTACGTATCAATCATTGACGGTCACCAATAGCAACCTCCTGCTAGTGTTGGCTCATTGAATACTTGTACAGCAGAGGTGGAGGAAGGGATTATAAAGAGTCGGAAATGTTGGATTAAAGGGATTAGAAACTGTGTGGCTGGCTGGATTACATATTTCATGACAAAAGGACATTGACAGAGCTGATTTAGGGCATTTGGGGTGTTAAAGTAGAAATAAATGCTTGTGCCTGCCACTAATTGTGAACTTCCCGTCATTACTATACGGTTTTCTCATACAATCATGTGATACCTAAACACAATACTGGTGCCATTAAGACTTTGGTGAACTGAAAAGAACTTAAGCAAACCAGTAAGCATTTACCTTAAGAAAAAAAAGTCTCAACTTTTCAGTAAGAATGTTAACATTAGCGTTTATCTCAAACAGTCAGTTGCTCAAAAGAATTTGGTTATTAGTTCTAGCGGTATTACTGTGACGGCATTTGACCTGTTGTTGGAAAGTCAGGGGATCATCAAAGTCAGTAGGATTCAACATCTGGGAACCATGAATGTCTGTACAAAAATCTATTTGGTAGTTGCCAAGATCATTTGTTGGGGAACAAAGTGGACCAACAGACCCACACAGTATCACTAAAAATCTAATATTACTCAGAAATATTTAAAATGTGGTTGAAAAAATGGGAATAGTTTAATTTGCTCTCCTGGCATCCTTTGATGTAGTTATTATACCTCAGGCTACATGTAGCTGTGTGGAATGTAGATGCAGGTTTTTGGGATTTTGGACCTGCTCTGTCCGAGGTGTCAAGAATCAGTCAAATTTGAGTAGGTGTAGGCAAAAGTGAGTGCGAGTGCAGTACAATGAAGCTGTGTGTGCGTGTGGGTGTGTGTGTGTTTGTTTGTTTAAGAGCAAGACTGGGGGAAAGTGAGTGGGAGACCGGTGTCATGCAGTACACCTTTCTGTGGGCGAGTGGGGGTGGAGCTGGGTGTCGGTCAGGTAAATGGAGACTACACACCACCACATCTCAGAGGACATTATCCTACTTCTTCTTTCCTTGTGCACTTTTATAGTCATATATAGTCTGGAGCTCTGAATTCCATGTCTCCACAAGAATGTTATACTGATGATCCTCTTTGACATCTGTACTAAAACCCCAAAGCTACAGTAGCTCTACTAGTGTTGCTGAAAAAAAGAGAAACATCTAAGAGAGAAAAAAATCCATTACCACATGTAGGAGGTATTAATTCACATGCGAGTGTGGGTGAATCTAAAGTGCATGAAGGCGGTGATAGAATAAACCTTGTGACTGTAGGGTGCACTCTGAGGAAGAGATAACTTTATTTTCATTACAGTTCTGAGGCACAGCTCACTGACAATTAGATACATTTAAGCATATTTACATTATATATGTACATAGAGGTATTGTTTCAACTTCATTGTCATTTTAGAGGCAGCAGTTTTTGGTTCTGTTGAATTGCACTGTGGTATACTAAAGGCAGGTGTTTCTATGATGCTGTCGACCCCATTTATATCAATGAGCATTTCATCCTTACGGACAACATAAATTGAGAGAGAAGGGAATCATGAGGAGAGAAAGAGATGATGATATGCAACAAAGACCCACAGTCAGAATCAAACTAGGGGTGGGAATGTCTAGGCATCTCACGGTGTGGGTCTAAAGATCCATAATTAAAATAAACAGATTCATATATCTTCCATTATCTTTTACTTTAGTTAGACATACCTTGTATCAGGACTAAAGAAATATGTATAGATATTGGCCTGTGAATGTTCTCATTCGTCCAGGTCATCGTTATCCTCAAAGCAATTTCAGTCAAAAACAACTGGACTGGTTGTTTGTCTAGGAAGACGTTTCACCTCTCATCCAAGAGGCTTCATCAGTTCATGTACGCATCTGACCAGGCTGGGACTGGTCCAACTAACTGGTGTGGAGATCCAATGTATAGATATTATTACTCCCTGGTAATTGAGTTTTGAATTATTTTTTCCCCCACATCGAGGGTTGTGACGATTCTCCAAATCCACAATTCTATTTGACTTTTGATATTAAGGTAACGATCGAATAGGATTTAACATTTCAACATTCTCGCTTTTTTTTTTTTAGCAATGACTATTATGACACTGTTGCTATGGAGTCTTGATTTGTGAAAATCAACAGGTCATTGATTTTATGACCTGTCATTTACATATTATTCTTTTAAAAGGCTAAAAGGGTAAAAGACCACTATACTACTAGAAGGGAACTTTACAGCTTGATTTTTTCAGGGTTTACGAGGTGAACCTGAATGCACCATGAAGTCCTACAGGTTTTACCATTGGTCGTTTATCTATAGGAACTAGTGTTGTCACAATACCAAAATTATGACTTTGGTACGATATCTGCCCAAAATATCTCGATACCAATACGATACCACGGCGTAAAACTGAAATCTCATCAAAAATAATGGAATAAAATATAAAATGACAGAATATGGAACTTTAAATTATTTATTTTTAGTATTTAAAACACATAAAACACATAAAAGGTCAAAATAAAAATATATATTTGTTAAAAGCTGCTGAGCATTATAGCTACTTAACTTGTTATAACGAATGAAATGATTATGCAGCTGTTTAAAATATAAAAAGAAGTCACACAACATGGACATATGAAAAAAGGAACATGTTTGTCACTATCTCAACAATTATTTGGCCAATTTAAGGTTCTTGGCGTTGTTGTGTTGGTGATCAGCATACTTGTAAAGACCAGCACATGTTCTGGTAAAGTTAATGTCTCCAGTGTGAACTGTTTGCATACAGAGACGTGTGAACCACATCAGACAGTTAAACAGTTAGCTTTAGCCCTGACTGCCTCGTGCAACTCTGAGGATGAAAAAAGTTCACTTGTCACAAAATAAACACTCGCTTCACTTGAGCTCTCTGAAGTCTTTGAACAAGTGGCGATCGCTCTAAGACTGCAAGGGAAGCTCAGCTTCCCTTAAAATGTCACCAAAAAAAAGTGTTGAAATAAGTACTGCTGTGTGTACATTTCATTGACTAAATACGCGCTAGAAAGCCTTCCTCTTTTGTTCAGAATCAGCTACTTATCACAGGTAACCGGTGCAACTTCCTTCTCATTCATCCCCACAGCACTTTACAGAGTCGGACGCTCAGCTTCTACTGACTTCAATGGAGAAGCGTAGAGCAGAAGTTTTTCATTCCGTTGTCCTGAACTGATCCGGAGACTTTATTGATCCCCAGCGACTTTGTCTTTGTTAAAAGCGACTAGCTTTGTGTTTGGCGACTCTGTTCTGTCACTCTGGGGTTTCTTTCCCCAAACAAGCAGCGGCAGCTGCGGAGCTTCTCCCCCCCGTCACCATCTCTCACATGCGTTCACACTTCACAGTAGCCTGGCGCAGCAGCTCCAGCTGGTCCAAGGCCATTTAAGCAGCCCAGCTCTGCTGGCCATTGAGAGGACACTGGTCAATCCTTGGAAAAGATGCCTAGTTGGTACGACAAGGTCACAGATCATTTTCTTGAAAAAGAAAGAAGGGTAGAATTTTCATATAAATAAACAAACACATTTATGATGTAGGCCGGAAAAAATTAGCTTCCCCTCCTTGAAAGACCAGCAGCCGCGGCAACATAAATACTTCCATATTTCGCTCCGTGCGTTTGCTTTTTCAACAAACCTAGGTCGGTCTGCAGGAACACTCAAGCCACTGTCAGCCATGTCTGTCTCGCTCTGTGAATGTCGGTCACTATGAAACCACGCACACACTGGCTGCTGGCAGTGATGAAGCAGAGAGAAACTGCCTCGCTGTAGAAGTTCATCAAGTACCGATACTAATAAAACGTTAAATAGTATTTTTAACGGCTGGGTACCGCGGTACCTTTCTAGTATTGTGTATACTGTGCAATACTAGTAGAAACTCTTGATTAAGTGTTGTGTTTTTTCCTTAAGCAAGTAGATAGGATGGAGAAAGAGAAAAACAACAGTTCAGACAATTATTTGGATAATAAATTGTTATGGACTAATATGTGTATGGTGCTGAGAAACAATTCCCCATTTAGACTGTCCTGATTCATTTTACAATCAGAGGAAAGCTATTAAAAGTTTACACTGCAGATGTAGATGAGGGGAGGAGGATGGATTGTACGATGTAAGTTTATAGTAGTAAAAGTATCAATTTTAATGCAGTTCCAAACTGGAGGATCTGGTTTGTACCAAATTCCACTATTTTCAGTCATCTGAAGTGTCATTAGTAAATCTACTCTTCTTTACTCTCCAATTTAATGTTCTTTCCTATACAGTTAAAAAAGGTTTCATCAAAACATTGAAAAGGGATTGCATAATATTCTTTGACTCAAAATGCTGGAGGATACATTTGTCTATTGAGCACACACCATTTTGCAGGGAATGAAAAAAAGAGATTGAGAAGGTGCGCCTTTCAATATTTTCATTTACACTACACCCACTGTAGGTCAGAGACGATTTAGAGCATAACTAGACTCAACTTCAGTGCACGTATATTTAGTTTATATGTGTCATTGCTGACACCTACCAAAACAAAAGATTTCTAGTATTTTTCTTCTACTACCAAGTGTGTTATGATGTTTCTCTTGCTTCGTGCTCTGCAGCTCAGAAATAATCTAATTCACATGCTCCGGGGTTTGCCTGTGACTTGTGGCTCAGCTGCTTAATGAGAAAATTATTTTTATGTTTTCCTCTTTCTCTCGGCTGTGACTGGACTTATCGGGTATCAGAGTGATCCTTCAAAAATGACTAGCAAGTTCCCTACGTAAAACTCAAAAGCTTTGCAGCAATTTCATTTTACGTTCCCTTCCACTATGCAGAAGTAGGATAACATTCACTACTGAACTAAGACAAATTCACACAGTGGGCTGGCTTTGTGATCCTCTTTGACACCTGGCAACATGCAACCTGGTTACGATGAACAAAAAACAAAATTTACTGTAAAAAAGAAAATGGGCTGTTGTTGCACTAAACAACCAAAGCTAGTCACAGATGCACTTGGCCAGTTAAACAACAAATACCTACAATGAACGCAATGAAATCGATTTTAATCCATGACCACGCTGGGTAAAGGCATCTGAATCTACAGCATCTTTCAATACAGGCATTATGGTCTGGCTCCGGTGCTATCTTCCAGTCAACCAGAGCAAACAAATCGATACTCGTAGTGCAATAAAACCGCTCATTATCCTCAGAAAAAATATCTACTGTGACTGCCATCCACATGCAGCATTGACAAATAACACAAGCGCAACCACGGCCATGTTGCTGCTTTCAATTCTAGCACAAATCCCAGCGAGTCTCAGGGGAACTGTCAATAAGGAAACATAAAGGTAAACATATTTATTTATGTTACTATTCTGTGTTCTCTGTAATATAGTCTGACTAACAAGAGTTCAAAATACTTCAGCTCCTCCCTTTCCAGTTGTTTTTGCTGCTCTACAAAAAACATCCTGTTGCATTTTTTCCACTCTGGCCTGCACCAGAGACCACACTGCTCCGTTTGGTTTTACATTTTGCAGTTTTGGTAACTTGTCATCCAGTCAATATTTGTGCATCAAACTACTTTGGTCATGATTTTGATATGCTCAAAACATGCTTTGTTTATGCCAACAACACACAAACACATGCCCCTTAGCAGTGCTTGAAAACTACTCTAAGAAGCAGTCATTTTATTGTTACTGAGCACTGGTACCCTGCAAGTTACTTACAATCTCAATAAATTAAAGTGTTCCCTTTAAAACTTTTGATTGCCTTGAAATAACAATTACACCTTCTTTATGATCATTTACTTTCACTGGTCTGACACATTAAAGTGATAAAAAAGAAGTATCACATTAAATGTAACACCCTAAGCTGCTTTAATGTATCAGGTCACACAGTCAAAGACACTCCATCATAGAGTTGCACCTATTTTTAAATTCTGGGTCTGATGCAAAATCCCTGAAAATCCCTCCAACTCATGTATTAGTAAAACACATCATGCCTGGCAGCAAATCCCTCCATAAATCAGAAGCTACCTTAAGTATTCTCATGAATTTTATAGCACAATCAATGTCAACTCCATCGACTGCAGCTTTCTTTCAACACAAAAAAACCTAAGAAAGTAGAAGAACTAATGACAGTTAAATATATTATATAATAATATGAACACTGTTATATCATGTGTCACGATCCCAGGCAAAGTAATTGTGAGAGTTGTTGTTCTTAACTGTGAACAGAAAAACTGCCCCAGGACTTTGTTTACTGGTTTCAGCTTGATTTAACAAGTCAATCAGATAAATTAACATAATATTCCTCGATTTTTGAAAGGCTTTATATGTAAAAGAGTGCAAAGGAACCAAAACTCTAACCTTTGTCTTGAGTCTAATATGCATTCAGACATTTTATTTTAAGTCCCATTTTGTCGGAATATGACAACAGAACACTTCATACACTTCATAAAATTCAATTTCAGACATTTGTGTAAAGCCTTCTTTCATGTGGGCAATCACATGAAGAGCCACATCTATATCAGTCAGCCCCTGGTAAACATTTCAGATGGCATTACTGGCACAAGAGAAACACAGCGCTGACGGGTGTAACAGCTGTTGGAGACCGACCTGTGTTGCTCTGGCTGAAGACAGCCATGGTCTGTCCGCCCACCGTGTGCATAGTGAAGCGATGATCCCTCGGGACCTGCATTGGTGCATCCTTCTCTCCCACAGCACCCAGGGCTGTGAGCTCCTCACTCAGGCTGAAATGTACCTGAGAAACACAGCTGAGTCAAGGCCCTGCTGAGTCTGACGAGTCATATCGACAACCGACTGTCTGATTCATCAGATAAGGTCACATGTGATATGATGAAACTATATCGATCATACAAAAAAAAGAAACGGGGCAAAAAGGCTGTGAAAAACATGCAACTACAGTGTGAAAGGGTGTCATTGAACGCCACTTAGCTGTGCAGTGTCACATGGAGCTTTCTTACCTCTGTTTTGCCTTGTTTCCTGTCAGGAAGACAGATTTGAAAAGTAAGCATTACCTACAGTATAGTGTTATCACAGGATGTAATCATATTTAAAAAAAAGTGCATTAAAAGCTTCCAAATGAACATTTGAACAGCGTACTTTCCAATGCTGATCTTTCCAACTTCTCCATTTTCTCTGGCCTTGTCCCATTGCACAGATAAATACTTTGGGACCTGATGAGAGAGATGCTCATTTATAAATGTAACTCTCTCACACACACACACACACACACACACACACACACACACACACACACACACACACACACACACACACACACACACACACACACACACACACACACACACACACACACACACACACACACACACACACACACACACACACACACACACACACACACACACACACACACACACACACACACACACACACACACACACACACACACACACACACACACACACACACACACACACACACACACACACACACACACACGGCCGTTTTAATTAGCTGGTAAAAACTGAGGACGCCAGCCGAATTAGCTAACTGACTTTCCTTTGATGTGTGGCGTTAGTTGAGTTGAGTTGAACAAACCTTAACGAGCCATACGCCTTTACTTTGTTTAACTCCCGTTAGATTAACCTCCGTTTTGTCTGACATAGCGTAAATGTTGCCAGAGTGTGACTGTAGGATAAGGTAACCGAGAATTAGCCAGGTGTGTGATGACGCCCCAATTTTGTCACGAGCGCCTAATTGAGCAGAAAAACGACACGATATAACTCCACCTTTCACAATAAGAGTCCGAACAACGACACGAAAAAGGGCTACTTGCCGGAAGACTAGTCCTACATATTATTTTTTTTAATTTCCTGTATATGAATGGGAAGTTACCAAAACTCTTTAATGTATAAGGAAGGTTTTGGATGCCACTGTTTGGATAAGATAACTGGATAAATAATGTATATTATTATTATGATTGTTGTTGTTATTATTATTATTATTATTATTATTAACAATAATAATATTATGATTGTTATTATTATTATTTAATTTTTTTATTATTATAATTATTGTTATTATTATTATTATTATCATTATCATCATCATCATTGTTATTGTTATTATTATTATTGTTATCATTATTATTGTATTATTATTATCATTATCATTATTGTTATTATTATTATTGTTGTTGTTATTATCGTTATTATTATTATTGTCATTATTATAATAATTATTATAATTATTATCATCATTGTTTTTGTTATTATTAGTATTATCATTATTATTATTGTTATTATCATTATTATTGTTATTGTTATGATTGTTAATATTATTGTTATTGTTATTATTGTTATTATTATTATTATAGATATTGGGACTTGCTGCTGCTCATGGAGGAATTGTTGGTTCTCTACATGTAAAGTGTGTTGAGATAACTTTTGTTAAGATTTAGCACTATAAATAAAATTTAATTGTATGTGCTTCTCACTTGTTTATTTAAAATAATAAATCAATTATGAAATTGCAAAGCATGAAGGACCACCAAGATCCTGTAATGATCAATATCTGCTCTACCCTGTGTGGAATAATGTGCAACTCACAAAAGCATGATTCATTAACAACAACTATTTGATCTTAAAAGACATGTATCATTTCAAAAATATCAAAAATAAATAAATAAGGACGAAAATAAGAGCAGGCTACATGCTGACACGTCAAAAGCACATGTCGCAGGTGTGTGTGGTTTTGGGAACTGCAGGCTTCTGCTTAATATTACATGACATCCCACTAGTAAGACAATCCCATAACCTCGTTATTAGGCTAAATTGTATCACGTGAGATATAATGTAGTCAATTTTAATGTTTTAAGAATATGCACCACTAAAGCACAACACCCCTTTCAAGAATCCTGCTTAATTACCTGATCCTTTTCTGTGTCAAAATCTGTCTGAATTATTTCAGCTAATATGAGTTCATATGGTGCATTCAGATTAATTTGTGTTAAATAAAATCACCACACAGCAAATCATGTGTTATTCCAGCAGAGAAACACTACACTTTGAAAAGTGAGGAGGAGGAAGAGGAGGTTAAAAGGGGCCCAGCAGCTCATTTCAAAACCAAACTGAACCGTGATGAATGTTGAATTCAGTATACGGTAATGTTCCTCCACCTGCAACTGCTGCTGGCCTTAGACAACATATCCTTACTTTGGGTTAGAAAGGGCAACAGACAGGTCTTTCTCCGGGTGCCTCTAAACTCAGGTTCAAGGTCAAGCATAGAGTGTATGAATATGCATTTTAATGGAAAGCAATTCAAACTGTTGTCTCCCTATGTATTTTTTTTAACACATACTATAGCATCACCATGTAGATTAACATGTAAGAGACTCTTTTACAAATATACTGTACGGTCCAGTGGGTCTCTCCACTAGCATGTTGAAGATGAAGTGTGATTTTTTAAATATATTGTACCTATATATGTAAATTAAACAAGGAAATATCATAACATTTGTCTCCACAGTCTCCATTAGATTTATCATCGCGGGGAAATTATTGTTTATTCTGCCACTGGCCGGTCAGTAGAAGAAGGGAAATGAAATATATTCAAAAGTATTAGATATACAAAAATAACAATATTGTGTCCCCATTACTTAATAGTAAATAATCATTAATATCTTGAACTGGTCCAGATTACATAGAATCAAAGTGGGGGCTGTAAGCTTTCTCCAGTCTATAGATCCCGTGACTTTCTCTGAATCACGATCATCTCTGGAGAGACCTGGAAGAATGTTCTCTCATTTCTGAAGTTCACATCAGCGTGAAG
Source organism: Echiichthys vipera (assembly GCF_963691815.1). Lineage (NCBI taxonomy): Eukaryota > Metazoa > Chordata > Actinopteri > Perciformes > Trachinidae > Echiichthys > Echiichthys vipera. The sequence continues at coordinate 13,280,292 of NC_139835.1, read as the reverse complement.
AGCCGTATTTTAGGGAAAGAGAAGAGACAGCAATTTAATTTACTGGTGGATAACATCTGATTAGTATATATTGCCACCTTGTGGACATCTACTAGAACTAGGCATGGGGCAACTGAATGATTGAATGAATTGAATTTCAATACACTCAATAGCCTCAACTGTTTCTATCCTCTGTATCATTTGCTTCTTAAATGATATAAATATGAAAATAAAATAAGCTGCACATACATGCATGTCAATCAATCATCTGCCTTACAACAAGATAGCATGGCACCATGCTATCTTGTTGTAAGGCAGATGATTGTAATGGGACAGATGTGATTCTTGTTGTTTCAAATCAGCTTGCCAGATGTTTATGGTCCCCAGAGGATGAATCCTTATTCTCTTTCAGGTCCACCATCAGGGTAAAATGTCCAGTTTTACACAAGGAAAGGGAAAAAAAGGGGGCAAACTGGACTTCAATTTACTAAGCATGCACACCAGAAATGGATATCATTCCATTTAGATCACCCAGAGACTTATCTAAACAGATCACAGACCAAAGGACAAGATTTTGGTACAAACATTAGGACTTGTAGTTTGCTTGTAGTCTGAGTAGTAGGCCTATTGACCAATCATGTTTAAGCAGGCTTTGCACTGTGTAGAGAGCAAAATAGGCGGAAAGCTTTGGCCAAAATGCAATCTCAGAACCCATCGGCTGTTATCTGTCATTTAGTACTTTCATAGTTTAAAAAAAAGATAAGCCAAAATGTTGTCTGGACCCAAACATCTACAAAAAGCAGTCTCAAGTTGCTACTCGATCAGTAAATAATGACCAGCTCATGGATGAGGAAGTGGCCCGGATATCTGTCATCTGTTATCCAGATGGCTGGCTGCTGGCTACACCAGAAGCCCCTGTCACCGCCCAATCTGTACCGGAAACCTGATGGTTAGGGTCAGGATAGCCCACAGGTCAGGGGATAGAACAAATCAGGTTTCCTGTACGTAGTGGGCAGTGACACTCGTAAAATATTAACCGTTGCACTCAGAGGCTAAATTGTTGTCAGATCAATAGCTGATGTGTCCAGAGACTGCTGAGACACACTGACCTTTCCTCTGGTACCACTCTTAGGCTACAGTGTCAATTTAACTCAAGATACCTCAGGATCAGAAAGGAAGATCGCCAAGAAATTGGCTAAACACAATTATGCTTCCAAGGGGATAAACACTTTTTTATTTTTATAATCTCATTGCCTGCCCACTCTGTAGAACCAGCTGGTTTAGTTATTGATTGACAAGAAACCTGCACTCTCAGCACAGCACACAATTAGCTGGAAGTAAACTTTCATGTAAAAATGCTGCATCTGTATTGTCCTTGGTGGCAGTTGGCACTGGTCTATGGATTTGGATCGATATAACTTCCTGTGCCCCAAATGGATCTCTCAGCAGTGTGACCTACAACAAGCGAGCCACAAAGATTTCACTCAGAGAAAAAGTTTTCTCTGTTGTCAGACCAGCCGTCAGCACATTCGCATAAAGCTTAACACACACAGAGAGAGCTCTCATCTACCTCAAAGCATTGAGACAGAGGCTCCAAAGTGTCCCAGCTGCTGGCCGCCGTTTATCTGCATCATTGGAACGTGTTGAAAGTGTGTATGTTTGGGTGTGTATGTGGGACAGTGGAGCCTAACTTCCTTTATTACCCAAGTTTGAAACAAGTTTGATCAGCCTTGAAAGATTCAGAAAATCTCTTTTCATCAGGAAAAAATGAGCTTGGCACCAACGGGATGAGGGTTTTGGCTTTCCTCTCAAGGTCATCCCCGTTGTGAGGTAGGCACTTTTTGCCCACAGTCTGGGTATATTTCAGGGGGTAGATGTGGAGATAAATCAGCCACAAAATGAAACGCCAGCACACTGTGTCCACTGACCAGCCCTATAACCTTTAACAACATTCTTACATGCGTAGCACTTTGATAGCATGAACAAGCACTTGTCCCTCTGAAATGATAATGTCTCTAAAACCTGCCATGATTTGGCATCAGAAAAGTGATTTCCCTTTGTTTCATTAAGGGGCTGTTGCCATGGCAGCTCTTAGTTGGTAGATACTGTCTTTAAAATGGGATGCCAAAAAGAAAAGGAGATATTAGAGGTATTTTAAATAAATGTGAAGGTGATTCACCAGGTAAGAGAAAGGGAAATAGATTTCATGGTTATTATCACACTACCTCATTTCAATACAACACTTGAATATTAAATAAAGATAAGATAAAAGGATGATCTTATCTTATTTAAAATAAACTAATATCTTCTTATCTCTCAGCACACTGTAGAATGTGGCCCCCATTGAATCTTTCATTTTACATAATTTTGTCTATGCATTATTTACACCATGTAAGTGACACTGTGCTGTTGTCAGAAGAGCCTAAATTCTGAAATATCCTGTTAGACTTCATCCCAAAGGTCTTCAAGCTTTGTGATGTGGTCTATTATCGTCCTAGAAATCTTCATCAAAAAACATGTCTAACCACAACAGTGAGGGCTGCATGTATTGAGAATTCAATGAATATTCTTTTTATCCACACTTGTACACTCAAGTGTGCTTTACTCGAGCGGGAAGGCTGTGTTTTTGAAGAATATGTGAAGAGTTTTTGTAAGGTGTTGGGTAATTGGGCACATTTCATGCCAACCTGCATCATGTACACAGATGCTGTACTGTACATTTCTCATCTGGTATCAATTGCATACGCTGCAACTTCACATAAAAGAACCACTGCTAAAAAGTACAGTTTAAACGACCATTTTTTATATTAGATGTTATATCGTATAAGTTTTGCAAGAGATTGCATTCATGTATAAAACTTTCTTCTCACTCTTTCAACAAGTGCATGGATTGACCTGATGGCGGTGCATTAATATGAAGGAAATACAAGGAAATACGATAACATACTGAATATTGTTTGACATTTGATATAAGACACTTCTCTGATTGCTGGGGTTATTGTCATTTTGGGACAAATGTGTTCACAAATTGTTGATAACACTGTGTTTCTATCCATATTTTCTTTTTCTTTTAAAGACAATCAAAAACATAGATACATATATTTCTGTTTTAACAAACACATCACATTGGCTCTTAGCAACATTGTTCCTGTTGTTTAAAGTATTTTTTATTTTCCCCAAACATTGTTTCTGTAGACTTGAATCTAAGTCTGTACCATCTTAGGTTATCTCCTTTATTATTAAATACAGTGCGTCCACCAGCTGCTATCAAGTTCCCTTTTCACTCATCAGCTAGGCATGCAGATCTGAGGTTACTGCTTTGATTAATTCATTGTGCTGACTCTATGCATGCCTGTCAATGCAATAATGAATGAGTAGAATAAGATTGATTTATTGTCCCAGTGGGAAATTGGCCTTGGACAGCACAGTGTCTGCAGTATACAATCACAGCAAAAACAACAGTAAAAAAGAGACAACAAATGCATTCATCCATCAAGTGCACATGCCCCATCAGAAAAAATGTAGTAAAATATAAAGCAGTGATCAAAGACAATAAGGCATACACTGGAAAGTTGACAGAAACCCACGATTTTCACGGCTGCCTGCAGTCGAGTCATCTGGTTCTATTACTTTTACCAAACCATCTTCAGAGCCCATAGCGTAAGAGTCTCTTGAGCTGCACCTCCAGGTTCACACCAAAGCTTCAGGGAGTGCAGCCTCCAATGAGTGATCTCCAAAAGGGTCAAACACAATCTTTTCTGTTTTTTTGTTTGCTTGTTTGATGAGGTTTTGATTGTCACACCACTGTGCAAAGTTCTGGATGGTAGACTTAAACATCTGAGTGACCGCATCAGAGTTAGTCAGGATGAGCTCCAGGGTGGCAGTGTGATCAGAAAATAGGTGTACATGTAAGGGAAATTAAAAGGTTGCAAGTATAATCCTATTTGAATATCTTGATTACACACATTGCCTGTATACTTATGTCTGCCTTTCTTTATGTCTTTATGCATGTTTTCTATATGTAGTCATGTATGTTTGACTATTCTGACATCTGTGTGAAAATGTCTGATCTTGTGGGAATGTCAGCGAATGTCGCTAAAGCCAAAAGGTCATACACCTTGGTCTGTGGGAGAGCAATCAGGGGGTTTGTTAATCCGTGAGAAGCCAAGGCCGGCGAGAAGTGGCCTTGGTTGAATGGAGTATGAACAGAAGGAGACTACTTAAGAATTTTCCAAGGTATTAAAGAGACGGATAACTTTTCAAAAATACCCTCATCTTGTGTACCATGCTTTTAGTTTTAATAAAGTATGACAATACTGTAAGAGGTTTTTGTCTTGTTCTTCTTTGACAGAGTGGAAGTGCCATGACATAAGCAATCATTTTTTATAATGACATGGCTTTTTAACTACTGGATGAACAGATCTGACTTTTTCAGTCCCGATACCGATACCTGGGTTTTGGGTGTCAAGACCAAAACAAACACTGAAAAGGTTATGTGTGCAGGACTACACTTTCCCAACTGTCTGGGTTTGCATGTGACATTTATCCTGGAACACAAAACAGACGGTGTGACTATACTCATAGCAATACCTCACTAAACCCTCTGACTGTGTTTCCATATTTCATTGGACTTTACAAAACATGTGCAACAAAAGAAAAACTGTGATTGCCTCAGTAAATACAGCTGAAATAAACCTGTTATGGCGTACGCAGGGGGCAGCAATCGACACAGAAATAGGCTTGTGACTCACTGTTTGAATCATCAAATATGAGCATGGAAAGTGGATGCATTTTGCTTTTGCTCTGCCCATGAGCGATCCACATGGCAGGTATGACTGTGTGAAACGAAAAACAGAAATGAAAAGCTGTTTTTTTTTTCACTGTAACACCTGCTCTGTTCAGCACCATTGCATCTTCTACCAGCATCTAGAGTCAAGAGATTTATTTGTCACATATACATAAAAGTACGTTTAGTGAAATGTTTTGAATCAAACTTTCATAGTTCATAACATTTCCTCATCTTCTTCCATTGTTATAGTGATGCCCAGCAGTTGGGTTTAGACTACAGTATGTGTGGGAAGAAAAAGCCATGAACAAATGTGGTGGGCATGGGCATTTAGGACATTTAACACACACTGTGATTTTCTGCTGGGAGGGCTGTCCAATGAAAATAAAGCGTACAGCATCTATTCTGGTCTCCATTCAGAGCAGGGAGGCTCAGTGGACACAAGCCCCAGACAGAGACACAGACACCCTGCCCGCATCACTGGGCATGGCCCTGCACTCTCCACGGCCAAAGCCTCTGTTGTTTCAAGAATTTTAGGTTGGTTTCACCACCACCACTCTGCTCCAACAGATCTTTTTATACTCAAAACTCGACACCTACTTGTCCTCCATAAGGCAATGACTGACTTTATTTAGAAATCAATACATGCAGCTAACCAACTCAAGGCTGCTCTCAGAGACAGCTGGCGAGATCTCGTCTTATCTCAGTTAAAAAGCAACACAATGTACAAATACATCATTACAAATAAATGTAGGGTTTAAAATGTTAATAAACATACAGTTTCAGCAAAATGTAATCGAGAATCAAAAGTAATTTTGTGAATAGTGTTGGGATGTTTAATCTTCAAGGCATCACATTTTATATCTATATATACAACCTTAATCTGACGGTGAAATGTAGGCCGAGTGGAATAAAAAGCACAATATTTTTTCTTCTAAGATGTACAATAGTGGAGGTAAAGTGTTAAGCAGCGGAAAATGGAAGTATCTCAAAATTGTAATTGTTGAGTAACACACACACACATACACACACGCACACGCACACACACCATAAACATTTCTAAGACCTAGTTGAAAACTGGTGTGCTCAATATAAAACACTGTTATGAATGGAAAACATTATTCATTTGCATGTTTAGTGTTACTTCTACGCATGGCAGTCCATAAAATAAAATGTAATGTAATATTAAAAAATGTATTTGGTTTTTATACTTAAAATGAAAGCACACACAACTAAGATAAGATACACTCCATCCATAAGATACACAGCAATGAAACAACAACAATAGAAAAAATACAGAAAGTAACATAAATAAATCATGAGAGACATATAAACTAAAAGAATGAAATAAAAATAAAAACTATACTAGAGAAACTACAGTATAATAAAGAGAAAATAGAACAGAGACTATACAATAGTATTTGGAGACAAAATGACTTGGTAAAGGGACAAAATTTACTGAAAATATACTGTATTCAGTATTTCTTGGGGAAAAGGCTGCATCCTGTCCTCTGTGTTTGATCTGGCCAATGCACCTCATCAACGTAGAGAAAGGAGTGAGAAATGTTTGAAACCCATGACGTTTGCAAGATAACTGACTCTAGTTTCATTAAGTGTGTCTTGGCAATCAAGAAAAAACTGTAATTCATGGGTCAAAATGAAGTTATTGTGTTAAATAAGTAGTGATAATGCTAATTCCCAGTCTTCATGTTTTCACTGTCACTGATTCTGAGGCTAACTGACTGCTTTTTGTGTATCAAGGTGAATAGAATAGAAAGTGAATAGAGAGTACAAGGTGTCACACGGATATTTAGATGTAAATGTAATGTAAGGAAAACTATTTTATTTGTCCTGCAATGATCACGTTACAATACAGTAGGAAAAAAATACATATACATAGAAATGCACAGAACAAAAACATGTAGCCAATCAATACAACAACAAAAAAAAACATCTACTGAAAACAAATCATAGATTCTCATCCACCACAGTAATGCTCTCAAGAATCCTTAGGTACACATGTGTCTGCACACTACGGCCACTCCACATTTGTTTGTTTGTTTGTTTGTTTGTTTGGATCCCCATTAGCTTCAGCATAGCTAGAAGCTATGATACAATTTACACAATCACATTACACAAAATACATCTCAAATAGTGGCAGAATTTTAACTGATGCAATTAAACAAAAAGCCAAGAAAACAGACATTACACGACGCCGAATGAATCTATATCTAAGGAATTGGTGATAAGAAAAGCCCATGCAACCAACTCCAACCATGGGCTCAGCAGATTATTCATGGTCTATTCTTCATTTGATGACTTCCACAATAGAGTAAAACTATTCAGCTGAGAAAAAACACCTGTTTTGATCACAAACACATAAACAACCAATAATTGTTCAAATTGTAGACAAATGTGCTCAGTCATTTGCTTAAATGTTTCAAAGAATGGGAAATACTCTTTCTGTCATAGGCTGGTACCATGCGCTGGTACCAAAATATTACTAGTAATATTATTAGTACCAAAATTACCTGTTTTTTGATGACTTTAACCGTCATTTAAGACTTGAGCCAAAGCAGCTGAGAAAAACCGTTGATGACAAACAACTGCTACCAGAGAGAGAGCCTAACATTATTGTATATTCATATAAATACACCGTGGATTATTAGTTTCACTCTGAAAACACTGTTTTCAAAATGAAACCAGAGTCCAGAGTATAAATTGATCATTATTGTTGGAGTGGTGCCAAATAGTGCTGTGTGTTTTTGTTGTTGTTGTGGAGTGCCAGTGTGATTTAAAGCTGCTGACAGCACCAGGCGCTTACACTGCACCAGGCTCCTGCTGTCTATGTCCTCTACCATTTGCTTCGATGGATATAGCCTGCCCGCTTGCCTGACAGTCAATCTCTACTTCTCTTCTCTCCCTTCTCACTCCTCCGCCTCCATCACCAGCCGCCCTGCTCTGTCCTTCCTCTCTGTTATCTCTAGTTACCTCAGCGCCTCCTCTCTCTGTTTCTAGCATTTTCCCCTGTGCTTCTCTTTTGGGCTTTTGCAGACAGTCAGAAGATTCAAATATTTTTCCAAATGGCTAAACCTGGCAAACTGAACTTAACATCTCATATCTTTACAGTATAACTACCAAAAGAAAGATGTTTCGACAAAATGAATTTGTGTTCTGAGTCAAGGTGTTGCGGCCAATCAGCATCCTGTGAGGAGCTATTGGCAGTTGAGGGAGGAGTCGGGTGAGAACAGCAACTCAAGAGGCGGCCGCTCATTCAAAACAACAACAATGGCGGCTCCAAAGAGGTTCCTGTTTATGCTGCAATAGCATCAGTTTTATCAGAACTGGAGAGTTTTTCTTCATTGAGCGAAAATAAGGACACAGAAGCGTCTTTGAGCACCTGGCAAAGTACTATATACATTAGATGTATTATTATTATTGTTAATATGAAGACTTTTCTCAATAAAGAAAGATGTTTTGTCTCTTCTCCTGAATGACAATGAGAGTTTGATAGACAGATAGTGTGTCCAATCACCTGCCAGGTATGTTCTGAAAGTGCCTGCTCTTTTCCAAAGCGTTTCCAATAATGTCTTCTGAGATGGTGCATTCACACCATATTCACACACCCTTGCACAGCCGGAGCAAACAATTGACTTAATTGTTGGACACACCCTATTTATCTGGCAGCTCTCCTGGTTACATTGTAAGATGGAAAGCTGCTCTAACGTGACTGAAACTCTGCGGCAACA